>NC_039368.1:110205765-110829336 GCF_003573695.1 Papaver somniferum
AGCCTGCCGAGTATTCATTTTGTGCTATGTTCCCCAGCTGAACTCTTGATGTTGACATGACATGAAAATTAATGTTCGCTCGCAACTGAGTAGCATGAATTTCTCGAAGTGTCAGGATTAAGATATGCAAGGAAATACTCAATTAGAGGCACGCAAAGTTATGCTTCCCTTTGAAACATAATTAGTGATTTTGTATGAACATACAAAATTCACCAAAAATTGATTGATTTTGTGTCAGCCGACAAAATTCAATCTTTCTAAATTTACAAAATTAGGTTTTTTGCGCCCTGCGCGATATTTCGAACCCTATCGGTCGAAACTTAACCTCGAAAACTAGGAAATTGATCCACCATGGAGCTAGTAGGAGCAATATCCTACCAAAAATCAGAAATGAAGAAATGAAGAGGAACCGCGACAAGTAAGAGCAGCGGTAAAAAGAGGTGTGGCCGCGCCACTTGGTCGACCAATTTGCTTAGAAGTTGGATGGTCGACACACCTAATTCCTTAAGGAATTAAACATAGGATGCCGATGTTAGTCTCAAAACAATCACGGCCACACGATTTGGCCAGCTGATTCAACAAGCTTGGCCTCATCCCAGCAAGACCGAGCGAATTCCATGGTGTCCACCGGCTGGCCCACTATCATCCCAGCCAATCAGAATCCTCTTAACCCTCTATAAGCATCCCTGATCGTTGGCCAGAATTAGGATGGTTGCGTTGTTGAAAGAGAAACTCAGACAGCTAAGACCGACCATAACGGTCTCAAACCCATCACATCCGTCCGACTTAGCCATCCTAGTTGGACGGTTTAGATCTTCTTTCGAATGATCAAACAGGCACTAGTGTGCTCACCGGTGACTCGCCTTCATGCCCGGCCGGTCCACTTGCCCATGACGTGTCAGGAGCATAACAAATTGCTTGCTCAAAGATAGGGTGATCGCGCGTTTTAAAAACCATAAATTCGTGTTACTGGCAGCATGCTACTGTCGCAAAACGATCATGGCCGTCCATTTTCACCAGCAAAATTGACTGTCTTAGATCTAATTCCAGGATGCCATTAGGATGCCGGCATGCTCGTTGGCAACCCACCTTTGCGTCTGGATAATTGGCCTGCTCAAACCAATGTTCAGCGCCTTGAATCGATTATCCTAAAGAGGGTTGGTCGCACGACCTTAAAACCCTAAATTGAGTCAGTGGCACCGCAAATCATCTCGTCCGTCCAACTTCGCTAGCCTAGTCGGAAGGTTTAGATTGATTCTAGATGGCCAACAGGGTAACACCATGATCACTGGCCACCCCTCATCCATGAGGAGCGATCGACCAAGCCACAACTGGCCCATATGGCCCCAAACGATCGTCCAAAGGTGGCCAGTCGCGTCGTTTGCAGAAAATTTTAATAATTCAACTACAGCCATTAACTGCCGCGAATCATCTCGGTCGTCCAACTTCGCTATCCGAATTGACCGGCCTAAATCTAATTTTAGGAGACCGATAGGATGTCGTCGTGGTCGCCAGACGTCAGTCTCTTATAAGGACCGACCGACCTACCTTTAGCGCGCGTGAATGGCTCCTGGAAACTTCCCGAGAATAGACGGTCACACTCCTTTTAAGACATTAAGCTCTGCGACTAACTTAAACGAGCTTTGTACAATGATGCTTCACATACATCGATTATTTTGAGCTGCTTGCTTAAAAGTGATGCTTTACATGCATCGAATACATACGATATTCTATGAGTATCGGTTTCACGAATAACTTAGTTATTTAACCTAATAGCTTTACATGCTATTCTTTGCGGCAAGTCTCATGATTTGACTCGCCACGCATGACCACCCGCCGCTGGCTTGCGCGTGATTGGTCAAAATAACTAGGTCTTGCAAACAAGACCCACTCAGCAACCTGCTTCATATTTTACCACGAAAATACTTGAGACATCAAACATGTCACAAACTGGAGGATAATCATCAGGGTATTGGTCTGGCTGTTTACAACTGTAAATGGTGGATTTTCAATAAAGGGCAAAACCGTAAAATCATGAGGTATGTTTTTGACATGGCCTTCAGGCATGCAACGATTCATATTTTACGAAGACATGATGAATATGTTTTCGAAAAGCCTCCACCAGCTGAGCATTCGATCCCTAGAATTTCGTCATGACCTCTATACAGAATAACATATTTGGGTGGTTCTCCGTAGATTGAGAACTTAACGCCTTCAGGACGTCGGTGATACTCACTGTTCCTGACTGTTGGAGAGAGACCCACCTCCATATAGAAGAATAGTTGGGCGGCAGACGCCTTCAGGACGTCGGTGACACTCAACGTTCCCTGATTATATGGAGAGACTTGGCATAGATTCAGGCGGTTCTCCGTAGATTGAGAGCACTAACGCCTTTAGGTCGTAAACAACATCGTCACTCCCTGACTATGCACCATTCAGAATAGATGTGACGCTTTAATTGGCTAATATCTAATCTGTAATCGATTAATTCTACTGCGACATTCACCACTGAATTCCCAGAATAATCTATTATTGCTCCTATTCCATGGTCGAATCCACGGCCTGATCCCATGTAATGGAAATAACAATCTCTCATATTCCATGGTCGAATCCACGGCCTGATCCCATGTAATGGCAATAACAATCGCTCATATTCCATGGCCGAACCCACGTCCTGATCCCATGGAATGGAAATAACAATTGCTCCTATTCCATGGTCGAATCCACGGCCTGATCCCATGGAATGACAATAACAATTGCTTCGATTCTATGATCGAATCCACGGATTGATCTCATAGAATGACAATAAAACAACGGTGCTATCTCATTACTCCGATTTCATGATCGAATCCACTGATCTCATGAAATGGTAATAGATAATCTTAATTACTCTGATTCTATGGTCGAATCCACGATCCCATGGGATGGTAATGCTTGTTTTATTATTCTGAATTCGTAGTCGAATCCACAGCTGATCCTGCGAATTAATAATGAACAACTATTCATTTTTATTACTCAGTTTCATGAATTATTCTCCACTGAATTCATAGATTAGTAATAAATACTCAACAACCGGGCATCTAGACCATCACTGAGTAAGCCCCACAAAAATGGTGCGAGTGTACTCGACAATGATGGACGACTGAGCACCCGGATGCACGAACGAGTGTCCAAAAATATGAAATAATGAGGAATCCTTCGCAAAACAGGAGAAAAAAATAAATATTAATAAAATAACAAGAGGCGCCCAAGGCCGGGCCCACCAGCCGGCCGGACGACCTTGCCCTAGCATTGTCGGTCCGTGCCTCTCCCGTTATTTTCCTTATTTTTTGTTATTTCGTGAACTCACGAAAACTCCTTGGTTTTAGCAACTTTCCTTGTTTTTGGAAAACCCGTGAATTCTCCATAACTTCGTGGATTCACGAAATAATATTATAAAATAAGGAGAGGTGTGCGGGACCGGACAACCTAACCGGTCGGTCATGCCTAAGCTGTGACTGGTCCCACACCTCAAAATCCTTAGCTTTTTATAATTATTATTCCCTAATCTCACGAAACTCATCCGTTTCAACAAAAACTCGTGGATTCTTCATAACTTCAAGGATTCGTGAAAAATAATAAAATAGGGAAAGGTGTGCGGGACCGGGCAACCTAGCCGGCCGGCCATGTCCTATCCATAGTCGGTCCCACACCTTCCAATCCCTAATCTTGCATAATTATTATTTTCCTCAATTCATGAAACTCCTGGGTTTGAGCAAAATTCATGATTTCTCCATATTTTCTCAAATATTGCTCAAATCACGAAAAACTAAAAGCCAACATAGTCACAGACTGGCTAGCCTCTCACAGTAATTTTAAATGTTAAAACACTTTTATTTTAATATTTTCAAAATATTGATGAATTGAGCATACATGCTCATTCCAACAAAAATCGAGAATTCTCAGTCAAGATGAAACTCTTCTGAAAATTCACGATATTTCTCGAACACGCATCAGAAAATACTGAAACTCTCAGTATGGAAACACGGAAACCACGGAAACACGTGCACGCATTCATGACCTACCAGGGTCATTCCTAGGGCTTGCACAAGGCCGGTCCCACACGTTTTCATAATTCTGACCTAATTTGCTCAATTGTTCATATTGGGCCCGAACTCTCTCCAACCAACTGGGGGATTCTCCAAATGACCAAAAACTGGTCCCGTGACCACCAAGAGCCGGTCTCATGCTCTCTTGGTTGGTCCTCATCTCTCATACCTAGGTTTTATCACCTAATGCTGAATCCAGCAATATTTCAATAAATGATGAAACCTGCATTTCATCGTCATTCTTTCACCAACTCTCAAACTGAGAACCCTGGTGCGTGCTCACTCGAGAAATGGGCACCCATGGACGCTCATCATCCCATGTGGTTGGTCTCTCCTCACTCATGACCAATTTTCAGCAATTCGCCAATTGATGAAGGATTGATAAAAAAAATTAGGGTTTCGAACAAACGCTCATCATCCCATGTGGTCTGTCCCTCCTCACTCATGACCAATTTTCATCAATTCGCCAATTGATGAAGGATTGATAAAAAAATTACGGTTTCGAAAAAACGCTCCACGAATCACCATTCTGAGCAAGTTTAAACACAAAATAATGTTGATTCAGCAATCAACATCCAAATTAAGAATATTCGCAATATTTTTGATTAATATTTTACTGTGTCACGACATCAGTAAATAATTCGTCGAATTGAGCAATATTTGCTCAGTTGATCGAATATTGATCCAACCATCGATGTTTAGTAATTCATCAGTAGTTTGTTGAATTGAGCAACACTTGCTCAGTTGCACGCCAAAATTATCAAATTCGTCGAATTGAGCAATACTTGCTCAATTGCTCGACAAACTCTCAATATTCAGCAATTCGTCGAGTTGAGCAATACTTGCTCAGTCGCTCTCTAGTCAGTAATTCATTGACATCTCAGAGAACTACATTTTCAATCCATAAATCACTGAGCATTCACCACTTATGCTCGATTCAACAAAACTAGACTCACAGTCTAAATCAGTCAACAACTGACTAACTAATACACGTCTGCCTTGCAGACTCCACGATTCGTGAAATATAAATCACGTCACAAATGGGGGGATATCACTTAGGGTTTTGGTCTGGCGGTCTACGGCACGTGGATTCATCCACAACGAGAAATGTGCGTAACTCATGTAAATGGTTGAAGGGTTTAGCAAAGTAGTGGGTGCACAATCAGTCAAGTCTCCGCACGACATGGAACTGACTTTACCACGATCTCCCACTTTCCCACTCTTTCACTCAAGAAACCGTCACACTTACAGGGATCAGTGGTACATCACTCTTGCAATATAAATAAGTCTAAATCGAGGACATATCATCAATCATCAATTATCATCATTATCCGTCAACAACTCGATATAAACTTCAGCAATTCAACAAGATTGCAGAAACCTTCAACACACCCACAATCCTTGATCATCACTTATCCCACACAACTCTCAGCTTCCCTCCTACAGATAAACCCATCTCCCTCTTTGCGACCGAATTGACTCTGGAACGGCCATTGTCTTGGTTTAGGCCGGAGTCATACATATTGATTTCCCGAATCTAAGCACCCCCTTTGCAGCGGTGCATCTGTGTGAGGATTAACATTTTGCTTGGCTAAGGAGTCTCGACAGCACGCTCGACTCTTCACCTTCCCGAAAAACCGGCGGCTCGTTTTTCCCCATCTACAGATTTGCGACCATAGTGGGAGATTAATCTCTCGGTTGCAATATTTCATTTTCGCAAGATGGTTGGTCTTAGATCTAATTCAGTTTCTCAAAACTCCAGTCAGAGTCTTTCAAATGGTGACGCTTCTCTAACTCACCCGAATGATTCTGGTAACATTCATCATCCGTACTTTACTACTCCCTTTTCATCTATTGGTGCATTTGATGGAGAAATTCCGTCACTAGCTGAACTGGCACGAAGGCAAGAGATTTTTGAAAGGAACATAAATTGATTGAAAAGAGCAATTGATAATTTGTTCAATTGCATGGTGTACCTGACAAGAATCTTAGGAGCTCAAGTTGTGGAACGCTCATCTCTTGACACTACTGACGCTAACCCTCAAGCCAACAGCTTCACCACTTATTAAAAGCCGGTGGAACAAGAGGTCACACATCTAATCGAGAATATATGTGAACTTCTGCATTTCTCCAGAGATCAGCGCACAGACACGTTCCATCATCTCCGGTAGTTGAACAAGTGTCCATGGTATCTGAACTCTCAATCAACAACATCACCTTCACTGAGGAAGACCGAATGGCGGAGGAAGGGCATAACCGAGCCTTGTTCGTTACTGCTACCATTAAGGACTCTAAATTCAGGAGAGTTCTCATCAATATACGTGCTTCCACGAATCTTATCACTATGAAGACTCTGAAGGAGGCCAAAGTTCCACAAAGAAAGATCGTTCATCATCCCATATTGATGACGGGTTTTGAAGGAAGCCAGAGTCACACATACGGGTATGTCTATGTGGATCTGAAAGTATAGCCGATTTAATCCACTGTCAAATTTCACGTGACCAAGAAAGACCCTGACTATCACATGATACTCGGAAGGCCATGGCTTCATGACAATAAAGTTTTTCCTTCGACGTACCATCAATGTATGAAAGCTTTGTTCAACAACAAAATTGTCCGTATCACAGCCTCAGTGTCTCCTTATGCTCCGGTTTACGATGCTGAGTTCCTGGAACATCCAAAGAGCATCCCCAAACCTCCAAGCAAGATCTGCAGTATTCCACTCCCAAGTTGGAAATCTATTGAGAAAGTCGACAAACCATCATCAACAGATGCTAAATCCTTCAAGTTGTCCACCACACCACTCAAGCATCGTCAAGGTCAAGGTACGACTCAGAAAAAGTCCAACTTTATTACTTATTATGATGTTGAGGGGAGAGTCATTTATTTCCGTCGTAAGGATTAACAATTAATAGGGGAGGTCGATGACAAGTCTCCCCGCCCTGAAGAATCATGCCAGAGTGAGCAATCGCCCGATGAAGAAATTCAAGATGCACCACGACAGCTGCAAGATGGCACATATTCCACTACCGACAACCTCTAGCTATCAACATTGGAACAGATGAAAACCCAAGGAAAATTCTTATCAGTTCTGTTCTCTCACCTAAGGAACGAGAAGGATCGATACGCATGTTGAAAGAGTATCAAGATATCTTCGCCTGGACGTATGAAGAGATGTCTGGCCTAGACGACAAATTGGTTACTCATCATCTGCATATCACTTCCGATTCCAAACCCGTCAAACAGCCTCCCAGGAAATTCAGACACAAAGTCGAGGAACAAATCAAGGTGGAGATCCAGAAACTACTAACAGCAGGGTTCATCAAACCCATTCAACATCCAACATGGCTGGCGAACATTGTCCCAGTAGGGAAGAAAAATGGACAGATCCGGTGTTGTGTAGATTTCAGGAACCTGAACAAGTGCTGCCCAAAGGATGACTTTCCGTTGCCAAACATTGATATGCTCGTCGATGCAACTAGTGGCCATGACATGTTCTTGTTCATGGATGGTTACAGTGGATATAACTAAATCAAGATGTACGAATATGATGCTAACAAGACTGCATTCAGAACTCCCATTGGACACTTCCACTATACAGTGATGCCTTTCGGCTTGAAAAATGCAGGAGCCACTTATCAGCGGTACATGACTGCAATATTTCATGACATGATACACAAGCAAGTAAAAAACTATGTCGACGATATGGTGGTGAAATCAAAGACCCGGGCGTCCCACCTAGACATTCTGAGACAAGTCTTCGAAAGATGCAGAGAATACAAACTGAAGATTAATTCCTTGAAATGTGCTTTTGGTGTTTCTTCCGGAAAGTTTCTTGGATTCTTGGTCACTGCAGAAAGAATCAAGGTCGACCCAAATAAAACAAAAGCCATTACTACCATTCTGCCTCCATGAACTGTGAAAGAGCTCCATATTTTCATGGGCAAAGTCAATTACATCCGGCGTTTCATTCCTGGACTCTCTCAACTCATTGCTTCATTCACTGTTGAAGAAAGGAGAAAATTTTGCATGGACAGCCGTTCAACAAGAAGCATTCCAGAAAATACAGCAGATATTATTATCACCTGCTGTCATGAAATCTCCGGTGCAAGGACGGCCTCTGATACTTTACACAGCTTCTAGTGACGTAGTTGTTGGAGCACTCCTCGCTCAAGAGGTTGAAGAAGGTATCAAACACCCAATCTATTACTTCAGTCGCACAATGAGGGATGCTCAACTTCGGTACCCAAATTCAAAAAGGGCGTGTCTGGCGTTGGTTCACGCAATTCAGAGGTTCAGACATTATTTACTATCATACAAGGTCGTGCTGATGGCCAAAGATGATCCTATAAAGTTCTTACTGTCAAAACATGCTCTGATTGGAAGACCAGCAAAATGGCTACTTCAAATGTCAAAATTTGACATAGCGTGTGTCCCTCCAAAAGCAATCAAATGACAAGCAGTTGCAGACTTACTTGTCGCTTTCCCTGGAGAGAAGACATCATGATGTTGCATGAAGAAGTGCCCGGTGAGTTTCCAGAAATTTCAATCATTCAGGAAGAAACGTGGATATTATATTTTGATGGGTCCGCCACTCCGAGCAATGATACCGGTGGGGCGGGTGCTGGTATCTCCATCCGGTGAAGTATTCTCACATTCATTCAAGCTGGATTTCCATTGCACCAACAATTCAGCAGAATATGAAGTTTTTTCCTAGGGCTATCTTTGGCCAAGAAAGCAGGAGCGAAACATCTAGAAATCAGGGGAGACTCAAAGTTGCTGGTCAATCAAATGAATGGCGTATACTCTATCAAAGAAATAACACTTGCTCCATTCAGGACAGAGGCACAACGACTATTAGCTCATTTTTCCAATGCAACAATTGTCCATACCGGACGCACCAACAGTAGACATGCTAATTGTCTAGCGACCCTAGCATCCAAACTGCAATTTGAGGGGTCTGAGAAATCCATCACTGTGCAAAGACGCGTTGTGTCATCCACCTGGCTTACTCAAGTCGAATATGCTCAGTCAAGCGACTGGCGAGCCCCCATTATTCATGAATTGAGTAATTCTATTACGGAGGGGAAAATTAGCCTCAAGGAGTTGAAAAACTTTTTCCTGTTGCACGGAGCGTTATATTATCGCAATCCTGATGGATCCCTGTCTCGATTCCTCGAAGATGAAGAACCCAGTGAACAACTCAAACGTATACATGAAGAAGTATGTGGGCAAACTCTAGTGGTCACACTTTACAGAAGGCTTCAAAGGCTCGGATACTATTGGCCTTCCATGGAAGCTCAGTCAAGGATGCTGCAAGGATCATGTCCCAATTGTCAGACACCACCTCATCATTTGGAGGTTCTAACACTTCATCACACTGGGAACTGGAGAGAACCTTACATAAAATATCTTCGTGACAACGATCTTCCGTCAGAGAAGAGAGGTGAAATCAAACTCATTCAGAGAGCCAAACGTTTTATCTACTTGGAAGGGATTTTGTATCGCAAAAGCTTCGGTGGGAATCTCCTGAGATGCTTGGCCGAGCATGAAATTGCCATAATTTTGAAAGAAATGCATGAAGGTGAACACCAAGGGAAGAAGAAATTGTTTCTCCAAATCCATGAGAAATATTACTGGCCAACCATGGAAGATGACTCAGCTGCCTACGTTCGGAGATGTCATCAATGCCAAGTTCATGGTAACCTCATCGAAACTCCTCGTCTTCCATTACATTCTGTGAGCAGTCTGTGGCCCTTCTATAGCTGGGGACTGGATATCATAGGAAAGATCAATCCGGCATCTTCAAAGCAGCATGAATACATCATCACAACAATAAAGTATTTCACCAAATGGGTCGAGGCTATTCCTCTTCGAAGCACCACTGGAGTCACAATTTCATCTTTCATCAAAGAGTTCATCATATGCAGATTCGACGTTCCTAAACATATCATCACGGATAATGGAACTCCTTTCGCCAACAAACATGTTTCAGAATTTCTCAAAGAATATGAAATCAAACATATTTTCTCCACACCATACTATCCCCAAGGAAATGGATAGGCGGAGAGTACCAGCAAATCCTTGATCCGGATTCTCAGTCAAACAGTTCATGATAATCCACGGACGTGGCATGAGGAATTGCCCATGGATTTGTGGGCCTACCGAACTGCACCAAGAATCTCAATTGGGAATTCACCATACTCTCTCGTTTATGGCACTGATGCCATTCTCCCAGACGAAATCAAGGTTTCCTCTGCAAGAATCGCAGCAGCTATTGGAGTACAATGGGATGAAGCAGAAGTCTCAGATTCAAGAATTGATGAATTGGACATGCTCGATTCAAGAAGAGCCAAGGTGCAAAAATATGTAGAAACCTACAAACAAAGGGTTTCCAAGGCATACAACAAACTGGTAAGACCTCGAACATTTCAAGTAGGAGATTTGGTTTTGAAAACAACAAATCATATCCAACAAGATATGTCCGCTCCCAAGTTCTCTCAGAAATGGAAAGGACCTTATGTGATCATCAAGGCAGTATCCATCGGATATTACAAAATATTAGCTGTTAATGGAGGAGTTGAAGGAAACATCATCAACGGCAAGTGACTCAAGGCGTATTATGCTTGAAAAATCATTTGAAGTATTAAATTTCTAAATATAATTTCTGTTTTCTCCAAAAGAGCAATATGCTCATTCACTCAATATTCAAAATATCCTATGAATCTCACAAAAATCTTTCAATCACCTAATTTATTCAAAACAAAATCTCAAACCAACATAAAATCTTCCTCTCACTCAGAACAAACCATCCAACAGAGGATAATCTCTATAGAAAACCCTCTCAAGCTTCTTTTGGAAATTTTTGGTTTTCACCTTCATGTCCCGAACTGCCTTCTCAACTCGTGCTGACTCCAAGGCGAGTGTCTTTTCCTCCTCCAATATGGAAGTAGATGCGGCCGCCGCCTTGTGAATTTTGATCATCTCGAGTCGATGACGAAGACAACCTATGTTAAACTGCAGGGTTTTACAGTTTGAAATCATCTCATCCCATTTGTTCAGTTCATGATTCTTGACATCCCACAGATGCGTCCGGTTCATCTCTTCAATAATCGGTAACAACACTACAACTGTAGTTAGGAGGGTTGGTAGAAAGCCTTTCCATACTTCGGTCGTAGCAATATGCCCGTACCTTCTCCAAATTTTGGTGTACAGGGGCGCGTGACACTTGGGAATGACAAGTCCCCCAACCACTTCATTATTCGGGCAATTGTTGATCATGGGAGCCTCAAACGGGAGTCCAGCTGTTGGATACTCATGAGCAAGAGATCTAACCTCAGTCTCCACAGAATCAGTGGAGTTCTTGTCTACACGGTTGTTGCTATCATCAATCACAACCACGGATTTCCCGTTCTTCCTTTTACTAGCATCGATGACGACATGAACATCAAGGCTGCGATGAAACGATGGAGTATTTAATGGTATTTACCATTGAGCATGGTAAAAATCTCAGTCGAGAAGTTATGAAATTACTTACAGACGTTCCGGCATCAACAGGAGCCGACCTATATCGGGCAGGAGCTTTAACCGTCCGTTTAGGTCTCAATCTACGAGAGGAATGCTGATTCTTTTCATTATCCTGTAATAAATTATTTTCTTTTGATCAATCATCCTGATCGAGCAAAAGACAAGAGAAGAAATGTAACTCACCGAGACGGATACTGCCACAGCATGTTCGGCATGGGATTCACTTCTGGAAAAAAACACTGCTTCTGGACATGGTGACGAGAGGTAGGATTGTGATCGAAATTTCTTTTGATGATACACAAAGGCAGCTGATGGTCGACTGTTTAAATAAAACCCTAAGTCCAATGTGGATGCTTATCCCCTAACGGATAAACAAGTCTGTTGTGGTTTCTATTGAAACCCTAAATCTCGAATCAGGTGTGTGACAGATGGGAGAAGAGTCACAATGCTGGGGACTAACGGTTCGGACGTAATCAACATTACAACTACGGATTGATCGTCTGGTAGGACACGTGTTTTCTAGACAGCTCATGTGATTGCATTTTGTGGGCAATTGTTGTCTATGTGGACATTTGTCCATCTAATGGAGATGTGAGGAAAATTCAGAAAGGAGATACTACAAGGAATTACGATTCAAAAAATAATAATCTCTAAAGAAACATCTCTACATCCAAGCTGTTTAAACCAGAGAACATCTACTTCAACGGAAAATAAATAATTTCAGAGAGAATCCTCTTGGATTTCTTCATTAGAATCACTATCACGGCTATTGATGAAGTCTGGGTGGATATTAGGATCATCTGAGTCCGAGTCATCCTCAGCTTCGTACTCAGCTTCGAGTTCAAATTCAACCTGCTTCGCAATCTTTTGAAGTTCTCTAGCACGCCGGTCTGGATTAATATTGTAATTCAGTACCACCCACACAGTTTCCTCTTCAGAAGCATTAGCGTCAGAGTCGGAGGGTACACCATCAACAAATCGACGCCTCTGCGCCGGATTCGATCCTTTCTACATCGAAGATCCTCCATCTCATCATCCTGGGCCTTTCTCTTCATGAGCTCTTCATAAGAGATCCTTCGGTCATTAAGGGGTATGCTAGCTTTAGCTCCCTCAACATAATTCGTTTTAGCTCGTGATTTGGCTGCATAAGACTTGGAATCCTCATCAGAAGAGCTGGAGGGAGTAATCGCTGCTGCTGCTGGTGGAAACCATCATTGTCTGGAATCAAATCAGAAGCACAGAATTATAAACGACTTAATGATATCAGTTTCAACAACGAAAACGGTAATTCTAAACTCTTACCTATTTACGTTTCACGAACTTAGTGATAACAGCGTAAAACCCCAAAACTTGCTTGTTCTTTCAAACCTACAAAGCCGAGCCAAAAACTTATCATTTGGAGTCAACACTGACTTTTCACGAAACCATAAATAATTCACATAAAACTTTCATGTGAACATCTCATGATTTTATACCAGAAAACATATATCATAAAATCATGAAACACAATTGTTCATCTTCAACAGTTACTCAAAATCACTGTTTGATTTTATTTTATCAAAAAAACAAAAAAAAACTCACGTACGCATAAAAAAACAAAAAACTTTTTACGTGAGTTAAATTTGCTCAATCGAGCATTAACCTATGAAACGAGGGTCTTTCTTATTTTGTAAAGTCCGAATAAAATTTCAAACGTTCTCAAACAAATTTTTGAACTCCAGGTCTTTTCGAAATTCCTTTAACCCTAAGGATCGTTATTTATTACTTTTTACGAACAAACCTACGTTCCTAAAAGTATTTGCAAAGTTCATACTTTCAACAACAAACTTGGATTTTCATGAAACCTAATAAACAAAACTTTTGCTACTGCAACTAGACCATGTCTATTCAAAATTTTATGTATCTCTTCATATTAGGGATTTTTGCTCGTTCCTTCAACTAACAAACAAACGGGCATATACATACGTTTTCTAAAAATCCTTAATAAATTCTACGCATGCATGCAACTAGGGGATTTCTCGTTTTGTGAACAACTCACGGATCATAAAACTAAGAGCAAAAAAAAAAAACGGGTAGACTCACCTGCTGGCGCCGGCCGGAATTCTGTCGGACGGTGATCGGACGGCGGCAGTGCTGGCGTGAAATTTTCTTTCTCCTCCATGTTGTTGCTGAAATCGTGAAGGTGATGAAAAGAGTGAGAGATGGTCGGTCAAATAATAATAATTATTATTAGGGTTATTCCCTTTTATATCGAATTTGTTTCCAAAACCTAATAAAACATGGGTTTCCTTTTTGGGGCTCGGGCCCGTAAATCCTTGACCGACCAGAACTAAGCTTCCGAACGCCCAAAATCAGCAGTGCCTTATCTCTGCACGCTCACGAGATGACACTCTATCTTACTATCAGGGTCCTCATCTGTGCATTTGCTCGTACATGACATCAATAAGGTAAATCGAGGATTCTGAAACTACCTTTGTAGGCTGAGTTCGACCGCTGATCTCGTCGACTGAAAATCACCATTTAATGCTTACTGCGGAACATCACTGTTCCTCACTAAGCAGGGGAATTAATGTAGATGGTGGATTTTCAACAAAGGGCAAAATCGTAAAATCACGAGGCATGTTTTTGACACGGCCTTCAGGCATGCAACGATTCAGATTTTACGAAGCCATGATGAATATGTTTTCGAAAGGCCTCCACCAGCTGAGCGTTCGATCCCTAGCATTTCATCGTGACCTCTATGCAGAATAACGTATTTGGGCGTTTCTCCGTAGATTGAGAGCTTAACGCCTTCAGGACGTCGGTGATACTCACTGTTCTCTGACTGCAGGAGAGAGGCCCACCTCCACATAGAAGAATAGTTGGGCGGCGGACGCCTTCAGGACGTCGGTGACACTCACCGTTCCCTGATTATGTGGAGAGACTTTGCATAGATTCACGCAGTTCTCCGTAGATTGAGCGCACTAACGCCTTCAGGTCGTAAACAACATCGTGACTCCCAGACTATGCATCATTCAGAATAGATGTGATGTTTTAACTGGCTAATATCTAATCTGCAATAGATTAATTCTGCTGCGACATTCACCATTGACTTCCCAGAATAATCTATTATTGCTCCTATTCCATGGTCGAATCCACGGACTGATCCCATGGAATGACAATAACAATTGCTCCTATTCCATAGTCGAATCCACGACCTGATCCCATGGAATGACAATAACAATTGCTCATATTCCATGGTCGAATCCACGGCCTGATCCCATGGAATGGCAATAACAATTGCTTCGATTCTATGATCGAATCCACGACTTGATTTCATAGAATGGCAATAAAAAAACCGTGATATCTCATTACTTCGATTTCATGATCGAATCCACTGATCTCATTAAATGGTAATAGATAATCTTAATTACTCTGATTCTATGGTCGAATCCACGATCCCATAGGATGGTAATGCTTGTTTTATTATTCTGAATTCGTAGTCGAATCCACAGCTGATTCTGCGAATTAATAATGAACAACTATTCATTTTTATTACTCAGTTTCATGAATTATTCTCCACTAAATTCATAGATTAGTAATAAATACTCAACAACCGGGCATCTGGACCATCACTGAGTAAGCCTCACAAAAATGGTGCGAGTGTACTCGACAATGATGCACAACTGAGCACCCGGATGCACGAACGAGTGTCCAAAAATATGAAATAATAAGGAATCCTTCGCAAAGCAGGAGAAAACAATAAATATTAATAAAATAATAAGAGGCGCCCAAGGCCGGGCCCACCAGCCGGCCAGACGGCCGTGCCCTAGCCATGGTCGGTCCGTGCCTCTCAACATTATTTTCCTTTTTTTTTTTATTTCATGAACTCACGAAAACTCCTTGGTTTTAGCAACTTTCCTTGTTTTTGCAAAACCCGTGAATTCTCCATAACTTCGTGGATTCACGAAATAATATTATAAAATAAGAAGAGGTGTGCGGGACCGAGCAAGCTAACCGGTCGGCCGTGCTTAAGCTGTGACCGGTCCCACACCTCACAATCCTTAGCTTTTTATAATTATTATTACCTAATCTCACGAAACTCCTCCGTTTCAACAAAAACTCGTGGATTCTCCATAACTTCAAGGATTCATGAAAAATAATAAAATATGGAAAGGTGTACGGGACCGGGCAACCTAGCCGGTCGGCCATGCCCTTGCCATGGTCGGTCCCATACCTTGCAATCCCTAATCTTGCATAATTATTTTTTTCCTCAATTCATGAAACTCCTGGGTTTGAGAAAAATTCATGATTTCTTCATATTTTCTCAAATATTGCTCAAATCACGAAAAACCAAAAGCCAACATAGTCACACGACTGGCTAACCTCTCACGACAATTTTAAATACTAAAACACTTTTATTTTAATATTTTCAAAATATTGATGAATTGAGCATACATGCTCATTCCAACAAAAATCGAGAATTCTCAATCAAGATGAAACTCTTCTGAAAATTCACGATATTGCTCGAACACGCATTCGAAAATGCCGAAACCCTCAATATGGAAACACGGACAACAAGAAAACACGTGCACGCCTTCATGACCGACCAGGGTCATTCCTAGGGCTCGCACAAGGCCGGTCCCACACGTTTTCATAATTCTGACCTAATTTGCTCAATTGCTCATACTGGGCCTGAACTCTCTCCAACCAACTGGGGGATTCTCCAAATGACCAACAACTGGTCCCGTGACCACTAAGAGCCGGTACCATGCTCTCTTGGTCAGTCCTCATCTCTCATACCTAGGTTTTATCACCTAATACTGAATCCAGCAATATTTCAATAAATGATGAAACCTGCATTTAATCATCGTTCTTTCACCAACTCTAAAACTGAAAACCCTGGTGCGTGCTCACTCGATCACTGGGCACCCATGGACGCTCATCATCCCATGTGGTCTGTCCCTCCTCACTCATGACCAATTTTCAGCAATTCGCCAATTGATGAAGGATTGATAAAAAAAATTATGGTTTCGAACAAACGCTCCACGAATCACCATTCTGAGCAAGTTCAAACACAAAATAATGTTGAATCAGCAATCAACATCCAAATTAATAATATTCGCAATATTTTTGATTAATATTTTATTGGGTCACGACATCAGTAAATAATTCGTCGAATTGAGCAATACTTGCTCAGTTGATCGAATATTGATCCAACCATCAATGTTTAGTAATTCATCAGTAGTTTGTTGAATTGAGCAACACTTGCTCAGTTGCATGCCAAAAATTATCAAATTCGTCGAATTGATCAATACTTGCTCAATTGCTCGACAAACTCTCAATATTCAGCAATTCGTCGAGTTGAGCAATACTTGCTCAGTCGCTCTCTAGTCAGTAATTCATTGACATCTCAGAGAACTACATGTTCAATCCATGAATCACTGTGCATTCACCACTTATGCTCGATTCAACAAAACTAGACTCACAGTCTAAATCAGTCAACAACTGACTAACTAATACACGTCTTCCTTGCAGACTCCACGATTCGTGAAATATCAATCACGTCACAAATGGGGGGATATCACTTAGGGTTTTGGTCTGGCGGTCTACGGCACATGGATTCATCCACAACGAGAAATGTGCGTAACTCGTGTAAACGGTTGAAGGGTTTAGCAAAGTAGTGGGTGCACGATTAGTCAAGTCTCCGCACGACATGGAACTGACTTTACCACGATCTCCCACTTTCCCACTCCTTCACTCAAGAAACCGTCACACTTACAGGGATCAGTGGTACATCATTCTTGCAATATAAATAAGTCTAAATCGAGGACATATCATCAATCATCGATTATCATCATTATCCGTCAACAACGCGATATAAACTTATACACAGGACTCAACTTCAGCAGTTCAGCAAGATTGCAGAAACCTTCAACACACCCACAATCCTTAATCATCACTTATCCGACACAACTCTCAGCTTCCCTCCTACAGATCAACCCATCTCCCTCTTTGCGACCGAATTGACTCTGGAACGACCATTGTCTTGGTTTAGGCCGGATTCATACATATTGATTTCCCGAATCTAAGCACCCCCTTTGCAGCGGTGCATCTGTGTGAGGACTAACATTATTCCCGGCTGAGGAGTCTCGACAGCACTCTCGACTCTTCACCTTCCCAAAAAACCGGAAGCTCGTTTTTCCCCATCTACAACAGCGTGCGGCCTGCAACACGCCCATTATGAGAAAGTGTCAGGAAAGCGTACAGTTAGTGGCGGCAGAGAAGTACTGGGTGTAAACCAACCTGTCTTCCTCTCATAGTAGGGACGTGGTTTTCTACATTTTCACACGATCTCACTTCTCCATCACTCAACCACTCCCACTTCCTATGAGATCAGGGTGCATTCAACTATGACTTGCATAAATAGGTTTCAACCTATTTCAACCAACAACAGAGTTTTGTTTAAGAACAAAAGTATCCAGAAAAACACCAAGAACTTATAACTTACATTCCGCAAGCCAGTTCGATATTCTGATACAAGTCATAAAATAGTCACACCTTCAGAAGTTAACCATTCTGATCTCAACACCTTCTTCGCTTTCATCCCTAAGATCAACCCTTCTCCTTCACTTTGTGACCGAAACAAGACTGGAACGGCCATTTTTTGGCTTAGGCCAGGATTGTAAAGATTGGTCTCTCGAATCTAAAGTACTCCCGTGCAGTGCATTTGTTTAGGGTTTGAATTCGTTTCTCATCAGCACACCCAAAATTTACCATTTCCAGCAGAATCAATTTTTGCCCCAAAACACTTTCATATCAACCATATTCATCTTAACCATAACTAGTTCAAATGACTCAAATAAAACTAGTTCTAGAGTTGTTCAATTGTTTATATTCTCATAGAAGTATACAATACACAATCGAATCAAAATCGATTTTATTCACTTGAATCAATTCATGAACATTATAGCCACGGTTTGCAAAAGATTGCATTCTTTATTATATAAATGTATTAGTTCATGAACGAACCGATTTTAGAACATAACCTACTCAAGTATGCAAACCGGTACGCATACCTAAGTAGCCGGACTTGGATTGTGTTCGCCATTATGCAAACGGGTACGCATACTGTCGTTCACATCCGAACTCAGTTGAATATAGTGCGTGTACGGGTACGCATACTAGATTGCCGGTCTTGGACTACACATATGCAAGTACGCATACTGTGTTTATATCAATCATGGTTAATCATTGTAAACTATCATTTCAATCATTTAAACATTCTTAGAAGACGACAATAGCCGTCTCAGACAAACTATTAGCTTCAAAGCAATTTTCAAGTGATCGAATGATCAATACGAAACATTACGAGTCTACATCAAATGACTGTCTCACACAAATCATGTAAGATGTTACCAGGAGATTTTCATATGATCATCTTTTGACTTTCATCAAGAATATAAGATGAACTTGGTTAAAGCGAAAGCTTACTAAAACATATTTCTAAAAATATGTAAGCGAGTTAAACTCAGCTCGAAATATCAAATGTGTATAACTGAAGTCTATATAGCTATACGAATTTTTTCTCAAATAGGAGATAAAGTAGATAGACTTTTGAGTGATAGATGAGTTCAAGTATCCACATACCTTTTGTTGATGAAGTTCCACAAGCTCCCCTTAGTAGTTCTTCGTCTTCAATCGATGAACGTCGTGAAGTCTAAAGCTCAACTACACTTTCTATCCTAATCCGAGACTTATCTTTAAGTAGACTAGAAATCAAGACTTGTAGTTTTGACAACTAAACTTGACAAACAAGCTTGAGATAGCAATGCTTGAGAGTTCGACCGAGCAGTGCTTTAACACTAAAGCAAACTTTGCTTTGAATGTCTATAAAAGCAAAACTTAAAATAACTGGGATCTTTGAATCCCGACACTACTTTTCTTGGTGTGTCATACTTCTAACTAGAGTCATCCTCTTCCCTTTCACGGTTTAACGAATACAAAGACTTCATAGGGATTTGTGAAGCCAGGTCCAGCTATTGTGTATCTTGATAGCTCGAGTATCTTGATCTTGTTCGATTATTGGGCTGCTCACTTGAACAAGATAGATAGAAATCATAAAATGTCTCTTCGACTTAGACTTTGTTGATTCCACAAGTTTTATACTTGTGATGTGAATAATAATCTAGGATGCACTTCGAGTTGCATAAGTCTGGATTTTGAGGTTAGTTAGATTTTGTCTATTTTTATTGATTTCCAACACCTTGATCTAAGTTTTTGATCACAAAGGAAATCACATATAGGCTTATCTTTGGGAGGCAGATTGGGTTAAAGTCTTCAGTTGAGTTAAAGAAACTCTTAGTTGTTGTGACATCAGCTAAAAGGAATCAATTGTGGGGTCCTTTTAGGATTCAAGAGGTGTAAGGAGCGCGAATGTAACTAAATTGCTGGGAGGGTTTAATTCGGTCTCAACTACATTCCATTCGGAAGTTAATTGGTAGTAGGCTAGTGTCTGTAACAACTTGATACAATTTGGTGTTCAAACTGGACTAGGTCTCGGGTTTTTTTTTTTGCATTTGCGGTTTCCTCGTTAACAAAACTTCTAGTGTTTGTGTTATTTATTTTTCCGCATTATATTGTTTATCTTTATAATTGAAGTATCACATGTTATGCGTAAAAAATCAAGGTAGATACATCCATCCTTTTTTCTTGGATACGGAAATTCATCTTTGCAATCACCAAGTACTTTCACCCGGAAATCAGGTTCATGGACTTGTCTCTGTAAACGTTCTGATTGTGAGAGATAGA
Organism: Papaver somniferum; assembly: GCF_003573695.1. Lineage (NCBI taxonomy): Eukaryota > Viridiplantae > Streptophyta > Magnoliopsida > Ranunculales > Papaveraceae > Papaver > Papaver somniferum. The sequence continues at coordinate 110,226,171 of NC_039368.1, forward strand.
GATATAACTCTGAATATTATTTCTTGATTGAGATTCATTAAGTTGAAATCTCGGAATTATATTTGAGTTTTTCCATACAGGTTGCCTAAGAAAAAGTTGGTGGTGTATTTCCATACAGGTTGCCTAAGAAAAAGTTTTTTCTATTCTTTCTGTGTTCTTGGTTTTGCTTTCCAGTTTTCGTGTGTTCTTGGTTTGCTTTCATTTGTTTTACTCATTTTCATCCGTCTGTTTCTTTTCTTTGCGTGCTTATACTTGGTTTGTTAAGAATCTCCTAGTATGCTAATTTATTAGGTTACTTTGGTAAGCTAGCTTGAACCAGTTCGATTGATACTTGAGTAACTTGAATGATTGATTATTTTGTTCCCCTATTTCTTTTGCGATGGCTCGATTTGAATCCCACCCCATAGATTAATTTTTCTTGGTTCTTTGTTCCTTTCTTTGCTTTAATTTATAACTTATTTGTATGCTTGTTCATTGTGTGTTGTTATCAGTATTTAAGATTTTTTTTGGTATGCCGATTTCATTTGTTTCATTATTTCCTTAAGAAACTAAGATTATTTGATCCCTAACTTGATTCCATTTTATCTGTTTGGATGGTATTCCTCAATCAATGATCGTATTAAATCACATAAGATAAAAATCTTAAGGTTTTTTTGTTCTTATCCATCTTCTTTTTGCATTATACATAATCTTAAAGATGATTTTCTATACCAATCTTAATCCATATCCAGGTGTCTCTAGAATACTAATATTAAGTGTTTGCTAAAATGCCTTAATGGCATATCACTTTTCCGGTTAATTTTAATTTCCTGATCAATATCTTAAGGTTCCCAAGATAATCATTGTTAGAGCACTGCCCGGTCGAACTCGCAAGCGTTGTTATCTCAAGCTTGTTTGTTAATGTTAGTGATCAAAACTATAAGTCTTGGTTTCTATTCTACTTATAGTGATGTATCGGACTAGGATAGATTGTTTAGTTGAGCATTAGACTTCACGGCGTTCATCAATTGAAGATGAAGAACTACTAAGGAGAGCTTGTGGAACTTCATCAACAAAAGATATGTGGAGACTAAAACTCATCTATCACTTGGAAAGTCTATTTCTACTCTATCTCCTATATTGATACAAAAGTCGTATTGCTATATAGTTGTAGATTATACACATTTAAGATTTCGAGCTGAGATTAACTCGCTTACATATTTCTCAAAATATGTGTTAGTGAGCTTTCGCTTCAACCAAGTTCATCTTATATTCTTGACGAAAGTCATAAGATGATCATGTGAAAATATCTGAGTAACATCTTACATGGTTTGTGTATACAATCATTTGATGTAGACTTGAAATGTTTCGTTATGATTATTTCAATAACTTGAAAATTGCTTTGATGCTAATAGTGTGTGAAAACAGTTATTGTCATCCTCTAAGAAAGTTTCAATGATTGACATAAGACTTTAAAATACTTAACCATCATTGTATTATAAACATAGTGTGTATTCTTGCATGTATGTGATCCATGACCGGAACTAAAGTATGCATACCCGTATGCGTACTTGTAGTTGTGAAATTCCGTGTACCAAGTACACATACCGGTACGCATACTTGCGTAAGTTATAGGTCCGGGAATTTTTGCTGGGTTTTGGAAGTGTACTTAAGTATGCTTACCCGTTCGCATACTGGCGAACCAAAACTCAGACCGGCTACTTAAGTATGCGTACCCGTATGCATACTTGAGTGGTTAAAGTTCTAAAATCGGTTGACTCATGAACTAATACATTTATATAATAAGGAATGCATTCTTTGCAAACCGTGGCTATAATGTTCATGAATTGATTCGAGTGAATCAAACCGAGTTTGCTTCAATTGTGTTCTTGTATACTTCTGTGAGAATATATTAATTGAATAACTCTTTAACTAGTTTCATTTGAGTCATGTGAACTAGTTATGGTTAAGATGAATAAGGTTGGTATGAGAGTGTTCATATAGCTAACCACCATTAACTATAGTTGAGCCAACATAGTGTACACATTTAGGTACGGTTACTTAAACCTAAATGAAGGTACATTTCATTTGTGTATAATAAGCTAAGTTCGATCTAACAGTTGAAAGATATTAGCTTGAATCTAATCAGGTTTTCATCTTACGGTGAATATTGAATGCTTTGTTGCCAAGGTAACTTAGGTTGCAAACCTTGATTTGAAAACTATATAAAGGAGAACTTTAGCAACTGGGAAACCTAATCCCTACACCTCCTGTGTGATACTAGTTGTATAAGATAGAGTCGATTATCCTTTAACCTTAGGTTTTTGACGAAACCCTATAGGTTAACGACTTGAAGACTTCATTGGGATTGTGACGCCAAACCCAACTATTTTCTCTGTAGTTGCGTGTTTTGATCTTACTTCTTCTATCGTATTGAGTACTATCTTCTCTAATAATTTCTCGAGATTATATCTCTGATAGGTAAGATCAAAAGTAGTCACAAACATCTTCATCTCATCGTTTGTGATTCCACAATATCTTGTTTCGCTACCATACGATTAATATTATTGTGAGGTGATTGATAATACTAGGCTGTTCTTCGGGAATACAAGTCCGGTTTATCAATTGGTTCATGTTCCTCTTTATTTATCAAAAGACGGCACAAAACTCGTAGGTGTTTCTGTGGGAGGAAAATTTATCTATTCCAATAGACTTTTTTGTGTAAGACAGATTTGTTTATCAAGTCTTCGACTTTGGGTCGTAGCAACTTTTGGTTGTGGGTGAGATCAGCTAAGGGAATCAAGTGCATAGTATCCTGCTGGAATATCACAGGTTGTACGTTAGATCAATCAATTAGAATATCCAACCTTTGGTTGTTGATTTACATTGGTCGATACTTGAACATTGGTCTTTGGCACTGTTCAAGTGATTTCTCTTGTATTCAATTAGACTCGTAGATTTCTATTTGTTTGAGTAAGAATTGAATCGAGAAAGAGAGATATTAAACTCTTTAATATACTTTACTCTAGATGGATTCTGACTGTCTAGTTGATTATATAGAAAGTCTATTGGAGTTAGTCCATGCAAATTGGTAATCGAAATATTGGGTGTGGTTGTTGTATCCCCGCTTTTTCATACATAAAGAAGATTTGGTATGTTTTGAAAAGTTTAATCTTGGAAACATCTTTGATGGTCTTGGTGAAGGTTTTGACACTCTTACAAGGATCTTCTATGCTAACATCTATAATGTTAATCATGATAACATGAAATTCAAGACCATGATAAATAGACAAATGATTCTTGTTACTAGAGAGTTGATTTCAAGGATTACTAAAATTCCCCTGGGGAGTTTTCCCCTTCCAAGACCTAGTTGTGAAAGACCATCTTATGAAACCATTTCTAATGGTCTTTGTGGTAAGAGTGTTGATTGGAATAAAAGGAAATTTCCTACTACTCATCTTAGTCTTGCCTTTATGTCTTTTGGAAAACTTGGTATCTCTAATCTTTGTCCCTACACGATTGAGAATTCTCGTTGGGGTTGTGAGTTTGCGGAGTTGGTCTATTTCCTTGAATTGGGAACTCAAAGTCTCGACATTTGTGGGTTTATCATTTATCAAATGTTATAAATGACTTATTCCAACAAGAAGTTAGGCTATCCTTGCTTTATTGAGCGAATTTGTCACACTTTCTCCATTGCTCCCATCGGAAACTCTATTGGAACTCCCAAGCTTTCCCGGCCTTGTACTTTCAAACGTATGAAGGAAAATGCTTGCAAGAGACAAAGATGTGACACTCGTGGTGACTCATGTGATTCTTCCTCCGTGAAGCTTCTTCATCAAATTCACAAAGTTTTTTTAAAATTGATGCCAAGATAAGGTGTGTGCAAGAACAATTACTTGTAATTGCTACTAAGTTTCCTGAAATCAAGGAGGACATGGATAAGGTTCGTTCCACATTTATGGTCTCCGATAATGAAGATGATGATTATATTTTCGTGCCTTATCTATTTTGTCTAGGACACTTCTTATGAGAATTTATTCTTGTGTTTTTTAAGAAGGATAACTAGGGTTCGGAATAGCCATGATTGTGAGTACGCATAGCTATTGCCAACGTTTTTCATCTTGCAATGTTTTTAGATTTATTTATTTAAATTCTAAAGTTGATTTGGAAGATGATTTTTGCACTATTAATCTTGATGATTTTATATATTGTAACTTTTTATGGGATATGTTGTTTACGACCGTGAACCTTGACTGTCCCATATTTGTTCAAAAGTTAACTCTATTATATGTCGGTATGAAAGTATTGATAAAAGATAGAATGAACTTTTGATTACAAAAGTTAAGCGTTTTATGTCATTATTAATGGAAGAAAGGATGAACTTTTGTTTACAAAGATTAAGTATATTATATGTCATTGTGCAAATAGTGATGAAAAATAGAATGAATCTTTGTTTATTTCGCAGTATTGGTCCTTCCCTGATCCACATCTTTGTGTATATACGGTGTCGCTCCGTAAGTTCTTATGTTGAGCATGACCAATTGAATTGATCATTTTCCTTGTGGTTAATTTAATTGAGATTTTTGGATACAAATTCATGTTTCATGTGATTTGTTAATATCCAAAGAAATCCTTCTTTTCTTGTAAAAGTAAGGTCGCTCTTGTTGTTCTTTCGGGAATGACGTTTTATAGGGGAGGGTTCTTAATTGAACTTGTGCTTAATTTCCAAATCTTTGTGGGGAGTGCGGCTGTGGAATATTGTAGGAGTTGTGTTGTATCTTTATAAACTCCTTGATGAACACACTAAGTTTCGACTATGTGAAATCATCGAAACAAGTTGGTATGTTGTTCTCTTTTGGTCATGAAGTATCTCTATGAAAATTTCATGAGGATCCCACTAGTTTTCGTACCTTTTCCAATTTATATTGAAAAAAAGGGGGAGAACTAATGTGTAATTCACACTACAAATACATATGGTTTACGGATCATTATGTAAGGGGGAGTGGTTTTCATTGTGAGATGAAGTATTGACTAAGAGAGAGTGGTACATATCACCATAGTATTGTTGTCAAAGTTGTGATTCAATTGGACTTTGATGTTGTGTAATAATACTATAACAATGTATAACAATGATTGAAAGAAACTGTTTTCTCATTGTTATTTCTATTGATCATCAACAACTATGATACTGAGTTGAACACGTTCAGAATCACTGGAGTACTTGGAAGTGACGAAGATTTCGAGTAATGTTGAAGAACCAAGGAGATCAAGCATTTGGATGAGAACCTACAAAGTTTATTTATTTTTTGTAATCCATATGTATTGATAGTTTTATCACTAAAATTGACAAAGAGGGTGATTGTTAGAGCACTGCTCGGTCGAACTCGCAAGCGTTGCTATCTCAAGATTGTTTGTCAGTGTTAGGGATTAAAACTATAAGTCTTGATTTCTAGTCTACTTATAGTGATGTCTCAGACTAGGATAGATTGTGTAGTTGAGCATTAGATTTCACGGCGTTCATCAATTGAAGACGAAGAACTACTAAGGAGAGCTTGTGGAACTTCATCAACAAAAGGTATGTGGAGACTAAAACTCATCTATCACTTGGAAAGTATATTTCTACTCTAACTCCTATATTGATACAAAAGTCGTATTGCTATATAGTTGTCGATTATACACATTTAAGATTTCGAGCTGAGATTAACTCGCTTACATATTTCTCAAAATATGTGTTGGTGAGATTTCGCTTCAACCAAGTTCATCTTATATTCTTGACGAAAGTCATAATATGATCATGTGAAAATTTCTGAGTAACATCTTACATGGTTTGTGTATACAATCATTTGATGTAGACTTGGAATGTTTTGTTATGATTATTTCAATAACTTGAAAATTGCTTTGATGCTAATAGTGTGTGAAAACATCTATTGTCATCCTCTAAGAAAGTTTCAACGATTGACATAAGACTTTAAAATACTTAACCATCATTGGATTATAAACATAGTGTGTATTGTTGCATGTATGTGATCCATGACCGGAATTAAAGTATGCATACCCGTATGCGTACTTGTAGTTGTGAAATTCCGTGTACCAAGTACACATACCGGTACGCATACTTGCGTAAGTTATAGGTCCGGGAATTTTTGCTGGGTTTTGGAAGTGTACTTAAGTATGCTTACCCGTTCGCATACTGGCAAACCAAAACTCAGACCGGCTACTTAAGTATGCGTACCCGTATGCATACTTGAGTGGTTAAAGTTCTAAAATCGGTTGGCTCATGAACTAATACATTTATATAATAAGGAATGCATTGTTTGCAAACCGTGGCTATAGTGTTCATGAATTGATTCGAGTGAATCAAACCGATTTTGCTTTAATTGTGTTCTTGTATACTTCTATGAGAATATAGCAATTGAATAAATCTTTAACTAGTTTCATTTGAGTCATTTGAACTAGTTATGGTTAAGATGAATAAGGTTGATATGAGAGTGTTCATATAGCTAACCTCAGTTAACTACGGTTGAGCCAACATGGTGTACACGTTTATGTACGGTTACTTAAACCTAAGTGAAAGTACATTCCATTTGTGTATAATAAGATAAGTTCTATCTAACGGTTGAAAGATATTAGTTTGAATCTAATCATGTTTTCATCTAACGGTGAATATTTAATGCTTTGCTACCAAGGTAACTTATATTGCAAACCCTGATTTGAAAACTATATAAAGGAGAACTCTAACAACTGGGAAACCTAATCCCCACACCTGCTGTGTGATACTAGTTGTCTAAGCTAGAGTTGATTCTCCTTTAACTTTAGGTTTTTCACGAAACCCTATAGGTTAACGACTTGAAGACTTCATTGGGATTGTGAAGCCAGACCCAACTATTTTCTCTGTAGTTGTGTGTTCTGATCTTACTTATTTTATCGTATTGAGTACTATCTTCTCTAAGATTCGCTCGAGATTATATCTCTGAGAGGTAAGATTGAAATTAGTCACAAACATCTTTGTCTCATCGTTTGTGATTCCACAATATCTTGTCTCTCTACCATACGATTAAGATTATTGTGAGGTGATTGATAATACTAGGCTGTCCTTCGGGAATATAAGTCTGTTTTATCAATTGGTTCCTGTTCACCTTGATTTATCAAAAGACGGAACAAAACTCGTAGGTATTTCTGTGGGGGACATATTTATCTATTCCAATAAACTTTTCTATGTGAGACAGATTTGTTTATCAAGTCTTCGACTTTGGGTCGTAGCAACTCTTGGTTGTGGGTGATATCAGCTAAGGGAATCAAGTGCGTAGTATCCTTCTGGGATCAGAGACGTAAGAAGCGCAACTATACCTTGAATCAGTGTGACATTGATTAGGGTTCAACTACAGTCCAGTCCGAAGTTCGTTGCTAGTAGGCTAGTGTTTGTAGCGGCTTAATGCAGTGTGGTGTTCAAATCTGTACTAGGTCCCGGGGTTTTTCTGCATTTGCGGTTTTCCTCGTTAAAAAAATTCTGGTGTCTATGTTATTTCTTTTCCGCATTATATTTTGTTATATAATTGCAATATCTCAGGTTGTGCGTTGAATCGATCAATAGGTAAATCCAACCTTTGGTTGTTAATTTAAAATGATTGATCCTTGAACATTGGTCTTTGGTACCGTTCAAGTTATTTCTCTTATATTTATTCGGGCTCGCAAATTCATATTTGTTGATTGTAAATTGAATTGAGAGATAGAGATACAAAACTCTTTGATATACTTTTCTATAGATTGAGTCTGACTGTCTAGTTGATTCTCTTGAAAGTATATTGGAGTTTGCCTATTCAAATTTCCAAATGAAATATTGGGTGTGGTTGTTAGACCCCCGCTTTTTCAATCATGTTTTAAACTGTTAAAGAAAATTTGGAAACTTTGATTTCTTCTTCTCCATAACTTTGTTCTAATACATTCAGTTAAAAGTAAATCTTTGCATTCATAAAAACTAAAGGAAACATCTTTGCATTCATAAAAACTAAAAGAAGTACCAAAAGAAACTCTGAACTTAAGAAAATATCAACATCAAAATATTGCTTGTGAATTGTCTGGAACTTTACCCTGCTCTTATTCATGTTGAACTCCTTATCCATTGTGAACATGCTTTCCTCTCTTTTGTAGATACCGCATCTCCTCAACTTGAGCATAAAAACAATCCATTCCAGGTGTCATATCTTTCTTAAGAATTGGAATAGTAGCAGGATCTAGTGATTCCAATTTCTTTTAGGATCCTTTCAATAGTCTTCTTCTGAAGCTGAACTTTCTGATGAAGATCAAGACTACAAAAGGCTAAAATTTGACCATGTTTTGGATGTATAAATGCTTCTTCTCCGCATAGTGCACACATAAAGTATTGAATTCGATATAATTGATGCTCACGACATCGCATAACCCTTGTAGAAGTACTTTAGCATCCTTACGAACATTGGCATTATCACAAACCACAGTTAACTATATTGTTTTTGTTTATATTTTTACTCTCTAAGCTGGTAGAAAACTTACTCATTCCAATTGGCTTTATAGAAAATGTAATTTCTATATTCATTGTATCTCTTACCTTTTTAACTGTGAATTTAGTTTTAAATTTTAAAACATGTTACCGTCTTCCCATATACCTACTCTAATTCATTTAACTGATGCGAATTGATAGACTTCCGAATTGTTTGTTACATATGCTCGATTTCTTCTAACTTTTGTTACAGTTGTAAAAAGGTTTACATCTGTTGGGTTTTCCTTTTTAACCCCAAGATAAAATATGTCTTTTAGTTTAACCAAAATTTCGGTGGACTTTCTGATAACATATATCGATTGTATTTTTCTAGGTTTGTATGCATATCCCAATACCTAGTTGTTGATGGTGGTTTTTAGCTTAGGGTTAAAATCGTAAAACCGTACAACTGATATGTCATCACTATGACCATTAGCACATTTATTGAAATCAGCATGCCTATGTAAGAATTACCAGGGTACCCTTTTTTATGTGTCATGTTCCACGACAGAACCCTTAACATTGACCTACATCATTTATGCCAAACCCTAATTCTCATGCTACCGCGCCAAGGCATGCCAATCATGCCAGTCGCACCACTGTGCCAATTGCAAACCATGCCAGCCACATCTCCGCGCCAAGGCATGCCAACCATGTCATCCTCACCACTGTGCCAATGGAAAACCATGCCAGCCACATCTCCGCGCCAAGGCATGCCAACCATGCCAGCCGCACCACTGTGCCAATGGAAAACCATGCCAGCCACGTCTACCGTGCCAAGGCATGCCAACCATGCAAGTCGCACCATACTCCAATGGCATTCCAAACCCTTGGCCCCACCATGCCAAGCCAACCGCACCTTGCCTTGGCCCCAACCATGCTAGTCGCACCGTGCGCCAATGGCATGCCAAATCCTTGGCCCCACCATGCCAAGCCAACCGAACCTTGCCTTGGCCCCATCATGCCAAGCCGTCCGTACTAAACCCTTGGCCCCACTATGCCAAGCCATCCTCGCCATTGGCCTTGGCCTCACCATGACGACCTTCCATATGCGGCTACCAAAACGAAGGAGTGCGACGATCAACGACCACCCTTCCATCCTAGATGCAAATCCTAGCCGTCCAAGGTCGCCAAACAACGCATGGTAACCTTTGGCCCAAAACCCTAGTTTTGGCCACGCCAAACTGCGCCAAGGCATGCCATGCCACATGTGCCAATGGCATGTCAACCACCTTGCCGCGCCATACCATGCCGGCCTTCCCCATGCGGCTACCAAAATGAAGGCGTGCGACGATCAACGACCACCCTTCCATCCTGGATGCAAATCCTAGTCGTCCAAGGTCGCCAAACCTTTGGCCCAAAAACCTAGTTTTGGCCACGCCAAATCGCGCCAAGGCATACCATGCCACATGTGTCAATGGCATGCCAACCACCTTGTCGCGCCATACCATGCCGTACTTCCCCATGCGGCTACCAAAACGAAGGCGTGCGACTATCAACGGCCACCCTTCCATCCTAGATGCAAATCCTAGCCGTCCAAGGTCGCCAAACAACGCATGGTAACCTTTGGCCCAAAACCCTAGTTTTGGCCACGCCAAGGCATGCCATGCCACATGTGCCAATGGCATGCCAACCATCTTTCCGCGCCATACCATGCCGGCATTCCCTATGCGGCTACCAAAACGAAGGCTTGCGAAAATCAACGTCCATTTTTCATCTAAGATGCAGATCTTAGCCGTCCAAGGTTACCAGCTAACACATGGCAACCTTTGGCCCTACTTTGGTCGCGCCTAAACAAAGCCAAAACCCTAACTTTTGGCCGCGCCTAAACTGGGCCATATTAAAGCCATACTGATCATACTTTCATGCCACTGGCTACCAAACAAAAGGTTGCAATAATCAACGGCTACCTTCCTATTAAGATACAAAATCTCGACCATTGAAGGTCACCACCGAGCCGGCAAGTCTCCCAATCTCAACTTGCCAGACAACAACAGCATGCTACATGTTTTCCACGAAAACACTCGAGACATCAACACATGTCACAAACTGGGGGACGCTCATTGGGTATTGGTTTGGCGGTTTACGGCGTACGGCGTACACTACGCTCGTTATAAGAAAGTGTCATAAGGATAAGGCGGTTAGTAAATACAGGGAGTAATGGTGAAACACTTTCTTTTATGGAACATCAATTCCAAGCGTTACCGGTTACCACCTCCTCCCATTTACTCACCCGTTTTCCATTTGTTAATGAGACCATAGTACGTTTCACTTCGACTTGTATAAATAGGCATTACCTATTTCCACCGAACGACAAGTGCCGGTCAGGAGGATACAACACCCAGAAAACATTTGCTAGCTTTCCATCTATTAGCTTCTCACTTTCTGATACAAGTCATGAAACAACTACTCTTCCAGAATCAACTATTCTGGTCTCAACACTTTCTTCGCTTCCCTCCCCAAAACCAACCCTTCTCCTTCACTTTGTGACTGAAGCAAGTCTGGAACGGCCATTTCTTGGTTTAGGCCGGATTTGTACAGATTGATCTCTCGAGTATAAAGGACTCCCTTGCAGTATATTATTTAGGGTTTAAATTCGTTTCTCACCCACACACCCGAAATTACCAAAATCAGCAGAAACTGTTTTCCCCCTCAAACACTAGTACTGTAGCTTTTTGTCAACTCAAACAACCTCGTACAATATCCTATTACATGTTTCCTTTATCTATGCATCTTCTGCCAACCCCCTATTAGTTCATAATCCATTGTATGGTAATTTTACAATCACGGGTCATGGTTAGCAAGTCAGTTTTAGTGTAGCCAACTGTTTTAAAATTTTGAATCCTTTTATTGGTTTATGTGCTGCATTGTTTTTGAGTTTTTATTTATATCTATATGTTCTTTTTATGCTTTCATCTCTATTTAGTTTCTTATCTCCTTTAGCTCTTTTTTGTTTCTCCATGTTCTTCTTAAAAGTTTTAGTTTAAATTTAATAGTATGGCTAGGAATGATGAGCTTTATCAACATCTCAGTGGTCTTTTCCTAGCTCAGTGGTTTGCTTATCATACGCATGGTGGTATGCTACCAACTACTCCTGAATTCATCAGGGACTTTGGTATTAGAGGAAATAGTATTCTAGCAAGATTGTTTCAGCTGATCTTTTCAAACCTTGGGAGTTAAGGGGAGTTTTAACCTATTAATGGGGAACTAACATCTCTTTCCAAATTAGAAAAGTAGATCCAAATGTCTATATAATCTCTTTTTATACACTAGAAGACTTATTTTTGGTTACCTCTAATAGTCCTTGGTACCCTTTTGGAAATGTATTTGCAGCAACCAAAGCTTACCCAAGCATGAATATCTCAACTGACGTTGTCAAGGAAATACCTTTGTGGGATAATGTATTGAATGCAAAGCATGAGCATAGATCGCAGGAAATGGTAGGGGTTATAGCCAGCAAGCTTTGAAAATTAAGTAGAGTGTTGTCTGGAGGGGATGATTTTAATCTTGATTTCTTCCCAAGGGTTTTAGTCTCGGTAAAAATTGAAAAGCCGCTTATAGAAAAACTCTTAGTTAAAGTTGGAAGATACCCAATCACAAAAATTTACTTCAACTACCTGAATCTTCCATCCAAGTTCTGCTACCATTGTCTTCATTTTGGTCACAAAGAAGACAACCATGCCATTATTCAAATAAAGTCTTAGAGGATATTTACGACATCTCTATTGATTCACCAGGGGATACCTTCAATTTCTTAATGATACACAAGTTGAAATTTGGAACCCAAAGGATAATGTGGATCACAGAGGAAGATTTGAACATGTTGATTCTTTTCTTGTTATCCCAAGTATTAGAGAAACCTACCAAACTTTTTTTGAAGAAAATTCCAACTTTGAAACCTCTGAATCGGATGAGACTAATGTAGCTTTGGAATCTTCTCTTGTTTCTAAGTTGGTTAATGACTCGGTTTTGGGTAAAAGCACTTTCCCTTTTAGTATTCCTAAGAATTGCAACTCATTTCCAACATCTTCATTTGAAGATGCTACTTTTCATCATGCTGAGTCAAGCCAAGTTAATGATATGACAAAGGTTAATGAGTTGGAACCGATTCCCGTAACCGGTCTTTACAAGATATCCACAACCCAGAAAAAACTAGAACCAGTTCAACTTTTCCTTTAGTCGACAGAAGACTATCTTTCTCTAAGAATGCTAGGGATTGTTTTGATTCTCCTATTTCTGCATCCACTTCATCTGGTTTTCCTGCTCAACTGGAATCCCCTATTACTCCCCTCAAATTCCTGTTTCCGCACCTTCTTTTCATATCTATATCCGGATTTTTTGATTTCATCGGAGTCTGGAAACTCCATTTCAAGCCCATCCGGTGAAGGAAAACACCCCAGTATTGATCAATACATCTCTGATTTGAAAGAACATCATAATACAACTGAATCCTACCCCGCTCTTTCATTCTCTCGATCTCCCACCATCAGTGTGACAGGAAGACCTATAGGAACATTTGAATGAGGAAGAGCAGGACCATCAGCTAGTACAGATCTTCAAGAAACAGAGGCTATAGGAGTATTGTTGGCAGCAATTTGGGATAAACAGAAGAAGCTCAAGAATTTTAGTATTGAAGGAGACTGCAAAAGTCTTTTCAATTCTCTTCATAAAAAGACTTCAAACATTTCTTGGCATAGTAAAGCTCGTCTAGATGGAACCAATAGGATAGCAAATCTATGCATTAACTTTTTGGGTTTTCATTTTGTTCCTAGACTAGGAAATATGGTTGTTGATACTCTAACTAAATTTGCAAGGATTTTAAATTCAGCTTTTGATTGGGAGATTACTCCCCCGACCTGTATTCAACATCATATATTAATAGATAAATCTAAAGCTAAGTCATATGGGCTAGATATCTAGCTGTTAGATTGGCCATCCATGTCAGCTAGGGTAACCTCCTAAGTCCTATAATATTGCTAATCTAACAGCAAAACGCTGAATAGAACGACGTCCAACGCTGAACCAAACAACGCTACAGAATTTTATACAATTTCTCTCTCCATCTTTTCCTCTCTCTCCACGTTTCTCTCTCCATCTTTTTCTCTCTCTCCACGTTTCTCTCTCCCTCTTTTTCTTCTCTCTCTCAATCTTTTCCCCTCCCTCCATGTTTTTTTTTCCATATTTTCCTCTCTCTCTCCATTACATTCTCTCTCTCCATGAGAAAAAAATGTCCAGCGCCGAACCATTCAGCGTTAATATCACTTTTTGAGCGTTCAACCATTCAGCGTTTCAATCTCGCTGCTAGTTGAACTGCGAGCAGTTGGCAGGAAAGAGAAGTATTCAGAAGTAGTGTTAACTTTTTTCCCACACTTTTTTCTTGATTAACAACATTTTTTGGCCAATCTAGCCCATAAGACTTAGCCTAATATTGAGAGAGTTCATCAAAGCTCCATATTAGACGGCTCTCCTTCCTTTGTAATTCAGACTCCAAATGTAAGTTCTAATGAAATGCCTTATTAAAAAGAAAAATTGTTGAAATTTTTGGTCATATGTAATTGCAAATTTTGGGGAACTAATCCCAAGGTCAAGACTCAAGAATATATTGTCATGTACAGATTTTGGCATAGGCCCGACCAAATTGGTACCCCCGTTAGCACAGCCATGTTATCACGGAAGTGGGACAAAATAGTCGAAGCCTATATAAACGAAGCGAGTCCAGGTCTTATGTTTTAAACCCTAAAACAAAACAAACATACTCATTCATTAGTTTAAGTATGAAGCTCTGCAGATCAGAAATAGGAGAGATGTGGGAGTTTTTCTTGAGGGATTGTTTGTTGCCCCTCTCCTATACATAGCTCTGCATGATTTTAGAGATAAAATTAGAGCTGATGAGTCTAAACTTATAAAATCAAACAACCCTCCTCTCCTCTCTCTGCTGCTGTTGCTTCTTCTTCTTCATCAAAAAATAAAATAAAAAATGAGGCAGTGATGATAGACAAAGAAACAACCCTATGGGTTGTCAGACAAAGGTTCAATCTAACTCTCCATTAAAAGTCTTGGTGACGCAACTTGGAAGGTCTTTTTGAATTGATTAATGGAGGAGGGTTTCCTTCTCTCCATTCTTCTTTCAATTTTGGCAACCAGTCTGCAGCCAAGGCAGGAGAGGATATAGATAGATCCTTGCATGTCTGTCTAAAGGCGAATCTGAGCCTCCTTTTCTCAAATTTCCAACATTTTATTGTTTTTTTAGGGTTTCAATGTTTAAAACATTCTCCGATATTAATTGGACCAAGTTAATCCGCAACCTCCTGCTTCACTCTTTAACAGAATGGAGGAGCTGCACAGACAATGATGATGGTGGATATTCGTCAACTCTTATGTCCGCGAGTTAACAAATAGATAAGGACAACTCGAACAAGACTTCGAGCTCAACTAATGTAATCAAGCTTGGCTCCAATTTATTTACCAAAATCTTCTGAAAAACCGATGGTCCTATGGACAAGTGGTACCTTATTAGAGAACAAGTAAATTGGTACGACAAAGAAGAAAGAAATCTTGAAAGAAGGCCAAATACAAAAGGGAGTGAATTTACAGTTTGATAGACTCGACCAAGGATGATGCGAAGCGCACAGCAGCATATGCGAGGGACGCCTGTGCACTAGAAGATAAAAAAAGTCAAAGGGCAAGCAGCATTGTGCGAAACGTGGTTCAAAGATTAACGCGCAGTTTACAAATTAAGATGCTCATGTGAAGGATTTTTGGCAGGGTTTTTGTTGCTTCAAACCGACTAGAGACGAAATAGTGAGGTTCTGTTGAGGTGGGAAAGCTTCCCATGCCAGTAAAAATGTAAAATACGAAATCTGCAGACTAATACTTGCCCCAAAACTCGTAAATGCTCTTCAAAACTTCCCCACCTTTCACAGGTAATGGACTAGGACACAAACCTGCAAAATTTAACACCTATTGAAATTTGAGCTGTATTAGCATTATGATCCTTTACCGTCGTCTACGTGATTGATTTGGTCCCAATAATCATTCAAGTATTCAACTGTCACGTATAAATACGATATAGACATGAAAACGTACACGCTGCTTACCTTCATTTCCCTAGTTTAGCAAATAATAGTCTTACTATGCGCAATTCTAACCAATGCAAATCCATGAAATGGAGAAAAGATTTACACTACAAAATTTCATTTCTAGGAGCACCAAGTAAATGCACAAGCATGATGTTTTAAGTACAGTGAAATATGCATCACAAAGACAATTTGGATCATGTTCTGGAAACAAGATAGACCCTAGCTTTGATTACAGAACCATTACCAAGTTTAAACCCTGGACTGACTGGAAACCCAACAGTCAGACCTACAGGCATTCTTCTACTAGAAAATCTAACAACACTCTCCATATATTCTTTCCGAAATTCAGCTCCTTTTGAGGCTTGGAAATGGCACGGCGGAGGATCAAGTGAAAATGCAAGTAAATGAAGTAACCAAACAGATTTAGCTAATTTCAAGAAGTCGCCGTAAAACTGACTCCTCGGATGATTTCCAGCCGAAACCAATTCATGATGTTCCAAATTTCCGAACAACGATTCTTCCATTTTCGGATGAACAATGGAAAGAAATTTCTTAGTGCAAAACTTACCAAATGTACAAGTTGGTGATATACCCAACAGTTCAGTTGGCTCCATGGACTTCATATCTTGAAATTGAGTAAAACAATCTTTCCGGAATTGGTCTGGGTTCAATAAAGATGATAAGCTTCCGTCAATGTAAAACGTTTCGTGATCAAACCCATGAAACATCTTCTGACTAATGTAGGATTCTAACGCGTATTTTGCGTGTTGAGGACCACTTACAGAAGCCATGTTATCGCCTTTGTTAATGGTGGTGGTGGTGGTAGGACTAGCGGATTCAATTGATCTTACAGCTGCATCGATATCCCATCCAGCTGAACGCATGAGTGATAGAAGCAGTGCCGTAAATGATTTTGAAGCTTCTTTCATTTGACTCGTTGTTGATTCAAATTGCTCCGCTCCTGGTGCAACCCCTGCAACTGCAATCACATTAGGCAAAAGAAACATGCTAATTATACACAATTTCATCCCTCCCATTGTCACCATTTCGTCTGCCCAGCACCATCCGGATTGAAATTGGAAAACATCCAAAAGAAATTGAGAGAGATACTTACCATGACCAAGACTGCAATTGCTAACTCTCCTCCTAGAATGAAACTTTCCTCTCTTGCCGTTACTGCCATTAGTAGTGTTAATAGTAGTAATGGCATTTTGAAGTTTTTGCTCCAGATTCTCAATTTCAATATCTTTGGTTTTAACTTGTTTCTTCAATTCATCCATGGCTGCTTCATAAGGAGCAACAACTTCTCTCAAAGGTACAAATCCTCTTCTTCCACTTCCACTTTCTTGTTCTCCTCCTCCATTGCTTCTATTTCTTCTTCTAAATCTTTCTTTCAACATCCCAAGTTTTCTAAGCTCAGATACAACTGCTATATCAGCTACACTCATTTTCTCTTGATCCCATGGAGAATGTGCTTGTTGCAATTTAACATAAGCTTTCTTCATAACTGATATTGACTCAAATACGTCACTCATTAGTTCTTCGATTTCTCTACTTTCATTTTTCTTCTTCTTCTGTTTCTCATTTCCCAAAACCCCATTCTCTTCATCTTCTTCGTTTTCACTTTCTATTTCTTCATATTCTGTTGGATTAGATGATGAGTTCTGTGAGGATCCAAGACTCTGATGATGATTATCGGTAAGTGGGTTTTGTAAACAAGATGTTGCAACCCTGTGAATCAGATCGGATATACTTGAAACTCTATTCATTGACATTATTTTGATGTTCTTGATCTTCCTAGCTTTCAAGTATTAAAATCTTGTTTGCAAGAGAGAAGATATGATTTGAGAGAGAGGGTAGGGGAAAATAATTAAATGTTGCAGATATGATGGTGGTGGTGGTGGGGAGTGGTGGTGGTGGGAGTGGGAGACTTCTAACTCTAGCTTGAAATGGCTAGCTATCTTGGGCAGAGAGAGCGTGGGACTATGAATGGATTGGAGTGAATTTAATACATTTAGAGTTTTTTTTTTTTTTTTTTTTTCTGAGTGGGATTTTTTCAGAGCTACTTGTGGACTGAGATGAATAGCATTACCTACCCCATGATCAATCAAGCTGAACTATGGGGGCCAGGTCTACTTTGGACTATGGACAAGAGTAAAGGCGGCATGTATTGGTTGGATTTAAGGATTTGATGATCATTAAAACTTTGATGAAACCTGATAATAAAAATAATCAGAGGTGAAAATTTAGCTGTTAAATTACTTTGGTTAACTTCCTGGGAAAAACTTGCACAAATGCAACTCTCTGTCACTGATGAGTATAATGACTACATCTGAGTCAAACTATAGCCATGAGGATTCGAGAGAGACCGGAAACATCAGCTCTTTTCTTGGGTCTAGCTCCCCACGTGACTTTTGTTCCACCCCAATCTTATGTCACCAAACTATTAAGGAAGCCATCGTCATGGTTATTAATTGTTTTATCAAAAATTCTTGGTGTACGGTCCAAACGGACACCCTAAAAACCGTCTAAGCAATTTTCTTTTTTTTGCCTAACCATGACCCTTCCGCACGATGGTTCAGCGATATCCAATCACTCACTGGTACTTTAACCTTATAAATTTGCACTTGTGCAAACAGCAACACTCCAATGAATTATGTAATGGAAAAATTACTTAGATTTCTCTTTCCCTTCAATTATAGCCCATATTATAAAAGGGTTAAAGGCTAAAGCTACGGCTTATGCTTTACTTAATTTGGGAAGTACTTACGAATCAATAAAATACATAGACAACTCTTTAAGCCGATACATTCTTTTTCATTAATTTCGGGAAAGACTATAAAAATCATGTCCAACCAATGAACTTACAAGCTTATTCTCTAGTTAAACATAGTCTCTACTATAGTTTGGTGCCTCTATACTTGAAGACCTGTACTTGGCCTATTTATAGTGCCAAGAACATAGTCAATCCATGTGCAGCTGAATTGCACATCCATATGTCCATAGGCAGTTATCCTAACCGCAACAATGTCTTTCTAACCAATAATTTTTGTGCAGGGTTGCAGATTGATGCCACACTTGTTCTCAAAGCTTAGGGAATGTCAAACTCGGTTATGTAGCCACTTTATAACCGTCTCAAACCAACTCCTTGCTCTGGCATGCATGTGATGCGCATCCAACTTGTAACTGATAGCCTGAGCCAACATCCAGTTAACATAGCGCTTCACATGTTTTGGCCTGAGCCAATATAAAACTAACATATATTACCGTTGATATATTTAACTTAGCTTACTTCTTTCAACTCCGACTTATGTGCAATCTTGCAATTCAACAGGCCTTACTGTAGACTAGGTATTCTTCAATCACTTTGCAACTCTCTTATGCAAACACAACTGAAATGCATGACTTTAGCCATGACTTAGACATCCGGGACATCCCATCGTCACTTTGGAAAAGACCTTACTTGTTCTTTCAAACTGTTGCGCTTTAATGTATAGGAAAAACAACAACATGTTCTTCCAAGCTATGAGTCAATTTTAACTCATTTACTTAATAAACTTACATTTTTATTCTTGATGTGTTGCTCCGTGCTACCGTTAACAATATGATGTCACTCTTCTACATAACTCTCAACAGCAAACTCGACTATGCCACCAACTTCTCTTGCTTTGCTTTTACTTTTAATGTCTCTTATTATATACTCTGGCTTAGTATACTTGTAGTGCTTTCCCAATGATGTAGATTTACATTAAGAAAAAGAGACAAGGTTTTTGCTTAAACACCACCTTCAATCATTACATTATCCTTACATAAGATACTTAGGGACTCAATTCACATTTACACCATAGGCCAACACACGGCCTTACTGAAAGAAAACTAACAAACAAAGAAAATACACCAACAAACAGTGATCTATCTTTTCAAGACCATAAGACTACCTGCATGATAAGTGCGTAATTCATATGATTTTAGTGTCCATTCCATACTTGCTTTAGCTATTATTCTTGCATATTTTCGTATCATTACAATTGTTTTCTCTTATTTGTCTCTATTAGAGCATTGCTCGGTCGAACTCGCATGCATTGCTATCTCAAGCATGTTTGTCAATGTTAGTGATCAAGACTATATGTCTTGATTTCTAGCCTATTTATAGATGTCTCGGACTAAGACATAGATAGTGTAGTTGAGCTTAGATCTCTCAGCGTTCATCATTTGAAGACAAAGAACTATTAAGGGGAGCTTGTGCAACTTCATCAGCAAAAGGTATGTGGAGACTTAAACTCATCTATCACTTGGAAAATCTATTTCTACTCTATCTCCTATATTGAGACATAAGTCGTGTTACGATATAGTTTTCTATTATACACATTTGAGATTTCGAGCTGAGTTTACCTCGTTTATATATTTCTCGAAATATGTGTTGGCAAGCTTTCGCTTTAGCCATGTTCATCTTACATCCATGACGAAAGTCCGAATAAGATCATATGAAAATTGCCGAGTTACATCTAACATGGTTTGTGTGATACAATCATTTGGTGTCTGCCCAACACCATCCGGATTGAAATTAGAAAACATCTAAAAGAAATTGAGATAGATACTTACCATGACCAAGACTGCAGTTGCTAACTCTCCTCCTAGAATGAAACTTTCCTCTCTTCCCGTTACTGCCATTAATAGTGTTAATAGGTGATGGCATTTTGAAGTTTTTGCTCAAGATTCTCAATTTTAATATCTTTGGCTTTAACTTGTTTCTTCAATTCATCCATGGATGCTTTATAAGGAGCAACGACTTCTCTTAAAGGTACAAATCCTCTTCTTCCATTTTCTTCTCCTCCTCTTCCATTGCTTCTATTTCTTCTTCTAAATATTTCTTTCAACATACCAAGTTTTCTAATCTCAGATACAACTTCTATATCAGGTACACTCATTTTCTCCTGATCTCATGGAGAATGTGTTTGTTGCAATTTAACATAAGCTTTCTTCATGACAGATATCGACTCAAACACTTCACTCATTATTTCTTCAATTTCTCGGCTTTCTTTATCCAACCCATTTTTCTTCTTCTTCTGTTTCTCATTTCCCAAAATCCCATTTTCTTCATCTTCTTCGTTTTCACTTTCTATTTCCTCGTATTGTGTTGGATTAGATGATGAGTTATGTGAGGATCCAGGACTATGATGATGATAATGATGGGTATTAGTAAGTGGGTTTTGTAAACAAGATGTCGCAACCCTGTGAATCAGATCGGATATACTTGAAACTTTATTCATTGACATTCTTTTGAAGTTTTTGATCTTCCTAGCTTTCAAGTATCAAAATCTCTTTTGCAAGAGACATGATATGATTTGAGAGAGCATAGGGAAGAAATAGTGGAAGACAATTAAATGTTGCAGATATGGGAGTGGTGGTGGTGGTGGGGTGGTGGTGTAGTTAGAGCCGCCGACTCCAAATACTGTCCATGTAGCGATTCTCAAATATCGCAGAACGGAATGTGATACGAAGGGATTGAATGTAATAGAAAGAAAGACAGGGAACGAGTTACCTACTCCTAACGGTCAACGCGAGCCTTGAACCGATAACCATCTTTCGTCTAACCTAGCCTCCTCCGTCCCTCGAGACCAACAAGGGATAACTTCTAACTCTAGCTTGAAGTGGCTAGCTAATCTTGGGCAGAGTGAGTTTGGAAGTCTGGGATTATGAATGGATTGGAGTGAATTTAATATATTTAGGGTTTTTTTCTTTTCTTTTTGAAGTTCTCCTGAACGGGATTTTCCAGAACTACTTATGCACTGAGTTGAATAGCATTACCTACCCCCATGATCAATCAAGCTGAACTATGGGGGCCAGGTCTAGTTTGGACTTTGGACAAGAGTAAAGGGGCATGTATTGGATTTAAGGATTTGATGATCACTGAAAACTTCATGAAACCTGGGAAATACCATTTAGTCCTAGAAAAAATATAATTAAATTAGTTTGGTCCCGTTGACCAAGTCAATTATCTATTTAGTCATTTTTCTAAATATATATTATTGTTTGGTCCTAGGATGGACAACACCGATGTAGGATGACATCATCAATGATGTCATAGTTTTTTTAATAGTGGTAGAAATGCCATTTTTTTTCTTTTTTTCTCTCTCTTAATAAAAGAAAATAAATAAAAACTTCAAAGTGAAATATCTTTTGAACCACATGTCCAAAAATGATAAATTTTATATATTCGGAAAGACCTCGAATAGAGGTTTCTAACGAGTATCATTGTTGCTATGTTTCGGAGCTTTTAATTTTTGTCCTTTTCTTTAGCTAAAAGTTAACTTTAAAATGAACTATTATACGAGTTCATTCTTTAAAATGAATTACTTTAATGAACTACCATACTAGCTATCATTTTAAAAAGTGAATTGGTTGAAAAAAAATATCATGTAAGTTCATTCTACAAATGAACTCTTAAGTTTAAGTAACATGCGAGTTCATTTTACACAATGAACTGGTGTAATGAACTAATACTACAAGTTCATTCTACCATATGAAATACCATTGGGAGTTCATTCAACAATATGAACACTTATCACGAGTTCATTTTATAATATGAACTAACATAATGAACACCTATTACGAGTTCATTCTACAATATGAACTAACATATTTAATTATCATTAAGAGTTCATTTTACAACATGAATTATCAATCCTATAATATGAACAACAATTATGAGTTCATTCGACAATAAAAAAAAACATCTATCACGACTTCATTCTACAATATGAACTATAATAATGAACTATCGTTACGACTTCATTCTTCATAATGAACTACTTTTATGAATTCATTCTATAAAGCAAATTGCTAACATATACGAGTTCATTCTACGAAATGATCTGCTAGAGGTAGAATGAACTACCATGTTCTAAAATAGTGTTCATTCTCGGATATGAACTACTATTACACCGAAAAAATTAAAATTCCGAAACATAGCATAATGGGTACTCGTTGTGTAGATATCGTCGAGACCTTTCCGAATATATAAAATTTATTAATTTTCGACTTATATTTTGAGAGATATTTCATTTTTAAGTTTTTCTATTTATTAATGCTAAGAAGAGCGAGAAATTTTTAGAGAGAAAATAAAGAAGAGATGGGACCAAAAAAAGAAATACGTGAGAAAAGAGAAAATAATAAAGAGGGTATTTTAGATATTTTAATATTTTTAAATAATTGTGGACCAAATGGAAAAGGTGATTTCTGAAAGAATCAAACTGACTTGGGACCACCTAAAACATGACCAAATGATATTTTTCTCAAAAATTAATTAGAAATGAAAATTTAGCTTTCAAATTACCCTGATTAACTTCCAGGGAAAAACTTACAAAAATGCAACCCTCTGTCACAAATGGGTAATGACTACATCTGAGTCAATAGCCATGGGGATTCGTGAGAGACCGGAAACATCATCTCTTTTCTTGCAAGGTTGCTAATAGGGGGTACTAAATTGCTTGGGGTTTTCCTCTGTTACAAAAGGACAGTCCTCTATTCCGTTTTCGTCAGTTTCAAAATTGTGCCCAACTTATGTTTATAGGCGTATTTTTTCAATGAACTCTCTATTATAACCTTTAATTTTTGATATTCATAAATGCATATTTATGGGACCTAATTGAAATTTTAATGAAATTTGTACAATTAAGGAAACAAAAATAATCCTTCATTACTTTTAAAAGATAATTTATTTGGCTCCAAGAATTAAATTCCTTAATAAGTTTATACTCCATAAATTCGATATCTTTTAATTTTCCTTTTTTATTTCCTATTTACAACCCTCTTAACAATTTTAGGCAGTTTTTAATACTTGCATTTTTATTAACATAAAATAGGTAAATAACTGAGGGTAGTCAAGTAAAGTATGATGGTTTCCTTGATTTTTGACAAAGTCAAAGCGGACTGTCTTTTTGAAACGGAGAAAATATGTTGTCCTATATGCATATTGGTATATCCCAAGTAATTTGGTACCCCTATTAGCAATCTTATTTTCTTGGGTCTAGCTCCCCACGTGACTTTTGTTCCATCCCAATCTTATGTCACCAAACCATTAAGCCAACCGTATCCATTTTGAGTGAAGGTCAAGAAAACTTTGACATTTCATGGAAAGAGGCGATCCTAGTCTGAATCCTCAAAAAAGGTATATAAGTGTGAGTTAGACTCGATGTGACTCCGTGAGTTAACTCAACCCTTTTATCTCTAACCTATCCTCCTTGGTCGAGTTAGCTTAACTACCCTGGTTAGGTTAGGTTAGGGTAACTGGGTACCTAACTACCCTGCTTAACTATCCTTGTTTTTCATTCGGTTATAAAAATATACTGGATACTTCTTCCACAAGGACTAATAACATAAAAGGGTGATTGTTCAACAAGGTCGCATAATTTAAATTTGATAACTTTAAATTAGTGCTTATTAATAAAAGTTGGGAATCATTCCAGCACGGTCGAAACAATTTGCACTGTGAACGTTGAGATGTGTCTCCGCGTGGAGGTGGAAGTAGCGGAGAGGGAAAAACAAGCAGTGTTGAGAGGGCGATACAAGCGGTCGATAGAGTTGTAGATATAGCGCTGAAAGAAGAAAAGAGAGGTAGACGAAGGTTGTATGCACATAACCCTACACGTACACCGGAAAAAGGTACCTCGATTCGACAATAAAAACCAAAATCCGCAGGATTGTAATTCACTTTCAGTTTCAATCAGAATTATTAAACTTCACACGTACATACTGTCTTGTATACAAGAGAATTGTAACTTAGTTGTCGACTTATTCAATATTGTAACAACTGTAATTTACCTATTCCTTAGCTCATTAGTTTTAGTCATTCTATTCTCTAGGATAGCCTATTCCTTTGCTATTTCTGTTATGTAAAAGCTATCTTAACACTCTTGTAATCGTATATATACACATCAATGAAGTAAATCTCAGTACAGTTGTATGAGATACAAAAACCCAAAACCATGATTTCTTCATGGTAATCTAGAGCTAGGTTAAAAAAAAAATTCTCGCCCTCTCAGCAACTGATCCATCATGACAACTGATGATGAAACTCAAACTCCTCCTTCTTCAAATACTTCTTCACCCAAGAAGGATTCCAACACATCCAAGAAGGATTTAGTTCTATCACCATCATCTCCCTATTATGTACATCCGGCTGAAAACCATACAACTGTCATCTTCACACCACTCTTGACCAGTGATAACTACTGCATCTGGGAAAGAGGAGTTAGAAAAGCCTAAGTGCTAAGGCTAAACCAGGCTACATTGATGGATCAATTACAAAACCCGAAGATCCAATTGATATCCTCTATTGGACTCATGCAGACGACCTGGTTGGTAGCTGGGTTGCAAATTCTGTTGACCCAGTAATCAGATCCAGCGTCATGGCTTTTCCTTCTGCAATAGCTCAATGGCTGGAAATCAAAAACCGATTCTCCCATAAGAATACACCTAAGCTATTTGCCCTGAAACAATCTATCTCTTCTCTGAAGCAAGAAAACAACAATGTCTCTATCTATTTTACCCACTTGAAGACTCTCGGGGATCATCTAGATTCATTCAGACCTTTGGTACCATGCATCTGCGGTGCTGGGAAGGACTTTGTAGATCATCACAATCAAGATCGATCCATGGAATTCCTTCAAGGGTTACATGATAGATTCTCGGTACTTTGCAGTCAATGTTTGTTGATGGAACCGATGTCATCTGCTGCTAAGCTCTACAATCTGGTACGCAAGGAGGAAGAGAAACAAGGTATAAACTCCTCCTCTATTCCTCAGTTTGATTCCGCTACGTTGAATTTTTCTCGCAGTGATTCCAATAGATCTCAGCAACAGTCTTTCCACAACCCTGGAAATGGGAATAGAAACAACAAACGTTTTTTTTCATTCTGTGATCATTGCACTAAGCATGGTCACACTCGTCAAACCTGCTAGAAGTTGAATAGATATCCGAGTAATCCACCAAAGCCGAGAAACCAATCGCAACACTCTTATGCTGCTGTTGTTGCTCCTGCACATCACGCTGTTGAACCCATGCCAGCAGCTCTAGCCATCTCAGCTGCCCAGTATGCTCGGGTTATGAATTTGCTTGATTCTGACAATGCTGGAAACAACATAGCCTCATATGCCAACTGCGCATGTATGATTTTTTCGTGTACTTCTCTTACTTGGATTATCGACAGTGGTGCTACACACCACATATGTTCTAGTTTGTCTTGTTTCACATCTTACACATCTGTCATGAACCCTATCATGGTTCAGTTGCCTGATGGCTCTAACATCTCAGTAACACATACTGAGATTGTTAAAATTTCTCCAACTATTACGTTGCTCAATGTATTTTACATTCCAAGTTTTAAATTCAACTTGATTTCAGTCAGTCAGCTTACAAGCTCAGGAAATTGATGTCTTACCTTCTCACACGAGTCTTGTGTCTTCCAGGACCTTCACACAAGAATGGAGATTGGATGGAGTAAGAGAATTGTTGGCATATACCATTTCATTTTTCAGCCATTTGTTTCTTCTCTAGCTACAAATAAGCCATTCGACAAATGGCACTGTCGTCTAGGCCATCCACATGTGGATTGTTTTGAATTTTTAGCTCGCAAATTTGTTTACATTAGTTCTTCGTTTAAACACTTGTGTGATGTATGCCCCATAGCAAAGCAATCTCGACTTAAATTTAATTTTTAGTGTTTCTGTTTCTAAATATCCTTTTCTATTGGTTCATGCCGACATTTGGGGACCTTTTTCTACTGCCTCTCTAACTAATGCCAAGTATTTTCTTACAACTGTAGATGACTACTCTCGATGTACTTGGATATTTTTGATGAAAGTCAAATCGAAACTTTAAAGTTTCTCAAATATTTTTTTGCTTTTATTGTCAAACTATTTGGACGCAAAATCACCAGCATCTCCTCTGGTATTAATCCATTACTCATCCACAACTTCAGACCTTTAGGTATGACAATGGCTCTGAGTTTAAATCTAATGCTCTTCAATCTTGGTTCCATGAAAATGGAATTTTACATCAAACAAGTTGTGTTTATACTCCATAATAGAATGGCATTGTAGAAAGGAAGCATCGCCACTTGCTCAATGTGGCACGTGCCTCGAGATTTCAAGCGAATCTGCCTATTCAATTCTGGGGTGAATGCATATTGGCTGCAACTTACCTCATCAATAAACTTCCTACGCCAGTTTTATCACATAAATCACCGCATGAAGTACTTTTACATATTCCCCCTGATTATTCTTCTCTACGAATCTTTGGCTGCCTCTGTTTTGGTAGAAACACTAGACCAGTTTACAAGTTTGATCAACGTGCCAAGCCGGGCATTTTTATTGGGTATCCTTATGGACAAAAAGGATAAACAATATATGATCTCGAATCTAAATCCACTTATGTCTCTCCTGATGTGGTATTTCATCAGAATATCTTCCCTTTTAATGACTTATCTACTTCTATTCCTAAGTCAGTTTCTATGTCGGACAATCATTCTGACTATACTCAGTATGATTCTATACTTGATTCTATACCATCTACACAGTTATGTTGTGATGTTTCTCGCCCTGATCCCTCTTCTCCTCATTGTTCAATGCATCATTCTGGACAATCGATTCCTGCCAGGCCTGTTGAAATTTTCGCTGCACAACTTCCTGCTCTTCAAAGTAATTCACAGAGTACCTTGTCTCCACGCCAATTTTCAACTGCTGACAACCGTTCTGCATCTCCATCTGTCGAATCACAGTCTTCTTCGCAGTTCATTCACTTGAATCTATAACCCCTGAGATTAATTCTGATTCACAGGGTATCTTGTCTCAGCCAATTGTTATTACATCTCCGAGGCAATCTCTTATTGATATACACGATCCTGTATCTCCGTCTGTCATACGACAGTCTACTCCTTGCCTGGAATCTGCACAAACTACTTCGGTAGTTCCTTGCATAAATCTGCACAGCCTGCATCGCACTCTCGTCTCATTCGAGATCGTCATCCACCTTCCTATTTACAAGATTATCATTGTTCTGCTGCTACTACTAGTGATCCCACTTCCACTTCTCTTTATCCGATGACAAATTCAGTCCATCTCATCGAGCTTTCTTGGCTTCTGTCATCCTTACTGCAGAACCCAAGTCCTTTTCTCAAGCAAAAAAATGTCCTAAATGGCGTGATGCCATGGCCAAAGAAATTATAGCTTTGGAAGCCAATAACACTTGGATTATTGTCGATTTACCGCCTGGTAAAATAGCCATTGGCTGTAAATGGGTTTTCAAAATAAAGTTTAATGCCGATGGCTCAATCGAGCGATATAAAGCTCGTCTTGTAGCCAAAGGATACACGTAACAAGAAGGTATTGATTTTTTACGACACTTTTGCTCCGGTAGCTAAATTTGTCACTGTTCGTGTTTTACTTTCTATTGAAGCTATCAAAGGATGGTCTCTTCATCAATTAGATGTGAACAACGCGTTTCTTCAAGGATATCTGGATGAAGAAATTTACATGAAGATTCCTCCTGGTCTAGCAAGCAAAGGTGAGTCTAAAGTTTTTAAACTTAAAAAATCTCTCTATGGCCTTAAACAAGCCTCTCGTCAATGGTTTGCCAAACTTTCTTCGATTTTGCTTTCTGAAGGCTTTAAAAAGTCATTATGTGACAATTCACTTTTCACATATCATCAGGGAACAACATCAATTTTTTTTCTCGTTTATGTTGATGACATCATTATCACTGGCACGGATGATGCTTTCATTAACTCTCTCAAATCGCGTCTTGCATCTCATTTTGCAATTAAAGACCTTCGTCGCCTGCAATATTTTTTGGGCATTGAGGTTTCTAGACCTTCAAAGGGTATTTTCCTATGTCAACGAAAGCATTTTATTGACATTCTGCAAGACTCTGGCCTTACAGGGGCTCGTGTTTCCAATTTTCCAATGGATACACATATCAAATTACTTCCTACCGACGGTGTAGAACTACTTGATCCAAGTCCTTTTCACCGTCTCATTGGTCGTCTTTTATATCTCACTGTCACTCGCCCTGAAATCACCTACTCAGTCAATTATCTGAGTCAGTTTCTCCAACATCCTAGATCAGTTCATATGGATTCTGCTCATCGTATCTTGCGATATCTTAAAAGAACAATTGGACATGGAATTTTTCTATCTTCCTTCAGTGCTCCTTTTCTCCATGGTTACACTGATTCTGATTGGGCTGCCCATTCATGAGACGTTCTACCACTGGCTATTTTATCACCTTAGGTAATAGTCCCATTTCATGGAAATCCAAGAAACAAACTATTGTGGCTCGTTCATCTGTTGAGGATGAATATCGAGCTTTGGCTAATCTAACTGCTGAACTTCAATGGTTAGATTATCTTTTCAAGGACATGCAGTTTTCATGTCCTCTTCCGATCACCGTTTCATGTGATAGTCAAGCAGCAATTCACATTGCTCAAAATCCAGTATTTCATGAGCGTACTAAACACATAGAGATTGATTGTTATTTCGTTCGTGAGAAGTTATTAAGTGGATTGATTCTGCCAAAACATTTACCATCATCTGCTCAACTAGCTGATGTTTTCACTAAACCTCTCGGAGCTCCACAATTTGGTCGCCTTGTTAGCAAGTTGGCGTTCGTTCAAGTTCTACCGCTCCAACTTGAGGGGGTATTAAACTTCACACATACATACTGTCTTGTATACAAGAGAATTGTAACTTAGTTGTCGACTTATTCAATATTGTAACAATTGTAATTTACCTATTCCTTAACTCATTAGTTTTAGTCATTCTATTCTCTAGGATAGCCCATTCCTTTGCTATTTCTTTTATGTAAAACCTATCTTAACACTCTTGTAATCGTATATATACACATCAATGAAGTAAATCTCAGTATAATTGTATGAGATACAAAAACCCAAAATCTGATTTCTTCAAGAATGTCGCGTCTTTGGTTGGTCTGGTTGTCAATGAGGTGTGTTTGTTGAAATAAAAATTGTGTGTTTCTACTCTCCTTTTTTTATTTAACAATGACTCACAGCATCACCTACGCATCCCCACTTCGTTAGTGTGAAACATCCCAATTCAAATGCAGCGCAACATGGTGTCCGTAATCAAACGCATGCATGTAGTTGCAGAAAATAAAATTTAAATTCCACCTGTCAAAAATAGTGCGTACTTGGTTATTGGTTGATGTAAAGGCTCCTAATTTATCGGAGTTCAGTGTTTGTTCTGGGTAGTGTTGTAGATGGGACGGTTGTATAATTATGAGTAAGTGGTCGAGTATTATTAGGAGTTTGAATGTTTCCTATTTAGTTGTTTAGAACTGTTAGTTGTTGAGTTCGTGACGAGTTTATTTAGGAGCAACTCAAGCACTATGTGCTGTCCATGTAGTATAAAAAGAGTATTGTAATGTTACAAATGTATCTCAAGTTTAATGAAATGTAAGCTTTAACTTTCTTCTTTTTGTGTCTCCCCCTCTACTCTCCTCTATACCTGTTTTGCGACATATCAGAGCTAGGGTAGAGAGAGGTAGAGAGGGTCTAGAAAATTTTGTGAGATATTATTTTTAAAGAGTGAATATAATTTATTTATTTTAGTGAAAATTGTTGAATTTGGTTGAGAAAATAAAATCAGATTTCTAGTTCATTTGAGAAGATAAAATCAGTATTTCAATTTGGTTCTCTCTGTGTTAACACTCTATCTCGATCATCATTTGTGAGATGGTATATGGGAGCTATTTGTATAGTGAAAGAGTGTCTTTTCTTTTAGTGCTCACAGAGTGTTTGATTTTATTACTCAAATGTTACTCTCTGTGTTTACATCTCTATCTCTCTATCTCGTTCATCATTTATGATATTGTATACGAGAGTTAAGTTAGTGATAGAGTATGTTTCCTTTTATTGTTCACAGAGTGTTTGTTTTTATTACTCACCGAATGGTTTTGTTATGGTCTTTGTTTATGGTTTGGAAGTGTTCCACTTGAAGATTTAGAGGGATCGTTGGCATTTTAGGTTGCTCATAATAGTACAGAAAAGGGACTTTGGTTTTTTTTCTTCTGTTGGCTAGGTTTTGTTTTTCATTCATTATTGTCTGTGTTTGAATTTATTTCACCTGAATCCTACATTTGATACGGGTTCTAGTTGGTGCTCTTTATTCATACTCACTGTGGTTATAAAATTCTGGTTGTATTTATCCGCTTCCTTTCTACAAATGTGAAAAGCATTAATGCATGTTGTTGTCTACTCAGTTGGTGTTTCTTTCTAGAAATAAAATCAATTGCTAATATGATTTCAATTCATTTGGTGTTGCAATTGCTGCACATAAGGAAGCAAAATTTGATACATGGGGTGTGATTTTGCAACTTGATGTTGTCGCATTTGAAGCTACTAGATTGGTTTTCATTCATCATGTTCACTTCAAAGGCTGGAGTTGATAAATACTTGGGTATCTTTGATTTTAGATATCTTGAAGTGGTTTAAGGGTATGGCAGACAAAAAAGAGTTGTTGTTGTGTGAGAAGCTGTGGGTTTGATTTAGACAATGTTGCTTTGGTTCTATACTTCCATAGAAAGTCTAACCGAAATATGTTGGCTGATTTTCAAGTTGTTGTTTGTTTTCACAAGGTGTAATACAAGGTACGGGTCTTATTTTATTCCTTCCAAAGTCTATTTATAGCAGTAGTGAACTACTGTATACGAATTGATTGTTTTCAAGATCAAAAGAAATGGAGCACTTATTTTCTATTGTTGCTACAACTATGTCTTGAGTAAATATTCTGTTTTGAGGGGCATAAAATTGGAGCAGTCGGTGTATGGTAGCAATAGAGTACTGCTGGCGGTGGTGACATTAGTATCGATCCACAAGTTCGTTTTAGGTGACTTAAGCAAAGCTAGTGTTTTCATTATTTCTTTAGTAATTGCAACTCAGTATAATGAATACACTAGCTTAAGTGAGGGTGTTGATGGCTTTCTAATTAAGGTATTCTTCCTGGTTTTGGTGCCTTCCTTGTAAGGTGTTACAAGAAGAAACTTGTGTTAGGCTGTTAGGATTAGGTGTTACCTTATCCCATGTGATGGTTAAAGCTTAATTCATTAGTTTCTTTTGAATCTCAAAATGTTGAAGCTCAGTTGAGGTTTTCTGATTTACTTGCCAAAGAATTATCCGTTTGCATTTCTTGCGATATGTTTATTTTGGTCTTAGCGATCGTCCTGAAGATGGAGTTTGGGTGACTGTTTGATATGTATGAGAAGACACTTGCTTACTACAATGCTGCGAGTTTGTTTTCATTTCTTAGATTAATAAGCAGATGACAAGAACTCAGTCCAGTAGTTATGATTGGTCTGGTTGTTGATTGGTCCAGTTGGTGCAGTGATTTTAGCCTCCCAGTGTTTGCAGGATTTCCTTCTCAAGTTGCTAAGATGTCACGGAAGTGAGTAGAGGTTGCTATTAGTTGTGTATTTATCTTGCTGGGAATCGGCTTTTCACTTGATGGGAAGAAGCAAGTTATGAATGCAGGTCTTCTATCTGTCCACTTCTATTGAGTTTGCCGTGAGGGAGCAACAATACGTATACAGAAGGATAATTTGGGCATGATATGTTGATACTTGTTTGATTATGGATATCTGAAATAGTCACCATGGGTTTATGTTTCACATGGAGTATTTGCTTTAGTTACTTCATGAAGCTAAGTGATAAGGCAATGATGATGGCTACATAATTTTTTGATTAATTGCGCATGGTAGTATGGAATGATCCCGAAATTGTCAATCTTGGTGGTATTTCATAGTATGTTGGAAACTTATTGAATGTCCATGAAGATTTATATGTAAGGATTGAAGGCAAATCAATTGCTGGAATTAGAGGGACTTTGTCGAAATTGGTGACATGTAAAATGTCATATTAATTTCTGCAAGATTCAAAGTCTCACTGAACGTCTAAGTTGGTATTTACCCCAAGTTCGCACTAAGGGGGAGTGTCAAAAATAGTGCGTACTTGGTTATTGGTTGATGTAAAGGTTCCTAATTTATAGAAGTTCAGTGTTTGTTCTGGGTAGTGTTGTAGATGAGATGGTTGTATAATTGTGAGTAAGTGGTCGAGTATTATTAGGAGTTTGAATGTGTCATATTTAGTTGTTTAGAACTGTTAGTTGTTGAGTTCGTGACGAGTTTATTTAGGAGCAAGTCATGCACTATGTGCTGTCCATGTAGTATAAAAAAAGTATTGTAATGTTACAAATTTATTTCAAGTTTAATGAAATGTAGGCATTAACGTTCTTCTTTTTGTGTCTCCCTCTCTACTCTCCTCTATACCTGTTTTGCCACACCACCAACGGAAAAGGTTATACAAAAATAATTGGATTGGTTAAAGGATTGTCCCCCTAAACTTGTGAGGCCAAATACACCCCTCCCTAAGATAATTTACTAGGAGTTTAATGCATGGGCAGTACGCGGCCGTAGAAGTGACACGTGCACCATCGATTTGAAGCCTACTACTATTCAGTCAAACCTTCAAATCTTTGGTCTATCATCTTCACTCTTTCTTCTAACTGAAGTTCAGAGCAAAATTTCAGAGAAAACTTCGCATAACTCAAGAGCAAAGGTGAGTACCTTTTGTCGCAAAATTCTAGAGAATCGCCTAGCTACTTATCTGATTCTTACTGAAAGATTGATCAGTTGGTCTTCGGACGGTCGGGTAAAATAAATTAGGTAAATAACAAACAGAAGAGAAATGCTTCCGGTTGTTATATATCTTATGTACATGATAGAGTAGAAACATGATATAAGCTATAGCATATAAATCCTAAAGTGACATGGATCTGATTTAATTCTTAATGTTTAAAATGTATCTAACCTGCCAATGTTTCGCGCAAAATTGCAGGAACCTGTCGATGCTTCCCAAGCTTAATGTTTAAAATGTATCTAACCAAACCCGTACAAACTAACCTAATCAGATGAATTAACCTAACCTAACCAGAATAGTTAAGCTAACTCAACCAGGGAGGGTAGGTTAGAGATAAAAGGTAACTCAGTCACACCGAGTCTAACTCGCACATATTTACCCCTTTTTGAGGAGTCGGACTGGGACCGTCCTTTTCCATGAAATGTCAAATTTTCTTGACTTTCGTTCATCCATTTTATTTGGCTATACCTTATAACTTCAATACCGCCAAGCCAAAGTTATTAAAAGTAACTTCACTAGGAGCAATTCCAAAGGTCACCATCAAATTAATTACGGTTCTTAAAGCTAAATGCTTTTCTAGATCTGATTTATTAAATGGAAAATGTCCAAATAATTGTTCTTGGACTTGGAAGTGTATAAAAGAACTGATTAAGCTTTTCATTTTTTGGATTGTGGGAGATGGTCAATTTATTGATCCTTGGTGTGATAAATGGATCCCATCTCTAGGATCTGATTTATTAAATGAAAAATGTCCAAATAATTGTTCTTGGACTTGGAAGTGTATAAAGGAACTGATTAAGCTTTTCATTTCTTGGATTGTGGGAGATGGTCAATTTATTGATCATTGGTGTGATAAATGGATCCCATCTCTAGGATTTGCTACACCTAATTCTCTTGTCCCCCTGACCCTAATATTAAAGTCTCTTATTTCATTGATGCCTGCCACTAGATCTTGAGATGTTAATAAACTAGACACCCACTTTGATAATTCTTCTGTTGAGAAGATTATCACAATTCCCTTAAGCCAGTTATGCACTCCTGATCGGAGGGGCTTAAGAACTTTCAAAGAATGGTACATTTACCTCTAAATCTGCTTACTTGGTGTTGATGGTGGTTTTTAGTTCAGGGCTAAGATTGTAAAACTCTGTATTAAATGCGTCGTCGTTCTGCAAAGAAGCTGAGCCATTTAAGAGTGATGAGCACCCAAGCCTATTTACTTACATATGTACTGAAAAATTCAGTATATGTATATAAAATTTATCAGAATGGTGCATGTAGAAACAATCCCAAATATTCTATAAATTTTATTAAACTCCCGCTTGCATTATTCACTAATGTACAGCCGGTCGAGTATTTTCCTATGCTATGTTCCCCAACTGAACTCTTAATATTGGTATGACGTGACAATTATTGTTCACTTGCAGTGGAGTAGCATTTACCGAAGTGTCAATATTAAGATCTGCATGAAAATACTCAGGAACACGCAAGTTGTACCACTCTCTGATAAAGAGATTTATTGTGCCAACGCACAAATAATTTATCGAAAATTGTTTAATATTGTGTCAGCTCACAAAATTCAAATTTTTAACCTAATTTTACCTATTTGCAAAAATTAGGTTTTTTGCGCCCTGCACAATATCTCGAACCCTATAATTCGAGACCAAATCTAGGTAAGCTAGGAAATTAATCCGCCATGGACTAGTAGGAGCAAAGTCCTACCAAAAATCAGAAAGCAAGAAATAAAAGAGGAGTTGCGGCAAATAGGAGCAACAACAAGAGGAGGCGTGGCCGCGCCACATGGTTGTCCAGTTCGCCCTAGCACGCACCACTTGTAGCCGGATGGCCACGCTCCATATTTCCCTTGACGACCCCCCTTTCCATCGACTAATCAGGTGTCTCTAAATGCGCCACACGCATTTAGAATGAGCCCGGATTCATGCTGCTTGCCGGATCCCTTTCCATCGACCAATCAGGTCGCTCTAAATGTGCCACACGCATTTAGAATGAGGTCGACCCCATTCTTCTTGCTGGACTCCTTTCCATCGACCAATCAGGTCGCTCTAAATGCGTCACACGCATTTAGAATGGGTCCGTACCCATGCTGCTTGTCGGCTCCCTTTCCATCGACCAATCAGGTCGCTCTAAATGCTCCACACGAATTTAGAATGAGGCCGGCCCCATGTTGCTTTTAGGCCCTCTTTCCATCGACCAATCAGGCCGCTCTAAATGCGCCACACACATTTAGAATGAGGTCGGCCCCATGCTGATTGTTGGGCCCCTATCCATCTATCAATCAGGTCGTTCCAAACGCGCCACACGCATTTAGAATGAGGCCAAACCGCACCAACACCTAGTGGTCGTCACGTCAACATAGCCGCACACACTAATTAGGGATTTAACTTGTCAAACCCTAATTTGGTTAAGACCACTTTGCCACCTTGTAACTACGCCATTGGCAGGCGCCACCTCGCCACTTTGCGATTGTGCCACTAGCATGCGCCAGTTTGCCACTATGCAGGCGCCATTATGCCATTATGCCGCTTAGCTTGCTTGCGATTGGTCAGAATAACTAGGTCTTGCACATCAGACCCACTCAGCAACCTGTTGCACATTTTATACGAAACACTCGAGACATCAAACATGTCACAAACTGAGGGATGCTCATCATGGTATTGGTCTGGCGGTTTACAGTGTGCGGCGTGCAACGCGCTCATTACAATAAACTGTCAGGAAAGAGCGGACGGATAATAGCAGTAAGAGAATAGCGGGTGTAAGGCTAACTAGTGTCTCCTCACAATAGTAACGTGATGGTAACCGCTTTTACACAACCCCACTTCTCCACTACTTAAATGTCTCCACTTCCTACGATATCAGGGGTGCTCAATGACTTGTATAAATAGGTTGTCAACCTATTTCGGCCAACAAGAGAGTTTTGGTTAACAACAACACAAGTATTCATAAAAACACAAAAAATAACTGATAGCTTACATTCCGCAAGCCAGTTCCAAATTCTGATACAAGTCATAAAACAACCACACCCTCAAAATTCAATCTTTTGATCTCAACACCTTCTTTGATTCCCTACCTAAGATCAACCATTCTCCTTCACTTTGTGACCTAAGCAACACTGGAACGACCATTTCTTGGTTTAGGCCAGGATTATACAGATTGATCTCTCGAATTTAAAGTACTCCCGTGCAGTGCATTTGTTTAGGGTTTAGATTCGTTTCTCGACGGCACACCCAAATTTACCATTTCTAGCAGAATTAGTTTTTACCCCAAAATAACTGGCGACCATAGTGGGAGATTAATCTCTCGGTTGCAAAATCAGTTTCTCAGGATTCATTCCATTTTTCTCAATTCCAAAAGGGTGGATCTTAGATCCAATTCAATCATTAAACTCAATTTAGGTTCAACAACCAATTTCAATTTTGGTGTTACGTTCGCTAAGAATCTTCAAAAAAAATGCTATTTCAAGCAATGCTACAAGAAATTCCTTGGATAGTTGAGCACCAGTAAATCTCCCAGATGAAAGGACCATAAAGCCTCGTGAAGACACATGAAGACGTGATTACTACTTAGGAGGGCACAATGGCTTCTCTCGAGGTCCGAATGGAGCAGCCATATCTGCAACACCATAAGTGTTATATGGAGCAAGACGGAAACGCCTCAAAGTTATCACTGATATTAATGTCTTCAGGGTCCACAATCAGAGAGATAAAGGGAAGATTCGCATAGCCGTTGTTCCAGTATGGAGATAGTTGACAACAAATCTCAACGTCAGTGGAGTCCTAAAAAGGCACATGCAGAGATCACGAAAGCGAGGGTCTATCTCCATTCCACCACTACTACCATTTTATGGTCAGGAGTATCCGCTATCACTTCATCAGCAAAATGTGTAGATCCAGATCATAGCGCAATTCTAGGAATTCGTACATCTACAATAAAAAGGAGGCTTGACACATCTTCAAATCGTTCATAGGGGTTCTCCTATTATGCCGACCCAAGAAAGAGCAAGCCCGGGACATCTTCAGATCTACTGGAGCCGACATGTTAAGAGAGCAGCCTCAAGAAGATAACGATGCCCTCACCATCATGTCAGGAAAGAATCCGCAACGGAGATAACTTCACGCAGAGGAAGATTCGATAAGTTGTTGCACAAAAAGGATCCACGTTTCCCATATTTCCTTTGCCCAGGGAAGCAGTTAATGCTGAAGAGTTCTCCAAATTACCTACCGGAAGAACTTACACGGGGATATTCCAGCAAAATAACAGGCATCTCGATGACTACGTCAAGAGATCCAGAATTGAAGCCCTCGATTTCCAAGTACAATTCTGGTGCTAACACATCAACAGATAAATCACAAAGAGAGACACCTCATCAACAACGTCACCCACAGATATAGCATGTGGTTTAGAAAGGTTACGGGTCATTTTGCAAGAACTCCGTCAGAAACTTTTTTACATTTCCCTCCGGAAGAATTGAAACTGGTGCTAATTGGTGAATAATCTGGGAGTGATACATATACCAAACGATTCGTATGGAAGTTTTCCATAACATACTAAAAGGGAACATCAATCCTATGAATGAGCTATATATAGAATCCGAAACTCTCGACTACGTGACAGCTGAAAACCTACAGAATTCTTCCTGGAAAGTTCTGAATTCTCGGTGTCAGGTACTTTTCACCCACCAAACGGACTCCGAATAAATAAATTCTTTTTACAAAAGTTAGATATTCCTATTAGCAAAAGAATGATAGGTTAATCACCTCATTCCGATATCGAACGAAGATTTTGCGGTCGTTTTGGCAAGAAGACACGAATATGAAATTTTCATCGAGTCAATACACCAAGGTCGCAGGCAAGCAACAATAGGCAAGCTGCCGCACGCATAGAATCATGGAAGAGCTAGTTCACCGAAATAAGAAAAGAGAAGGATAAGAAGAAATAACCTCACGGACATGAGTTATATTAAAAGGAGGAATCCTTCTTTTTGGCCATAATGTCCGAGCAAATCCTTGTGTGTTACCAGTCCGTGTCTGTGGCTGCCACGCTACTCTTTCCTGCCAAATATCGTGCCGTAGCCGCCACTCATTCCTTCCAAGGATCGTGCCGTAGCCTCCACTCATTCCTGCCAAGGATCGTGCCCCAGCCACCACTCCTTCCTGCCAAGGTTCGTGACCGTAGTTGCCACTATTTCCTGCCAAGGTTCGTGTCGTAGCCGCCAATCCTTCCTGCCAAGGTTCGTGCCCCTAGCCGCCGCTCCTTCCTGCCAAGGTTCGTGCCTTTAGCCGCTACTCCTTCCTGCCAAAGATCGAGACGTATCCGCGACTCCTTCCTGCCAAGGATAGTACTATTGCCGACACTCATTCCTGCCAAGGATTGTGCCGTAGACGCCACACTCCTCCCAGTCAAGGATCGAGATCACAGCCAGTGAAGTTTCGTAGTTGTGGCCACTTTTTGTCCCATCCCGCCAAAGCTCGTGGTCGTGGACAGTTTTACTCTCTTACACATCCAGCCAATCCCTTTGCTTCCATGGACGCCCATGCAATTCCAGCCAACCTATTTTGTTCCCACGATAATGTATTCTCTTCTGATCACAGCTGCTTCCAAGAACCTTTGCTGCTCATTTGTTGATACCAGTAAGAGATTCACCACAACGACAACCAATACAAAGGTAATCCGTACTTTTCCATATTTTAGTTTCACATGGAAGAAGTAATAGATTCACCAGTATAAATGCAAGATGGTGATATCTTTATCATGGTCAAGCCACCGACCATACAAGATAGAAACATGTAAACCACACTTAGGGACTGAGGCTCTACACGGAATCCCTTCATTGTCAAAGCTCAGAAGACACGGTCAACCAAAAAGTCATAGACACGATAAGGTCATATACTCTTCAAAGGTATAGCGTAAGGATATCATCACCTCTCTGTCTGGAAGGCGCCTGCAGCACTTTACGAGGCCGCGACGGATCCCAATCCTACTCATAGAAAACAACTTCAGTAACTAAAGAGAAGTGCGACTGGGGACTGCTTATCGCAGTCTATCCCCGACAACAATCAAAGATTCATGAGATAACTCCATAGATGTGGCTGAAACATTTTTCTTGAAGAAACAGGGGATCCATGGTTAAAAACATAACTCTCTCACTTCTACCTCTTCTTTATCCAGAATATTTCATCCATGTGATGTTCCAAGCATCCCAACATCTCATCCAGGAGAGTACAATAATCTTGTATCAAATCCCATAGGCGTGGATTAAATGTTATACAATCAAAGTAGGCTACACTTGGGTACTGAAGCGTCCTTCATGTTTAGAAGTTTAAACTCAGTCACCACCTTACTAGCAAATGCAGTAGAAGCACATCTTCCACGAGAAAATAGGCTCAGGATAATTACACATGGGGACTGTTAGAGCATCGCTCGGTCAAACTCGCATGTGTTGCTATCTCAAGAATGTTTGTCAATGTTAGTGATCAAAACTATAAGTCTTGATTTCTAGCCTATTTGTAGATGTCTCGGACTAGGACATAGATAGTATAGTTGAGCTTAAATCTCTCGACGTTCATCTCTTGAAGACGAAGAACTACTAAGGGGAGCTTGTGGAACTTCTTCGACAAAAGGTATGTGGAGACTTGAACTTATCTATCACTTGGAAAGTCTATTTTTAATATCTCCTATATTGAGACATAGTTGTGTTACGATATAGTTTTATCTATACACATTTGAAATTTCGAGCTGAGTATATCTCGCTTACATATTTCTCGAAATTTGTGTTGGTAAGCTTTCTCTTCAACCAAGTTCATCTTATATCATGAGAAAATTGCCGAGTAATGTCTTACATGGTTTGTGTGATACAATCATTTGGTGTAAGACTTGGAAGGTTTCAATAATGATTATTTCAATATCTTAAAAATTGATTTGATGTTGATAGTGTGTGAAAACGGCTATTAACATTATAGAAGAATGTTTCAATGATTGAAATAAAGAGTTGATGATGTAACCATCTTTGGATATAAGCATATATAGTGTGTTCGCACATTAATGTATAAGTCCATAAACCGGAAGCCAAGAGTATGCATATGTGTGTATACGGATTTGGTGAAGGAGACAGGTTAAGTATGCGTACTCATATACATACTGGCGGAAGTTCTCAAACCGAGAATTTCTGCTGAGTTTGGTTTTGGCAAAACTCACAAACCAGTCACTTTAAAAACTTCCGCTAAGTTTGGAAACTTTACAAACTCAAAACCGGTTGCTTAAGTATGCATACCCGTACTCATACTTAAGTTGGTTACTTTGTCAAATCGGTCAAGTCCATGAACTTAAACATTTAAATCATAAGGAATGCAATCTTTGCAAACCGTGGCTATAATGTTCATAATTGATTCAAGTGAATCAAACCGATTTGATTTCAGTTGTGTTTTCAAAACAATTGAACAACACTTTAACTATTTTCATTTGAGTCATTTGAACTAGTTATGGTTAAGATGAATAAGGTTGATATGAGAGTAATCATATGGCTAACCTCGGTTGACTATTTGTGAACCAACATGGTGTACGCGTTTAGGTACGTCTACATAAACCTAAATGAGGGTACATTTCATTTGTGTGTAACAAGTTAAGTTCGATCTAACGGTTGAAAGATATTATCTTGGTTGAATCAGGTTTTTCATCTAACAGTGAATATTGAATGCCTTGTTACCAAGGTAACTTGGATTGCAATCCTGATTTGAAAAATATATAAAGGAGAACTCTAGCAACTGGGAAACCTAATCCCCACCCCTCATGTGTGTCACTAGTTGCATAACTAGAGTCGGTTATCCTTTAACATTAGTTTTCTTCTCGAGACCCTGTAGGTTAACGACTTGAAGACTTCATTGGGATTGTGAAGCCAGACCCAATTATTATCTTTGTAGTTGTATGATCTGATCTTGTTGTTTCTATCGTGTTGAGTGCAATTGAAATAATTGTCTCGAGATTTTATATCTCTGATAGGCAAGATAGAAAAGTAATCACAAACAAACTTCGTCTCATCGTTTGTAATTCCACGATAACTTGTTTCTCTAGTCGATTAAGTTTATTGTGAGTTGATTGACAATACTAGGTTGTTCTTCGGGAATATAAGTCCGGTTTATTAATTGGTTCCTGTTCACTTTGATTTATCAAAAGACAGAACAAAAATTCTTGGGTATTTCGGAGACAGATTAATTCAATCCTATAGACTTTCTTGTGTGAGACAAATTTGTCTATCAAGTCTTCGACTTTGTGTCTTAGCAACTCTTAGTTGTGGGTGAGATCATCTAAGGGAATCAAGTGCATAGTATCCTGCTGGGATCAGAGACGTAAGGAGCGCAACTGTACCTTGAATCAATGTGAGATTGATTAGGGTTCAAATATTGTCCAGTTCGAAGTTAATTGGTAGTAGGCTAGTGTCTATAGTGGCTTAATACAGTGTGGTGTTCAATCTGGACTAGGTCCCGAGGTTTTTCTGCATTCGCGGTTTCCTCGTTAACAAAATTCTGGTGTCTGTGTTATTTTTTTTCCGCATTATATTTTGTTATATAATTGAAATATCACAGGTTGTGCGTTAAGATCAATCAATTAGAATATCCAACCTTTGCTTGTTGATTTACATTGATTGACACTTGAATATTGGTCTTTGGTACCTTTCAAGTTGTTTCACATAATAATTAGGCTCACGGATTTATATCTGTTCGATTTGCTGATTACATTGTGAAACAGAGATACTGAACTCTTTGATATACTTTAATCTAGACTGAGTCTGACTGTCTAGTTGATTCTCTAGAAAGTGTATTTGAGTTAGTCCTCTCAGATTGACAAACGAATTGTTGGATGTGGTTGTTGTACCCCCGCATTTTTAGAGACTACCAGCATGGTATGCCTTCACTTCCCTCAACCAGGTTATTTCTGATGTTAACATCGTCACTGTCAAAGCTTTACGAGCCGCATGAATTTTTCAACATGAAGCCGTACACGTGCATCAAAGACTCCAAAAGCACGCCACAGAGATATTCACATGTACCCGGGGACTGCTCATCGCATCCCATTTGATAGAATAGTCCAAGATGAAGAAGATGGTTCAAAGGATGTCGATTGGAATGAAGTCCTTGAAGACTTGATAGCAGCTCGTCGGCAACGGAACCCTCTCAGCTCGTCTATTTCACCCAACGGCTCCGAAATATTTCTACCATACAAGCATCCACAACATATCATCATCTCAATCATAAAGGCAAGAATAAGCCTTCCAAACACCGATTCAGTGGTCCATACACCAAATAACTTAAAGTCAAGGACGGATCAATAACGCAGCTACACTCTCCAAGATTAGCACTAACATGATCATTGCCAAACATATATTTCATCCATCCATCCCAGGAGTGCAGTGGAGTTTAGTATATTTTGAAACCCACTGGAGAGGCTAGATACTCGTTCTTCTGGAGACAGAACCTTATTACACATTTTGGAGAAGATCTATAGTACTGTTGGATACATGCGCAAAAGAGAAAAGAGCACCTACCTTGAGTTCACCTAGCTCGCCTTGGTGGTGATTATAACTATTGGAGATTTCTTTGTTGCCATTGATGCTCACTCTTCCGCTGCTAACAAAGAACGTCATTCACACCGAGCTAAATATCCAATTAAGTTTGATCAACTACTCATGGATATTACACTCACCTTGATGCCGATGATTGGCACGCTCGTGATGGAGCTTCTGATAGTGACGAAGAGGAGCCGGATTCCGCAGACGAAAACATGGATCCAGGCGAGCAACAAAAATGAAAAACGGTTGATACCCTTTCTATACGAACAGAGTTTCCAGAAGAAATATTCCTTCTTGCTCCATTAACGGGATTAGATGGATGGGTCCATATCACTCATGCTCCATAGCCTAGCTAGCAACATGCTACTACGAAGATCACTGGCCGCGCGGTCTCGCTGCTGAAGGACGATTAGAATTTTCCCGATAATATCTACCTGCTTTATCTTTTCAATTTCAATCTTGACTTTCACCATCTAGTGTTTACCCCGCAACAATATCACTGTTACGTCCTAAGCATGGGACTTAATGTTGATGGTGGTTTTTAGTTCAGGGGTAAGATTGTAAAACTATGTATAAAATGCGCCGTCGTTTTGTAAAGAAGCTGAGCCATTTAAGAGTGACGAGCGCCCAAGCCTCTTTATTTACATATGTATTGAGCAATTCAATATATGTATATAACATTTATCCAGAATGGTACATGTAGCAACAATCCCAAATATTCTATAAATTTTATTAAACTCCCGCTTGCATTATTCACTAATGTAAAGTCGGTCGAATATTTTCCTATGCTATGTTCCCAAGCTGAACTCTTAAAATTGGTATGACATGACGATTACTGTTCACTCGCAGCGGAGTAGGCTGAATTTCCCGAAGTTTCAGTATTAAGATCTGCATGAAAATACTCAGGAACACGCAAGTTGTACCGCTCTCTGATAAAGAGATTTCTTGTGCCAACGCACAAATAATTTATCGAAAATTGTTTAATTTTGTGTCAGCTCACGAAATTCAATTTTCTAACCTAATTTTACCTATTTGCAAAAATTAGGTTTTTAGCGCCCTGCGCAATATCCTGAACCCTATTGGTCGAAACCAAACCTAGGTAAGCTAGGA
This sequence comes from Papaver somniferum, assembly GCF_003573695.1. NCBI lineage: Eukaryota > Viridiplantae > Streptophyta > Magnoliopsida > Ranunculales > Papaveraceae > Papaver > Papaver somniferum. The sequence goes on from NC_039368.1 coordinate 110,270,138, forward strand.
AATTAATCCGCCATGGACTAGTAAGAGCAAAGTCCTACTAAAAATCAGAAAGCAAGAATAAAAGAGGAGTTGCGGTAAATAGGAGCAGCAACAAGAAGAGGCGTGCCCGCGCCACATGGCTAGCCAGTTCGCCATAGCACGCACCACTTGTAGCCGGATGGCCACGCTCCATGTTTCCCTTGCCAGCCCTCCTTTTCACGACCAATCAGGTCGCTCTAAATGCGGCACACGCATTTAGAATGAGGCCGGCCCCATTCTGCTTGTCGGTCCCCTTTCCATTGACCAATCAGGTCGCTCTAAATGCACCACACGCATTTAGAATGAGGCCGGACCCATGCTGCTTGCCGGCCCCCTTTTCATCGACCAATCAGGTCGTTCTAAATGCGCCACACGCATTTAGAATGAGGCCAAACCGCACCAACACCTAGTGTTCGTCGCGTCAACATATCCGCACACACTAATTAGGGCTTCGACATGCCAAACACTAATTTGGTTAAGACCACTTTGCCATCTTTCCACCACACCATTGGCAGGCGCCACCTCGCCACTAGCAGGCGCCACTTTGCCATTGTGCCAGCAGGTGCTACTTTTCCACTATCCCATTATGCAGGCGCCATTATGCCATTATGCCGCCTAGCTTGCGTGTGATTGGTCAAAATAACTAGGTCTTGGACATCAGATCCATTCGAGACATCAAACATGTCATAAACTGGGGGATGCTCATCAGGGTATTAGTTTGGCGGTTTACAGTGTGCGACGTGCAACGCGCCCCTTAAAAGAAAGTGTCAGGAAAGAGCGTACGGATAATAGCAGTAAGAGAATAGCGGGTGTAAGGCTAACTAGTTTCCCCTCACAATAGGAACGTGATGATAATCGCTTTTACACAACCCCACTTCTCCACTACTTAACTGTCTCCACTTCCTACGAGATCAGGGGTGCTTAATGACTTGTATAAATAAGTTTTCAACCTATTTCGACCAACAAGAGAGTTTTGGTTAACAACAACACAGTTATTCAGAAAAACACAAAAAAGAACTAATAGCTCACATTACGCAAGCCAGTTCCAAATTCTGATACAAGTCATGAAACAGCCACACCCTCAAAATTCAATATTTTGATCTCAACACCTTCTTCGCTTCCCTCCCTAAGATCAACCCTTCTCCTTCACTTTGTGACCGAAGCAATACCGGAACGATCATTTGTTGGTTTAGACCAGGATTGTACTGATTGATCTCTCGAATCTAAACTACTCTCGTGCAGTGCATTTGTTTAGGGTTTAGATTAGTTTCTCGGCGGAACACCCAAATTTACCATTTCCAGCAGAATCAGTTTTTACCCTAAAACACTTGGGAATCAGAGGACTTAGGTCTTCCCCGTGTAGTGATCTTTGGAAGCGAATTTGGAAAATCAAAGTACCTTATAGAATCCATTTTTTTACTACTAGGAATGCAACACCTCATATGACTGTTTTAAATACTAGAATGCCCATGTATACTGTTGACTGTTCTAGATACAATGATCCTCATGAGTCTGTTATGCATGCTTTAGTTCTTTGTCCTTTTGCTAGTCGTGTCTGGTTTCTTTATTCTCTGAGTGTTAATACCCAGACTTTTAGTAATAAATCTTTTCTTGATTGGATGATGTTTGGCTTATTGATCCTGTTTCTAAGCTTCCTCATGAGGCTCGGCAGTTATTTTTTTTTATCCTCTGTCTATTTGGAAAAGTAGAAATAGCCTGTTTTTTCAAAACAAAAAAGAAACTCATACTGTTGTTTTGAGTAGAGCTAGAGCCATGCTTTTAACTAGGAAGCTTAACCTGTACATATCTCCCACCATTATTGTTGATTACTGTGAAAAATGGATGCCCCCACCTATTGGTTGGATAAACTGTAACACTGATGGTATCTTTGGTGACATCTCTGGGAATAATGGTGCATGCTATGTGATGAGGGATATTCAAGCAAAGCCTCCTTTTGCGCGTCTATAGTTTTTTTAGTAAAGTCTGCTGAAGAAGCTGAAGCTAGATGTGACGAACCGAAATATTATGCCTAAGCATCAAATTCCCTTTTCGCAAAGCTTCGCAACTATAAATGAGCCTTAGGAATCATTTATACTCTTTCGGCTAAGCTATGAAGCTTACTTGGTACATAGTCCGCAAATGCACCTTCAACCAACTACCCCTCCCTATATATGTTAAATTGCATGGAAAGGGGACCATATTGACATGCTTGCTTCACTATTAATTAGTAATGATTGCGTATAATAATTTCACACAATGATTGCATACAATAATTGCACACAATGATTACACACGATGATTGTGTACAATGATTACGCACAATAATTGCACACGACTCGTTCTGGCTATTCGTACTGGATGTTGCACAATAATTTTGTAACACTGGTTCTTACTGTCGCACAATGATTGTGCAACACTCGTTCTGGCGTATTGCACAATGGTTGTGCAATATTCTCTTGACCAGCCCTCTCAAGCCTGATGCACAATGATTGTGCGATATTGGCTCTAGGCCAATAGCCTTAATAATGCGCAATGATTACGCTGCAATCTCGAGGCCACCTACCCAACTGGCCTAATGCATCTTTTGATGCGAGATTTGTCCCTTAGCCAAATGCCAAACATAATGCTCCATTTTGATGTGTTATTGACCTTAAGCCATTCTACCCCTTACCACGAAACAGAAGCTTTGGATGAAGCTTCATCTCAGGCCATGGCGCATCTTTTAGCATGCGTCATGCTAAAAACACGATGTGTTACACTAGAGATATTTGGGCAGTCCTAAAAAAATTTGTGGAGCAACAATTGTTTCATATCATCATTGAAAGTGATGTTAAGGATCTCATTGACCAATTTTATGTTGGTGTGTTCGATGGGGACTCTAGAACAAATGCAATCTTTAAAGACATTCAATTTTTTTCTTCTAGTTTAAATGCTTGTATGTTTATTTTCCAACCTCGTATTTGTAACTCTGTCTCTCATGAGAAAAAACAAACAAGTCCTCTATGTATGGTATGTTTCTCCAATTTGGCTCATGCCAATCGTTGATCCAGCAAGGTTGGATTGCAACGACTATTTCTTCCCCTATAAATATTCAATCCATTCAAACATTCAACTCATAACAAAATTCAATATTCTCTAAATTTTTTCCATTATTAATCTTTCTCTTGAAATGCCTCATAAGGCTATTTCCTTTTTATGTGAAGCTAAACTTGAGGCTGCTGTCAATAAGATATATGGTAATTTAAAAAAAATTGAAAATGTAAAAATGAAAGAGTTCTGCAAGTTTTAGAAGTCAATCCAGGGAGAGGTTTTGCTAAAAGGCAAAGAAAAGCTCTGGTTTTGAAAGTTAACAACCAAAGTTTCAAAAACAAAGGAGAAACAATTCAAGAACGCATTGAATGGCAGATACGTCAAATGAAGAAAACCAGGAGGATAAATATTCTACTAGACTTTGATTAATGTCAATATTTAAGTTCTTATATTGTCTAAATTTATATCTTGTAAAATAAGTGGCATTAATATTAATCAATGAAAATATTTAAACCTTAAATTAGACTTCTATTTTATAGTAAATGATACTTGTTACATTTAGACTTGCATATGAAGTAACTTGATTTCATAACGACAATAATAACATCAAAACTGTTTTGAAATCCAAGGACATAAACCTTAGTTCATAATATTCAAAATGCTTAAAATCTCTTCCGTTTATTCAATTAATAAACTGGGCTTGAGCAATGGTTTTCTGAAATATCAGATAAACAACAAGTTAGTTAATATGATTTTAATTAAACTATGATGCAGTTCCTCAATGAGGACAAGGTATTAATATGCTCACTACTTCTTCATTTTTCAGTTGAGCCTTGAATACTAAGACGAGTGTTGAGGAAGTGGAGCCGTCAACACTATGATGAGTGTTGAGGAAGTGGAGCCTGACAGCATAGTGGTGAGTGTTGAGGAAGTAGTACGTCTCAACACTAGGATGATGTCTTGAGGCAGTGAAGCCTGACAACATAGTGGTGAGTGTTAAGGAAATAGTGCGTCTCAACACTAGGATGATGTGTTGAGACAGTGAAGCCTGAAAACACAATGGTGAATGTTGAGGATGTGATGTTGATCGTCTCAATACTAGGGTGACGTGTTGATGCAGTGATGTTTCTGTCATCAAAAACGAAGATGAGTGTTAGGAAATAATGTCGTCAGAACACTGAGATGAGGTTTAAGGAAATATGCCATTAATGCTAGGATATTTGGAATCTGAGCATTGGTATAAAGAACAAGTTCAAAGAATTCAACCATGGAAGTTTTGCTACTTGAAGCAAGTTCGATATTCCTGAGTCTAAATATATGAAACTAGTATAAATAGTTTTACTACGGAATTATTCCATCTTATAACAGGTTCAACGTCGCTCTGTACTGGTGGATATCCATCTAGGAGCTATGGATTGATTCGAGAACAAGGTAGAGGATGGTAATAGCATCGTAGCGGTTCAAAAAGTTTATTTAGCATAGTCAGGATACATCTTGTAAGGAATTGCACCAAGCACTAATGTCATTCTGAGGAAAAAGTCGCTCTTACTAGTGGGAAATCCATTTAGGAGCTTGAAATTTATTGTGCAAAATTATAGAATATCTGGAAGTATTGCATCATGCACCAACACTATTCTGATAATTTTATATGAATGTAGAAAATTACAGAATATCTGGGAGTATTTCAGCATGCACCAGCACTATTCTGATAATTTTATACGTATGTAGATACTAAGGCATACATTATTTATATTGCATATTCATAAAATATCGAGAGTTCGACCGGTGGAAGTTGTAATACTTATACATATGTATATGCGTTATAAAGAGGCTATGTGATCGGCTTAGAATGCCTATAAATATAGGTTATGTTCTTAGTCTAAATCATTTCTAGATTTAAAACCATGTACAAACGATATGTATATACATAAAGGTGCAGATAGACTTACTTGTTTCGTTGCAGTGATGGGCATCAACAGGTTAGTTCTCATATAGTGTTAGATCTCATCTCGTTCCTTGGATCTAGGAGCGGTAGGACATGCATCGAGTGGCAACATCGGCACAAAATGACGGCTGAGGCAACCGTAGAAGCTGGTGATAGACCCGGTAGCTTCCTTGATGTAGACTGAAGCGTATAAGACGCATTAGGATTCTCCAACGTTGGAAGACTATACACTTCTGGTACATTAGGAGCGAGCAAAATAAACATCATCGGCAGTTGGGGCTGATAGTAGATGGTGGTGATATGCATCGACATGCGTTCAGGAGGAAGGAGAAGGTCATGTCATCATCCAGATGTTTATACCATCGGGCCTACTTCAACTATACAATAACGTTTTTCTATCAATATGATATAAAGTCGAGCATGAAATCTCACCGTCTTTTTTAATCTCGATGATGGTCTCAGAATGGTAAGGCAGGCGTTACTAGCAATAGGATCAGTCAGCCTCGGTGCTGGTAGAGGATCTGATGATAACCTTATGGAAGGAATTGAAAAGAGGGAATCCAACTAATGCCCGCGGAGCTTTCAACTTGGTAGAACTTTGTTGCTGGCGGAGAAGATAAATAAAAGGAATCCAACTAATGCCTAAAGGCTTCGAATGAAGACTTTATTGGTATGATAAGTGGTGAAGCAAGCATTTGATACGAGGGTCTAGTGATGCGTGTGGTAGGTGCAACAAATTACTCGATATATATCACACTAATTAACTAGTAATATAGCGGTAGTAAGGATCGTTCCCACAAAGAGTTGTGTAATTGATATGTTATTTGGATAACAAAACTAGAATAAATGGAAAACACTAAGGGGGATTTGTTTGTGAAATAAATAAAAGAAATATAAATAATAAGTAATAAGATGATAAATGAATCCTTCGCCGTTACCAAACTATAACTGCATTAGTATACTTATTTATCTTTCGTCGGAATCATTCATCATCAACCGTAGGATAGCAGCTATCTCAGTGTTATCCCCAAAATTCCCTTTACCACGGATATGGAAGCTCTCCAATACCAGATTCTATTCATCCGAACCACCAAGTAGTAGTAGCTCACTCAAGGTGTAATCTAATCGAACGTTTTTTAGGCATTGTGAATTAGGTTGATCTTAGTAGTTAAACTATTAGAACAAGGTTCACTTTATAATGTTGTCTTCATTCTCAATTGCTCCACATAATCCTTCAGCAAGGTCTCGCGAATTCTACTCGTGTACGATGACTATTGCTTATCTCATAACTCGATACTAGCATTTGAACAATCAGTAGATCAATATAATTGCACACCCAAATCAATCTATTAATCACCCATAAACCCTAGATGTAGTGGGGGAAAAAACGATGATGACAAAACCCCCAAATAGATTTATATAACTAATGAATCTCCACGTTTAGAACATTGGATTCATCCTCAACGAACAAGAATTGGGCACCCATGATTACACAATTACATGGTCCCCCCTAAAATGGGTAAACCCTATAATATGAATGAAGAACAAAAAGTGTATCATGAGATATAGGATCCTCGAAACTTAGGTTAAGAAGTATCTTTTATAGTCTCCAAATTATAGAAGTGCCTGTACTCCAAATCCCGTGAAAAGTCGGTTGCCAAAAACTCGTCAAAATCCCATAACTTCCCAAACATGGTCGTGCATAGAATGGATAAACAACCAAGTGAGCTTATCAATGGCTTGTCAGTTCCACGGAACTGACGTCACAGTTTGCTTTCTTCCAGCCGCGAATAGTCACGTCTCAGTGAGTTTATTTTTTCCTGAGTTTTTAAACTCGATCAAAACCCATCTTCATAACAGCGCCTTGATTGAATTTTATATAGTGGTAAATAGAGTTTTCGTTCACTCAGACTTTGTTGAGATTGATTTTAAGGATTACCAAACTAAAATAAAAGAAAAATATATACAAAATATTGTCACAGGATGAAGAGAGTTACTGGGACTAGGATTTCGTCGAATTCATAAGATAAGGTTCAATTTATTTATTCTCCACAATTAAAGCTCAATAAATAAAATTAACATGGACTCAGATTTTTCCAAGGTAGATTCTCAAAAGATTAGTTGTAAATCCTAAGCATGATGTATCAAAACATTTAAGCTAAGGATACCTCATCAAATTAAATGAAAACCAATTAATTCAAATCATATTTAAATTAAAATTAATGCAAAAGTCTTAAAAATTATCAAATAATTTTACCCATGCATGAAATTCGTCTTCCTCCGTCGTCCCAGTGATGGGTTCTAGCTCCGCATGGTGAAAACACACTTAAAGGAATTTTTCATTGCTCAAAAAGGTGTTTACTAATGATGGAAAAGGTGAGAAATAATTAAAACCGGGTTTGTAACAATTATATTTGTTACAAACCAAACTGTTACAGAGAACGATATGAATGAAGTGTCGTTGGCAATGTAGCACAACGACTGTCTCCTAGGGTCTAATGTTCTTCACAACATCAGAAACGGTGATTCTCTGTCACTTGAATTTCTTGGCTCTGTAATTTTATCAGCTCTCCACAAACTCTCTCTACCCCCTCTGTGGTGCCCGAGCACCTATTTTATACTCAACAGGGTCATCCAATCTCTGCATTAACTCCTGAAATCTCTTCATAACTCGCCAGTGAAAAAAAATATTCTCGGGAATATTTTCTTCCCTATTTTACCTCCTCACGCGTTGATTCTCTTCCAGCACACTCTGAACAAGCCAATACACGTTCCAGAATGTTGATCGAGTCATCAGAACATGTTCAAACTCTCCAAAACCCGTGAGATATTCTTCCCGAGAAAGTGTTGCTCTGTTTACTTCTACGCGAGAATCCATCCAATTTTAATCGATCAAATCACTCATGATAGTTTTGTTGGGACATGTCACAACTACCCAACAAATTTCAGCCCTTTAGTTTACCCAGAACTCCTTCAAACTTCGATCGAAAATCACACAGTTTTGTTCTTCATTTTTCCGCCAAAATGAAACTCAAAAGAAGAAGATGGGTGCTAAGGATGAATTTGGGCTATACATATCCGTGGGTGCTGAGGATGAATTTGGGCTACGCATAACCTTGGGTGCCCCTTAGCCAAATCTGGGGTCCATATAGCAAATGTCCTTCGGGGTGCTTTTAACAGTTTTTCGAGCCGAATTTTCCAAAAATGTTTATTTCTCAAAAATACCTACAAACACACAAAACACCATAATAAGTACAAAATCGAGTACCAACATAGAGAAAATTTAGGACAACTTAGACACAAAAATGTGTCTATCAAATACCCTCAAACTTATTATTTGCTAGTCCTCGAGCAAAATTAATCTAGAAAATAAAATGACTACACTTAGCACGTGCAGCAAGCCGTTAAACCACTAAGTGGCCCTAGCGGCAGAGTGTTGTCTCCGGAGGGTTTACCAGAGGTGTACCCAAAAAACCTTTACTCCAGACCCTAGCTATCTACGCAGAACCTTGGAAGGCACTAAAGAGTCCCCTTGGTTGGCATACAAACATTGACTATAGGAGGAAGTACTCTGATGCGAAATTCCAATTGTTGTACACGAGTGTGCACTCAAGCATACTAAAATTCATATATAAGTGACAGAGCTCTACTTAGATAGTTTTTGTACATCGTAACCGTAGTCAACCAATCACATGGAAAGATTAAGAAGATGGATGTAGAGAAAAATGATGGTTTAAAGTGAATGGTGTTTCCCATATCTGTCTGAAGGCCTCTGCCAAGATGAACCTATCCTAATGGACTGAGATACCGGTCTGACTAATATCAACACAACTGGCATATACAAGGGGACCAGTGGTCGATAAACCTAACTCTAGGTCAACACAACTGGCATATACAAGGGCACCAGTGGTCGACTTTATTGAATTTATTCCGATTGGTCTGATGGTATGGTCTCAATTTTTTTTTGTTATCTCAATCACTCTATTTCACCTAGCAATAATAAAAACTTGAATCGTGTGCTCCACCAAATCACTTAAAAAAAACACAAAATGATTAGGATTCAACGAGATATGGCGAAACTACCATGTTTTTTTTTTTTAATGCTAACACCTGAGCTATGTGATTTTATGAATAGACTCTTTATATGTTTCCATCTAATTAGATTGGTTCCTCAAATCCTATAACAAAGATGCTTCCATCCACTTATATTGGTTAGTGCTATCCTTAATAAACATAAATTTCTAGGCTCTGGAGTTTATTTATTGCATCTAAAAAGTTTCTCCATCCCCCTAAACTTAAATCTAACATTGTCCTCAATGTTCTAAAGATAAAATTAAAAGCATGAACAAGGAGAAACTGTTACCATTTAAAGCAAAAGAGTTAAGAAAAGATATTACCGTGTTGCAAGAGCATAAGTTACCTCCCAAGAAGTGCTAAGTTTAAAGTCTTTATCCAGACTAAGAAAGGATTAGTCACCTTATATAATCATAAAGTAATAGTCAGAATAACTGCGGATCACCAAAACCAAATAGAGCTATCACAAGTAAAAGGAATCTGCACCATGCTAAGAAAGCTAACAAATAAAGCACACCCTTGTATAGTTTCATGTTTAAGACAACTACATCTAGTTGTGGTTCAGGTTCAGGTTCTATAACTGGGTCTAGATAACATATTTTCCTGGGTTGCATTTCCTCAAAAGTTAGATCCGAATGTTCAGCTTCTAGAGTCTGGAAAAACTCAAATAAAAACTTAGAAGCACATAATAATAACCTAAATAATTGTGGATCCTTAAATTCAATCAAATTTGAATTACACAACTGACCACAAAGAGAGTGGTGGTCTTCCTTAAACAAATATGTCGACCCTAATCTCCTAAAGTAATTAGGTTTAGTCTCGAAACTTTATATCTGACACATTTTAATTTCATAAGTTCCCACAATTGGAGAAAAAGTTTTTGGTGGGAAAACAAAGTCAATCGAGGTATCGTAGCCTGGGTTAACCACATCAACCAGAGGATGGGTTTCTAACAACTGAACTTCTTTCTGGACATCATTAGGTTCAGGAAAACGTGTATGAAGATAATCTTGTAAAATGGTTGAGGCATATATGTTAAGTTCCAAGTGAGGAACCTTTGTAAGAGTTAAAGCACATGGAGAATAAAAATCACCCCCAAACTTAGAGTTTTCAGTGTCTCTATAAAGACTAGTCACAACTTCCCTAGTTTCAAGGTCATCAGATTCCTGAAAATGATCAATTGATTCTTCTAAGTCAGGTACATCCTCAGTCATCTCTACGATTTCATTTTGTTTTTCTAAGACTAATGTTTCTCCTCTAAACTATCATCGCCTTCGTAATCAAAAGGAAATACTATATTATCTAAGGAAGTCTTATCTTTAGTCAAATCCTCATCCTTTTGAATAGGTGAATAATTATTAAAATTATTTGGATTTTAACTAGAAATAATATTATCATTATAAATCTCAGTTGGAGTAACAAATTCCTGATCACTATGCTTAAATATTTCAGATTCTTCATCAGCACTATCCTCATCATAATCATAATAACATGAAAATGGTTGAACCTCATCTAAAGTATTGCTTACAATTATATCATTGTCATCTTGATTATGTAAATAAAAAATTTCCTCACATTTAAGGTTGATTTTTGAAGCAATGTATTGGCAATTCAGTGTAATTCGAGCAATTCTTTCTCCCGTCTCTAACTCAAGCCCACGTGTTGACTCAGCAAACTCACGTGTTGACTCAGTTAACTTACATGTTGACTCAGCTAATTTCCTAAGGTTATCTTCTAAATAAGGTTCACTCATTGTTACAGTTATTTCGTTTATAACTAAGCCATCTGTGTCCGCTGACTTATGTGTCGACTCATGTAACTTATGCGTTGACTCAAGTATCTTACGTGCCTCATCTAGAGAAGAGGAATTATAGGAATTTTGCTCGTATGACTGGTATTCATGTGAATAGTAATTGGGCTCACCATGGTATGAGCCATAATATTCGAAAAGTTGGCGTTCCCAACCACTATTCACACTATGGTCAAAGTAATGTCCATTTTGAAAATCAGTCGGATATTCTTTGTATTGGCTATTGTAATACCAGTTCGGTATTCTCAACACAAAATAAACCCACTGACAGGGGATTCATGGGTGGATAGATCCTTATCTACCGTACCAGACGGGCGATGAACCGTTGAAGTCGACTCAGGCCACCGACTCCAATGTCAGTGTACGCCCGATGGGCCGACACGCTATCGTAACCGTCGTCCTTCCCTGCAACAGTTTTATTTAAATGAACCCTTCCTTAAGGTTTTTAAAAATAATAATGTCCAATGTCCAAAAATAAAGTCCAAAAAATGTCCAAAAATAAAAAGAAGAAAAAAAAATACAGCAATAAAATCCTAATTACAGTTTCTAAAAATAAAATAAAATATCTATATACAAAAATCTTTTTCTTTACTCCTTTTGGATTCCTCATTTCTTTCCTTCTTTGGCTTCGCTTTTGTTTTTAGCACTTTCTCCCTTTTTCTTTAGCTCAGCTCCAAATCTGAAAACAAACAAGAAATACCAAAAGGCATAAGAACAAAAATAATAAAAATAAAACCTAAAAACAAATCTATACACAAGTCCGCGTCGGCGGCGCCAAAAATTGATCGAATTTTATATAGTGGTAAATAGAGTTGTCGTTCACTCGGACTTTGTTGAGATTGATTTTAAGGATTACCAAACTAAAATAAAACAAAAATATATACAAAATATTGTCACAGGATGAAGAGAGTTACTGAGACTAGGATTTCGTCGAATTCATAACATATGGTTCAATTTATTTATTCTCAACAATTAAAGCTCAATAAATAAAATTAACATGGACTCAGATTTTGCCAAGGTAGATTCTCAAAAGATTAGTTGTAAATCCTAAGAATGATGTATCAAAACATTTAATTTAAGCATACCTCATCAAATTAAATGACAACCAATTAATTCAAATTATATTTCAATTAAAATTAATGCAAAAGTCTTAAAAAGAATTAAATAATTTTACCCATGAATGAAATTCGTCTTCCTCCATCGTCCCAGTGATGGGTTCTAGCTCCGCATGGTGAAAACACACTCAAAGGAATTTTTCATTGCTCAAAAAGGTGTTTACTAATGATGGAAAAGGTGAGAAATAATTAAAACCGGGTTTGTAACAATTATATTTGTTACAAACCAAACTGTTACAGAGAACGATATGAATGAAGTGTCGTTGGCACTGTAGCACAACGACTGTCTCCTAGGGTCTAATTTTCTTCACAGCATCAGAAATGGTGATTCTCTGCCACTTGAATTTATTGGCTCTGTAATGTTATCAACTCTCCCCAAACTCTCTCTACCCCCTCTGTGGTGCCCGAGCATCTATTTTATACTCAACAGGGTCATCCAATCTCTGCATTAACTCCGGAAATCTCTTCATAACTCGCCAGTGAAAAAAAATATTCTCGGGAATATTTTCTTCCCTATTTTACCTCCTCATGCATTGATTCTCTGCCAGCACACTATGAACAGGTCAATATACATTCCAGAATGTTGATCGAGTCATCAGAACATGTTCAAACTCTCCAAAACCCGTGAGATATTCTTCCCGACAAAGTGTTGCTCTGTTTACTTCTACGCGAGAATCCAACCAATTTTAATCGACCAAATCACTCATGATAGTTTTGTTGGGACATGTCACAACTTCCCAACAAATTTCAGCCGTTTAGTCTACCCAGAACTCCTTCAAACTTCGATCGAAAATCACGCAGTTTTGTTCTTCATTTTCCCGCCAAAATGAAACTCAAAAGAAGAAGATGGGTGCTGAGGATGAATTTGGGCTACGCATAACCTTGGGTGGCCCTTAGCCAAATCTGGGGTCCGTAAAGCAAGTGTCCTCCGGGGTGCCTTTAGTAGTTTTTCGAGCCGAATTTTCCAAAAATGTTTATTTCTCAAAAATACCTACAAACACACAAAACACCATAATAAGTACAAAATCGAGTACCAACATAGAGAAAATTAAGGACAACTTAGACACAAAAATGTGTCTATCACGCCTGCATACCTCGGCTTCACCATTACCAGCATCAATTCATAATCATTGCAGTCTCAAGGCATCTCTTCGTCAACACCACCATCGAATTCTTCTCAACACATTGACAACCAACTACATTATTATCATCAATCACGGAAGTAACATCACCGATTTGTCCCTGCAAATGCCAAGATCGAGTCTCGTCTGGCTCTGAATCCCGTCACTAAGCCATCTTCACAGTGTCATTCATCATCGACCATTTCGTCACCACAGTTCAACTTCTCAACTCGAGCTCATGTTTTGTTCAAGACCCATTAGCAGGACCTCCTTTTCATTCTTCCGTCCATTTCTGTCAGTACTCGTGATCACCAACATGATATCTAACTCCTCATGATCATCATATTTCTCTCCTGTCTTGACTCACCATCTTTGATCATCTTACCTCAGCTAATCATTGCGCAAAACCGGCTACGCTGCTAAAGACGTAGACTCTCTGCTACTGCTTACGTGATGAAGAGGAAGATGGTGCCATGCCCTAACAGAAATAGGGTTCCTTAATCCAGATGCTCCAAATAGTGATAGAGGCTTCCCATAGTAAAACAGCTGACGCCTTTATAAATTCTAAGTGATACTGTTAGTTATGGGGAACCGACAAGCCTAACTTCTCGTTTTGCACATAAATTCTTCATACGATGTCCGATTGACCTTATTCTTTCACAGCTAGCTTAGTCTTTTCATCCTCTTCATGATGATGATAAGAAATTCTGAATTTGAGCAAGTTTTACTTGGTCTTTGGCCCTTATTTTCTTGTAGACTTCACTTTTGTACCTCTTTTCACTTCTTTTCGGATGATTCACCTAACAAAAGACAATAAATAGAAAATAACGTAATACAAGATAATATACAAGAAATATAGCTAAGACAAGAATGGAATTGACACTCAAAACATGTAAATAAAGCACTTATCATTTAGGCGCTCAGAAAAGAAGTACGTAGACACCCAATCCCCAGTCCTAAGTTGGGATGTACAATATAAGGCTTTCTTCATTTCATGAGATGGTGAGAGTGGAGCTAACGAAGGAAGTCTCGAGGATGGCATCATCATAAGTATTGAGGATGGAGATGCTTGTGGATGCCTTGTTATCAACGATGGTCAGAACTTCAAATTTGGTAAAGTATGTCCTTGGAAGTAGATTACCGTTTATTCAGGGGAGTAGGTAGCATGGGTGTAGTTTCCACTCTTGGCGTGATCAAGGAGATGAATGATAAACTCCAGAGTTGAACACATGTAGGTAGTCAGGACCTTCTAGTTGAAATTGATGACTATGTTGGGTAGACATCAGTCCCCAAATAGCTCACCAGAGAACATGAGATTCTTTGATATCGTTATCGTGCTTCTATCCTCTTGATTCTCTCATAGAGGATCCCTATATTTTTTGGTTGGTACTGACGAGCTGGGTCTGGAGAAATATTTTATATGAAAGTTGGAGTTGAATCTAATATTGATGAGGGTCGTCTGAGCTGTCAATCATGGAGAATTCCTCACGTGTACGTTGCACTTCATAGGTGGTCAGGAACGTCACTGGATGTTGACAATACATTTTATCTATTGAGTATCACTATGACTTTGAGTGTCTCGGCGAGATGATACTGACATCAGCGCGTGCATCAACATGTGTCTTTGATGAGTGCTAAAAAGTGCATATTTCTATATATTTTTCTTGGCATTTAACTCATCTTTTGTGCATTATTTCTACATTTTATCCCATATTCTGTATTTTCATTGTTTTCAAGAATAAATATTTTTATTAATTAATTTTGCATTTTTAGGTACCAAATAAAGTTTGGATGAACTGCGGAGCGAAAAGAGCAGAAAAGTAGTGAAAAGTATGGAGGAATTACACAAGGAAGCCGCGAGGAATGTTGTGCACAAGACCAAAAGGATAGAAATGGGCTTGAAGAGGAAGAATTGTCCTTAAAGAAGATATGGGCTTGGCATACCCAAGGCCCAAAACCCTCACCCAAACCCATTTCCAATATACATACCCTCCTTCATCTTCAGCCGTCAGATTGGATCATCTCAGCATCCTACGGTCGCCTCATCGTCGTGCATCAAAATCTGAAGATCCTGCTTCACACTACAGCACCTAACTCTAATCTGCGCCGTTAATTTTGATGTATTATACATCCAACGGTCGCTACAAGCTCCCTTCTATCTCTCCGTTAGATCAATCTATCATTTCCGCATCCCACGGCTCAGCTTCGCGAATCATCGAGACTTGATGCAACCGCTCAACACCCAAGCACCTAATACCTATACCCATCAACCAAACACTCCCCTCCTTCTTCTCCATCGACTTCACCTCCCTCACCTCCGTCTGCAACAGCCTCGCCTTCACCACCAACTCCGCCAACTCCACTGCCTCAACCACCACAATCAACCACCAAAAGCCATCATGGCCATCCCTCACCGAAACCCATCATTCCCCTAAACTTCTAGCCATCTATTCTCTCGATTTCTTCCCTGATTTCTCTCTGTAACCCTAGGTAAGAAATCAATAGAATAGGTCTAGTTATAAAAGCAATTGGAAGGCATGGAGAGGAGCAGGAGAGTCAGAAGAAGAATGGGTCGACGTACAGAAGCCATTATCAAAGATTAGGTAAACTGAATTTCAATTTTCAGAAACCCTAATTTACTGTTTTGGGGGTTTTGCTTGTAAAGTGTAATTGAGTATAAATAGATGCTTTGGGATGTTGTAATGGGCATGCCTGGATTAGCCAGAGCACCATTTGGAGGCCTGGATTAGCCAGTGCTCTCCACTGTTAGGTTTTGTAATTTTCTGTTTTAATTCTAATTCTAAATTTCAATTTCAATTACTCTTTATGTTTATCATGTTCTAATTTCATGTGCTAGGGTTTAGATGAAACTCTTGATTGTATGTTAAGATAGTTAGTAATCATGTCATTGTTCTTGTAGTGCTAAAAATGAGTTAGGACTGCTAGTATCCATTTGAACAAGCAAGCCTGTGATCAGCTGTGCTGTAGAAAGACAGCTGATGCTAGGGGTAAGTGAGTGATAATGGTTAAGAATTCAGCCCATTAGAAGGATTGTGCTCAAATGCCTTAGGATTGATAGATTAATTGGTTGTTACAAGTAAGCATGTGATCAGCTATGCTGTATAATGACAACTGATGCTAGGGGTATGCTAGTAAAATTAGTTGATAAATCACCCATTATAGTATTTCCTGAGATGAAACAAGATATGATTCGATTAGATGCTGCCTTAGCTTAGGACCAAGAAGTGGATTCAATGCCTTAGTAACTTCACACAGTTCTGCATCTTTTTCATTCACTGCACTAGTTCACTTCCTTAGGCTCACTGCCTTGTTTAACTTCCACTGTCACTATCACTGCCACTGTCACAATTATTGATTCATTAGTTCACTGCCACTGCTTAGCTTAGAGAACTAGCTTAGCTTAGGAAAGCTTCAACTCACACCCAAGTCCCTGTGGAAATAACCTGTATTTACCCTGTATACAATCGACACCGTGCACTTGCGGTTAACAAGTAGGCTTCTTCATTGTCTTATTTTCTTACACTCTTAAAAGCCTACCAAGTTTTTGGCGCCGCTGCCAGGGACTGGTGCTGTGTAGTTGAAAGAAAAAAAATTGCTCTTGCTTTTCTGTTTTCAACCTGCTGTAACTTAGTGTAACTTAGTTGCTGTGTAGTGTAACTTAGTTGTAACTTAGTGTAACTTAGTTGTAATTAGCATCATCACCTGCATCATCTGCATTTTAGCTGTAACTTAGTTTTGCATTCATATTGCATCATTGCATCATTCACTGCATCTGCATAACCTTGCATTTGCATCATTAGCATATTTCATCTTGCATACCTTGCATCATCTGCATCTGCATCATTGCATTATTGCACATCTCCATGTTGTTTCAGCTCCACCTGCATCTCATGCTGTAGCTGTAAAAGTAGCTCATAGTCATTGTCATCTTGAATGCCTGAATCTGCATGCTGTGAATGTGAAGTGGTGTTGTCAGCTTGTCAGCCTGAAATTTGGTGCTGGAATTTTCCTGAGTTGTGTTGAATGTGCTGCTGTCATCTTGAAATTAGTTCCAAACTGTGAGAACTAACTCTTCTCCTTGATCACCGGGTACATGAGGTGTTGCTGATCAAGCTTGTGGCGTTGCTGCCTCTTTATGCTGTGAAGTTGCTGCTGCTGTCTTGCTGCCTCCTACTGCTGCTGCTTCTTCTTCTTGTTGTTGTTGCTGATGAGCCTTTGGTGCTCTTGCTGAAGTTGTTGTTGCTGTGAACCAAGCCCAACTGGGCTGTGCAACTAAAACAGAACAGCTGGGCTGTGCTACAAGAGTAAGCCTGAACTGTGGGCTTGACCCAAACAAAAGTTGACAACCATTTTCAAACCCAGTTGCACTTCTTTTTGGGCTGTGTAAATTCTAAAAGTGATTATGGGCTTGTGAATTGGACTGTGGACTTATTTACATTTTGGGCCTCAAACTGAAATTTGTTTAAACTGTGGGCTCCAACCATTCGTGGGCTTAGACTCAACTGAACTTTAAACCCCTACATTGTGAGCTTAGACCCGGACCAAAAATTTGAAAAACGTTTTAAAGTTTTAAAACCCAACTGAGCTCCCCTAATCAAATCGTAAGCCTAAACTAAAAGCCCAACTGGGCTGTGTAATTGTGTTTAATTTGTGGGCTTGCAATAATTTTTTGTTTCTGAACTCTGGGTTTGACCCAAATTTAAAATTTGAAAAAAAAATTCCAAGCCCAAGTGGGCCTCGTACTTTTAATCTCTGAGAGCCCAACAGCCAAAAACACAACTGGGCTCCTGAACCCAGTTTGTGGGCTTGATTAATTTGTTTTTGAGTTTGTTCAAAACTGTTTTGGGCTTGTTTGAATTTACTGTGGGCCTGTAATTGTAACTCTGAAAACCAAAATCTAGGCCAACTTTTTAAACTGAACTTTGGGCCTCAAACAAACTGCAAACCCCCCTTTTTCCCTAAAAAAACAAATTTTTCCAAAATGTCTTCGGACAAAACCAAAATTTTTTGTATATAATCCAGTAAAAAAAAAAAATTGTTTCTTTTGTACATATTTTGCTAATCCAATATGATCTCGGCTGAAATATGTTGGATTTTTGCCTTGGAAAACGGAGTTCGGTTCTTTCTTTCGTCAAATCGGGTATTCTCTTTCCTTTTTCTCTACTCAGCATGATCCTCTTGTATGTTGTAGTATAATTTTGTTCATCTTTTGAAACATTGAGGACAATGTTTGGTTTAGGTTTGGGGGTATAGAGTAGATACCACGATCACATGTTATAATTGAAAACTGAACTCTTTCTTTTTGTAAAAAAAAAATGAAAAAAATGAAAAAAATCATAAAAATGGAGCCCATTTACCTTGAAATGTTGACTCTTGTGCATGTATGTAAACATAAGGATTCTTAGTCTAGATATTTAGGCACCCTGATTCTAGCATAATTCACATGTGATAAGAAACTTGCACACGCACAATCTACCAATACATGTATAGCCTCGATCTTCAAGGTGTTTGATAGGAAGTTAGATTGCCAATCACTTTAGAATACTGAATGATACTTGACTAGCTTGTTCTTTGATTGGCTGGGATAGAAGTTGGAGGATACGTTAAGAAAAGCAACCATAGAATTTGACCGGATGCATTCGATAAGGGCCACCTCTTGCTAAGAGTCATGTAATTATGTTTTTCTTTTTGTTCATGTATCAAAAGTGTCACTATGTTGTAAAGATCAAAGTTATTTCTTCAAAAAAAAAAAAAAAAAAAAAAATTCAGAAAAATCAAAATAATATCAGAAAAAAAATATCAAAAAAATAAAAAATAAATAAAAATTATCAAGTATTTATTTATTCCATGTTTTGTCATGTTAAAGACAATAGTTCTCTCTTGTTCCAAAAATAAAAGAGAGTAATCAATGTAAATAAGAGTCATATTTTTGTTGTAAATAGTCTTGTAATAAGCAAGGAGGGTGCAGCCATCGATGTATAACGCGGGTAAACTGAAATATCACCAACTCATTGGGTGAACATTCACAATTCTCGTAAAGCCGGACAGCTAGCTTGGCTTAGAATTCGGTTCTTAGCCTAAAAACTATCTCTTGGTGATTAGTAGTCATAACTTCAGGTCATTCTAGACACATGTGTAGATACACTTTACACTCTTATCACATGTCTTTATTTGTTATCAGTGCTAGGATTGTGCCTTTGATAGCTAGATTGACATCTCCATTTTGCTATGAGCTTCTACTGTCTTGCACATGTCACATTTCATGGAATATGAGCTTATATTTGGTCCTAGAACTTTGTAGGTACGTTCTAAGCAAACCTTCACGAGACTTCACTCGTCCACTAGGGACACTTAGTGGTTTAAAAGGCTTAGTGCATACGCTAAATGCATTCGAGAGACCAGCGACAGTGGTATAGGTAGGATTTCCTTAGTTTGTTTTACTTGAGGACAAGTAAAATTCAGGTTTGGGGGTATTTGATGAGTGCTAAAAAGTGCATATTTCTATATATTTTTCTTGGAATTTAACTCATCTTTTGTGCATTAATTCTACATTTTATCCCATATTCTGTATTTTCATTGTTTTCAAGAATAAATATTTTTATTAATTAATTTTGCATTTTTAGGTACCAAATAAAGTTTGGATGAACTACGGAGCGAAAAGAGCAGAAAAGTAGTGAAAAGTCTGGAGGAATTACACAAGGAAGCCGCGAGGAATGTTGTGCACAAGACCAAAAGGCTAGAACTGGTCTTGAAGAGGAAGAATTGTCCTTAAAGAAGATATGGGCTTGGCATACCCAAGGCCCAAAACCCTCACCCAAACCCATTTCCAATATCCATACCCGCCTTCATCTTCAGCCGTCAGATTGGATCATCTCAGCATCCTACGGTCGCCTCATCGTCGTGCATCAAAATCTGAAGATCCTGCTTCACACTACAGCACCTAACTCTAATCTGCGCCGTTAATTTTGATGTATTATACATCCAACGGTCGCTACAAGCTCCCTTCTATCTCGCCGTTAGATCAATCTATCATTTCCGCATCCCACGGCTCAGCTTCGCGAATCAACACCCAAGCACCTAATACCTATACCCATCAACCAAACACTCCCCTCCTTCTTCTCCATCGACTTCACCTCCCTCACCTTCGTCTGCAACAGCCTCGCCTTCACCACCAACTCCGCCAACTCCACTGCCTCAACCACCACAATCAACCACCAAAAGCCATCATGGCCATCCCTCACCGAAACCCATCATTCCCCTAAACTTCTAGCCATCTATTCTCTCGATTTCTTCCCTGATTTGTCTTTGTAACCCTAGGCAAGAAATCAATAGAATAGGTCGAGTTATAAAAGCAATTGGAAGGCATGGAGAGGAGCAGGAGAGTCAGAAGAAGAATGGGTCGACGTACAGAAGCCATTATCAAAGATTAGGTAAACTGAATTTCAATTTTCAGAAACCCTAATTTACTGTTTTGGGGGTTTTGCTTGTAAAGTGTAATTTAGTATAAATAGATGCTTTGGGATGTTGTAATGGGCATGCCTGGATTAGCCAGAGCACCATTTGGAGGCCTGGATTAGCCAGTGCTCTCCACTGTTAGGTTTTGTAATTTTCTGTTTTAATTCTAATTCTAAATTTCAATTTCAATTACTCTTTATGTTTATCATGTTCTAATTTCATGTGCTAGGGTTTAGATGAAACTCTTGATTGTATGTTAAGATAGTTAGTAATCATGTCATTGTTCTTGTAGTGCTAAAAATGAGTTAGGACTGCTAGTAGCCATTTGAACAAGCAAGCCTGTGATCAGCTGTGCTGTAGAAAGACAGCTGATGCTAGGGGTAAGTGAGTGATAATGGTTAAGAATTCATCCCATTAGAAGGATTGTGCTCAAATGCCTTAGGATTGATAGATTAATTGGTTGTTACAAGTAAGCCTGTGATCAGCTGTGCTGTAGAAAGACAGCTGATGCTAGGGGTATGCTAGTAAAATTAGTTGATAAATCACCCATTATAGTATTTCCTGAGATGAAACAAGATATGATTCGATTAGATGCTGCCTTAGCTTAGGACCAAGAAGTGGATTCAATGCCTTAGTAACTTCACACAGTTCTGCATCTTTTTCATTCACTGCACTAGTTCACTGCCTTAGGCTCACTTCCTTTGTTTAACTTCCACTGTCACTATCACTGCCACTGTCACAATCATTGATTCATTAGTTCACTGCCACTGCTTAGATTAGAGAACTAGATTAGCTTAGGAAAGCTTCAACTCACACCCAAGTCCCTGTGGAAATGACCCGTATTTTCCCTGTATACAATCGACACCGTGCACTTGCGGTTAACAAGTAGGCTTCTTCATTGTCTTATTTTCTTACACTCTTAAAAGCCTACCAGTCTTTCCAAATTCAATATCTTTGAGGCGAGCAGTCCCCAGTCACACTTTTATTTGCCTTTGTGTCTGAGCAGGTTCAAAAGTATGTCTCATCTTCATCTGGAAAACACAGTCTTGTTCCATCATATACTGAACAATTTGATTGATGAGTTCTGCAGACACTGTGAAGCTCCTGATAGTGAGAAGGCGTCTGTGCACTCCTTTAGTCCCAAAGTACAATTCTCCATAATTAATCTTTTCCTTGAAGATACACTTCAATCAATTGCATTCACTTGTGAGATGACTGGCGAATTTATGGAAATGATATAATTTAGGATATTCCATTTATTATTCAATTGATGGTCGCTTGACAGGAAGTCACTTGATTGCACTATCTTGAATCTACACCTCCAGCAACTGAACTACTTCTTTCATGGGGATAGGAAAGTCTGGGAGCATATATATTGTTGATGTTGTTGGCTTTAAGCCAGATATGGTGTAGTGTGGTACTAGAGTTGGAGTTGGTGGGGCTACACGTGCAGCAAGTTACTCTGAGGTGGTGGTTTTTCTTTTGGTATTTCAGTTCTTACATAAAGTCGAAGGTTGTATTGCTTGTTGATCCTTTGATGACCAACGACCAGCAATATCAACCGGCGCTTCATAGTATTCTGGGATATGAGCTTTGGAGATTCTAGGATTATTGGTGCATTCTTGAAGCATTCTTGGTTTGCTCTGTCCGGCGTTGCTCGGTCAAAGGCTTGAGAAAATTGAGTAACTCTAGTAAGCATACCTCCTTGATTCTTAGCAAGGATATCTTGTGTTAGAGAATAGATCAGTTGAACCCACCAAGCGTTGGTATGTCAATGTTAGCTATCATATTTTAGTACCAAAACTCATCTAGACTCAACTTGATTTAGGTTAGACTAGAAAGTCGAGGAATGTTGAGACATACAAGTATTACTCCCAAGACCTGAAGAAAGTGAAGAAGTAACGACTGCAACGACGACATCATTCTTCCTCTTGAGGTTAGTAATATTGACGTGATCTTGTTTCCATTCCTAACGTATCTTTCAAGTTGTTTTATATTGAAAACATAACATGCGAAGATATATACATATGAAACTCTAGTGTTAGACTTGGGCATAATAGTATGATCAAAGTATTAAGGAATTATATTACGAAGTATAACGTTTACCTTGTGAACTTCGTAAATACGACATTAACATAATCTTTTGTATTTGGTTACTTGATTATGTGTGCATTATATAAGTGTGATTTCATCCTAGAAAATTATGTATTATTACACTAGTTTAAGGAAGTATATGTATGAACTTGATTCATAATCTAAAGGGAAACCATGATTTGTTGATCCGGTTCTTCATTGAATATTTTTATTGATCAATACAAGATGACTAGAATCTTAGATTTGGTTGAGAGATGAGGTATAACCAGTCAAATCCTATGATATGTAGCTATTTATAATATGTCACAAGTTACTTTGGAAATCAAGGTGTAACCGATCACAAGGTATATTGGGATGCAAGTTGTAACTGGTCACAAGTTACTTTGGAATCCAAGGTATAAGAGGTCACAATATGAATCGGGAAGTTATGTGTAACTGGTCACAAGCTACTTTGGGAAGCAAGGTGTAACCAGTCATAAGCTACTTTGTGGAGCAAGGTGTAACCGATTAAAACTATCTTTGGAATCATGTTATAACCGGTCACAACATATTTTGGAGTGATGGTATAATCGGTCCCATGAAAAAACCAAGTTTCCATGGTTCACATATTTCTTCATGATATGTGTGAATTAGGGTTTAGGGTTTGCCAAGATGAGAAGCTTCTACATGTGCACAACTCATATTATTAATTGTTCAAATATATTCCTTGATACTCAAGGTGATCCCATACCGAAAAATTGTAAAGCATTTAATTATGATTTTCACAATATATGTTTTAATTACCATCAATTAAAGCATATCCTATGGAAAATATTATAAGTTAATATGTTAGACGAACAATAGAAGTTTTCAAAGAGAGTTTTCAGAGATATGGTTTGGTAATTAATTGGAAATAGGATAACCGAAATTAGGTAATTTAATGTTAATATATTGAGAATATTTTCGGTTTTGCAATTTCCTTTTTGTCCAAACAACCTTAGTCTGTAGATAGTTGAGTTTGGATTTTTTTCAAATTATCCTAAGAGCTAGGAAAACTTCATTCGTGTAGTTTCTGGTGAAGCCGTATTTTCGGAGAGGAAAGTGTCCTAATTAGGTGAAATCTCATACGACCACTCGTTTAAGGACTTCTGTGGGATCAAGAAGCTCTACGAGTACCGTTGGTGGGAAACTAGATAATTGCATTGTTATTTTAGTTTTTGATTATTGATTTGATTGAATAATGGTTGTTGTAACTTTGATTACACCTAGTTTGATTATTCTTGAGAGCCTTCTCTTCTGACATAAGGGTCATTCAAACTAGATCATATCCATAGACGATCACATGAAGTGTGTCCCGAAGTTTTTGTATTATATCGACTCTGTCCATAGACGATCACACTTGGTAAAGGACTTATAGGTATATAAATAAAAGATTTGTGGTGTATTTTCATACCCTTATCTTTTCAATTGGTTCAGAGCAGGAAAACACGAAAAGATCTAACAATTTGTGTTTTGTGCGATCCAACCTATAAGATTTGAATCAATGGATGATTTACTTAAGGTTATGCAAGATTGCGAATATTCAAAAGTGAAAACATTGGGGGTATCAAAATGTTAGAGCATAGCTCGGTTGAACTCACCAAGCGTTGGTATGTCACGTTTGGTTGTCATATTTTTGTATCAAAACTCATCTAGAGTCGCTTGATTAAATACTAGAGTCAATTTCGTTTATGTTAGACTAGAAATTCTAGGAATCTTGAGACATACAAGTATTACACCGAAGACCTGAAGAATGTGAAGAAGTAATGAACTACAACGATGACATCATCCTTTCACTTGAGGTTATTAATTTTGACTTGAACATTTTCATTCCTAAAGTATCTTTCAGGTAGTAGTATATTGAAAACATAACTGCGAAGCTGTATATATTGTACATATTGTATAATACTCTAGTGATGTTACATGATCATAATAGTATGATCATAGTATCAGGGAATTAGACTACGAAGAATAACGCTTATCTTTTGAACTTCGTATATATGACATCGACATAATATTGTATATATTGTTATGATTATGTGAATAGGTTATAGTGAAGATTTCATCCTAGGAAACAATATTTTTTATTTGTTTAAAGGAATAACATTCATGAACTTGTTTCGTGAAACGAAAGGGAAATCATTAGGATTATTCGTCTGGCTATTCATTGCAAATTCTTGGATGACCAATATGTGTGAAATGGTAGAACCGATCTTAACTTAGGTTATGTATCTTGGTATAACTAATCACAAAGCCTGACTTGTGATTTGGTATGACTGGTTTTTGTTAATTGGTGTAACCGATCCTAAGTAATCACCATATGATGGTACACTCGATCCTTGTAATTGTTGTGGCCGATCCTAGTAATTGGTGTGATCGATCATAAGTGTGTGTGTAACCGGTCCTTGTAATTGGTGTAACCGGTTCTGGTAACTGGTGTGACCGATCACAAATAATACCATGTATAGATGGAACTGATCCTTGTAATTAGTGTAACCAATCCTAGTGACCGATCACAAGTGTTTCCATAATTAGGTATAACCGATCCTAGTGATCGGTAGAATCGATTGAACCCATGTATGTGATTTGGTATTTGATCAATCACATATTAGTCTTGGAAAACAGGTGAACCAATTCTAAACTTGTTTGGAAGTGTGGTATAACCGATTCCAAGAATGCAAATCCATGTGAATATGAAATAAGGATTTGCAGTGAAAAGATGTCAACATACTTTGAACACGAACAGTAACTCTTATCATTTATTGTTCAAAGATATTCCTTAGTATTAAAGGTGATTTTATTCCGAAATAAAGTAAGAATCTTTTAATTAAGGTTTTTAATTTTATATGCTTTAATTACCAACAATTAACGCATATCACTAGAGAATAAAAATTTGTAATGTGCATTTACTAATTGGAGATTTTCTATTGAGATATTTCACAAAATATTGGACAAGCATTTATATTGGAATTAGGAAAACCGAATTTTTCCATTCATTGCAAATCTTGAGAATACTTTCGGTTTTGTAAATTCTTTGGTGTCTGAACATCCTTGGTCTAAAAATACCTAAGTTTGCATTTCTAGCAAACTATCCAAAGATCCAGGGAAACTTTATTTCTTGTTGTTTGTGGTGGAGCCGTCTATTCGGAGTGGAAAGTATCTAATTAGGTGAAATCTCTTACGACCACTCGTTTAAAGACTTTTGTGGGATCAAGAAGCTCTACGAGTACCATTAATTGGAAATTAGATAATTACAATGTTATTAGTTTTCAATTGATTTGATTGACTAACAGTTTTTGAGACTTTGATTGCACCTAGTTTGTTTATACTTGAAAATCTTCTCTTCTGATATAAGATTCAAGATCGAAGTATCGATGGAGTCTTTAGAAATGTTGTTAGATCTAAACACATCTTATGATAATCCATCGTTAACAGACTTTGTTCTGTGCATGATTGATCACAAGAGATTCAAGTGGTGTTGTGTAGGTTATTTAAGATTAAAGAAGATTTGAAGACGAAGAAGATTTCTTATTGGTTTTCGTATCTTGTGAATTGTGTGCACAAACCTTGATCGTACATATGGGATCCAACTAGAATCATATTTATTCGATAAATTATTGCGTGAGATCGGTATTAGAAATATTTCTCTTTGAGATTTATTTTGATTTAGTGCAAATCTATACTTGAATATTTCGGTAGTTAAAGTTAGATTGATCTAACCAGACAAAGGAGTTTATTATATTAAACCGAAGAGCCTTTGTCAATGACTCATCTAAATCTTTTAGAAAGATTGATTAGAGTGGTTACCAAACAGATTCTTTATTTGTTGTTTATAATACGATCCAAATGACTTGCTATTCACATTCGTGAATCTAGAATTGAAAGGTGCATGGATACTGATGGAACTAAGTAGCTAGGGGTAGTCCTCTTGGTCTCAACTATACCAAGTTGGTATTAGATTTTGTGTAGCGGCTTAATTCTGAGAGTATTTAACACTGTACTAAGTCCCGGGATTTTCTGCATTTGCGGTTTCCTCGTTAACAAAATATTGTTGTGTCTTTAACATTGATTTTCGCATTATAATTATTTATTATAATGAAGTAACCTATTATAAAGTAATACACTTTGTTGTAGTATTGTCTAGATCTTGTATCCATAGTCAATCACAAGTTATCTTGTTGTTGTTTTGTCTCGATCTCATATGCATAAACAATCACACGCAGTGTGAACCGAATTGTCGTATTGTCTCGACTCTGTCCATAAACGATCACATTCGGTAAAGGACTTATAGGTTGAAACAAAAATATTGCGGTGTATTTGGGTACCCTTGTCTTTTCACAAAATACACCACCAACTTTTTCGTAGGAAATCTATATGGACAAGCTCAACACAACTCCGAGAGTTAAAACCCAATCAATGAAAGTGTATAAGTTATATCTATACATCTCTTGCGATTAGAACGTTTACAGAATTGAATCCGTGAACCTAATCACAAAGAGAGTTTTTGGACGGCACCAAAGACCAATGTCTAAGGATCAATCAAGTCATATCCAACAAACTAGGTCGTACGTATCTACTTTGATTGATCAACGCACAACCTGTGATATTTCAATTATAAGGATAATAATATAATGCGGAAAAGGAATAACACAGACATCATAAATTTTGTTAAAGAGGAAACTGCAAATGCAGAAAAACCATGAGACCTAGTCCTGATTGAAAACCAAATTGTATTAAGTCGCTACAGACACTAGCCTACTACCAATTAACTTCGGTCTGGAATATAGTTGAGCCCGAACTCAGTCTCCGACTGATTCAGGTACAGTCGCATTCCTTACGCCTCTTGAATCCCAGCAGGACTCCACACAATTGATTCCCTTAGATGACGTGACACCAACTAAGAGTTGCTTCGACTCAATTGAAGACTTTAAACCATATCTGCCTCCCACATATTAAGCCTTTATAATTGATTTCCTGATTTACGATCTAAACAGATGATCAGATCAAACGAAAGATCCAGGTGATGGAAATCAATAGCAACTTGACAGAAGTCTGGCTATCCTCAAAATCCAGACTTATGCAACCCGAAATGCATCATAGATTATTATTCACCTCACAAGTATAAAACTTACGGAATCACAAAGTTTGAGACGAAGAGAACTTTGTGATTACTATCTATCTTGTTCAAGTGATAAATCAACAATCGAATAAAATCGGGATACTTAAGTTATCAAGATAAAACATAACTACTCTTGTCTTTTGATAGTCGCTAAACCCTAAAAGAGCTTTTGGAGAGGACTTATAGGTTGAAACAAAAAGATTGTGGTGTAACTGGGTACGCCTCGTATTCTCAATTGGTATCACAACAGGAAAACACGAGAAGATCTAACAATCTACATTTGGTGCGATCAAAACTATAAGAATTGAATCTAATGGATGATTCAGTTAACGTTATGCAAGATTGTGAATACTCAAAAGTTGGAGATGTTACTACTTTGATAACTCATAATCCAGGAGTTACGAAAATTAAGAGTACATCTGAGTCTATCTCTGATGGAAAAGAAGATGCTGATAAGAGTTGGTGAAACTCCTAAAGGCTATAAGATATTTGTCTACAAGGACGTTAATATTAAAGATAAAATCTAATATTCTTAAGAAAGAGATCATAGAAAAGGACATTCAACTAAATATTCTAGCCAAAGAGAATATGGATCTCACTGTCAAAGTACAAGCTCTTGGTATATCTCTTACTCAAGAACAAGAGGTTCATCCTATGACTCTGACTAATGATTATGTTATAATTTCTTCTGATGAGGAAACCAATAGTCCTTGTTTGACTTTTACAGATTGTGATAACAAGACTTGTTTGATCACGTCTGAAACAGATCATGATGATGGTAGTCTGCCTAACTACATCAAGTCAGAAGAGAATGAAAAACCATCTTCTAAAACTACTGATGATCAAATAAAATCTTGTCCAAAGGAAACTTTGAACCGATTCCGTGAGAAAGATCTTAAGGAATACAGCTTTCAGTCACTTAACAGGAAACTTATACTTCTTCAAATTACTATTGTAAAAGTATTAAAAGAAGTATCTTGTCTTAAAAAACTGAAAGATCATTCCTCAGTAGAAATACAAAATATACCCCAACCCGATAAAATCAACTCAATTATTATTTCAGATGAAAGAGTTGATAATCACTTCTGGAAAAAAGTTCGACCTCACTCATGTCGAAACAATATCTGTTTACATGAAGGTAGCACCTACTGAACGGTTCCAGAAGAAAGGGAAGGAAATAATTTCTGGCGAAAGAAACAATCAAGGAAGATTTCCAATAATTGTTTATGAAGATCAAGCTGATGTGCATAATAAGGAAATCCTTAGAATGAGAAAATCATATAAAATTCTCATTAATATAATTAAGAGAGATCTATCTATCTCTGAAAATTCTCACATTAGTATAATTTCTCCTCATGATTATGCCTTTAGATCAAGGAAGGATCACCTTCTTGGGAGAAAATACTTTGGGCAGAAACCTCCAAAGAAAAACATGAACTATGTTTCTGATACCCGTTGTAAGCATGATAAAGCTTACTCCGATACAACCTAGTTGTATGGAGGATGTGCACCCTCATCCAAGTTCATGCTCATAACTTTTGGGATGAGGAAGCACATAAAATGAGAGCACATGTTTTTTTGTTTGTATCAAGAAATAAATTGGTGACAAATTTTGGATACTCTGCGAATCCACTTTGTCCTAAAAAATTGTTGTTCGCATGTTTATCATGATCTTCCATAATTAGGTTTTATTTTAAATTTTCGAATTTTAATAAACCTTCCAGCATGAGAATTTCTGACACGTGAAACAAAATATACTCTTAATATATTTTCGAAAATTCCTGGATATTTCGGTTCGAAAGTTGTATCTTCTTAAAAAAAACTTTCTCTTGCTTGTATTGAGAAAACCTGATCAATTCTTATTTAAATCCTTGAGCACGCCTCCAATAACTCGCAGTATTACAAAGGTAAATAAGGAGGAAGCTCAAAGATTTGATTATTGTCAAGGAATTAATACATAAAGGAAGAAGAAGATCATACCAAAAATCATGTCTGATTATGATTTTGATAGTTCTACCGGATCCCAAGATGAGTCATGTATGTTGGCTTACAACCTTTAAGATCCATAAGAAACCAAGTGGATACCTTCTGATAGTATGGTAAACTATATCCATGGTTTGAATAACTAAGAACCAATCTCATAATAACCGTTCGAAATCAAGATTGGGTGAAGGCTAGGATTCAAGAAACAAAAGCTGATCTTGTAGACATGAAGGAACAAGTTGAAAAGCTTGAGAAACAAGAAGTGGTTGCTGACAAGTCTCTCGAGACATGCTTCAAGAGTTTGAACACTTAAGAAACCTCAGTAAACAATCGGAGCACCACTAAGAATTAAGATATATGCTGTAATACTTAATCTAGAAAATAGACATCAATGTTTTGATTTACTTAAATTATTGTATAAGGTCTATTTTGAATAAAACTATCATTATTATTTATGAATACAATTATTATTTTATAATTTTCTGTGATAGTTACCGATTACGTAGCCTGTGAATGAATGTTTATATTTTTGCTATGTGTATTCGGTTTACGAGATGTTTGATTTCGGTTTCTATTTACCTTAATATTTGATCTCATATGAATGTAACCCTTATGATTTGTGTGGCTTTTTGATTTAGCGGGATTAAGTTCTAGCCCATGTTGGTAAACTCAAAGGATCATAAGGCATTCTGATTGAAAATCATTTGTGAAAAGTCACAATATGCTAAATCAATTTGTGTTTACATGAGTTCCGTTTAGCATAACATATGTGTTTCGGGTTTTCAACTTTTTCTATTGGCACGCATTAGTTAAAATTGATTCGACCTTTCTCTGGTAGGTTGCTTTTGTTGTTGTTCTTTTGTTCTTGTGAGAGGATGACAACACACTGCGGGAGAGTTCTTATTTGAACTTGCGTTTAATGATATATCTTTTTGGGGAGAAGAGGCCGTGGAATTTGAGGTAACAAATTTGTTAGTTAATCTTTTTCTTGTTTAAGAAAAGTCTGTTTATATTGCATATATTTGCTTTTGCTTAACAAAATTTCGGTACAATTGATATGTTCCATCATATTGTGTATGGATGTGTGTGTGATTCAATTGCTTCTAATTAAAAAAAAAACGTGTCAATTTATTTGGCTTATTATTTGGTATCTTCTTTATTGTTGGGTATCAAGTGTTTTTACTTAACGAAATTCGGTGCAATTGCGGTGCTATATTGTGTATGTTTGTTTTAATTGCTTTCGATTAAGAAAATGATCGTGCAAGTCAATTTATTTTGGTTTGCATGTATTGTTTAAGGCTTAAAAAATACGGGATCATTTGTTTAGTCCAATTGATTTCGGATAAGAGAAACTAAGTTAATTCTAATCTTAGTTAGACTTATCAAATTGGAGGATTCGATTATTCAAGTCTAGTCGAATGCCTTGACAAGAAAAACTAGTTAACTAACCTAGTGTTTGTCTTGTCTAAAGGGAAAGATCTAAGTTATTGTCTAAATAATTAGAGCCTGATGAGAGAAAATAAAGTTAATTATGATCTTTATTTTTGGTCTTATCGAAATAAGGAATTGTGCATATGCAATCGGTCTAACAAGGGAATTAAATTTCTTAGTCAATTTGTTAGACTATTAGGGAAAATTGTTTGGGGCAATTGTTTCCTTGATAACATATTATAACTAAATTACTTTGTAATTTCGGTTTTAATATTGGTTATCTAAAGTGGTATGTGAAACCTTCATGCTTAACTCTTATAGGTTAGGTTGTTTACAAGTCTTTTAGATTTGTAAGATACTTTTGGTTTATCCTTTATTTGCTCAAACCTTTGTCATTTTATGACAAAAAGGGGGAGAAATATATGGAGTAAACAAGTGATTTGTAATCACTAAGGAAAGGACAATTGTGCTTAAACGTTATATCTAACAAAAGAGTAAAGCGTTGACTAAGGGGGAGAAACATATCATATTGTTGTATAGTATTTCTTACTACAAAAAGGGAATAACAAAGATGTTCGGATCGAATATTTACCTAGCTTACCTTTAGAGGGAGTAAAAGCTTTTGTTATTCAAATGTCAACAACGACATTTATTATTTGAATATATGCAGATTATTGTGTTGTTGAAACTTGGAATCAAGCGTATGTAAAATGAATTGTTTAGTACGACCAATCACATACTAGTCTTGGAATACTGGAAAACCAATTCTAAACTTGTTTGGAAGTATGGTAGAACCGACTCCAAGAAGCAAATCCATGTAAATATGAAATAAAGATTTGCAGTGAAAAGATGTCAACATACTTTGAACACGAGCAGTAACTCTTATCATTCATTGTTCAAAGATATTATTTGGTACTCAAGGTGATCCTGTGCCGAAATAAATTAAGAATATTTTAATTAAGGTTTTTGATTTTATATGCTTTAATTACCAGCAATTAATTCATAGCTTTAGAGAATAAAAATTAGTAATGTGCATTTAATTATTGGAGATTTTTTATTGAGAGATTTTGGAAAATATGGACCAGCATTTATTGGAATTATGAAAACCGAACTTGGGCGTTCATTGCACATCTTGATAATATTTTAGGTTTTGAAAATTCCTTGGTGTCCAAACATCCTTAGTCTATAAATATTTAAGTTTGCATTTCTAGCAAACTATCCTAAGAGCCAGGAAAACTTCATTTCTTGTTGTTTGTGGTGGAGTCGTCTATTCGGAGGGAAATTATCCTAATTAGGTGAAATCTCTCACGATCGCTCGTTTAATGGCTACTGTGGGATCAAGAAGCTCTACGAGTACCGTTGGTGGGAAACTGGATACTTGCAATGTTATTAGTTTTCAATTTGATTCGATTAACTAACGGTTGTTGAAATTTTGACTGCACCTTATTTATTTATTCTTGAGAATCTTCTCTTCTGATATAAGATTCACTAACATATCAAAGTATCGACGGGACATTTAGAACTGTTGTTAGATCTAAAGACATCTTGTGATAATCGATTGTTAGCAGACTCCGTTCTATGTGTGATTAATCACAAGAGATTCAAGTGGTGTTGTGCAGGTATTTGAAGGCAATAGAATATTTGAAGACGAAGAAGAATTCTTATTAGCTTTCGTATCTTGTGGATTTAGTGCACAAACCTTAATCGGATGAGATCCAACTAGAATCGATTTATCTTTGGTAAATATGATTGATTAATAGCGTGAGACCAGAATTCTGTATATTTCTCTTTGAGACGTATGTTGATTGAGTGTAAATCTGGACTTGACTATTTCGGTAGTTATAGTTAGATTGATCTAACCAGACAAAAGAGTTTATTAGATTAATCATAAGAGTCTTTGTAAACAACTTATCTATATCTTTAGCAAGATTGATTAGAGTGGTTACCAAATAGATTATTCCTTTGTTGTTTGGAATACTATCCAAAGGGCTTGCAGTCAACATTTGTCAACGTTTATAAAGCATGTAGTGATAAGAATCCTTCAATTGTGGATATGATGGTAAATGGTAGGCTCAGATGCAACTCTAGAAGAAAATTTTCTGTGCAAGAGCGATTATAATGGGATCTTTTGTGTAATGATTGGGTGTAGTTTGTATTTCTTAGATGAAGACGATACGACGAGCATTTTGGAAGATGATTTTTTAGTCAAAAAATGTTATGAAGTACAAATCCAGAACACGACGGGGAGTGTAATTTTGAAAAAAAATTCTGGAAAAAAGGAATTCCACCTAAAGTGTACTTCATGCTTTGCACCAGTTTTCACAATTTTCTTCCTACTTTTATTATGTTGAATCATAGAGGTGTTCGTGTGCAGGAAGTTCTTTGCAGTATTTGTCAAAGGGAGGAAACATTGTTGATCATTTTTTTTTTCTTTGTGAGTATGCACATTCTGTTTGGTCATATTTTATCAAAGCTTTGAAGATGGATTGGGTATCATTTGCATGTGTTCTACATCATTTTAATGCTTGGAGTGGGCTGAATCCCAAAGGAAGATGCAAGGAAGCAAGTCAGAAGTTGATCTATGCAATTTTCTTGCACTTATGGAATGAGAAACAATAGGGATTTTGGTGGCAGGGGAAGAACAGTTGAGGAGATGTTTCTGATGATTAAGCATACTTTTATTTCGTGGTTTTTTGAGAAGGATGTGTTTAGAGAGTACAATGTAAATCAAATTCTCTTTAATTGGGAGACTGTTCTACGTATTCAAGATATTGTAGATGGTCTCCATACTTTGTATTTCTTCTTGTTATCTTTAATATACCCTTCCTTTTCAGAAAAGAAAAAAAAAACAACATTCATCAACGGTATAATTCAATGGATTAACACAGGGCCGGGCCGTTTCCATGAACACCTCAAAAGATGAGTATTCGATAAAGCTAAACATTTTACCACTTCAATTGATAGGGATGTAATATCGGGAGAAAATTTTTAGCAGATAAATCTAATATCAAAAGGGTGCCAATCAAGATATTAGATAGGCTCTGCTTTGAATGTAACGGAGACCTTTTTCCTGCTTGGTTTTTATATCAATGAAATCTTACTTGCAAACAAAAGAAGAAAACAATATAGATAGTAGGAATTACATGAAATTGCTAAATCGTGTAGTTGGGTTTGTGCCAAAAGCCCAACATTACTACACCTTCCAATTGCATCCGTTTGAAGCATCCAAACCTTGGAGACAAACTTATCCAGTCCAGTGAATTTGGTATCAAAGTATTTAGATAAGGTTTAAATTTAAGCGTTCTGAGTACAAATTGCCGCATACTGTATGACCAACTTGTTAACGTAAGATGACGGGTGCGTATAAAGTTTGATTAAACTATACAACTTGTTAACAAACCTGCAACGTATTTGGAATAATCAAACGAAAAAAAAAAAGTCCCGAGTATGAACATTTAATAAAGATTCTCCCGTAGCAACAAATAATTAAGGATCATATCAAAAATTGCAATTCCTTTATTAAGAAGAACACTCAAGTCGAAGATGGGCAAAACTGAAATTCTGATGGTAAGCGTAACAGGTAAACCATCATCAATAACTCAAGTTGGCAGCATTCGACCGCCAGAGTCTAATGCAAATTGAATGAAAACTTGGTTGAAAATGTACCATAAATAACTATAGCGTGTCCTGCAAAACATACAAAGTACCATAATCGTGTAGGCTAAAGGACTTTTAGTGGAGGGATACAATTGGTTCATGTCTTCCGTATCGTAATTGGGAGTAGGGGTTAAATTTGGTTACACACGAACTACAATAATTAGAAGGAAATGAAAAATAGTTGAAATAACATATATTTGTGACAACTACCACATACCCATAAGTATGGTTGTAACACTTGCACTACAAGCAAACACAAGTACAAGAACCAACAAGTGTTACCTTTTTGCCTCCATCAACATCCCGCAGGGAGAAAACCAATTCGAGAGCGCCCAAAATCATGTATCATTAGAATCTGTTTCTGTTGGGCATTCCCAAAAATGGGTGCATGGTTAGTGGACTCTCCAAACGCTAGGCAAACCACCTCAGTCTGCTCGTGCAATGGAATCCATATATTGTCTGGCTTTAGATTTAAATTGGCATCACCATCAAAACGAAAGTTTGCAAGTGGTAATTTATCAACTTCGGTTGGACTTGCATAGTAGCATGTTTCCTTAGAACCATAGTAGCGAACCCAACCAAGTGCGCTGACAATGCCGAGATACCTGTCCCTTAACATGTTGTAGAGAGAAGTAGGAAAGTAGCTTTTAGTCGAACCCGAATCGAGAGCCATCTCGATTGGAAAATCGGTACTCTCGATTGATTCGCTACCAATTGTTATTCCTTGAAGGCGAACAAAATAATATTGAGGATGTGCTACCAATGGCGTATAAATTACAAGGCCCGTATCATCGATAGATTCTCCGAAAGTCAAAGCTGTTGTGCTATTTGGGTTTAGACAGTACGAGAATTGAGTGAATCCATAAGCAACTTCTAATGACGAAACCAAAGATAAACTTCCCCTACTCATCCCTAAAACCCCGTCAAGATGTGGAACAGCATCAGTGTGAGATGCACAACCGAAACGCATATCATTCATTGCGACAAAGGTAGCATAATCATCTTTTAATAGAGTAAATTTATCCGCAACCCATATCCCGTTTGTAGTTGATCCATCTTCATATCCTGTTTGAAAAGGGCATTCCAAATGTTCCCCACACATTTTGGATGGACACCTATCCGATGCACATATAACAGCTGAGAAGGATGTTGAATCTTGATAATCAAAGTACTCTGAAGTGGAACAATCGTCACATGGATTGCACCTTACCCATGTGTAAGGGCTGCCTGTGTCAATTACCAATAGAAACAGCTTGCGAGGAGATCCAATGAAGAATCTAATGTAGTACGAGTCTTGTCTATGATAAGAAACAGGATTGACAAAGTTTCTAGTTGTGACATTTGGTAATGGCAAGTTCTTTTTGTGATGCAAAGTAAAGGTGAGAGTGTTTATAGTGTTGTTGCTTTGAAGCAATCTGGAATCAGATGGCTGAGATAGAAGTAGAAAAGGAGTTAGGAACAAACTTACTTTCATAAAGACATCTGCCTTCTTCATTTTTGTACCGATCATAGGTTTTCTTTCTAGTTGTTGTACAACTTGTGAAGAATTGGAGTAGAAACGATGAAGAAATAGATCTTGAGTTTAGGGTATTTTTTTCTTCTGCATTTTATGTTCTCGGTCAGAAAATTAGCCTGTTTGTTAGCTTTGCAGTGAAGAGTGTCTGTTTCTTGTCACAATCTCTACCCAAATAAGGGGATAGTAGCACATGGTAAAACTAGCTAGTTTGAAGACTGGGTAAAATTTGATAATGACTATTTAATTTCCATTCCATTTAAAATTTGAAAAGAAATAGTCTAAGAGAAGACTGATGGTGATGTGAAAAGAAAAGATGGAGTAGAATTGAATATGTTGATTCTTCTGCAAAAGGTATGATTATGCAGTATATGAGTGGGAAACTTCAGCT
Organism: Papaver somniferum; assembly: GCF_003573695.1. Taxonomy (NCBI): domain Eukaryota; kingdom Viridiplantae; phylum Streptophyta; class Magnoliopsida; order Ranunculales; family Papaveraceae; genus Papaver; species Papaver somniferum. Next base: position 110,306,933 of record NC_039368.1, read on the forward strand.
AAGCATGGGAAACACAACCAATGGAGGAGTTGCCTACAACAGTCCTGCTGGCTATCTGGTTTCTCCCGCTTTGCCTACTAGGTCTAATAAAGGTGGAGATTACATTCAGATATCCAAGCAAGGAAATTAGAAGACAGTTTGAAGACTTAAAATACCATGTTTAGCCAAGGCACCACGTGTTTTACATCTCTTTTCACAAAAGTGCATTTCCAATTATTAAAAGTTTCTAGTTGAAATCGCTTCCAAGGTGCCATTCACAGCATTGATAACATTTTGACAATCTCCTTCAACGTGTAAAGCCGCAACTCCCTTATCTTCGGCACACAAAACCGTTTCCAGAAGGGCCTTGGCTTCGGCCTGTTCGGGATCTAGCTCTTGCTGCATCTATTTCTCTAGCTCTTGCTGCATCTATTTCTCTAGCTCTTGCTCTATCTATTTGAAACTGTATTGCCTGCAAAATTTCTTAAGATTAGTCCACCTCCAATAGATGCTGCAAAAACTCCATTGTAATTAACAGGAGCACGTTGATGTTCTAAAAAAATCATGTTTGGAGTTCAGAAAAGATCTTTTGAATTAAATTAGGTTGAATTTCACATTTGGCTTTCCGAGCTTGCTTTTCTAGCCATCTAGCAATAGCCAAAGGCTACATGTTTTAGGATTTTGGCGTGTTAGAATTTGAGGATCCAGCTGCTCAAAGGGAGGACTAACCTCTTTTGCATTTGCAAACTTCATCCCCTCCGGCCACATTCTTTCATATTCACTCCTGGGGATTGGAAGTACTGGGCAGATGCTGTGTCTTCCTCTAAATCTGCGTTCTCGTTCCTTGAGATCAAACATATAATTGAACTCAGCAATCTCGGAATCAGTCATCCTGAAAAGACAAAAAAATAATCCTGAAAAATATATTTGTGCATGAAAATGGAAACTAATATGTTTTTACGCAAATGTAGGGAATTCGAAACCTGTGAATATAAATGGAAATGAAAACTAATATATTTTTAGGCATATGTAGGAAATTTGAAACTTATAAATACAAAAAGTTCGATATTTAAACTTCGTAAAGCTTGAGAAATAACCCTAAAAAATCTTAACTACCATGTACAAATGTCATGTCCCTGATCTTTATTGTCCAACTGCTTGTCTAATAGTTTATCTACTCCCACGTGACTTGAATATGGAACGCCCGGAGGAAATAAAACTAGTGGTAGAGGAAAATAAACTAGGGTATCTAGACAGAAGATGATTGGATCAACAGATGAAACAAAACAGTTATTACCACAACCAAAGACATGAACTGCATAGTTTCAGAAAATCCCCAAACAAAATTTATTAAAATAAAACACTGAGTTTGAAATTTTACTGTGGCTCTGGTAATAGAGACAAGTCCCCTGGCCGAGCATTGAAACGGTTTGTACGGAAGTCCCTGAGCATTGTTCAATAAGAGAAAATACAGTTAGTTAAACACTATGTGAAGGAAAATAAAAACTTGAAAGAAATTAAAACCATTACAAAAAATACTACACATGTCAAAGATGTTACTTACAGTTCATGGAGAGCGAGAGGAACAAGAACACTTACTGATCCATTGAACTCGTTATTTTGTAGAAACCTGGAATATAAAATTCTATAAGATGGCAGAATAAAGACACGCAGTGTGAATAACAAATCCAGTTGATCACATGCAACTTACAGTGATTTAAGATTTGTCAAACTTTCAAATGTGCTTGGTAGATTACCGGTGAATTTATTATGCGACAGATCCCTGAGATTTGTGGGAGAATAAAAATCCAAGTAGAGGGCATTAGACAAAAATTAACAAGAGGAATCCAATTGCGCTATGCACCAAATTAACAAGGTAAAGAAACAATACATTTGTTTTAGGTTCGGAAAACCTGTAAACGTATTGCCTAATGGTCCCGATAAGGAATTATGACTTAGGTTCCTGCATACAAAGATAAAGTAAGATAAAGTGGCGGACAATAACTTCATACATGTACAATTAAATGTGTCAGCTAAACACCATTGCGTCAAGAAACTCACAGATACTCCAGATACTTCATAGATTCAAGCGACAAATTAGTATTCTTGAAATTGTTACATGATAAGTCTCTGCTTTATAGAAACAAATGAGTCAGAAAAACACTTGAGGTGTTCAAGGAAGAAAACGGATGAATAAAAAAGTCTCACATATGTGTTGCATTAGGGGGTAAAGACATAGGTACTTCTCCCTCTATGTAATTGTGACTAAAATCCCTGTAGCCATAGTAAACAAAGTGTGTGAGCTTCCATCACGTTTTAGTTAAAGATTGATTCATCGTAAATCCTACAAAAACCACTTACAGCTGCTTCAATTGCAAAAGGTCGGAGAGATTGCCACCCAGACTTCCAGTTAGCTCGAGTCCATTAAGTTTACTGCTTGAACAATGATAGCCCAAAACTAAGAAAAGCGTCGACAATTAATTATTTATAACATGAAAGAGCTTAATATTACATGATAATAACCGATGATCCGGAGCACGATATGCCTTTCCATGCCTCCTCACAGGGATCCCCACCACTTAAATTCCATCCAACCAACTGTGGTGGTTGTTTCAGTGACATATACAGATCTTGAAGAACTGCGACTGAAAATCCACCAGGAAAGTGAGACGAGTTCAACTAGAAAGTCAGGAAAAGGTACGGGATTCTTCTCCCTCCAATACTCAAACCAGAATCAATAAAGAGAGTAACACCGGAAGAAGAAGAATGAGACATGAAAGTTAAAAGAACATAAACAGAACGAGAGATGAACGTGTTACCATCCGAAGGATCTGTCAGTGCAAAAGCTTGAAGAAACAGAACTGCCGAGCTGAGATACATGATAATTGAAATCCTCAAATATAATTTAGCCATTATTACCAGAACCTGCCTGAAGTGTGAGTAATTAAGTAAGGAAGCAAGATTGAAGAAGACAAAAGTAACTAGAGTAGACAAGAATAAGAGGAATAATAAAGTTGAGAGTCATTGGAGTTGAAACATGTATGTTTTAGGGTTTCTTCATAGCAGAAGATAGCCTCAATTCGAAGAATTAAACAAGAAATTTGCTCCATTATCCAGCTTAAACTTCACAATACAGCCTCAATTTCTTACAAATAAAAATCTATAATTATAAAATAGTCTTGATTTAGTAACAACAAAGTTAAAGAGAGAATAATTGTTTAGAGCAAATCTATAATTATAAGGGGTTCTCCTGCAACCTATGTATGTTAAATATTAACAGATGCAAATCAGTCGAACCCTAAAACATTACCAAAAGAGAAGACTACTGCTACAATGCCATGATTAATCCTTCTCAAATCCTCAAATCACCAACTGGTAGCTGATTTTGGGAAGCGGTTGTCAAAACTTAAAGGTTCAAAATTTACAATGAAACCCATCTAAAGAAGCTTGCATACCTAACTGACAATATTTCAAAATTGACATTGAAACCTAACTAACAATTTTTCTTTATCGGCATGGATGTTAAGATAATCAAAGAGAATTACAAGAAGCTTACATACCTTGCAGTTGATTTGTTTGGTTCTCAAATTTCTGAACTTGGTTTATATAGTTTGGCTTGTAAACCAAATATTAACCAAAATAGCACAAACTTAATGCAGGAAACTAACCAAACTAACATAAGAAAGCTAGACTAAAAAAATCACTCATTCCTTAACCCGATGAAACTTTGTATTTAAACGCCAAATTTCTTTCTTTTTCAAGGAAACATCTTGATTTCATTAACATAACAAGAATGGATACATCCCGTAGGTCTTTAACTTTCAAAGATGAAAACAATGATAAAATACATATATATTTCATAAACGCCAAATTTCTACCTTCAAAGGAAACACAGGCATCTTCGGTAGGTCTTTAACTTTTAAGAGATAAATAGGCTTTAACTTCGATGGCTGGAACTGCTAATAAGGGGCAAGGCAGGGCTGATGCCAAACATGCCTGGGGGTACCATTTTCTCATATAGATTGGTACTGCTCCTAAAATATTGGAACCCTCCTTTAGTAGTTAAAGATTTATTTTTTCTTCTATGTAAATACAAAAATTATCCTTTAATGAAAGAAATTCAAACTCCATAGGTTTTTGGCACCAGAGCAACAAGCTTAGTACCAACCCCTTTCTGAATAAAAAAAAATTATTAGTGAAAGATTTTTTTTATTTTTTTTTAAAGAAACATAATTTATTTAATTCAGAAAATATAACTACAAGAACACCATCTGACTAGTTCAATAGGAATACCATAATTTATTTAATTCAGAAAATACAACTACAAGGACACCATCTAACCAGTTCAACAGGCTGAAATTAAAAACAATAACAAAAAACAAGCTTCCACTAACCGCGCCAACTTACAAAGACTGAAGCATAACAAGAACCAACAGAGAAAACAAAACAACAACAGAGACTAAATTAAACTCCTCTAGAAAACCACTCCAGCAAACATTAAACTGTTCTTGCAAAAGAGTGGGTATAATAATTTTGGAGGAATAGAAACCCAATGATTATTATGAGGATATTTCATCACCCACTTAGCTAACCTATCTGTCTCCTTATTACAAGTTCTAGGTTGAAATTGGGTCTGAAATTGAGATAACAATTTGAGCAAACTACAACATTCACTAACCAAAGACTGATCTTCCCACTTTATTCCTTTCATTGAGCCAGATTGAATGGCTTCCATTAAGCTCATGTTGTTCCCTTCTAGAATAATCTTGCTAAAACTCCTCTGAGAAATCCAAATGACAGCATGTAAGACCGCAAGAGCTTCAGCCTGGTCAATGTCTCGAACTTCCATTGTGAAGGTCATGGCTTCTTGAAAAGCTCCTGAATGATTGCGAGTACAAAAGAAACACCAGCAAGATTAGAATTAGGAATAACGGAAGCATCTACATTCATTTTAATCCAGCCCACATACGGAGGATGCCAATATCTAATGCTATTAAAACTAGGCTGAATGGCCTGATGCATGTTATCATGAATATTTATATGAGACTGGTGACAAAATTTAAAAATTTGATGAGAGACAGCCATAGGATGCACATCTAACTTTTCATAACTACCACATAGTGACCATTGCTAAATTTAGTAAGCCTTTCCTATTCCTGCAAACTAGGTGATCTTTTTCAATCCAAGCTTGAATTCAGTCTTGTAGACTATGATAATTATTAGCATCTTGAAAGATATCTTGAGAGACATAAGATCACACTTGTTGAGCAAAAGGACAACGAAGAAACAAATGATTTTTAGTCTCTAGTTGAGCATCACACATTACACAATTATTATTGTTTACTGCAACTAGTATTTGAACCCTTGCTGCCACTGGCAAAATGTTTCTAGTTATCTTCCAGATAAACAGTTAACATTTAAAAGGAATATCCAAATGCCAAATAAGAATCTATATTCTTTTTTGCTCTCTAGTAAACATCTGCTGAGTACTCTGCTTTAAAATAACATTATAAGTAGATTGCACTGAAAAAGAACCACTTTTAATAAGAGACCATCTCAAATTATCTACTGCGGGTTGAGGAGGGATTTTAATTGTGGCTATTCCAGAAATCAGATCCCGATTAAACATCTGTTGAAGAATATCTTCCCTCCAAACCCTGTTCTGGTGATCAATAAGAGAAGAAACCTCGAGATTAGCCTGAGTTACATTTGTAGAATTCATAATCTATTGAAGAGACTATGTACCAATCCAATGAGCTTCAACAACTTCAACTCTAGACCTATCACCTATCTCCCAGATGTGAAACTTTCTTATCCAATGCAATCCTTGTGAATTCCCTGCCATATCCAAGTACCTTTCTTCTTGTTATGCCCATAAAGAGGATCCATATTTCTGAAATATCTAGCTTGCAACAATTGAACACATTTAGCTTCTGTCTCATAAAGCATTCTCCAAGCCAACTTAGTTAAGAAGGCTTCATTGAAAATTCTAGTATTCTTAAAACCCAAACCGCCCATTCTTTTAGGCTTACTTAATTCTTTACATCCTATAAATTTACAACCTTTTTTCGAAGCTTTATTGCACCAATAATCTCTTTGCAATGCCTCAAGTTTCCTTGCTGATTTTTCTGGAATTTTGAGACACCCCAGTTGAAATTGAGTCATAGAAGCAACAACAGCTTGAATCTTAGTTAAACAAAAATTACCACTTAACTTTATCTATTACATTAGGTATCAGATTACATTACATTAGTACTAGACTTAAGTATGTGTCAAGGAGAGGGACCCGTAAGGGGTGAGACCTCATCACTAGACCGCTAGGTCGGCCACACCCAACCCGAAGACTGTTAAGGACTTTATGTACTCGTACGTAGGTGCGAGGAGAGGGATGAAGGCATTTACCTGTTAGGGTGAGGTACTCGACGTAAGCTGAGAGGAAGAAAGCAGACTCAGCCTCTGTCATGCCAATCATTCTGTTGGCATCTCACATTCACGTCCCTGTTTGACTGCCGCTCGAGGATGTGGTTTAGATACGTTTGTGTCTTCTTAGTGGGTCCTTGGATCTACCTCTTATCTCCTTCTAAGACATGTTGTTGTCGTCGTCATATCTAATATGTCACTTAGTCATTTCTGCCTCGCTGCGAGTCAACACCTCCGAAATAAACATAAGATTTCATTCAGTGAGTCCGCGATCGCCCTCTGAACAATCAAAATAAGGTAAATCCCGAAGATAACTTTTGTACCAGTCTCTCTATGTAGTGATCCAATATGTGGTTTCGCACATTATACTACTTCTCCATTCATTTCCAATATTAATCGTGAAACACCATGAGCAGCAGGATATTGAGGTTCAAAATTCGAAGTGAAATTTTTTATTTGCCAGTTTCTAGTCGTCATGGGAAAGAAAGATATTATTCCCCTAGAGCATGTCCAATACCACCACAGTACCAGATATGCATCTCCTTCTTCTCTTTCGGTACCCGATCCCGAAACTTTGTTCAACATACTTGTGTTAACATTAACATATTCCGAGTCGACGATTATCTCTTTACCGTAGAGTGATTATATTTTTGTTACTATACGATTTTCTCTTCGTTTCCCAATGATTATTCCTTGAGTGTGTCTGCTTTCAACCAAGTTTTCTCTTATTCTCTGGATTAATTTTTTTTATCTTTTTTTCTTCTTGCTCTTTCTATTCTTCTATTCTCTTTCTATTTTGCATGTTCTTCCTCTGTGTGATCCCCCCTCACATTTATTGCGGGATCCCCATCCTCATCGAATCCTCATGATTATGATGAACTAATAGGCAGGATGTCACATCTGCTTGAAACTGAAGAAGAATCTCTTGCTATTGAGATTACAGATGACTGTTCTGAACCAAAGGAAGATTTGAAGTTCTGCATCATAATCAAATTCATCAATGACAGATAATATGGCTTAGGAATTTTGTATGATCTTCTTAAAAGAAGACGGAGACCTTCTGGAGCATTCTCAGTCACGGATTTCGGCATGGCTATGTACATGGTCAGATTTGAACTCCGTTGTGATCTTACTGTTGTTATAGATGGAGCTACGTGGAATATCAGTAATGATCTACTTCTGATGGAACCATTTGACCCTAAGAAACTTCCATCCGAGTACAAGTTTCAATATGCATATTTTAACATTCAAATTCATGGTTTATGAAAATGCGGGGGTCTAACAACCACACCCAAAAATTCGTTTGGCAATTTGAGAGGACTTACTCCAATATACTTTCTAGAGAATCAACTAGACAGTCAGACTCAATCTAGAGAAAAGTATATCAAAGAGTTTATATCTCTAACTCTTAATTCAATCTGCAATCATCAAATAAAAATCTATGAGCCCGATTGAATATAAGAGGAGTAACTTGAACAGTACCAAAGACTAATGTTCAAAGATCAATCAATTTCAATCAACAACCAAAGGTTGGATTTTCCAGTTGATCGATTCAACGCACAACCTGTGATATTTCAATTATATAACGAAATATAATGCGGAAAAGAAATAACATAGACACCATAATTTTTTTAACGAGGAAAACCGCAAATGCAGAAAAACCCCGGGACCTAGTCCGGTTTGAACACCACATTGTATTAAGCCGCTACAAACACTAGCCTGCTACCAATGAACTTTGGACTGGACTGTAGTTGAACCCTAATAAATCTCACACTGATTCAAGGTACAGTTGCGTTCCTTATGTCTCTGATCCCAGCAGGATACTACGTACTTGATTCCCTTAGCTGATCTCATCCACAACTAAGAGTTGCTAAGACCCAAAGTCGAAAACTTGATACACAAATCTATCTCACACAGAAAAGTCTATAAAATGAATAAATTTGTCTCCCACAGAAATACCCGAGAGTTTAGCTAATCCAGAAAAATACTGAGAGGAATTACATAGTGAGATAGTCTAGTTAGGAAAACTCAATAAATTGAAATCCTCAAATATAATTTAGCCATTATTACCAGAACCTGCCTAAAGTGCGAGTAATTAAGTAAGGAAGCAAGATTAAAGAAGACAAAAGTAACTAGAGTAGACAAGAATAAGAGAAATAATAAAGTTGAGTCAATGGAGATGAAACGTGTATGTTTTAGGGTTTCTTCATAACAGAAGATATCCTCAATTCAAAGAATAAAACAAGAAATTTGCTCCATTATCCAGCATAAACTTCACAATACAGCCTCAATTTCTTACAGATAAGAATCTATAATTATAAAATAGTCTTGATTTAGTAACAACAAAGTTAAAGAGAGGATAATTGTTTAGAGGAAATATATAATTATAGGGGGTTCTCCTGCAACCTATGTATGTCAAATAACAGATGCAAATCAGTCAAACCCTAAAACATTATCAAAAGAGAAGACTACTGCTACAATTTCTTGATTAATCCTTCTCAAATCCTCAAATCACCAACTCGTAGTTGATTTTGGGAAGTGGTTGTCAAAACTAAAGGTTCAAAATTTACAATGAAACCTAACAAATAGATTCCTTTTATCATCTTAATGTAAACATTGAAAGAAGCTTGCATACGTAACTAACAATTTTTCAAAATTTACAATGAAACCTAACCAACAATTTTCTTTATCAGCATGCATGGATGTTAAGATAATCAAAGAGAATTACAAGATGCTTACATACCTTGCAGTTGTCTTGGTTTAGTCTATAGTACAATAAATATTAACAAAAATAGCACAAACTAACCAAACTAACATAAGAAAGCTAGACTCATAAAATCACTCATTCCTAAACTTAATGAAACTTTGTTTTTAAGGGTTTTTTTTTTCCTCTGTATGTTTATTTGAAGGAAGGCTTTAACTTCGATGGCTGGAACTGCTAAGGGATGAGGCCAAACATGGTTTGGGTTGGAGGTATTCATATTTGATAGACGCATTTATGTGTCTAATATGTCTCAATTGTATGTATTGTTAATGCTCGATTTTATATTTATTTTGTTATTTTATGTCTTTGTAGGTATTTATAGAGAAATAAGCTCTTGAGGCAAAATTGGCTCGAAAAGTGGTGTTTTACACCCTAGGATAAAGTACTAAAGGCACCCCAGAAATGCACCGGAAGTACCCCAAAAATGTGCCGGAGAAACCCCAGAAAAATTACTATTTACGCCCAAAAATTACTATTTGCACCCCATAAGGCAAGTGCTAAAGGGAAACCCGTACAGGATTAGGGGGAGTAAGTCTTCTTCTCAAATTCAAAAAAAATAAAAAATAAAACCAATTTTGGCGGGAAAACATTTCACTTCACTGGTAGAATTTCGATCGAATGTTTGGAGGAGTTTTTGTGTCATTCAATCGCTGAAACTTCATGGGTAGTTGTGATATGTCCTAACAGAGCTAGTATGTGTGTTTGTTTCGATTAAATTTGGCTGGATAACTTGGTTTAATCCAAATAGGGAGTTGGAGGAAAAACATGAGCTTGCACGAGTTGTGAGGAATTTAAACGTGTACTGCACGTGCTTGGAAGAGTTGATCGATATTCTGGAGCGTGAAGAAGGTATATAAGGAAAGAAATACAGCTGTAGACGCGTAGGAAAACGATTTTTGGAAACAATATATTTTCGAGAATAAAAGAAATAATGGGATTAAATAAAGAGATTTTGGGAGATTCAATGTCGCAATGATATATAAATAGGTTCCTAGGATCACATAGAAGGAGGTCGAGAGTTTGGGGTCAAAAGGGAGAGTTTAGAGTAACAAGAGAGGAGATTGATCGTGTTGCAGAGAAAACGTTTTTGCTGCTGCACCAAGAACGCGAAGAACATAAGACGCACACAGAGCAGTCTTATATGCTACAGTGACAACGATATCAGACGAGGGTCGCAGAGATACAACAACAGCAGTTCTTTTTTATCGTTCTTTGTAACAGTGTTTTGCAACAATTATAAACGTTGCAAACACACGATTTTCATTATTTTCTCCAATGAAATGTGGTAATCTTTATTTTATTTAATTTATGCAATTATTATATGATTATTTTCCTTGATAAATAAATAGATAAAATGGTTTTTGTTAAACAATTGTTATTTCAATTGATGGAGCATGCTAGCCTAGGGTTTTGATGTCCCATACTTTTGATTTACAGTTGTTATTTCTAAAAAATCAACTTTTGCAATGTTAAGAATCAATTTGAATGAAGGAATTGCATGATTAAAATTAGAGAATATAAATCACTTTGATATTGGTAATTAGTGGAATCCATAGCCCCAGTCTTTTCCATATTTTTCATATCACTTTTATTTAAGTTTCCTATATTTTTTTATTTAAAATTAAGTCTAAAATATGCTTTCACAAGTCTTGAACGAATCTTATTACTACAACATCATTGAAAATCACATCAATTTTTGAGAGCCCCGTTTTTGGAAACTTCAGTTTTGAGAAACTACCCCTAATACTCCTAGTCCTTTGGTAGTGCCAGAAATGGAAACTTTGAAAGCTTTGCTAAACCCAACTAGGACCTCTCGTCCGTCTTGTATCAAGTTAGCTGAAACCGAGGCAAAGTATGAACTGAAACCTGGGACTTTACAGATGCTCCCATTGTTTTTAGGGAAGGATAATGAGAACCCCTATTTTCATGTTAGGGAATTTGAAGAGGTTTGTAGTACTCTGAAAATTAAAAATCTAAGTGATGATGCGTTGAAACTTAGGTTATTCCCCTTTTCCTTAAAAGATAAAGCCAAATCTTGGCTGTATAGTTTGGACTCTGAGTCAATTGAAACCTATGACCAACTTACTTCTGCCTTTATACATAAGTTTTTCCCAAGGCATAAAACATCGTCTATTAGGACACAAATATGTACTTTTTCCCAACAAGAGGGAGAATCTTTATATAGGTACTTAGAAAGGTTCAATGACTTGATATCTCAATGTCCTCATCATGGTTTGGAGAAGTTTGGGTTAGTTCAGATCTTTTACGAGGGTTTAGATTATTCAACAACAACCATGGTTGAGTCCTTATGCACATGTGGGTTTGAGAATAAAACTGTTAATGAAGCGATGACATTTTTGAATGAAATCGCCGATAAGACCCAACAATGGGAAAATAGTAGGGAAACCCAGAAAATAATTCTTCTAAGTAGAGGAAATGTTAATAGGGTAGAAGGATCTCATGAGTCAGATGCCAAAATAGCAGTTATAGCCAAAAGGTTAGAAGCCTTAGAATTAGGTCATTCTAGTGGTAGTAGTGGAAGAAATGAGCCTTTTCGGGAAGGCCATGTTGTTGAAGAGAAAGCCAATGTTCTTTATAACAACACTAGGTTTGATAACCGACAGAAGTTTGACCCATATTCAGAAACCTATAACCCTGGCTGGAGAAACCATCCAAACCTTTCTTGGTCCAAGGGCCAGAATCAAGGTCAGTCAGTAATGCTCAGGTTCCCCCAGGTTTTGGATATACTAAGAATCCTTCATCGCCGGCACAGTTTTCAGAACCCTTCGGATAATAAGATTATGAGTTTAGAAGAGCCTCTTGCTTTGTTAACTCGTAACACTGTGCAGTTTCAGCAATATGTTGCTCAAGGTTTAGAATAAAATAAGAGAATAGGTCAGGCTAACTCTCAGGCTATTTCCGAGTTGAAAACCCAGGTTAGTCAGATAAATGAGTCTTTAAGAGAAAGAGGTAAGTTTCATAGTCAGACTCAACCCAACCCTAGAGGAAATAATGAAATAGGTGAAAGACCATCTGATCATGTTGCTTTGAAATATCTTTTGTCTAAGAAGGATACAAAACCTAGATTGATTAGGTGGATCCTTTTGTTTCAAGAGTTTTCTCCAGACATTAGAGACAAAAAGGGTGCCGAAAATGTTGTAGCAGACCACTTGTCTAGGCTAGTTGTTAGTTCCCCTGATAATTCCCTTCCTATAAAGGATAGCTTTCCTGATGAACAATTGTTCTTTGTTACCCAATTACCTTGATATGCGAATATAGTGAACTATCTTGTTACTGGTCGAATGCCCCAAAATTGGGGTAAACAAGATCGTTCTAGGTTTTTAGCTGAGGTTAAGCACTTCTTTTGGGATGATCCTTATTTGTTTAAGTATTGTCCAGACCAGATTATTAGGAGATATATACCTGAGAGTGACCAGTCTAGTATTATTTCCTTTTGTCATGATCATGCTTGTGGGGGTCACTTTAGTGCTAAGAAAACTGCTGCTAAGATATTGCAGTGTGGATTCTATTGGCCTTCGTTGTTTAAAGACTCCCACAGTTACTGTGTGACTTGTGAACGTTGCCAGAAATTAGGAACCATTTCCCGTAGGAACATGATGCCCTTGAACCCTATTTTAGTTGTGGAGGTCTTTGACGTGTGGGGTATTGTCTTTATGGGTCTGTTTCCTAATTCTTTTGGTAACTTATACATCCTTGTCGATGTAGACTATGTCTCTAAGTGGATTGAGGCGGCTGCGTGTAAAACCAATGACCATAGGGTTGTGATTGAGTTCTTGGAAAATAATATACTTACAAGTTTTGGTACACCGCGAGCTATAATTAGTGATGGAGGGTCGCACTTTTGTAATGGACCTTTTAGGATTTTGATGAAGAAATATAGTATTACACATAAGGTAGCTACCCCGTATCATCCACAGACTAGTGGTCAGGTAGAAGTTTCCAATAGGGAGATAAAACGTATATTAGAGAAAACAGTTAATCCTAATGGGAAAGACTGGTCGTCTAGCCTTACTGATGCCATATGGGCTTACCGTACTGCGTTTAAGACCCCCATTGGAATGTCGCCTTATCGGCTTGTTTATGGCAAGGCATGTCACTTACCTGTTGAGTTAGAACATAGAGCTTATTGGGCTGTTAAGCAGCTAAATTTTTCACTCGACAAGGAAGGAGCCCATAGGAAACTCCAGCTCAATGAGTTGGAAGAGATTCGTAGAGATGCATACGATAGTGCTAAGGAGTATAAGAACAAAATGAAACTTGTGCATGATAGAAATATCTTAAGAAAGTCATTTTCTCCAGGTCAAAAAGTTCTTCTGTATGATACCCGCTTGCATCTTTTCCCTGGGAAGTTACGTTCTTGGTGGATGGGTCCTTTTATTGTTCGCACTGTCTTTCCTCATGGAGCTGTTGAGACCGAGACACCGGATGGTAGTAGTTCTTTGAAGGTTAACGGTCAGATATTGAAACCCTTTTTAGAGTCCTTTCCTACAGGTGATATTGAGGAGGTCCCTCTGGAGGATCCTGTTTACCCTTGATTGACCATGGAGGCGATTGTATGTTGTATATTAGTTTTTGATTTCTCTCTTCACCCAGGTACTATCTTCCCGACTACTCTCTTTACTAATTCCTCATGTTACTTTATTGTTTGGTATTGCTTTTTCATTAGAAACATTGAGGACAATGTTAGATTTAAGTTTGGGAGTGGGGAAGAAACTTTTTGTTAGCTTTTAGTTGCAATAAATAAACTCCAGAGCCTAGAAATTTATGCTTATTAAGGTTGGCACTAACCAATCTAAGTGGATGGGAACATCTTGGTTGTAGGAGTTGAGGAACCAATCTGATCAGATGGAAACATCTAAAGAGTCTATTCATAAAAGCACGGAGCTCAGGTGTTAGAATTAAAAAAAAAACATGGTAGTTTCGCCAAAACTCGTTGAATCCTAATCCCTTTTGTTTTTATTTCTTAAGTGATTTGGTTGGGCACACGACTCAAGTTGTTACCATTGCTAGGTGAAATAGAGTGATTGAGATACAAAAAAAAAATCGAGACCAGACCATCAGACCAACCAGAATAAATTCAATAAAGTCGACCACTGGTGCCCTAGTATATGCCAATTGTGTTGACCTAGAGTTAGGTTTATCGACCACTGGTGCCCTTGTATATGCCAGTTGTGTTGATATTAGTCAGACCGGTATCTCATTCCATTAGGATAGGTTCACCTTGGCAGAGGCCTTCAGACAGATATGGGAAACACCGTTCACTTTTAACCATCTCTTTATCCATCTTCTTAATCTTTCCATGTGATTGGTTGACTCGGGTTATGATGTACAGAAACTATCTGAGTAGAGATCTGTCACTTATATATGAATTTTAGTATGCTGAGTGCAAACTCGTGTACATCAATTGGAATTTCGCATCAGGGTGCTTCTTCCTGTAGTCAATGAGAGTATGCCAACCAAGGAGATTCTTTAGTGCCTTCCAAGGTTCTGCGTAGATAGCTAGGGTATGGAGTAAAGGTTTTGTGGGTACACCTCTGGTAAACCCTCCGGAGACAACACTCCGCCGCTAGGACCACCTAGCGGTTTAATGGCTTGCTGCACGTGTTAAGTGTAGTCATTTTTATTTTGTAGTTTTGATTTGCTCGAGGACTAGCAAATAATAAGTTTGGGGGTGTTGATAGACGCATTTATGTGTCTAATATGTCTCAATTGTATGTATTATTAGTGCTCGATTTTGTATTTATTTTATTTTATGTCTTTGTAGGTATTTATAGAGAAATAAGCTCTTGCGGCAAAATTGGCTCGAAAAGTGGTGTTTTACACCCCAGGATAAAGTACTAAAGGCACCCCAGAAATGCACCGGAAGCACCCCAAAAATGTGCCGGAGAAACCCCAGAAAAATTACTATTTACGCCCAAAAATTACTATTTGCACCCCATAAGGCAAGTGCTAAAGGAAAACCCGTACAGGATTAGGGGGAGGAAGTCTTCTTCTCAAATTAAAAAAAAAAAAAAAAAAAAACAATTTTGGCGGGAAAACATTTCACTTCACTGGCAAAATTTCGATCGAATGTTTGAAGGAGTTTTTGTGTGATTCAATCGTTGAAACTTCATGGGTAGTTGTGATATGTCCAAACAGAGCGAGTATGGGTGTTTGTTTCGATCAAATTTGGCTGGATAACTTGGTTTAATCCAAACAGGGAGTTGGAGGAAAAACATGAGCTTGCACGAGTTGTGAGGAATTTAAACGTGTACTGCACGTGCTTGGAAGAGTTGATCGATATTCTGGAGCGTGAAGAAGGTATAGAAAGAAAGAAATACAACTGCAGATGGGTAGGAAAACGATTTTTGGAAACAATATATTTTCGCGAATAAAAGAAATAATGGGATTAAATAAAGAGATTTTGGGAGATTCAATGTCGCAATGATGTATAAATAGGTTCCTAGGATCACATAGAAGGAGGTCGAGAGTTTGGGGTCAAAAGGGAGAGTTTAGAGTAACAAGAGAGGAGATTGATCGTGTTGCAGAGAAAACTTTTCTGCTGCGGCACCAAGAACACGAAGAACATAAGACGCACACAGGGCAGTCTTATATGCTACAGTGACAACGATATCAGACGAGGGTCGCAGAGATACAACAACAACAGTTCTTTTTTATCGTTATTTGTAACAATGTTTTGCAACAATTATAAACGTTGCAAACACCAAATTTTCATTATTTTCTCTCCATTTCATCTTTTTAAACAAATTTTGAGCATGAATCAATATTTTGAGCAAGTTTACACAATAATGAGCTAAACCCATCCTCTGGGGCGACGGACGAAGCTATTTCTCCAATGAAATGTGGTAATCTCTATTTTATTTAATTTATGCAATTATTATATGATTATTTTCCTTGATAAATAAATAGATAAAATGGTTTTTGTTAAACAATTGTTATTTCAATTGATGGAGCATGCTAGCCTAGGGTTTTGATGTCCCATACTTTCGATTTACAATTGTTATTTCTAAAAAATCAACTTTTGCAATATTAAGAATCAATTTGAATGAAGAATTTGTATAATTATAATTAGAGAATATAAATCACTTTGATATTGGTAATTAGTGGAATCCATAACCCCAGTCTTTTCCATATTTTTCATATTACTTTTATTTAAGTTTCCTATATTTTTTTATTTAAAATTAAGTCTAAAATCTGCTTTCACAAGTCTTGAACGAATCTTATTACTACAACATCATTGAAAATCACATCAATGTTTTTTCGAAATTATAGTGCGTTTGCTTCTTTTTTTTAGTTTTTTTTTTAAAAAAATTTGAAACTTTTTTATTGTCTATTTAATATTTTCATTTACAATGACTCGGAAGAATTATCATCAAGTAAGAAATTAGTCGGAAGCCTAGCAACAAGCTGATCTCCAACCCCTTATTGAGTGACCACTCCTAACCTATGAAAGAGAAATTCTCCAACTCGGACATTAGCATCATAACTAGTAACTGTGACAGGAACAACACTAGGCATTATAGAGCACCGAAGTTATAAACCCTAAAAGAGGAAATGCTGATGTGCTGCAGTCAAAAGTGGTATCAAAAGGTAGCTTGACAGGAGGATAAAAAGCAACGGGAAAGAAAACAAAGAGGAAGAATAAAAAATAGATGGTTTGATCAGATGAAAACCAATAACTATTTGATCGCCTCCAAATCGCCATAGATCGCGCCTCCGTGAAAATTGGCCCCCTCCGTGAAAAACTTGAACTATTCCCATTTTTAGTGTTTAGTCCTATTTTTAGTGGGCTTTGGATGCTCTAGTCCACACCCCTCCAAAGCCCAGGACACCATGATTAAGGATAAGACTATACTTTTTTAAAAGATGTCGATATCATAAATGATTTTATTATTTTCTCATGAGAGGTGGAGTCTGAAACATATCTCCATATAAATGACGAATAGATGGGATAAGGGATCCCCTTGTCTCAGGACTGTTGTAGGTTTATAAGTTCCACATGAGATTTTATTTAAAAGAAGTTGAAATGCGTTATTTCACCAAACTATATGATGGTTGATTAAGGCCAAAAGCTTTATGGGAATTTAAAATAAATTATCAGTTAATCCTACACAGGGTTTTAAATATGTCCATTTTAACTCCTAGACCTCGAATTACGGCTTTTTCCTTTTTAAAAGAATGAACAATTCTACGTGCTAGTATGATAATGTCTAAAATTTTCCTCGAAGAGACCAAAACAGCTTGAAACGGGGAAATTTTTTTACCTAATAAAGGTTTATTTTTTGGACAGGATTTTTGCTATTAGTTTATAAGTAGTGTTGCAGAGACCAATAGATTTGACTTGATTATGTTCTTTTAGGTGTTTAGACTTAAGGATTAGGAAAATATGAGTGTTCTTTATGTATGGATGCCTGAATTTAGAAGAGACAAATTTTGGTGTAAAAGAAACTACTTGGTTCCTACTGTATCCCGGTTATGTTAAAAAAATCTAGGTCGAAACCCATCGGATCCTGGAGATTTATTGGATGGTCTGAGTTGACTATGATCTTTCTGGTGTTTAGACTTATGAATTAGGAAAAGATGAGTGTTCTTTATGTCTGGATGCATGGACTTGAAAAAGAAATTTTGTTATATAACGGAAACTACTCGCGTCCTACTATATCCTAGTTATTTTTAAAGTAGCTAGCTGGAGACCCATCGGATCCTGGAGATTTATTGGGTTCCATTTTTTTAGGACATCAAGAATTTCATGCTTAGAGGGAATCATCAGAAAGAAGTTATTTTCTTCTTCAGATATACAAGGGTTTATGAACATGCAAGCGTTTACGACTGAACCTATGTTGATGATAAGACATGTCAATTAGGTCGATAGTAAAGAGGTTTTTAAACAGGTATATTATTAGATGCCCCCGGATTTGGACACCTTCGAATATACCCCTGCAACATTATAATATACTCCTCAACCTCTATAAACTTTATCAACTTAAAATTATATTACCTTAATACTCTCTCCTATATAATATTTTCCTTATTTATTTCATAATATTTTCTTCATTTCAAAAACAACAAGTTTTTTTTTTTGTTAGAGCATAGCTCGGTTAAACCCACCAAGCGTTGGTAGTATCAAAACTCATCTAGAGTCGCTTGATTAAATATTAGAGTCAACTTCGTTTAGGTTAGAATAGAAAGTTTAGGAATATTGAGATGTACAAGTATTACTCTGAAGACCTGAAGAATGTGAAGAACTAACGACTGCAACGACGACATCATCCTTCCTCTTGAGGTTAGTAATATTGACTTGATCTTGTTTTCATTCCCAACGTATCTTTCAAGTCGGATTACATTGAAAACATAACATGCGAAGATGTATATAAATAATACTCTTGTGGTTAGACTTGGTCATGACATTATTATCAAAGTGTCAAGGAATTTATTGAATTACGAAGCATAACTGTTAGAGCACTGCTCGATCGAACTCGCAAGTGTTTCTATCTCAAGCTTGTTTGTCAAGTTTAGTTTCCAAAACTATAAGTTTTGATTTCTAGTCTACTTATAGTTAAGTCTCGGATTAGGATAGAAGGTGTAGTTGAGCTTTAGAGTTCACGGTGTTCATCGATTGAAGAAGAATAACTACTAAGGGGAGCTTGTGGATCTTCATCAACCAAAGTTATGTGGAGACTTGAACTCATCTATCACTCAAAAGTATATTTCTACTATATATTCTATTTGAGACGAAAGTCATATAGCTATATAGACTTCGATTATACACATTTGATATTTCGAGCTGAGTTTAACTCGCTTACATATTTCTCGAAATATGTGCTGGTAAGCTTTCGCTTTAAACAAGTTCATCTTATATTCTTGACGAAAGTCAAAAGATGATCATGTGAAAATCTCCAGGTAACATCTTACATGATTTGTGTGAGACAATCATTTGATGTAGACTCGGAATGTATTGATCTATTGATCACTTGAAAATTACGTTGAAGTTAATAGTTTGTGTGAGACGGCTATTGTCGTCTTCTAAGAATGTTTCAATGATTGCAATGGGAGTTTAGAACAATTAACCATGATTGGATATAGCATAGTATGCGTACTTGTATAATAACTATTGCAAGTTATTCCAAGTCCGGGAACCATAGTATAAATACCAGTACGCGTACTGGTTGGTTAGTTGAAAGTCCGAAACTTAGTATGCATACCCGTATGTGTACCGGCGTAAGATCAAGTTCGAGAATTCAACTGAGTTTGGTGGTATGCATACCCGTATGTGTACCAGCGTAAGATCAAGTTCGAGAATTCAACTGATTTTGGTGGTATGCGTTCGCGTACTGGTGAACCCAAACTAAGTCCGGCCACTTAGGTATGCGTACCTGTTTGCATACTTGAGTATGTTATGTTCTAAAATTGGTCTGTTGATGAACTAATACATTTATAAATTAAGGAATGCAATCTTTTGCAAACCATGGCTACAATGTTCATAAGTTGATTCGAGTGAATCAAAATCGATTTTGCTTCAATTGTATCTTGTATACTTCTATGAGAATATAAACAATTGAACAACTCTATAATTAATTTCATTTGAGTGATTTGAACTAGTTGTGTTAAGACGAACAAGGTTGACATGAAAGTGTTCATATGGCTAACTTCGGTTAACTATTGTTGATCCAACAAGGTGCACACGTTTAGGTATGGTTACCATATATAAATGAAGTCACTTTCCATTTGTGTGTAACAAGCTAAGTTCGATCTAACGGTTGAAAGATATTAGCTTGAGTCTAATCAAATTTTCATCTAACAGTGAATATTGAATGCTTTGTTACCAAGGTAACATTGATTGCAAACCCTAATTTGAAGACTACATAAGGAAAAACTCTAGCAACTGGGAAACCTAATCCCCACACTTTCTGTGTGATACTAGGTTAACGTCTTAAAGACTTCATTGGGATTGTGAGGCTATACCCAAATATTTTCTCTCTAGTTGCGTGTTCTGATCTTGTTGTATTCTATCGTATTTAGTATTATCTTCTCTAAGATTTGCTCGAGATTTAATCTCCGATAGGCAAGATAAAAAGTAGTCACAAACATCTTCGTCTCATCATTTGTGATTCCACAATATCTTGTCTCACTTCCATACGATTAATATTATTGTAAGGTAATTGATAATACTAGGATGTTCTTCGAGAATATAAGTTTGGTTTATCAATTAGTTCATGTGCACCTTGATTTATCAAAAGACGGAACAAAACTTGTAGGTCTTTCTGCGGGAGACAGATTTATCTATTCCAATAAACTTTTCTGTGTCAGACATATTTGTTTATCAGGTCTTCGACTTTGGGTCGTAGCAACTCTTGGTTGTGGGTGAGATCAGCTAAGGGAATCAAGTGTGTAGAATCCTCCTAGGGTTCAGAGACGTAAGGAGCGCAACTGCACCTTGATCAGTGTGAGATTAGTTAGGGCTCAACTACATTCCAGTCCGAAGTTCATTGGTAGTAGGCTAGTGTCTGTAGCGGCTTAATACAGTGTGATGTTCAAAGTTGGACTAGGTCCCAGAGTTTTTCTGCATTTGCGGTTTCCTCGTTAACAAAACTTCTGGTGTCTGTGTTATTTCTTTTCCGCATTATAGTTTGTTATATAATAGAAATATCATAGGTTGTGCGTTAGGATCAATCAATTAGATAATCCAACCTTTGGTTTTTGATATAAACTGATTGACCCTTGAACATTGGTCTTTGGTACCGTTCAAGTTATTTCTATTATTCAATCGCTCTCGCAAATTCTTATTTGTTTGATTGCGGATTGAATTGAGAAATAAAGATATCGCTCTTTGATATACTTTTCTATAGATTGATCCTGACTGTCTAGTTGATTCTCTAGAAAGTATATTGGAGTTTGTCCTCTCAGATTGCCGAACGAAAATATTGGGTGTGGTTGTTAGACCCCCACTTTTTCGATTGGTATCAGAGCAGGCAAACACATTTAAGACCTTATAAGTCTGTGTTTGTAGCGATCTGAATATGGACAAAAGTGCTATCTCTATAAACGTACCACCAGTCTTCGATGACTCAAATTACTTATGGTGTAAAATTGTTATGCGTGCCTTTCTTTAAGCGCATTATTTTTCAATCCTGGATTAGGGTTGTTAACGGCTATGATCCTCCCTTAGTTACAGTGAATGGTGTAACTACTCCAGAGGATATTGGTGAGTATGATCCTATAGAAGTTCTTGCTGCAAAGAAAAATTTTGACGGGTTAAATGCTATCATCCATGCCATTACCCCAGATCTCCAACATCATGTGACTACTTGCACGAAATCTAAAGATGCTTAGGATATCTTAGAAACCGTATTTGAAGGGAATACCTGTGAAAAAAGCTAGGCTTTAAAACCTAAATTATGATTTGGAAAACCTTCGTATGGCAGATGAAGATTCATTTGATGAGTTTAATTACAAAGTGTCTGAGCATCTTTTGCATTGGGTAAGACTATTCCTGAAAATGACATTGTAATGAAAATTCTCAGATCCTGCCATCTAGATACGATTCTATGAAGCATGCATCATTGAGGGAAATAACCTTGCAACTCTTTCTAGAAATTCAATGGTTGGGAATTCAAAGATCTTTGATCATGAGCATACATCCAAATCTGGAAAGGATGTTGGTTTGAAAGAACAAAAGAACACTAAATTGCTTGAAAAAAGTAAAAGTGTTTGCGTCTCTGAAGACGATCTTTCTGGGACTGATTCATCAGATGAAGATCTTGACAAGTCAGTCTCCTTGATCATAGACAGTTTAGAGATCTTCTTTTGAAGAGAAGTAAACGGTTCTCCAGAGATAAACCTAAGTCATCAGTTAAACCTCATAATCGTGTTCCTCCTAAAAACAAGGATATTGACGAAACGGATGACGAGGATATGCCACAGTGAGTGTAAATAATTTGGTCATTTTACAAATGAGTGTCTGAATCGCAGAAAATACACTGGGAACAAAGGCCGTCTTGCTACAACTCTTGATGAAATGTCTGATCACTATGATTCTAATGAGGATGAAAAGTCAAGTGTTGCACTTCTTTGTGAAAATATTGATTTTGATAATTGTAGCAATACATACATCAATCTTGATATTCTTTCATAAGAAACCTCAACCGTTCTGAAAGAGAAAATTGACATTTCTGTTGGAAACTCTTTGTCTGATATTTCAGGTTCCACTATGTGTCTAGATGCTTACAAATCTCGGGCGTCTGAACTATCTTCCATGTTGACATGCTCTTATTGTTCTCTCAAAGTTTTTCAAGTACAAACACAAAATAAGATACGTCAACAAACTTTAACGAAGAGCGAATCGATTAGCAAACAAGCTCAAACTTGTTCAAAAATCATCAGAGGTATGTAAACTCATGTCTTCTTCGAAGAAGTTAGTTTCCAAAGAAAAGACTAGATCACTAGAAAAAAAAATTATGGTTTAAACATTATGTGAAACAGGGTTCTATGAATTCCTTTCAAAAGGGTTATGGTGGACAGATTATTGTTCACCCCAGCACAACTTGATTGTGTTGGTTGGTGCATCTTGTCTCATGTGCCTGATCAAAAGAGACAAAATTGTGCACACCTCGGGCTTTAGGTAAAGAGAATTTTTTTAGTTTTTGCTTTTCTCTTGTTAGTTTTTCCATGCTTTGCAAATATGGAATTCGTTCTTCTTTTCATATCTAATTGATATTGGAAGGGACTTCTCTGTTTAATCAATAAAAAGAGGGTTATTCTCGACGATTCTACCCTCTTTAGGGTTGTGAGTTGTGCGTGCATGAACTTGTGTGTTTAAAGGTTTCGTAACCCTACATTCCTTTTTCCTCCTCTTGAAACTCTTTTTATCATAAGACTGCTTGTTGAGATTATCTTGTGATTTCTTCTCACAATTCCGTACATATGGATACTCCAAGAATTATGTCTTCTGATGGAAAAGATGTTAATATGATTGTTAATCCATCAATCATAAAGAAAAAAGATAAATCTCCGTTACCTCCAACTTTGAAATGAAAAAGAAGGAATGTGAGGAAGCTAAGAGTTGTTCCTTCAAATTCTCAGAAGTTTTCTGGTTTTCTTGAAGAGTTGAAGGAAACAAGGAAGTAGATTCAGCAAATAAAGGATATTGTTTTGAGAACTCTTGAAATTCAGAAGGCATTGGTTCGGCATCAGTTCAAAAGGTTTGTTGGAATTGACTCCTTTCTTCATGAACCTTATGTTCCCATGGCTGTTGACGACAAGGAGTTCAGGGACGACAAGGAATTTTTTAGAGGTCTCAATATCTAGAAAAACTTCTTATGAAAATTTATTCTTGTGTTTTAAAAAAAGATAACTAGGGTTTGGAATATCCATTATTGTGAGTACACATAGCTATTGCCAACATTTTCATCTTGCAATGTTTTTAGATTTATTTATTTATATTCTAAATTATTTGAAAGATGATTTTTGCAGTATTAATCTTTATGGTTTCATATATTGCAAATTGTTATGGGATATGTTGTTTAGGTTCGTGAACCTTGACTGTCCCATATGAGATCAAAAGTTAAGTCCATTATGTGTCGACATGAAAATATTTAAATGAAAATATTGATAAAAGATAGAATGAACTTTTGACTACAAAAGTGAAGCATATTATGTCATTATGCAAATATTAATGGAAGATAGGATGAACTTTTGTTTGCCAAGATTAAGTCTATTATATGTGATTGTGCAAATAGTGATGAAAAATTGAATGAATCTTTGATTATTCTGTAGTATTGGTCTTTCCCTGATCCACATCTTTGTGTATGTACTGTGCGGCTCCTTAAGTTCTCTTATGTTGAGCATGGCCAATTGAATTGATCATTTTCCTTGTGTTTAATTTAATTGAGATTTTTGGATACAAATTCATGTTTCATGTGATTTGTTAAAGTCCAACGAAATCCTTCTTTTCTTATAATAGTAAGGTCGCTCTTGTTGTTCTTTCGGGAATGACATTTTATGGGGGAGAGTTCTTAATTGAACTTGTGCTTAATTGCTAAATCTTTGTGGGGAGTGCGGCTGTGGAATATTGTAGGAGTTATCTTGTATCTTTATAAACTCCTTGATTAATACACTAAGTTTCGACTATGTGAAATCATTGAAACAAGTTGGTATGTTGTTCTATTTTTGTCATGAAGTATCTCTATGAAAATTTCATGAGGACCCCACTAGTTTTCGTACCTTTGCCAACTTATATTAACAAAAAGTGGGAGAATTAATGTGTAGTTCACACTACAAATACATATGGTTTATGGATCATTATGTAAGGGGGAGTGGTTCTTATTGTGAGATGAAGTATTAACTAAGGGGGAGTGATACATATCACCATAGTATTGTTATCAAAGTTGTGATACAATTGAACTTTGATGTTGTGTAATAATACTATTACACTGTAAAACAATGATTGAGAGCAACTGTTTTCTCATTGTTATAGCTACGGATCTTCAACAACTATGATGCTGAGTTGAACACATTTATAATAATTGTAGTACTTGGAAGTGATGAAGATTTCGAGTAATGTTGAAGAACCAAGGAGATCAAGCATTTGCATGAGAAGCTACAAAGTTTATTTATTTTGTAATCCATATGTATTGATACTTTTGTCACTAAAATTGAAAAGGGGGGAGATTGTTAGAGCACTGCTCGGTCGAACTCGCAAGCGTTGCTATCTCAAGCTTGTTTGTCAATGTCAGTGATCAAAACTATAAGTCTTGATTTCTAGTCTACCATTACACCAAAAAAACCAATTCACCATGTTTATTTTCGTTGCTAATAATTTAAGCAACGCTTATGTACGTTGCCTACACGACGTCACAAATTATAGGCAATGTTTATACACGTTGCTTCATCTGTTGCTTTAATTAGACATAATGCAACGTATATAATAATTTAAGGAACTCTTATATCCGTTGCAAAATATATTATCATAATTAGAAAAAAATATAGTTGCAAGATTTTTATTGGTATTCTCGAAATTCCAGTATTACAAATTAAATTGAACCCTGACCCGATAATACAATCACTCATCCTTGCAACATTTTACAACATTATTGTACAAAGATCTTCACAGTAGTCGTATCTTTACTGATTAGATCAACAGGAACATAGTGCTAGTGGTCCTAGCTTTACTGATTAGATCAACAAGAAAATAGTGCAAGTGTGAACGTTGTTGGCACACTACAGGAATTGCCCAAGTTTCGACTAGCCTCTAGCCAACCATACTCTAACTTGAACAACAAACTTAGATGGTACAAGGTACCTCGATTATTTTTATGCACTTGGCACAATGATTGGATGCAATGAACCAATGCATAACATTATCAGCTTCATGCCATCTTTTCTGCAGATATAACAATGAAGACGTTCATTCGAAAACATAAGAACGAGTATACTATAAAATCGATAATGTTCACACCACCAAGAAACACTAGCAGGTACGGCCACAGGGCCATCAAATCAAACCATACAAGCACATATATCATGACACACAAAATGTCATCATATTTCCATAGGGTAATGCCATTTTATGTACATAGCTATGACATAAGGTACTCTTGAAAATGGAATCAAGTTTACTGTGAAAAAAATTACCTCATCTTGGGTAGAAGCACCTGAAGTTACACCTACACTGACACTGGAAAGGGAAGTCCCTAATATTCAATCAAAGTAAGAGGTTCACTGATTTAAAGAGATACACATAGGCGTGAATCTGGATATAACTTCCTCACTAGCACATATATGAATGTCGAAGTGTCGAGGTGTATCACCAAGATTGATAAGAACTGGGATTCCAGCATTAGTAGCAGCACCAAAAAAGAGAGAGCTTGTTTGGAGTAGAAATGGTTGCAAAAGTAAACAGGCCATGTTAAATCATACTGAAATAATCGATCAAAAAAACAAAAAACTGCAATAAAATATGAGCATACCAGAACGTCTGAGATAATATTATATATCTACATAGTCAGTTAATATATGCAATGCACCCTACACTTTTTATGCATGTGAATTGAACAATTCCTAGTAATAAATATATTTGTTGTTGGTGATATTAAATCAATGGTTTCTTTTCTCCCGTTCTCTTAGGGGCTCATGAACACCAAAAATTTCTGAGATCCGTAATACCGCCATTCCATCTTATATGCACAAAATTTGAAGGCAATCTTGCAATGAAGGAATAAATGGTCCAGAGTCTCGACGTCATTACCACATAAAGAACAAGAGCTATACAGTTGAACTCCTTTATGTTGTAAAACATCTACCGAATTTAGCTTGATGTGATCCAGACACCACATCAATAGGTTATAGGTTAATCTTAGGAGGGACCGCGGATTTCTAGATGAAGTAATGAAGAAAGTTAACTAAACCAGCATTTTCAATCAACTTGGTATATAAGGTCTTAACATAAAAATTCCAGAGTTGTTCCTAATACTTGCTTTTCTGTATATAAGGTCTTCGCATAAAAATTCCAGAGTTGTGCCTAATACTCGCTCCCTTAATAAGCATAGAGCGCTTGATGTGTTGTAGAAGTGGTGGTAAATAAGATTCGATTCTCGAACTTGTAGAGATTTTGATTTTAAACTTAAATTTCTAAAACTAAAATAAAGAAACACAATTGAAAGCTATTATCAAGAATGTAAGAACACTGAGACTTAGGATTCCACTATTTTCCAATTTTCATGTGGTTCAATCAATAATAATCATGCAACTCATACATTCAAGTGATTCTCATATATTTCAATAATTAGATTTTTTGAAATAACTATTGTACAAAACCTAGGCTAAGCATGCTCTATCAAAAGAAATCACAATTGCTTAACAAAAATCAATAAATCATTTTTTAATCAAGAAAAATAATCATAACAAGAATTGCAATAATGAATTAAAAATTACCACACAAATCTTGGAAAAATAGCTTCCTTCGTCGCCTCAACCAAGGGATTTAGCTCCTCATATTAATCGTGTGCTCAAAATACATGTTTATGGCTCAAGCGTTGATTAAAAGAGGTGAAAAGTGCTAATACTGAAATTTGTAATGGATATAGGTGTTGTAAATACACTACTACAGAGAAAACGATAAAAGATTTATGTTGCAATCAATGTATCTTACGACAGTTACTGTTGGTCTTAAGTACTTCGTGTTCTTTGTCTTCAACAGCTGCAAAGAGATTTTCCCAGTTATTTTTTCACCTATTCTCACTATCCAAAATTCCCCCAAAGTTTACGTGTGTTCCCTGGAACTTGATTGTGCCTTTTATACACCACTGAAACCCTAATATCCCGAGTTAATCTATTCTTTTCTTCGACAGAAAGTGTCAGACTTTTCCATTCTCTTGTTGATTCTCTACGCATATCTGAGTTGTCTATATCACTCAGAATCGATCTTATGATAGAAATAAATCTCCCAGAATATCTTATTTCCTTTTTCTTCCATGAAACTTCCAGAAACAAAACCAACCAAAACCCGCAGCTTTGTTTTCCTTCAATCCGGGTATCCAGCCAATTTCGATCGGTACAATCACTACCACCAACCCTGTTATCCTTTAATATGTCCAGCCCATCAAGATTCATGGGTGGAATCTCTCCCGAAACTTTTTAAGAATAGCTCAACAAAAACTCGAGAATCTGTTTTCTCAAATATCCAACGATATGGTCAATTTTAATCAAACCAAACACATATATCATCCCTGGTTACTCAATTCAAGTCCATCCCAACCGGTTCAGGCGATTTAATCTCATTAAATCCCTTTAAATTTCAAACCCTAAAATCTTCCCGTAACTGGTTTTGTTTTCCCGCCAAAACTGACATTTGAAATGTTGAAGATGGTTACCCCTTATCCTGCTGCTGGAGTGTCCCTTATCCAAAGTGAGAGCCCGAATATCAGGTGTCCTCCGGGTGCCTTTAAATAATTCTTCCGTGAACGCAAATACCACTTTTCGAGCAAATTTCTCCTCAAAAGCTTATTTCTCCAAAAACACCTACAAAGACATAAAATAATCAAATAAATACAAAAATGGGTACTAACTAAATAGAAAATTGAGAAAAAGATAGACACATAAACGCGTCAATCAAATACCCCCAAACTTATTATTTTCTAGTCCCGAGCAAATCAAATCTAGAAAAATAAAATCCTAACTCATTGTCGCAGGCATCGCGATTGCACTTAGCGTGTGCAACAAGCCTTTCAACCCCTAGGTGGCCCTAGTGGTCTAGTTATAGTCTCGAGAGGGTTTACAGGTTTGTAAACCATAGCATTTATAACCTTTGTGAATCGGACTATACCCCAAGAAAACACATTTAGCAGACTTTGGACTTAGTTTATCTACTCTGTAAGGCTCTAAGTTAGGAAAACAGCTACATCCAAACACTTTAAATAAAGAGTAATCTAGTAAAGTATTGAATAATACTTCATAAGGAGACTTGAATTGAAGTACCTTAGTTGGAAGCCTATTTATGATGTATATTGCTGTCAAGAAAGAAGCATACCAGAAAGCCTTTGGTAGATTTGCTTGAAAAGATAATGTATTGCCCATCTCTTTTATATGCCTGTGTTTGCGCTCAACCAATCCATTTTCTTTATGTAAATGTGGATAATAAAGGACTTAAACTGCCCTTTAACCAGCTCAAGAGCATTGTCACACTGAAAGAATTTGATGGATGATGATAACACATTTTCTGAAGTATGCTTAAAATGTTCAAAACATGATAAACTCTCTGACCTGCACTTCATGGGATATATCCAATGATATCTTGAATAATCATCAATGAAGACAATATAGTACTTGAAACCAAGTAAACTTGCAACTGGAGCTGGCACCCAAATATCACAATGCATTAAATGAAGAGATAATTGAGTTGTCCTAGTTGACAAATTAATAGGCAACTTATGATTCTTTCCCAGCTGACATGCTTCACAAAGACAAGAATAAGTACTTGAATCAAGTTGAATAAAAAATGAGGAAGCAATCTTCTGTAATACCAAGTCTGATGTATGACCAAACCTTATATTCCATAGATTAGTCACTGGACTTGAATTTGAAGTAGTAAGTGCAAAGGAAGTAAGACTCTCCATTGGATACAAATTATTTTTAATCTTCCCTTCAGTCAAAATCTGTCTTGTTTTTAATACATTTAGTCTCATACCCACATTCAAAGAACTCAATAGATATTTTGTTATCCTTAGTAAATATAGCAATGGATAAGAGGTTTTGTTTGATGATAGGTACATACAGGACATCATCCAAGTGAAACTGAGCAGAGTTAGTATCAAGAACAACTTTACCTGATCTTTATAGGAAGCATAGTCCCATCTCCAACCATTACTTTATCAGAACCATCATACACTATAGACTTGGATAATAAGTTGGCATCCTTATTTATATGATTAGTGGCACCGGAATCAGGCAACCATACAGAAACAACATTTAGATCAGAAGTAACAAGCACAAAATTAGCTTGTATAGAAGCAAAGGCTTGTTGTAATGAATTTGAAGCACCTAATTTTGAAGTATCACCACCAGGAGAAGAAGTTGTAGCATTTGTAGTACTAGTATTCTTATTAAGAATATACCTAAAATGGAACTATTGGTTGCATGACCTAGCTTTTTACAAATCTGACATTCAAACAGAGAGAAATCAGTAGTATGATTTTTATTCTTCACTGTAGTAGCAGATTTAGATGTAGATGCATGAGAAGAGTTCTTAGCTTAGAAAGATAAACCTTGATTTTGAATAATACTAGCAGATTCAATATCCTCAGCCTTAAACCACTGTTCATATGGTGTAATAACCTAGACATAACATTACTTAGAGTAAACTCAGACTCTCCACTCTGAGCAGAAATAATAAATTATCTGTACTCTTTGCCTAGTCCCATTAATGCATACATGACCATATCAGATTCATCCACTCTTTCACCAATAGCATCTAATGAATCAGTAATAGTTTTTAACTCATCAAAATATCCAGAGATGGATTTGTTACCTTTTTTGATTGAATGAAGTTGACTTCTCGAGAGAGATTTTCTTGCTGAAAATCGCTAAATAAATTTAGTTTCTAGATATTGTCTCATCAAAAGTAGCATTTAAACACGACATCCCAAATCGATTCATCTTGCAGCAATGATGAAACAACGGATTAGGAAGTAAAATCTCCATCAAGATCAAGAAATTCATCTGGTTTGACAATATTGTCATCAATAAACTCTTCCAAGTCAGTTGTTATTAGAATAGATTCAAACTGAGTTTTCCAGATTAAGTAATTGGAACCATCATCTTTGAGTTTGACAGAAACAAAATTAACAATATTCTGAAAAGGTAGAACTAATGAAGAAGATGAAGACATTCTAGATCTGATTTTTTTTTGAAGAGTTGATGAATTTCAGATGAAATTAAATAACAAGAAGTTCAAGAAAGAAGTGATCAGGAAAATTGAAGACATCGTAGAAATTTTGAGTGATTCTAGTGATCCCGTAGTAGTAATATGAAGAATTGTAGTCACAACGATTTTTTTTTTAAGAATTTTAGGATCAAAAAAAATGAAGAAGAATCAGAATCTTCCATGATTAACTGATACCATGAAAGATTTTGATAAGAAATATTAGGAGTTATTATTAAGTTTTTGATAAAAGAGAAATACAGAGAGAGAGAAAGCCTTATAAGGCCGTTACAGACAGGCTGCATTGTCTGATACATATAGACTGTCGGTTACAGTTAAAACCACAAAGAAAAAAAAACGGTTGAATTACACACTTACAGACATAGACTCTCTATCACTCAGACACAATCAGTCAGATAGATTCATACATAACTAGTCATTCTAACAATTGTGTATGACTTCATTATGAAAGTACAACTACCACAAACCCATAAATATTATTGCATCAGAAGTTCAAAAGGCATGGACTTTATACACTTGCATAAAGTAATTCTCAACTACAAGCAAGCAAAAGAGTTGAGAAACAAAATAAGCAGGTACATATAAAGAAGTACTATAACAGAAAAGTATAAGACCGATGAAAGGGTTTAACATTCAAATAGGATAAAACACAAGTACAGAACCAACCGATGTTACCTTTTCTCCCCCATCAACATCCCGAAGAGAGAAATCCAATTTGAGATCGCCCGAAATCACGTATCATCTGAATTCCTTTTGGTTGGGTATTCCAAAAAATGGGCTTGGCCGCTTTGGGTCATCCATGCAGGAGTCTCTAAACTCTAGGAAAACCACCTCCGTCTCACGCTCCTGCATTTGACTCCATATATTGTCGGTCGTCAGTGTCAAATTGGCATCACCATCAAAATGGAAGTTGGCAGGTGGTGATTTATCAACTTCCGCTAAACTTGCATAGTAGCGTTCCTTTCCTTCTTAGGACCATAGTAGTGTATCCAACCAAGTTTGCTGCCACTTTCGAGGTACTTTCCCCTTAACGAGTTGTAGATAGAACTAAGAAAGTAGCTTTCAGTCTTACCCGAATCGAGATGAAATCCGTCAGCCTCGACTGATTCGCTGGCAATACTAATTCCCCGGAGGCGTACAACATAAAGTTGAGGATCTTCTATCAATGGTGTATAGGTTATAAGTACCGGTTCATGGATGGATTCCCCGAAAGTCAAAGCAGTTGTGGTATGTGGGTAAAAACAGTACGAG
The DNA here is from genome assembly GCF_003573695.1 of Papaver somniferum. Lineage (NCBI taxonomy): Eukaryota > Viridiplantae > Streptophyta > Magnoliopsida > Ranunculales > Papaveraceae > Papaver > Papaver somniferum. The sequence goes on from NC_039368.1 coordinate 110,338,801, forward strand.
AATTGAGTAAACCTATATGCAACTTCTAACGTAGAAACTAAAGATAAACCTCCCATACTCATTCCTAAGACCCCATCAAGATAAGGAACAACATTATTCTGAGATACACTCCCAAGACGTATATCATCCATTTAAATAAAGGTAGCCAAATCATCCTTTACCAGCGTAAATTTTTCCATAACCCACGTCCCTTTTGTAGTTGTTCCATCTCCATACCCTACGCCAAAAGGGAATTCCATAGTTGTTCACACATTTTGGATGGACATCTATCTGATACACATGTAACAACTGAGAAAGATGTAGAATACATAAGATCAAAGTATCTCGAAGTGAAACAATTATCACATGGATAACACCTTACCCATGTGTAAAGGCTGCCTATGCCGACTGCCAATTCGAAAAGCTGACGAGGAGATCCAATGAAGAACCTAATGTAGTATGAGTCTCGATTATGAAATAAAACAGGGTTGGCAAAGTTTTGAGTTTTGAGCGTCGTGTTGTTGCTTTGAAGCAATCTGGGCATCAGATGGCTGAGATAGAAGTTGAAAAGGAGTTAGGAACAAAATTACTTTCATGAAGACATTTTGGTGGTGATTGTTATGAATCAACAAGGAGATTACAAATCACACTAAACAGTAACCTACTCTTCTAAGAGGAATGAGCCTGAATTTGATTACTTTTCTCTTCTTACCAGATACAACAAATCATTGGGGAATCAATACAGCATTGACCCCTTCTTCCCTCAGTTCTCAATCTCAGTCGTTAACTTGGATCTCACCTACTAATCTTGTGACTCACAAGAGACTAAAAATGACCACGAAAATTAAGACACGTGCACACTAATGCCACCAACGGGTTAACACAGTTTCGACTGCTAGTTTTTTACTCAGATAAGCCCAATAGCAAACTAACTAAGAATAGATGGCCCAATAATCATAAACCTAACTAACCAATAGGTAGATGACAATACCCTCCCCTTCTAAGCATCCTTGTCCTCAAGGATGAACTCTGGGAACTGAGCCTTAATGTGTGAAATATCTTCCCATGTTGCATATTCAGGTTGAGAGTTTGTCCACTGGATAAGCACTTGTTTGACTGTACTGCCTCCCCTCAAGATTTCTCTGTGTTTTAACACTGCAACAGGAGTAACAGTGAATGCACCAGAAGTGTCCACCAGCGGCAGAGATGATGAAGGAATAGTATGCTGACCAATCTTTTTCTTCAGTTGAGAAACATGAACTACGGGATGTATCCTAGAACCAATAGGCAGTTTAAGTTTATAAGCAACAGTACCAATTTTCTGCAAGATCTCAAAGGGGTCCACAGTATTTTGCTGAGAGATTGAAATTCTTCCTGAGAGCTACAGATGATTGTCTGTAAGGTTGGAGTTCTAAAAATACCCAATCACCAACAATGAATGACCTGTCACTTCTAGAATTATCAGCATAAAATTTCATCCTGTCTTGAGCTCTTAGTAAGTCTTCTTTCAGCAACTGCAACATGTGATCTCTTTTTTTCAAGTATTCCTGAACAGAGGCCACTGAAGTAGTTGAATGGATATGAAAAGCTAAATGTGGAGGTACATAACCATACAATGCTTGAAATGGACTCATCTTGAGGCTGCTGTGAAAATTGGTGTTGAACCACCACTCAGCCAAAGCCAGCCAATCTGCCCAAAGTTTTGGAGTAGTACTAGTCATGCATCTTAAGTATTGCTCCAGACAAATATTAGTTCTCTCTGTTTGACCATCAGAATGAGGATGGTAAGTTGTACTGAGGTGTAATGTGGTACCCCAAGGATTTGAAAAGCTCGTGCCAAAAGTGGATAATCAATATCTTGTCCCTGTCAGATACTATAGATGATGGCAAGCCATGGAGTTAAAAGACATAATGTAAGAATTCCTTAGCTACAGATGCAGCTGTAAAGGGGTGACTGAGTGCAATAAAATGGCTATATTTGGTTAATCTATCCACAACTACCAAATGACAGATTTCTTGTTAGATATTGGCAAACCCTCAATAAAATCCATAGATATATGTTGCCAAGCATCATCTGGTATAATCAATGGTTGTAAGAGGCCAGCAGGAGCAGTGTGTTCATGCTTGTTACATTGGCAGACATCACAAGTAGCTACAAAATGCAAAATGTCTTGTTTCATCTTGGGCCAGAAAAAAAAAGGCTTTGTCTCTATTATAAGTACCTGACATGCCTGAGTGACCACCAACAGCTGAAGCATGTACTGATTGCATGATAGATGTTCTGATATTATTCCTAGCACCCACATAGAGTCTAGTTTTGTACCTGAGAATGCCTCATTGCAATGAGAATGACTGATGTGAAGGATTGATGTGTAACTGAGCCAAAAGTTGTTGCACCGCTGGATCATTTGTATAGCTGCTAATGATGTCCTGAGCCCATTGGGGATGATTCAAGGAAATTGATGAGCATTCAGAAGTTTGGGGAAGCCTGGACAAAGCATCAACCACTAGATTATCTTGGATTTTTTTTATATTTGATCACATAGTCTAGGCCATTAGATTATCAACCATTTTTGTACTGCCATTACTATTTCCAAGAGTTCTTTCGCATAAGTGGATAGATCTAGGGCCTTGGGCCCAAGAGTCTTACTGAAAAAGGCAGTGGGTCTACCAAATTGCATCAACACAGCACCCACACCCCTGGAGCATGCATCAGTTTCTAAGACAAATGGGGAGGAAAATCTGGTAAAGCCAGCACTGGAGCAGTTATCAAAGCTTGTTTAAGTGTTGTGAAAGCTTGTAGTGCTGTAGGAGACCAAACAAAGGAGTCCTTCTTGAGCATGTCAGTAAGTGGCCTGCTAATGGTGTCATACCCTTTAATAAATCTCCTATAATAACCAGTGAGGCCAAGAAATCCTCTTAGTTGCTTTAAGTTTGTTGGTTGTGTCCAATCTTGCATTGTAGCTAGTTTGTCAGGATCAACAGCAACTCCGTCTACAGAAATGAGGTGACCCAAATATGCCAATTGAGGTTGAGCAAAACAACACTTCTTGAAATTGGCTGAGAAGCAGTGTTGTCTCAGTAAAGATGGGACTTCAGAAAGATGCACCAAGTGGTCCTCTAAGAACTTGCTGTAGATGAGAATATCATCAAAAAAAAACTAGAACAAACTTCCTTAGAAAGGGTTGGAACACCTTGTTCATTATGGCTTGAAATGTGGCAGGGGAATTGGTGAGACCAAATGGCATCACCTTGAACTCAAAATGCCCATAGTGGGTTCTGAATGCAGTTTTGTAAATATCTTGAATGTGCATCCTAATATGGTGGTAACCAGATCTCAGGTACAATTTAGTGAATATGATCATAGCCCCATTGAGTTCATCTAGTAACTCCTCAATTAGTGGAATTTGAAACTTATCCTTAATGGTCATGTCATTAAGTTTCCTATAGTACACACAGAATCTCCATGAGCCATCTTTCTTTTTAACCAATAATATTGGAGAAGCAAAAGGACTGTGACTGTCTTGTATAAGCCCAACATCCAACATTTCTTGAACCAGCTGCTCTACTACTTCTTTTTGTATGTAGGGGCATCTATAAGTTCTTTGAGAAATAGGTAGAGAAGATGGTTTTAGAGGAATTTTGTGATCTAACTCTGTTGGTGGAGGGAGAGTAGATGGCTCAGCAAACACATCTGCATATTCTTGAAGTAAAGAAGTAATTTCCGGAGGTGTAGGAGTGAGAGGGGTAGCAGAAATGGAGAAAGACTGACCAATACGGGAGGGAGTGTTGTTCTTAATGAATTTGAAGAAAGATTCTTGTAATGTAATGAGCTTCCCATGATGGTGAAATGAAACTTTGAGTTCAGCCAGATTGAACATGACATCCCCTAAGTTTTTTAACCAATCAACACCTAACACCATATCACACCCACTTAATGGAAGTATTCTCAGATCTTCAGAAAAGCGATACCCTTGCATATACCACTGTAAATATGCACAAACACCTTCACTGACAGTGGTGTCACCATTTTCCACTATTACTAGCATTTTACCAGTTGAAACCAAGTGAATTTGTAGTTTGTTGGCTAGTTTTGCATCTACAAAACTATGAGTACTCCCAGTATCTATTAAGATAAAAATATCATGTTTATTTAGTTTACCAGGGACTCTAATAGTACTCTGATTCACCAAACCAGTCAAGGCATGGATATAAATTTCCATAGTAGTGTCTCCTGAAGTTATAGGAGAAACTGCTTCTTCTTCTGAGTCATCAATAGGTGGAGAGGAGTTGTCCTCATCAAAGGAAACTAACATGAATAATTATTGAGTTTTACAACGATGACCCGGCTTGTAAAAAACATCACAGTTATAACATAAGCCTTTGTCACGTCTTGCTTGCATTTGAGAAGGTGTAAGCCGTTTTATTGGAGGTAATGATGGTTCATGCTTGGTTGGGGTAAGAGGATGTGTAATGATTGGTTTATCAGATGAAAAATATGGTTTAGGAAGATTGGTGAGTGTTATAAGTGAGGGTTTGTAGCTAGATGATGGTGAAAAAGAGCTTTATGATGGTGTGAAGGGTCGATGAAATGGTTTAGGTCTTTTCAGCTGAGAATCAACTGAAGCTTGTTGTAAACGAGCTAAATAGAAATCCTCTGAATCAGAATTGGGTTCGAACATCTGAACAGGGTGACGAATTTCGTCTTTTAATCCACTAATAAAACTCATAGTGAAATAATCCTCAGATAAGCTTGGATTCTTATTTTTCATAATATACTTCAAAGACTCATATCTGTCAAAGTATTCTTCTGCTGTAGTGGTCTCAGATAATTTATTGAAGCTACCAACATAGTTATTATAAGCAACATCTTCAAATCGAAAACAAACATCAGAAGAAAAAAATACCCCGATCTATAAACAATTTGTCCTCTTGATAATCCAAAAACCAGGCATAAGCTTTATCATCCATATGAATCGAAGCTAAATCTACCCTCTTAGAAGGATCAACATTATATAAATAAAAGAATCGTTCACATTTATGAAGCCAAGCTCTAGGATTAGAACCATCAAATCTGGAAAAGTCAATTTTAGGTTGACGAAGAAAATTAACTGAAGGAAGTATCATACGAAAAGAAAACTCAGATTCAGTTTGTTGATGAAAATCGTTAGTTTCTGCAGAAGCACCTGGATCTAGAGGTATTGGAATAAGAAGGTGTCTACAAATCGTAGTAAATTGAGAACTCAAGGTTTCTTCGATTGAAGTGATCTTGAGCTTGATGTACGAGATATCTTTTTCCAAAACTGATAAACGTTCTCCATCAAGTTTTTGTTGATGAGCAACGTCCTTTACTGTAGGTGTTTTCTCACCTCCTGTCATGAATCAAACACATGATCGATGAAGTTGATACCAAATGTTATGAACCAACAAGTAGATTACAAATCACGTTAAACAATAACCAACTCTTCCAAGAGGAATGATCTTGAATTTGATTAATTTTCTCTTCTTACCAGATACAACAAATTATTGGGGAATAAATATAGCATTGACCCCTTCTTCCCTCAGCTCTCAATCTCAGTCGTTACCTTGGATCTCACCTACTAATCTTGTGACTCACAACATACTAAAAATGACCATGGTAATTAAGACACGTACACACTACTCCCACCAAGTTAACACAGTTTTGACCACTATTTTTTTACTCAGATAAGCCCAGTATCAAAAAGACTAACTAAGAATGGATAGCCCAATAATCATAAACCTAACTAACCAATAGGTGTATGACAATGATTTGATGCAACAGATCCATTTGGCTGCTGGCTAAACTCCCTCAACCAACTAAGATGAAGAACGTCTCCCTGCCTTTTTTTCTTCCCATGGTAGGTTTTCTAGTTATTGCATAACTTTTTAAAGAATTGGAGTAGAAACTATATATGAAAAAATAGATCTTGCGTTTAGATTTTTTTTCCTTCTGCATCTTATGTTCTTATTTATCACTTAAAAGTCTTGCTCACTAATTCGGCCCATGATGGTGAACGATGGCAACAAGTTTGTTTCTACATCATTTTTCTTCTTTGAAACCAAGGGGACCAGCCACACTGACACGTACCAAAGTATGAAAATGGGCCCTCATCCTTATAATGGGCTTCAACGGTTTAGTCCACAAAAGACAATTTTTAGAACCAAAAATAAATAATTTGAAAAAAAAAAGAAACCAAATAGACTCCACCACACGTACCAAAATATGAGAGTGAAAACTACAGTCACACCCATTTTTTAGATTTTTTCCACTGTCAAACACACCGTCTAAAAAATTCAGAGGCGCTGATAGACACATTTTTGTGTCTGATATAATCTCAATTGTATATATTGTTAGTGCTCGATTTTGTATTTATTTTGGCTTTTTATGTCTTTGTAGATGTTTTTGGAAAAATAAGATTTTGCGGCGAAATTGGCTCGAAAAGTGTTTTTTGCGTTCATGGGAGGACATTTGCTATTCGGACCCTCACTTTGGATAAGGGGTAACCTAATTACTAAGGGGCATCCCATTTCTAGGCATCTGCTAATCGCACCCATACTCTGGATAAGGGGCAACCATCTTCAACATTCAAAAATCAGGTTTTGGCGGGAAAAAAAGTGTAGTTAAAGAGCAGTTTTGGCAATCATGATTTGGAGGAGTTTGAGGTCAATTAAACCTCTGATTTTCATAGGATAGACTCCTTATGGGTCTAGGAATCTGATATGGGTGTTTAAATCGATTAGATTGGGCTCAAACGACGGATTTTTCTCACAACAAGAAAATGTGGAAAGTCACGTGTGTGACCTGTTTTAGGGAATTTTAGAGTGATTAAAACGCTGTAAACCTTCCCAAAGATTTGTATCTATCTAAGGAAGAGTTTAGAATAAAAAGGAAAGCTCAGAAACGCGTAGAAATCCTAAAACAAGAAATTGTCGCAACTTGGCCGTGAAGAGAAGGAAAGAGATTTTGGAAGATTTGGGAGAGATTTAATCGGTATTTTTGATATAAATAGACGTCTTGGGTCATATAGAAGAGGGGTCGAGAGTTTGGGAACCTAAGGAGAGCCAGAGAAGAAGAAATCAGAGCTTTACCAAACTCTGTTTCTGCTGCTGCTGCTGTTGAAGAAAAAGAACAGCTGAAAAACATTGACCCTCGGTGGACAGTCGCAGAAAAGTGTCGATGTTTAACAGCTGAAGAACGTTAAGCTGTTCAGGGCAGTCTTATTTCAGGGAATTCTTAAATCAGCGACAAAGCAACAGTTTTCTTGTAACAGTTCCATTGTAACAGCTGTTTTGCAACACCAATACATTGTTGCAAACAGTCTGTGTTATTACTTTTCACTCTTTTAATCATCTTTTGAGCAACAAACACATATTTTGAGATCATGATTAATATGAGGAGCTAAACCCCAACACTGGGATGACGGAGGAAGCCATATTTCATACGTGTGGTAATTATATTTAATTCTTTTTATGACTTTTTGCATTAATTTAATCGTTTTATGATTTTTCTTAATCAGTTGTGAAGTCGTATGATGATGTATGCTTGGTCTAAGTGCTTTTGATGCATCATGCTAGTGATTTACAGTTAATCTTTTTAAAATCTACCCTGGCAAAGAATTAGAGTCAGTAAACAAGAGCTATAATTGTCTAAGAATTGATTTTTGAACCACATGGTATGAGGTTTGGTGGAATCCTGAGTCTCAGTAATCTCTCGACATTGTGACAAACCTTGTGTATATATTTTCTTTATTTTTATTGTTTTCTATTATTAAGTCTGAAATTGAGTCTACACAAGTCCGAGTTGAACGAACTTTATTTACCACTTTCAAAACTACATCAGGCGCACCCATTTTTTTGGTGAAAAATTATCCATTTTTAAAAAAATTACGTTTTCTTCTTTTCTTTCCATGTTCTTCGTCTAATTTTTGAAATTCAGTTCTTTCACCAACTAACTCTTAATTCTCTCGCTATATTTATATCAATTGAACATAACACTTACTCGATCTCTTATTCGCAGAGAGAATTAAGAGTCCGTAGATCTTTTAATTTTGATTTTGAGATCTTGTGTAAACTATTTTTTCTTTATCCTTTCCTGGTTGTAATCTTCTATGTTCTTCTCGTGCTAAGAATGATAACGATGGATTAAGATTGCTGATGTTGTTCCGGTTTTACCATGAGATAGGGATGATAAGCCTATGTGTTATACTGTTGTGATTCATTATATGGTTTCGGATTCTAAATTGTAGTCTTCTAAACAGTTTAAGGTTATTACTGATGGGAGTTGGGGATGTTCTTCTTTAGGATTCGTTGATTTGGTTCACATTGATTTCCTCTGTTTTCGACATTTTTAGCTCTCTGTTTTTTTTTCTTAGATCTTCTTCTTCATTACTGATTTCTTCTTTTACTGATCCCACTCTCTATTTTCGATTTTTTTTTCTTTCTGGGTTTTTCATTTATCATACCGAGTTGATAAATGCGCACCAGTTGAGTCCTTTTGTTGCAAAAGTTCATAAGAATGACGCAATATCAAAAGAAGAGCGGAAGGAACAATGCAAACTTTGGCCAACATCTTATCATCCACCAACTTATAGCATTGAGGGAATTACAGGGTTCAATGAAGAGGATTTAGATTCAGTGTTCCATTTTATGAAGATGGCACTTGAGATGACGAAATTGGGTGGTCAGGTAGTACAATGCAGCAGTTATAGTAGATCCTTCAATTAAGCAGGTGATTGCTAGTGCAAATGATCAAACATGTCAGGCAATTAGTGCATCCGTAGTGGATACTCAAGAGTACTTCCATTCGGATTTTAGTTTCCAAATAATCGAAACTTACTAGCACCTTCTGTTAGCGTCATGTAACATCTATGGTGATGCTTCCTTAAAATGTTAGCTTCTATTCGTTGTAAATTATAATGTCTCGTTTTTATTCTTCCTATTTTGGTGAGACTTGATTCTCTTTGAGTTCAGTTTTTGAAGCTGACAACTTCTTACACTCTCGAGTATACTATCTCAACCATTTGGACACTCTTAGGTCAAGTTAATCAATCAAGTGATCTCAACCAACTTTTGTAAGTTTGAGTTGAAATTGCAAAAATTTTGAGCTAATAGCAAATGTTAAAACATTGAAATAACAATGTTTTTTGAAACTGACAATTTAGCTATTTCTTTTCTTGTTATGCAAATTCTGGCTACACATAGTATCTCCATCAGTTTGTATTACTATTTAATGGAGTTATTTTACTTTATTTCTTGTTTCTCGGAAGGTTACATCAAAGTATCTTAAAGGAGGGAAGGAACAGAAAGTGGATGTTTTGGTTATGGAGAAACTTTTGTTCTAACGCAATGTTACAAGGCTATATAACCTGAAAGGATCGTCCACGTTATGGCATAATCCAGACGCAAGAGGGAGCAACAAGGTTCATCCGGATCAGAACCTGTTTGAAGTGATGCCAACGTCTCCCATTTTTCTTGGAAACAAACCGTGGGAGAGCTGTCTGGAACGATACTCCCTTTCATACAGTAAGCCTATCAATGAACAGCCACTTAAGTCGATGAAATTAATGATGACGATGATGATATGAACTCTGACTATATTACGTTTTCTCTTTATGGCAGTCAATTGATGTGATGGATTACTCGTTACTGGTGGGTGTGGATGAGGAGAAGAACGAACTTGTCCATGGAATCATAGATTTTACAAGGCAGTACACTTTGGACAAGCACCTTGAGACATGGGTCAAGTGCTCCAGGTTTTTTTATGAGGTTCGAAAAACGAGTCCTCCCCACGGTAGTCTCGCCAAAGCAATACAAGAAGCGGTTCAGAAAAGCTATGAAGCTGGTAACCTGTGCATAATTGGTCAACTCAAACTCAGAATGGTATATATCCTTGTCTCCCTCCGAGCCCTTGAGAACTTTTTTTCAGTCAATTCGTTGGAAAATGCATAACAAGGCAGGGCAGGCTGTTTTTCGTGCCAAGAGTTTATTTTTCTATCATCCATGATAGTCAATCTCAGAGGAGTTGCATGAGTCAGCCCTCTGTTTTCAAATCCTAATAAGGTTATTTTGGGGATTTCGTAAATTTTGTTTACATTTTAGAAGAAGAAATTCTGCACGGCCTTTTCCCTTGTGAACAGCTTCAGGTAATTTTCCGTAATTCGCTCTTGAACTGACTGACTTATGCAATATCTTGACAGATTTTTGTGGGTCACACGTTTGCCCTTGTGATTGTGGATAATGGTACAGCTCTTTGTAGGGCAGATTTCTCTGGAAGGGGAGAACTGTCAGCTAGGCAAATGCATGTTGCGAAGTTTTTAAGGAGCCTGCAGAAATTGGCTGATGAGGTAGAACCTATTACTGCAATTCCATATGGAAATATATCCTTCTTTTGCAGAGGACTGCTCTGTTTAGTATTTGAAAGATTTTCTCTTAACTGTTAACGTTTGGGGTTGCGGCTGTGTTGTTGTTGTAGTTATTACCAACCAAGCTGTTGCGCAAGTCGACGGTTCTGCTTTTTTTTTGTCGGGACACAAATCAAACCTATTGGTGGAAACATGATGGGTCATGCCTCTACGACGAGGTTTGTTCCTTCTGATGAGTCTCTACATCCATCAACTGCATTTTTTCCGGTTAATAATACTATACGGAAGCTAATAAAAATTATATTTCAGACTAGCATTGGGTAAGGGGAGGGCAGAGGAGTGTATCTGTAAAGTAATCAGCTCTCCATGTTTAGCTGAAGCACGGTTTCAGATGTCTGCATAAGGTGTCACTGATGTGAAGGGCTGACTGACTGGCCATTCATAACCCCATTCTCTCTTTCTTACTCCACAAAGTTCAGGCAATTGCACATATTACCTATTTCATGAATTCCAGAAATTGTATATCTGGTGGTTCCATTTTTTTTTCAATGTATAGTCACAAACTTTAATTTAAATAATTTATTCAATCTGTCTTTTTGTTAATCTGTGTTTTATATTGGTCTTTTTGTTCTATTGTCCTGGTATAAAAATGAGCTTATTTATATTAAAGGAAGTTTTTTGCATACCAAGCCATCACGATACAAACCGCAAATGGCAGAAATTTGTGGCATTATTTATCCATCTTCTTTTGCTTATTTGGAATGTAGTCATGGTACTCGTGGGTTGCTTAGTTGTGAACTTATATATCTTTGGTTCTCTTTGGGGAAAGCCAAAACTAAATTACCGGATGGAAGGCTTCTATTCCTTAAGAGCAACTCCAGTAGTGTGAGTATAATCAAATAGGGGTGTAAATTCGGGCAGGCCAGGCCGCCCGGCCCAAAAACTAAGACAGGCCGGGCAGGCCAGGCTTAACATTTGTGACCCCGTAAACAAATTCAGGCCGGGCAAGCCGGGTAAAAGTAGATAATTTGCTACCTAAAGACCGTCCAAAACCCGCTTTTTATACGGGCAGGCCAGATCGGGCCGGACAGGCCACTATTTTGAATTTTTTTTCTTTTATTTTAAGTTTAAATTTTCAAATGAATGGTATTAAATGTATTTATTTTTAATACAATATCCTTTCCTCTCTAACATTGCATACCGTAAGTGATAGTATTATTTTATATTTAAATTACAATGACAAACTTTTAATTTTAGCCTATAATAAATAATTAATTAGAGTACAATAAACTTTCTAATAAGAAAATTTATTACCATTAATGTTTTTAAAAGGCTAATTATAAGTAAAAGCAACTATATATTTTATTTTTCTTGACACAAAATTGACAATTATAAAATGGTAACTTTTAAGTCTTTTTAAGAGGATATTAAATGATTAATGGCACATAGAAGGCTTCAGGCCGGGCACTAGGCCGGGTATCAGGCCGGGCATCATAATTAATTACAAAGCCCGAGACCGTCCAATAAATTAATCCAGGCCAGGCCGGGTGGTCCATGACGGGCCATAACAGGCTTTGAGCTACTTCGGGTACAGGCGGGGTCAAGCGGGTACAGACAGACCGAGTATTTTCGGGTATTATTTACACCCCTTTAACCAAAGAGCAAAAAAAAATTTACTTTTTTTGTTATAATCCGTGTAAACCGCAAGTGTAATCCACGCTTGACCATGGGAGCAATTATATCACATGTGTATTAGTTGGCTGACGTATAATAATCACGGACCAAATAACTGGCGAAGGCGCATTCTTAATCTCCACCAAACTACAAACGGTTATTATACCAACACCCCACTTCAGACAAATTTTTAATCTCCGCTCGATCAAATATAGTTTTACTTTGGATTTCAGACCAGCTATATTTCTGAACTCTAGAGAACTTGATCGCATGTGGTTTTGCTCAGCTCCACTGTGATTTTCTGGAAAAATATAGTTTTGCTCCATCTTTTGCTCATCCAAAGCTCTAAGAACTCTTAAGCAGTTTCCAAGAATCAGTCCTCACTCACTGTATATGTTGCAGTACTAAGTTACCTTCACCAGTGCAATTTACGTTTCTACCGTTTAAATTTTATACTATTACTTTTAAATAATATTTTTTGTTATATTTTTTTTCCTTTCAATTTCGATTAATTCAAAAATAAATAAAAATTAGAAGAAAAAAAAATAAAAAAATAAAAAAAATAAAAACTGAATTTGCTTTTAGAAAATAAAATAATAGATAAGCGAAAAATAAAATATAATAAATCAAACTATGCTTTAAAATATATTTTTTTGGGGGCTAATTTCATAATCGGTAGACGATTAATTTGCCAAACTTACCAATTACATAAGTAGAAATATTCACGTATTTATAAGTTTGTGAATATTTATTTTCGGGGATATTTTATAATCGATAGATAACTAATTTGCCAAAATTACCGATTATTAAAGTCGAAAAATTCGAAATTTTATAAATTTGTTTCAGGAAATATTTCCATAATCGGTGGATATATATAACTTGACGAAACTATTAATTATGAAAGAAGAAAAATTCTATTTGGGGCTTATTGTACAATCGGTAGAAATAGAAGTTGTCAAAATTGCCGCTTATACAATAATTTTAACAAAAATATGTGAAATTATTTCTTCTTTGTTTAAAAAGTAGAAAAAGTTAATTAATTACTCCTCAACCCAATTTGTTTGCCAAAATAGGAGTTTGCAAAAACTAAAAAGAATTCATCTCCACTGACGCTGTTAATAGATAATTTTAGTGGAAACTATAGAAAAAAATTGATACATTTTCTCTGAGGAAAACTCCATTTTGATAAATAAATAAGGACGAAGGGAATATAACTAGATCAGTCAAACAACTGAACCGGGTGTAAAAGGGATTTTTTTCAAATTACTTCAAAATACCCCTATTTTGTTTAGGGATATGAAAAGATGATCCGGTTCCCAATGGAGAAACTTATTAATCGGGTAGAAAAAAATAAACATGTAATCTCATTTCTTTTAACACGTACTCGAAGGAAATTATACAGTTTTGGAAAATTTGTAAAATTTGTTTTCCCCATCAGTCCATCTCATTGATAGCTTATCCCCAAGGCTCTGCATTTGTATAATTTGGACTTTGGTTCCTGGGTTTGTTATTATAAAACCTAGCGTCATTATGGGCTATCCTGAAAGAATTAGGGGCGACATAATAAGACAAAATAGGTTGAAAATACTTACATGTCCCTTCATAACCGGTAGTTTAGTTTTTTTTGATCTACCGATTGTGACTATGTTCTTCTCTTCTTTGAGAAATTAAAAATTTCATTGGCTTAGGAAAATTTAAATTTGGGATACTACCACAATCGGTAGATAAATAACATCACGATAGATAATAAACATCACGAAACAACAATTTTTGTGTAAATAGAGAAACTCAAAATTCCATTGGTTTTTGAAAATTCTGAATTTGGGGATACAAGCATAATCGGTAGATAATGAACATCACGAGACTACCGATTGTACAATCGGTAGATAAAAAATATCACGAGTCTACCGATTGTGAAAATAGAGAAACTCAAAATTCCATTGGTTTTTGAAAATTTTGAATTTGGGACTACTACCACAATCGGTAGATAATGTACATCACGAGACTATCGACTAAACAATCGATAGATAAAAGATATCACGAGTCTACCGATTGTGAAAATAGAGAAACTCAAAATTCCATCGGTTTTTGAAAATTTTGCCATTGCCACGGTGGTGCGGCTGGCATGGTTGGCATGCCTTGACGCGGAGACGTGGCTGGCATGGTTGGCTATTGGCACGGTGGTGCGGCTGGCATGGTTGGCATGTCTTGGCGCGTAGACGTGGCTGGCATAGTTTTCCATTGGCACGGTGGTGCAGCTGGCATGATTGGCATGCCTTGGCGCAGAGACGTGGCTGACATGGTTTGTCATTGGCACGGTAGCATGAGAATTAGGGTTTGGCATAGATGATGTCGGTCAATGTTAAGAGTTCTTCCGTGGAACATGACACATGTATAAAAAAAAAGTACCCTGGTAATTCTTACGTAGGCATTCTGATTGGTCCAATAAATGCGCTAATGGTCATAGTGACGTCATGTCAGATGTGCGGTTTTACCCTAAACTAAAACCCACCATCTTGGCTATGCACATATTACCCTTCAATTAACAAATCTTGAAAACTACATATGCACATATTACCCTTCAATTATCCTAATTCTTTCAGGGTAGCCCCTAATAACGCCAGGTTATAAAAAGAGCACTTTCCTTTGTAACAACTAGGCCACTTACATCAACATATATATTTTGTGAACCTCCTACTGAAACAGTGATACCGCTTCTTGGAGTTGTCTTATTATCTTGAGGCTAACTCTTATGAGGCATCCATAAGAGTCCTACCTACCTTCATAGTGTCGTGAAAGACAATGCAGGTAGGGGTGAGCATAAAAACCGGAACCGTGGATTTGACCCGTATCTGTCCGAAAAATTGTGGATTTCACCCAAACCGCAAAACGTATGAGCCGGACACGGATGGGATTCTCAAATCCGCACGTTTTAGCGGTTTGGGTGCGGTTGAATATTGAAAACCGCGGATTCACCCGCACCGCGTCTGACTCTGCTCCATTAGCTATAAGCCACTAAGCCCAGCTAATTGAATGTGATGTCACTAAGCCCATATAAAAAATGGATTGCTTATTTGCTTCTTTAGCTTGATGTCACTAAGCAAGCAGGCCCAATATGGGAATTGGATCGAACCAAAGAGCCGAGACTCCGCTGCTTAATGAGCAGAGATGTGATGATGAGTTGGGAATTTGAATTTTCTTCTTTTCTTGCTTGACAATTTTTTTTTTGCCAAATCCGCGGTTAATCCGCAACCGGCCAGTACAATCCGCGGATGTAAAATCCGCGGATGATTGAGCCGGTCACGGTTTGATTTTTCAAATCCGTAACTTGGACGGTTTGGTTGCGGGTGACCCCTAATCCGCAACCGTCCGTCCGTTGCACACCCCTAAATGCACGTAACGATGGTAAAGTGAAAGAAACGGAAAGCTCACTTAAGGCAGGGGCGGAGCCAGCCGAATATAAAGGTGTGCACTTGCAGTTACCCCTGCCAGCTGGCTCCAAAATCTAAAATAGGCCCAATAAAAAATATTAGACTATTTGCAAGTATAATTATACTTGTTCGCATCCCTAAAAAATGTTTTGTACCCAAAACAAATTGTTTCACCCCCAACTCAAAAATCTTGGCTCTGGCACTGAACTTTTTGTTGCATAAGAATCTCTTGGTATAAGAAAGTGGTCCGCAACAAGAAAATCTAAAGATGAAGTTAGAAAACAAGCTCCATCTATTCAATAATGTGATAAGGTTGGGGAGTTTGATTTATTTCATATTTGTAAAGGTTTTGAGTCCACTTGAAGTTTGTTTTGTCAGAGCACATACAGGTGGGTCTCCTGCCACTTAGATGCTTGTAAATGACTCTCAAGTTGACCGACAGGTTGGAGCTAAGACACTGTGATATACAAAGTGATTGAAAAACGGTTGTTGAGACTATGACCAATGATCCGGGAGATGCCATCAACTTGACTTGTGAGGCCTATATAAATGGGATATTTGGACTTTCGGTCTCAATTTTATGACCAGTGTTGCGTTTGGGTCTCAGAAAGTTCAATATTACTGGGATTAGTCAAATGAGGTTTCAAATGACTTTTAGAGAGTTCTCAAATCTATTGTTAGTCCATAGAGACTTTTGGTGAGTCTCCTAATGTCTCTTGTTATTGATTATAGACTTTTTTAAGTCATTTAAATTATCTGAAACTCCATGTTATTGGATTAAGATTTAATAAGAGTCACTCCAACATTCTTGTTATTGTCATTGATTTATTGTTTTCAGAGATTTGGAAAGACTTTTTTTTTAGGAAAATATACATGGTAGAAATCTCTCCTCAGGATGTGATATTTCGAAAGACTTGGAAACTTGGGGAATATTTGTTTTTGAGAATATGACCATTTTTTTTAATTAATTTATTTGAGTTGATGACCAAGTATACGGTCATTTGCTGAGTAAACCAATGGCGAGATTGCATAGAAAATAAAATGAATGTGGGATGAGAGAAATACGAACGAAAACATAGGTATACGCCAACAACAAGATTTATTTTGACAATGAACACATATTTTACCATGTATTCATGGTACTTGTATTTAGATTATAACGTGCATAATAAAGTAACCGGTAGAAGTTTTGAATTTTTGATTATTACACATTTTTGTCTCAACAAATCACAAAGACTTTCTAATATACTCTCAGAGAATCACTAGAAATCTCTATGTTCTTACAGGGGGTTAGTCCATTGGGATTAGTAGAGACATTCATAGACTTTTTATGCAAGAGATTTTGGGTGATTCTCCGTGAGTTTAGAGATTTCGAGAGACTCTCTGAATGATTTTCAAGGAATTATGGTGATTCATTGAGATAAAAAAACATATATGAATTTCAGCTTACACATATGAGACAGACGATATGTTTATTTATTTTACAAAATGAATATATGAATATTTCAATGAAAATGTATTAGTCAATGCATGGCTAACAGAAATTGTAACATTTTTTCCAAATCAAAACCAGACGAACATAAGGGATTTGGATCTCTAGTAAACTTATGAATTTACTAGAACATAAGGGTTTTGGAAGCCAATAATTTTTTTTCTTCATTTTTTTATGAATTTAAGTGTAGCTTATTTGGTTACTGTTTTTAAAATCTTGATATTTCATCCTTAAAAAAAAAAGAACAAAGAACAAAGTCTCTCAAAATATCGCCTACTTAGGAGAGACATTTTTTTAAGCATTTATGGTATGTTTTGTAATAAAAGTTTCTAAAGTCCTCAAAAACATAAATCATTGATTTCAAATTCCAAATCAAATAATAGAGAGTTATGAAAACTTTGAGAAAGTCACGATCCAATGACAAAGATTGTTTGAGATTTTGAAAAACTCTCTATTGACTAACAAGAGATTTTAGAAGTCTCTAAAATTTTTCCAACATCTCCAGAAATCTCAATTGAATAACCCTCTATTAGAAAATCTCCGGAATAAAAAATCTATGAAAATCTATATAAATCTCAATTGATTACCACCGTTCACCGTTCAGAAAAGAAAGTTTTCGAAACTTGGGAAGTTCTCCAAGAATAAAGGTTGATTATTTGGGGACAGAAACATCGAGTGAATATAATGAGTTGGTAAAAAGTTAAGAATAAAAATGTAGAAATGGCAAGCCAATTATCTCAAATTCACGTACGAGATAATTGATAATGTTCACGTTCTAAATCACTCATTTCAACAACAGGCGGACGTCCATTAGGATACTTTATTTTATCCATCTCATCATGGTATGGTTTTAGAGCAGCACCAAGTTTTTCCTAAGCCTCTACAAAATCAGAAACATGCGCAACTTCCGTATATTTCAAATCAGAATACAGTATATTATCCATCTCTTCAGAGAAAACAAGGGGATCCCCGAACTCTTTAGGAGGTAAACATCTATAGGGATTGTCAGCTTCACCATCAAGGAATAATAAATCTTCAGGACGTTGATCAGCAAGGTCTTGTTCAATTTCACATAGTTGTTCACTGCCATTAGTAAAGAGAGAGAACTAGTTAATTTGTGTTCTTACTAATAAACTAACCACCATACTAATAATATCGTAGCAACTTAACAAATGTAATAGATCATATTCATAATTTTCATTTTTTTTTCCTTGGAGAAGGTCAATAGGGGAGCAACAGGTTGTCCTCTAACCAACCAGGATATAGAAAAAAAATCAAAAAAACTGCGATAGCTATAAGATTAGTACCTTTCAGAAGCGAAGAAACCCCTGCTAGGAACTTCAATCCACAATAGCTTCTCACTACTGTTGGCACAAACAAAACAATTAAGACTAAGAACAACAACAATAATAAAAATATCCGTCCGACAATAAATTAAAAAAATAAATTAGATAGAGGTAACTTTTACAAAAATTAAGCCAAATTGAAATCAAAATATTTTATTCATACATCGAATTTGGTCCTTTATTTTATAGATAATCATACATAAAAGTTTGTTCCTTTATATATATTCATAATTGTAGTAATGATAACAATGCAATGATGCAAATAGTGGACTAGTTTTCTTTTCCAATGAATATAAGTGGCTATCTAGAAGGTGTTTGAGCTCAACTCGTTGGTAGGCTACTAAATAGTTTTTTATAAAGTTCTTTCTCCATTAACAAACAATAAAACTCCATGAACAAACAATAAAAAATAAAATAAGAAGACGGGACGGCTGCCCCTGCTAGCGGGAAGACTGGCCGGCTGGCATCGGTCCGTAAGAGTTTTTTTCTTATTTTGTTTAGAAAATAAATCCTCCAAACGCTTGAAAATAAATTGATAATAATAAATTGAAATGTTTAATATAACCATCCCTTCTTGGAAAAAAAAAAGGTTTGAACTTTTTAAAGTTCTGAAGGCAATTAGCATATATTGACCTCGAAAAGGAGTATTACTTGCAATGGAAAAGAAGTGAGGTGATGATTTTGATTCTAACTCATTTTTGTGTATGTTAGCATATATAAGACAGGTGTGACGTTGCAAATAACGATCATGCAAATAGAAATTGACAGCATTTTTAACCTGTACTACTAACATCTCCATCTTAATTTTTGGAATTGCGTACGGGTCACTCGAGAACATGTCCATATCAAAAACATGTAACATATGTGTGCAATCCAGGTTCACAAGACCTTTAGACTAACTCTTATGAGGCATTCAACATGAGCTTGACAGTTAAGTCATAAAAGGATCGGATTCGCCATTTGACTTTGCACTAAATCATACTGATGCCATACTATGTTGTACTCAGAGCTAAATCATTTCATTCTTTTATTCTACTCCCACACAACCATGCGTAAGAGATAGTCCCACCTTCCGACCTTCATAGTGATGTGGTATAGGGCAGTGAAGACTCCAAAAGACTCAAGCCTCAGTAGTATCAAAGTCCAAATTTGTGCACTGGTAGGCTTCTAAAAGGTCCTACAAATTATAACCGCAAGTGCACGGTGTCGAAAGTGGCAAATGTGCAAGTACGGGTCGAACCACAGAGATTTGGGTGTGTATTGAAGTGAAGAAACAAGTGACAGTAAACCAAAGAAGCAGTGAATGACAGTGGCAAAGGAACAAAGAAAAATCAGTGGCAATGAATAAGAAAAACTTAACCAAAACAGAACATGGGAGAGAAATTGTGGATGAGAATGAAGTGTATGGAGATGGATGAGAATTCTCCACCTAGCTAGTTCACCTTGGTTACATCCCTGTCATGTGGCTAGTTAACTACCTAAAGTCCTTGGATAACCCCTAGCATTGCCTATCTGATTAAAGCATAGGCAATCACAGGTCATTTAGGGTCTAGGTCTCTAACTAATATGGCTTTGTGAATCCCTTAGATTATCACTAACTCCTAGCATTAATGGTCTGTTTAAAGCACCACTAATCACAAGCCAGTGAACCTTTGGAATGTTACTAACCTAAATGTTTTGAGCTCAACAGGGTCTAACCCAAATGGATAACCAACAAAGTTCAGTTGTCTTCTCTAAGATTTAAACAGGTAAATTACAGGATCATGTGAAGAAACATTACATACATAGAACTTAACACAAACATAACATGAAAAATACATTCACATGATGAAACTAATATTTAATTGAAGAAACTAACATTTAAACAAAACCTAAGAATTAAACAGTGAAGCATAAGTTGAAATTGGAAAACAAAGAAATCTAAAACTAAACCTAATTGACACACTGGCTAGTCCAGGCATGAGTTCTAATCCTCCCACACATCCCCTATTTATACATGCAACATCAAAATATCAAAATCCCCAAAAATTAGGGTTTCACCTAAATCGAAATTAAATCATACCAACTCTCTGAAATTTGATTTTGATTCCGACCCATCCCTCTTGTGCGTCTCCTACATCTCCTGTTGCTTTCAATTTGCGTCTTTAGCTTAACCTAGTTTACCATTTGTACACGCCTAGGGTTTCATAGAGCCGTGTAAAAATGGAAAAGTAGACAGCTAAGAGAAGGGGTATGTGATGATGAGTGTGGAGCGGTGTACGTGGTGATTATGGTGGTGGTTGAGGAGTTGGTGGCGGACATGGGTGTAGCAGGTGGAGGAGCAGGTGGTGGAGGTTGCTGTGAAGAAGAAAGGAGAATAGAGGAAATCGAGTGAGAGAAAAGTGTGATCGGTTAGGGTAGATAGGGTTTGGTGTTCCGGTGTTGATCGGACGCATCAGATTTCGATATTCGGCGAGTGATAGGCGTTGGATCGATCCATCTGAAATGCATCCAACGATAAGATGGAACATAGCTTTCAGAAACCGTCGGATGAAGAGATACAACGAAACTAACGGCGTGAGATGGAGTTAGGTGATGTAGTGTTGGTCAGGAATTTCAGACTTTGATGTACTGGCGATGCTGCGACCGTAAGATGCTGAGATGATCCAATCTGACGGCTAGAAAGGGAAAACGGGTATGGATTTTGGATGAGGGTTTTGGGCCTTGGGTATGCCAAGCCCATATCTTCTTTAAGAACAATTCTTCCTCTTCAAGCCCACTTCTAGCCTTTTGGTCTTGTGCACAACATTCTTCGCGGCTTCCTTGTGTAATTCCTCCCGGCTTTTCACCGTTTTTCTGCTCTTTTCCGCTCCGCTATTCATCCAAACTTTATTTATTACCTAAAAATGCAAAATTAATTAATAAAAATATTTATTCTTGAAAACAAAGAAAATACAGAATATGGGATAAAATGTAGAATTAATGCACAAAAGATGAGTTAAATGCCAAGAAAAATATATAGAAATATGCACTTTTTGGCACTCATCATGCACCCCATTAAATGAGAGTGCACATTTCTCCACACATAATTGGAGAAATGAATATATGTACTGACAATAGCAACAATAACAAAACAAGGTAATAATAAATACCTACCGAGTATATGGATACGGAATCCAAATGAAGTCTTTGTGATTTTTTCCACTGTTGCGGATATCCTCAGCACTGCCATTAATAAAAATCATGAGAACACCAAATCATAGGATGATAAGATTTTTCCACTCAGAGAGAAAAAAAAAGTACTCCACGATGCTAGCATCCTATATCTGTGAGTCGCTAATAAAACATAAGGTTAAGTAGAAAGCCATTCCCGGGCTTCCTTCATGATTCAGATATGTACTGCACACTTCGGAAATTCATCCTTACCATTGAAATGCATTTTCCCAAATTTACTATTTTCTATTTGTTAGGACGACATATTAACGACCCAACAAAACAAAATCAGACCTCCAAGAAAATGATTACAATGACTTGACACTTTGTATCACATACCTGGTAAGACAGATTTCGTTGACCATAGCATTGGAGATGCTTTTATGCGTGATGAAAAGAATTGATAAATAAAAAAGATGATTAGAGTGAGTTGGTAATAATACCTGACAAGTGGATGTCCTCTTTGTCTAAAAATTTCTGCACAAACCATAACAAATTCAGTAAGAACCAATACATATACTCGTCCAACCAATCGAAACATTAAACATCCAATCAACACATTAAACAATATTACCAACTGCAATGTCGACGGGAATCCCTTCATCATTAATCAATGTTGATTGGATGGATTCAGTGGGAGATCGATCAGTAGGAGGAGGCGAACTGGCTGAATCTGACAGGCACATGTCTCTGTTAGCCATGTACTCATGTAAGAAGTTGGTGGTGCTGGGTATGATCCCTATGATCTTTAAACGTCTGTGGAATTCTTTCTGCAAGTTCTTATCCAATTTCCTTGAAGAAATACAAAAGATGCACGTTAAGGAACTAATGCAACAACTGATAGAAATTGTAGTACATATAAAAGCTAGCAATGAGTGATTCAAGTACTTACGCATAGTCTGTCGTCCTCTGTAATAGATATTTTCTTCATCTGGAGCATTTGCTACTTGATACAGAAACTGTCTATCGAAAAACATCTGGATAAGCAATGACACCGTACTCCAAAGTAGTCCCAAAATAACTCATACGAGATACAACTAAGCGAATGCTGGACTGTGGATCACCTACACTATCCTTGTGTTGGTCGTGATTCTGGTTATCCGATTAATCACCCCTCTTTTTCGACAGTAGAGGAACGACCTGCAGGCATGTGAACATGACTTTGATATCATCACCCCAGTATTCTCTAGTCAATGTTACCGTTGGCTTTCCTGGTTTATCTTCAATTTTGAAGGGAAAATCACTTGGTGTCTGCACAACCTAACAAACGCATAAACATCCATTTGATCATCTCCGTGCTATATACAAATCTTAATCACATCTTAATAACTATTGCAAAGCAGTTCGTGGTGTTTCAACACTCACTTTTAACTCTATATGAGGAGATATAAGTTGAAGTTCACATCTACTGGTGTAGGCCGCACACACTCGCTGATACTGACCTTAACTAGTGAACTAGGCCCAAAATGTATAGTCAAATAATAAATATATTCTTTGGCATAAGCACATGCAGATGCACCTACTTTGCGTGCAAGTACTCATAGAAGAGGAATCTAAAATGGTAAATTTGTTATTTGTATCTCAAATTGTACCTTCATATTTTATCTAAGTTATGACTCTACACTCAGAAAAAAACTACATGTTAAAACGATCCTATTTTTTCGTGTTAATTGAGGACGTTCTGCGATTGTCCACTGGAAAGCAGACACGGATGTGGCACGAAGACATGATACTTTCTCAAAAAACTAGGATGCAAACCGTTATGAAATCAACAAATTTCCTACTAAACTATATTATACAAGAAAATGCTTTTAATCTTTGTGTAGTTTTTTCTTAACTTCAATGGATTTCTACTGTCGGGAAATGGCCCCTGCTAACCTAGAGAAACTTTATGATGGGATTTCTAAAGAATAAATTGTTGATAAATAAATTATTTTGTGAACAAGTATAAAGAAAGTACTAATACTACTGTAAAAACGGGGGCAGATCCACTGACAGTTTTATCAGAGTCTCAACACCATCTCCACAGTGGACGCCAGTTTCATTTAAAAACTTAAATCGTAACGTGTTTAAAGCTAATACTTTGGGATTATTTTTCTCACAAAGCTCTACGTTTCCTACAAAAATGAGCACATTCCAAGAAGTATAACATCACCACCTACTACATTGAATCATCCCTCTAGAAATCAACCAATTTTCAACGAATGAAACTAGATAATGAGGTTTGGTATTTCGGAATGCACTCATTTAAAACAGGGTGAGTCAACGGTTTATGACATCCAAAGTGAGATAATGTGAGTGGATCCGCCCTCTAACTTACATACTAAGAATTTGGGTATTATTTGTGCATATTTAAACTAAAATTGCATGATTGCTAAAGGCGGATGCCAAATCTTTCAGGGGATACCATTTTATATAAAACAGAAAGATAAAAACAATCCTGACCGTTGAATCACTCAAACGGTACCCCTGCTAATCTCGGTATCCCCCTTAGCAATCATGAAAATTGTTTGTGGCTCACACATGAGATGTCACTGATGTGTCTGACGTGCGCATCCCAACATCTAACATGCGCATCACAACGTCTAACGTGTGCATCCAAACGTCTGACGTGGACACTGACCCAAAATAGCAGTGTCCGAGCCACACAGATTGTCACCTGAATTGCTCGACACCCTCAAATTTTACCCAATTTTCTTCCCCAGGTAGGTGGCATCACCCACACCTTAGGTTTTGCTTTGTGTTCCCACCCCTGGAAAAAATAAGGGGCCGTTTTGTGAGTGTGGGGGAAGATTTTGAGGGGTGGGAAGCATTTTCTGATTATCAATGACATTTAGAATTATCACCGACATTTATTCTAAGATTTCTAAGATAGAATTTTGATCTAAGATTTTCAGATTTTGAGGGGTGCCAACTACATAGAGCGCGTCTTTGATTTGATCTAAGATTTCTATTGTTAAATCCTTCTGCAGGTCAAAAAAAAATGGAAAAAAAAAAGTCTTACGACGGCGACAATCAATTCTGTTTCACTTAATCACACACTCTTTCACACCACAACACTAGAAAGCAGAGCCAAGGGTTGACTAACCAAAAAACCCCAAAAATCCAAAAAATCACATAACACCCCCCTATAATTAATCATATAGGGGGTATTTAGTCCACCTTATGTGTAGTATTTATGAAACTCTATTTTAGCCCCCTCAATCTTAATTTCTGCTTCCGCCATCAGTACATCACAGAGTATCTCTAATAGTTCAAACTAGATGTTATAGAATGAGTATCTCTAGTAGTACCTCTAAGGCTGTTGCGTTGGGTAATAAGGAGGAAATTAATAAATTTAAGATAAAATTAGAAGGAACGATGCTCAAATTATGTGTGTTTGTTGGAACCTAAACATAAATAGATAAAATTAATGAAAGAACAAACCTTGTGAAGAAGATCTTCAGCTTTCACCTCAGGACATACGGACGGTCCCTTATTATTCTCAGCGGTAGAAGAGAACAACTGAAGATTTAAAGGCAGATCTTGTCTGTAGATTAGACTGGTACTCTTGTTCTTCAATTTGGGGTTGATGAATATGGATGATGAAGTGCTGTAATTTCTAAGAGGGGTCTTCCTCGTATACGCCAGCAACGCTGGGGTTAAAGATGCAGCAGCTTTTTTGATGATTCTCGCCATTCTAATAATTAATTTGCAGCAACAGAAGAAATCTCCATCCACGACTTTAGGGGGTTTGATCTGAGAAGATAATTTAGGGATTGGTTTTTCCGACTCCAATTTTGAAGAGAAAATTTTCTTATATGGATGTGGACCTCCTTTGATGAGTTCGTCCGGCCCAATGAAATTCCATTTAATGGATACGGTTATTAGTAGGGCTGTCAACGGGTCCGGGTCCTTCCGGGTAGTACATGGCCCAGAACCGGACCCAACATATCAGCGTCGGTTCCGGGGCCGGTTCTATAATGTGTTGGCCCATAATTGGACCCAGTAAAGGTCACGGGTAATCATCGGGTCCGGGTACCCATCGGGTAAAAACACAAACTTATATCAGTTATATGACTTCCCAATTTTATGGCTCCTGAGTACTGAAAAAGGATTATTCAACACCTGAAAAGTGACCATCTTTAACATACATACAAAAGTAGAGTAAACTTGAGCTTAGAATCCTTAGATTAGGAAAATCAAAGTTACTTTCCTAGCTATAAATAAGAATCTGTCATTATATATGATAAATATTAAATACAAAAGTTGGCAGACATTTTTTTAGCCGATAACTACAAGTAACGCCAGCCCTAATGGCTAATATAGTCTGTCGTATTATAGCCACAAAAGTTGACAGACATATCATTCTATAAAGTGTAGAAGCCCCAAAAGATAAATGTGTTTCCTTCACAAGTACATATACAAAAAGAAGGATGTAGTTCGCACTTCGCATGTTCTTTGGCTATGCCTATATAATATATATATATACCAAAAAGAAGTTCCAACCAGTTCACTAAAGATTTCACCATCATATTTCCAATTGTTCCTGCAAGAGAAACAAAAACAGTTGATCATATTCCCAATTTTTCCCAATTCAGAAACCACCTCAAAATTATTATCACTACCACATTCTCTACCAAGTTTAAGGAAATACATTACGTAAAGACAATGTGCTACGAGTAAAAAAGTACAAATCTTGCATCTTCAACCAAACAACGTGTACAAGTAACCATATCACAATCAAAGACCTTGCCTGTGATGAAGCAAGAGTTGCTTCCGTGATTGCACTCACCAAATATACAACTAGCTAGGGCCAGGACCACAAGCAAACATTAAAATTCCCAAACATACAACTAGCTAGGACAAATATTGTATAGACAGATGATGAGTGCCAAATAATGTATATATTTATCCCTTTTTGTTGGCATTTTAACTCATCTTTTGTGCATTAATTCTACATTTTATCCCATATTCTGTATTTTCATTGTTTTCAAGAATAAATATTTTTCTTACTTAATTTTGCATTTTTAGGTAATAAATAAAGTCTGGATGAATTGCGGAGCGGAATAGAGCAGAAAAGTAGTGAAAAGCCGGGAGGAATTACGCAAGGAAGCCGCAAAGAATGGAGCGCACGTCCAAAAAGCTGGAAGTGGACTCAAGAAGAAGAAAGTTGTTCTTAAAGAAGAAGTGGGCTCAAGGTTTTCCAAGCCCAAAACCCAAATCCAAACCCGCTTGCGACTTCAGCCGTCAGATCAGTTCTCAGAAGCATCCGACGGTCGCTCCCTTGTTGTTCATCGAAGTTTGATATCTCCGCCTAACACTACAACACCTAACTCCATCTGGCGTCGTTAATTTTGTTATATTATATAATCCAGCGGTCGCTACAAGCTTCACTTCATCTCACCGTCAGATTGATCTTTCATCTCCCTATCCCACGGCTCAGCGTCGCAGATCATCAAACTCGATACGCCCGCCTAACACCCAAGTATCGAACACCCTATACCCAGCCAAATGCACCTTTCTTCTTTCCTCTCCATCTCTTCTTCCTTCAGAACCCGTACCACCACCATGTCCGTCTCCAGTACCACCATCTTCTCCCCAAATCACTCCACTATCTTCTCCCCAAATCACTCTACCACCACCACACCTAAACCCATCATCACCATCACGTACTATCACGTTTTACATCAACTAATCTCCTCAATTTCTCATCTCTGCTGACTGAAACCCTAGGTGAGAAATTGAAGATATAAGTTGATGTTAGAGCAGCAATTGGAGCAGGAGATGACCCAGGAAGAGAAATAGAAGGATGGGTCGACGTGATGGAGCTGTTATTTCAAGGAATTAGGTGAGTTTCACCAAACCCTAGTTCTACTGTTTTGGGGGAAAATTGGGGGAAAACCCTAAATGTGTAATTGGGTATAAATTAGGAGTATGTGGTGTGTGTAAAAGTTACTGTGTATCTCTCTGGACTAGCCAGTAGAGAATTAGAACAATTTTAATTTTGCAATTCCAATTTCTGATTTTTGCATAACTGTTGACAGTTGAAAGTTGCATATGTTTTTAGTTATCTGAAATGTTGCTAATTGTGTCTAAATTATCACATATGATGAATGTTATTGCTTTATCCATGTTTAGCATGAGCTAAACAGCATCAGGCCAAGGCTCAGCTGAAGCCTTGTGCACTGTCATGTGACTAGAAGCTAGGATAGTTCTCCTGTTGCTATGTTTTGATTGAGCAAATGGGAGATACCAATGCTCATAGAGCCTGTGATTGGCTGTACTGTCAAAAGACAGCCAATTCTAGGGGCAAACTAGTGAGCAATTTAGTATTCTTCTATTTCTAAATGTATGCATAGGATCAAACACAACCTAGAAACATGTCATTTGATTAGGACACAAGGTGGATCCTAAGCCTTGGCTTAACCACTAATCCCTTCTCAGTAACTTGCATTTTCAGTCCTGTGTGCTTGAAATTCAGTTTATTTTCTTGCCTTTTTCTTCTTGCACTTTGAAGCCTACTGTGCACTGAAATCAGTGCACAATCCTCACCTTGCCCTTGGCCTCCAAGCCTTGGTTCTTTGCTGATTTACATTGCTATTTTCTTAGCTGTTTCTTTGCTGCTTTACCTTGCATTCTTGTCTGTATGCCATTTACCTTGGTTTGCCTTGCATCATCACTACACACTTTAGCTAGGAAGACTTCTTGTATGCTCCTCTCCCTGTGGACAAACCCCTACTCATCATTATATTATAAATCTTGACCTTGTATACTTGCAAGTGTTTTGTGTGCTTTTCATTTTCACACCAAGTTTTTGGCGCCGCTGCCGGGGAGCTGGCTGCCATATTTTTGAAGTTTTCATAACTGTTGTGGCCTTGTTGTGCTTGCATAGTTGTGTGTGTTCATTGCTATCTTGTTCACTTGCTAACTGCTGCTGGAGCTGTGCATTATTTGTTGTTGCTGCCAAGCCTGCTGCAAAGCCTGCTGCTGCTGCTGCTGCTGGTGCCTCCTCTGCCAAGCTGTGCTGTGCTGTTGCTGCCAAGACAAAGTCTGCTGCTGCTGTTGCTGCTGGTGAACCAAAGCAACTGCTGCTGCCAAGTGAAGCTGCTGGGCTGCCAACTGAAGTGAAGCTGCTGGGCTCTGCCTTCTTCTAGTGGGCTTGTACTTTTCTGAATTGGGCTTCACCAAGTGCTGCTGGGCTCTGCCTCCTTTTGTTGCTGGGCTCGTGGTCTTCTGTGAGCTGGGCTTCGTTGCTGCTGCTGCTGGGCTCTGCTCCACCTGTTGCTGCTGGGCTTGGACGTGAGCTGCTTAGGACGATCATAAAGCCCAACTGGGCTTTGCAACTAAAAGGGGACTAAAAGCCTATTTTTGGGCTTCCCTCCAAAAAACAAGTAAGCCTAACCCATGAGTTAACCCACTTGGGCCTCATTTAAATTCAAATTTGGGCTTGTAATAATTAATTTAATTATTTATTTGGGATTGTAATAATTTTTATTTTTTTTCTTTTTTTCTTTTTTCTTTTTTTTATTTGGGACTGTAATTATTTTTTTGTTTTCTTTTATTTTTATTTTTTTTATTTTTCTTTTTTCTTTTATGGGCTTGTCTTAATTATTATTATTGTTTTTATTTTCTTTTATGAGTTGTGATAATTTATGCTAGGTTTAGTTCAAAAATTTTTTTTCAAAGCCCAATTTTAAACCAAAAACAAAACCCTTCTTTAAACCAAAACCCATTCAAAACCAAATCTTCATAACCCTTGTGGGCCAAATTGTTTCCGATTGCTCTGTCTGACCAACATGTTAGTTAAGGTACCTACTAGGACATGATTGTGACCTACAGAGACCAGACAAACAGACTTGTTAGAATTAACCCAGACGAACCTATCGAAATTCTAAGTTCTGAGGGAGACAGTCCAGATCAACCAGAAACAATGGGAGAACCCCGTACCCTCAAGGATTATATGTACCCAACTAGAGCCAGTCAACCTTCTTGTATTTGCTGCCCGAGGCTAATGGCCATTATGAGCTGAAATCAAGCACAATACAGATGCTTCCTATTTTTAGAGGTGTTGAGAATGAAAACCCGTACCACCACGTGAGAGAATTCGAGGAAATTTGTGGAACTCTGCGTTTCACTCAAATGACCGACGAAACCCTGAAGTTAAGGCTTTTTCCTTTCTCCCTGAAAGATAAGGCAAAGGCCTGGCTCTATGCTTTACAGCCTCAATCCATCATGACATGGGATGACCTCATAAAGGAGTTTTTCAAAAAGTTTTTCCCGAACCACAAGACTGCGACAATTCGTCAAAGTCTGAATAGCTTTGTGCAATTAGAAGGTGAGACCTTAGCTAGATACCTGGAGAGATTCAATGAATTATTGCTCCAATGTCCCCATCATGGTTTTGAAAAATGGAGACTTGTGCAAATTTTGTATGAAGGTCTAGATGTGTCCACCCGAACAACGGTTGAGTCGATGTGTAATGGTCTATTCGTAGATAAAACTGCTGACGCGTCTTGGGACTTCTTGATTGAAGTAGCTGAAAAGACGCAACAGTGGGAATCCATCCGTGAAACCAGAAAGACTACATCCGAAGCAAAGGCTTTTAGGATTGAAGCGGATTTTGAGGGAAGAGCAAACATGGCATCAATAGTTAGGAGATTAGAAGAGTTAGAACTACATAAAAATTCAAAACCTTCCACCACTACTCTCCGAGAACATGTCGCTTCGTCTGTTTGTGCTGCTTGTAACGACCCCAACCATCAATTCCAAAATTGTCCAGATTTGCTTGCAGTCCAGGAGTCTAGGCTTGAACAGGCACATGCCATGTTTCAAAAACCAGAGCATAACCCTTATTCACAGACCTACAATCCAGGATGGAGAAACCACCCTAACTTTTCATGGTCAAAAGGACCCACTCAAGGAGGACCATCTCAACCCAATCAGAGCTATCAAAACAATCAGGGATATCAGAACAATCAAGGTTATCAACACCCGAGAAACCCTCAACAACAATCAAACTCTCAACAACAATCATATCCTCAACACAATACCGACAAGAGATTATCCACCCTAGAGGAAATGTTCCAGAGTTTGATGCAAAGTCAGAAAAATCTAGATCAAAAGATGGATCAAATATGTGAGAGAGAAAAGGGTAAACTTCCGAGCCAACCCCAACAAAATCCAAAGAGGATATTTCAAACAGGCACAACATCCTGCACTGAAACCTCACCTGATCAAATCCATGCCATTACCACCCTCCGAAGTGGTAAAGTCATCGAGAACAACGTGGGCGAACCTAATGAATCTGATACAAATTCCACGTGTCTCCACAACCCCAGAAAACCAAAGAATCTGAGCAAGTTGGAAAATCTGACAATTCTACTGCTGTGAATGTCCCTTTGCCAACTCATTCTCCTGTTGCCCCATTTCCTCAAAGATTGATCTATCAACAGAAAAGTACCCATTACAATGAGATGTTAGATCTGTTCAAGAGAGTCAACATCAACATTCCTTTTCTTGAAGCAATCAAGCAAATCCCTGCTTATGCCAAATTCCTCAAAGACTTGTGTACTCAAAAGCGCAAGCTCAATGTGCAAAAACGTGCTTTCTTAGCTGAGCAGGTAGTTCCATCATTCTGAACAAAACTCCACCCAAGTTTAGGGATCCAGGATGTCCAACAATTTCTTGCACTATAGGAGAACACACGGTCAATAAAGCGTTATTAGACCTAGGTGCAAGTGTTAACCTACTGCCATATTCTGTTTATGAGCAGTTAGGTCTTGGGGAGTTGAAACCAACATCTATCACTCTACAACTGGCAGACCGATCTGTCAAGATTCCTCGTGGAGTGGTCGAAGATGTTTTGATCAAGGTTGACAAATTCTATTTTCCCGTAGACTTCATTGTCTTAGACACTCAACCTGTACAAAACCCAGACTGTCACATTCCTGTCATCTTAGGACGTCCTTTCTTGGCTACGTCCAACGCGATCATTAATGTCGGAATGGAGTGTTAAACTGTCTTTTGGTAACATGACGGTAGAATTGAATGTGTTCGATATTAGTCAACAACCTGTGAATCTGATGATGATGTGCATGAAGTTAATATGATTGAAGGATTAATGCAAGATTCGTTGACTAACATTCTATCCGTCGACCCCTTTCAAGCATGTATGGAGAACTTTAACCCTGATTCCTATGATGATGCATACTGTAGTGACGTCCTATCTCTGCTCGAATCTGTACCTCAAATGGACGTCACTGAAAGGAAATATGAAGTGGAACCACCCCTACTCTCTGATTCCAAGCTTATTCCATCCATTGTTGAGCCACCCAAGCTTGAATTGAAAACATTGCCTAGTACGTTGAAGTACGCATTCCTAGGTTCTTCTGATACTTTACCTGTCATTATTTCATCATGTTTAGACACGGAACAGGAAAGTAAGCTTTTAGAAGTACTTAAGGAACACAAAGAGGCCTTAGGATGGACCATCTCAGATCTCAAAGGAATTAGTCCCACCATTTGCATGCACCACATTAACCTTGAAGAGAATGCCAAACCATCGAGGGAAATGCAAAGGAGACTTAATCCTAACATGAGAGATGTAGTCAAAGGAGAGATCCTGAAACTACTTGATGCGGGTATCATATACCCAATTCCCGATAGCAAATGGGTTAGTCCCATTCAAGTTGTGCCTAAGAAGTCAGGCATTACTGTTGTTCAGAACGACAAGAATGAATTAGTCCCTACTCGTACAACCACAGGATGGCGAGTATGCATCGACTACAGGAAGTTGAACACAGTAACAAGGAAGGATCACTTCCCGCTCCCTTTCATTGACCAAATGCTAGAACGTGTGTCTGGACACAGTCACTACTGTTTTCTAGATGGCTTTTCCGGTTATAACCAAATTCACATTGCTCCGGAAGATCAGGAAAAAACTACATTCACGTGTCCATTTGGGACGTTTGCTTATAGACGTATGCCCTTCGGGTTGTGTAATGCACCTGCTACTTTTCAGCGTTGCATGATGAGCATTTTTTCTGACATGATAGATAGTTTTCTCGAGATCTTTATGGATGATTTCTCTGTTTTTGGTTCCTCGTTTGACGAATGTTTGAAGCATCTTGCCCTCGTGATATCCAGATGTAAAGAAAAGAACCTTGTTCTAAATTGGGAAAAATGCCATTTTATGGTGAATTCAGGAATAGTTCTAGGACACATCATCTCAGAAAAGGAATTGAAGTGGATAAAGCTAAAGTTGACCTCATTCAACATCTACCACAACCTTGCTCTGTGAAGGAGATCAGATCATTTCTAGGTCATGCTGGTTTTTACCGGCGATTCATCAAAGATTTCAGCAAAATCTCCAGACCTCTGTGCAGTCTTCTCTCCAAAGATGTTGCCTTCAATTTCGATGCTGCTTGTGTGAAGGCATGGGAGGAATTAAAAACCCTTCTCACCACCGCTCCTATAGTCCGACCACCCGATTGGAAGCTTCCGTTCGAACTTATGTGTGATGCCTCTGATTATGCTGTTGGTGCTGTTTTAGGACAGCGAGTTGATAGACTACCATATGTGATATACTATGCTAGCAAAACCCTTAATGATGCCCAACTCAATTATTCAACTACCGAGAAGGAATTGCTTGCCGTCGTTTTCGCATTAGACAAGTTTAGATCTTATCTGATAGGGTCTAAGATCATCATATACACAGACCATGCGGCTTTGAAGTATCTTCTTTCCAAGAAGGATGCTAAAGCTCGCCTTATTCGATGGATACTCTTATTACAGGAATTCGATCTCGAAATCCGTGATAAGAAAGGTTGTGAGAATGTGGTTGCTGATCATTTGTCTAGATTAACTTTAGAGTCTATTGATGAATTGAGCTGATTAGAGAATCATTCCCAGATGAACAGCTGATGTCTATCTCAGACCTTCCTTGGTTTGCTGATATTGTTAACTACCTCGCTACAGGTAGGATGCCCTCACGTTGGTCGAGACAAGACCGCTCTAAATTCCTGGCTGAAGTCAAACATTTCCTTTGGGATGACCCATATTTGTTTAAGTACTGTCCAGACCAAATCATTAGGAGATGTGTCCCCAACACTGAACAGAAAGATGTGATATCTTTCTGTCATGACCAAGCATGTGGAGGCCATTTCAGTGCCAAGAAAACCGCTGCAAAGATCTTGCAGTGTGGATTCTATTGGCCATCATTGTTCAAGGATTGCCATGATTATTGTGTTGCTTGTGAACGCTGTCAAAAGCTAGGAAGCATTTCGAGGAGAAACATGATGCCATTGAACCCCATTTTGATTGTGGAGATTTTTGATGTTTGGGGGATAGACTTCATGGGTCCATTTCCCATGTCTGACAGCAAGTTGTACATCCTAGTCGCAGTTGATTACGTTTCTAAGTGGGTAGAAGCCATAGCAACCAGAACAAATGACCACAAGGTGGTACTTTCATTTCTAAAGGAAACATATTTTCACGTTTTGGTACCCCTAGAGCTATCATCAGTGACGGCGGTTCACATTTTCGTAACAAGTACTTTGAGTCTTTAGTACGCAAGTATGGCATAACTCACAAGGTTGCTACTCCGTACCACCACCCTCAGACTAGTGGACAAGTGGAAGTGTCTAATAGGGAAATTAAGCACATTCTGGAGAAGACGGTCAACCCGTCCAGGAAAGATTGGTCATTGAGATTGAATGATGCTTTGTGGGCCTATAGAACAGCTTATAAGACACCAATTGGCATGTCCCCCTATCGTCTAGTGTATGGAAAGCCGTGCCATCTACCTGTGGAATTAGAACATCGTGCCTACTGGGCAATCAAAGAGCTGAACTTTTCTCTGGACGAAGCTGGAATTCAACGGAAACTTCAACTCAACGAGTTGGAAGAATTGAGAAATGAGGCTTATGACAGTGCCAAGCTGTACAAGCAGAAGATGAAGATGTTTCATGACAAGCGTATTCTGCGCAAATCCTTCACTCCTGGTCAGAAAGTCTTGCTGTATGACTCCCGATTACATCTTTTTCCAGGAAAACTGCGTTCCAGATGGAAGGGTCCGTACCTAGTACGCACAGTTTTTCCTCATGGAGCTGTAGAGCTGGAGGATGTCTCCAACAAGAACGTTTTCAAAGTCAACGGGCAGAGATTAAAGCCATTCCTTGAGCCATTTCCACCCGACATTGAAACAACCAACCTGGAGGACCCAGTCTATGTGGACTAAACTGGTCCACTCTTTCCCTAAATAACCAAAAAGTTTTCCAAATGTTTCCCTAAAAACCAAAATTTTCGTTTTCCCATCAAAACCAAATTTCCCAACAAAACCAAATTTTTTCCAAAAAGTCCAATCCCATTAAAAACCAAATTTTCTTGTAGATAATGTGTTAGTTAAATTTCCTTTTGTGTATATTTTGTGCTCATCCATTGTGACTCTAATATGATGGATTTTTGCCTTGAATAACGGAGTTTTAATCGAGCTGCCGCCGTACAATCGGGTATTCTCTCTCCTTTTACTCTACTCAGCATGTTCCTCTCATATATTGTTTTATAATTCTTTCCATATTTTGAAACATTGAGGACAATGTTTAGTTTAGGTTTGGGGGTATAGAGTAGATGCCATGATAATTTGCCATAATTGAAAACAAACTCCTTCTTCTTTTTGAAAAAATTGAAAAATTCCAAAAAAATTAAAACATCAAAATTCAAAAAAAATTAAAAAAAAAATGAAAAATCATAAAAATGGAGCTCATTTACCTTGAAATGTTGACTCTTGTGCAAATATGTATTTTTATTAGGAGTCTTAGTCTAGATATTTAGGCACCCTGATTCTAGCACAATTCACATAGTGATAAGAAATTTGCACGCGCACGATCTACCAATACATGTATGGCCTCGATCTTCAAGGTGTTTGATAGGAAGTTACGATTGCCAATCACTTTAGAATACTGAACGAAACTTGACTAGCTTGTTCTTTGGTTGGTTGGGATAGAAGGTGGAGGTTACATTAAGAAAGACAACCATCGAATTTAACTGGGTGCATCAAAAAGGGCTACCTCTTGCAAAGTGTCATGTAATTTTTGTTTCCTTTTGTATTGTATCAAAAGTGTTTTCTTTTGCAAAAAAAAAAAAAAAAAAAATACAAAAAATACAAAAAAATCAAGTATTTATCAATTCCATCATCTCTTGTTCCAAAAATAAAAGAGAGTAGTCAATGTAAATAAGAGTCATGTAAATAGTCATTTTGTTGTTTCATTGTAATAAGCAAGGAGGGTGTATGCCATTGATGTACAACGCGAGTAATTGTGAAATACCTCCAACTCATTCACAATTCTCGTAAAGTCCGGACAGCTAGCTAGATTTCGACCTTGGTTCTTAGCCTGAGAAACTATCTCTTGGTGATTAGTAGTCATAACATACGATCTTTCTTTACACATGTGTAGATACACTTTACACTCTTATCACATGTCTTTTTTTGTTATCAGTGCTAGGATTGTGCCTTTGATAGCTAGATTGACATCTCCATTTTGCTGTGAGCTTAAACTGTTTTGCACATGTCACATTTGATGGAATCTGAGCTTATATTTTGACCTAGAACTTTGTAGGTACGTTCTAAGCAAACCTTCACGAGACTTCAACTCGTCCACTAGGGACACTTAGTGGTTTAAAAGGCTTAGTGCATACGCTAAATGCATTCGAGAGACCAGCGACAGTGGTATAGTTAGGATTTCCTTAGTTTTGTTTTACTTGAGGACAAGTAAAATTCAGGTTTGGGGGTATTTGATGAGTGCCAAATAATGTATATATTTATCCCTTTTTGTTGGCATTTTAACTCATCTTTTGTGCATTAATTCTACATTTTATCCCATATTCTGTATTTTCATTGTTTTCAAGAATAAATATTTTTCTTACTTAATTTTGCATTTTTAGGTAATAAATAAAGTCTGGATGAATTGCGGAGCGGAATAGAGCAGAAAAGTAGTGAAAAGCCGGGAGGAATTACGCAAGGAAGCCGCAAAGAATGGAGCGCACGTCCAAAAAGCTGGAAGTGGGCTCAAGAAGAAGAAAGTTGTTCTTAAAGAAGAAGTGGGCTCAAGGTTTTCCAAGCCCAAAACCCAAATCCAAACCCGCTTGCGACTTCAGCCGTCAGATCAGTTCTCAGAAGCATCCGACGGTCGCTCCCTTGCTGTTCATCGAAGTTTGATATCTCCGCCTAACACTACAACACCTAACTCCATCTGGCGTCGTTAATTTTGTTATATTATATAATCCAGCGGTCGCTACAAGCTTCACTTCATCTCACCGTCAGATTGATCTTTCATCTCCCTATCCCACGGCTCAGCGTCGCAGATCATCAAACTCGATACGCCCGCCTAACACCCAAGTATCGAACACCCTATACCCAGCCAAATGCACCTTTCTTCTTTCCTCTCCATCTCTTCTTCCTTCAGAACCCGTACCACCACCATGTCCGTCTCCAGTACCACCATCTTCTCCCCAAATCACTCCACTATCTTCTCCCCAAATCACTCTACCACCACCACACCTAAACCCATCATCACCATCACGTACTATCACGTTTTACATCAACTAATCTCCTCAATTTCTCATCTCTGCTGACTGAAACCCTAGGTGAGAAATTGAAGATATAAGTTGATGTTAGAGCAGCAATTGGAGCAGGAGATGACCCAGGAAGAGAAATAGAAGGATGGGTCGACGTGATGGAGCTGTTATTTCAAGGAATTAGGTGAGTTTCACCAAACCCTAGTTCTACTGTTTTGGGGGAAAATTGGGGGAAAACCCTAAATGTGTAATTGGGTATAAATTAGGAGTATGTGGTGTGTGTAAAAGTTACTGTGTATCTCTCTGGACTAGCCAGTAGAGAATTAGAACAATTTTAATTTTGCAATTCCAATTTTTGATTTTTGCATAACTGTTGACAGTTGAAAGTTGCATATGTTTTTAGTTATCTGAAATGTTGCTAATTGTGTCTAAATTATCACATATGATGAATGTTATTGCTTTATCCATGTTTAGCATGAGCTAAACAGCATCAGGCCAAGGCTCAGCTGAAGCCTTGTGCACTGTCATGTGACTAGAAGCTAGGATAGTTCTCCTGTTGCTATGTTTTGATTGAGCAAATGGGAGATACCAATGCTCATAGAGCCTGTGATTGGCTGTACTGTCAAAAGACAGCCAATTCTAGGGGCAAACTAGTGAGCAATTTAGTATTCTTCTATTTCTAGATGTATGCATAGGATCAAACACAACCTAGAAACATGTCATTTGATTAGGACACAAGGTGGATCCTAAGCCTTGGCTTAACCACCAATCCCTTCTCAGTAACTTGCATTTTCAGTCCTGTGTGCTTGAAATTCAGTTTATTTTCTTGCCTTTTTCTTCTTGCACTTTGAAGCCTACTGTGCACTGAAATCAGTGCACAATCCTCACCTTGCCCTTGGCTTCCAAGCCTTGGTTCTTTGCTGATTTACATTGCTATTTTCTTAGCTGTTTCTTTGCTGCTTTACCTTGCATTCTTGTCTGTATGCCATTTACCTTGCTTTGCCTTGCATCATCACTACACACTTTAGCTAGGAAGACTTCTTGTATGCTCCTCTCCCTGTGGACAAACCCCTACTCATCATTATATTATAAATCTTGACCTTGTATACTTGCAAGTGTTTTGTGTGCTTTTTATTTTCACACCAACAGACACAAGTCATACTTTCTTATACTGTACTAATCACATTTCGACAAAGTTTAAGGAAATACAAATTTGTGCATTCCAAGGTTAGCTGGTTATTTTACCTTAAATTGATAGTCAGTCAGTTAGACAATGTGCGATGTTGCATCATCATCGTCTGACTCGAGCTCCTCCATTGCCTCCAAAAGAGTTTGAAGTGAAGTACTACCTAACCCAAATCCCTCATCTAACACAATAAAATAGTTAGTTGACGTACAAGAACCATAGTAAATGAATCACTAACTAAAATTGATATAATAGCAAACATAAATTGAATATGTTACTTACTCTTCAACGCACTTCTTATCCAATCTTGTGTGCATATCAGAGCTTCAATTGTTTCTGGAAGCATTGAAGAACGAAATTTATCTACAACTCTACCACTAGTGCTGAAAACAGATTCAGAAGCCACCGATGACGCATGAATTGCTAATATATCACGAGCTATCACTGCTACAATTGGATACATTGGTCCATGAAATTTCCACCACCCCAAAACATCAAAACTAGAATCATTCAGATCAATACCACTTCCTTTTCTAATAGGGTGAACATCAGCTGATAGGTATTACACTATATCTGTGCGAACAACGTCATGTTGTGAACTTTCTTCCAGAAATGCCGTCAAACCTTTCCTTCTAGAAGTAAAAGAACTTTGAGAAGATGAAGTACTACCACTACTACCAACTGAATATTCCATGTTCACTTGATTTGTCGAAATGTTTGCTGAGTATACATGAGCTGAAGAAGCATAATGTGTTGCATATTCATTATACAATCTTTTCAAGACTTCCATAACTTCTAACTTCTTCTCCTCGCTGTTACCAGGATATATTAATGGGAAATAGTAATCCAATAATTTCATTTTAAACCGAGGATCTAAAATGGAAGCTATTGCAAATGTTTTACTAGTAAGTTGCCAATATATTTCAAACTTTTTCATCATATTCACTGCCATTTTTTAGAGTAATGCATCATCGGAATCACACCACTCACGAAGTTCTAAATACAAAGAACAAGCAGTACTGTCACGTATGACGTACCTGAAAAGAGAATGGTGACTTCATAAAAGAACTTCAAGCAAATTGAAAGACTACTTGCATTCTTCCAGTCTTCACTCGTTGGAGCAACATTAAGAAAATCAGCTTTAATCTTTCCCGAACCGGTTAAATGCTTCCCGAAATAGAAGTGTTGTTTCAAGCATCAGATAGGTAGAATTCCACCTTGTATCAACGTCTTGAATCAACTTTTTATCAAGAGCATTGACTTGCAAGAAAACTTATTTAAATTTTTGTTGTCTTTGTGGTGAACCTCTAATAAATTTCACTGAATTTCTAATTTTCTGTATTTCTTCTTTAATTTGCAGCATCCCATGATCAACAATAATGGCAACTACATGAGCAGAACATCGAACATGGAATAATTCCCCATCCAAAAGTAATCCATTATCTGGTTTTAGCTGAGCAAGAAGTTCACTTACCATGACTTTGTTAGTTGAAGCATTATCCAGCGTAATTGAAGCTATCTTCCTATCTATATTCCACTTGTACAACTGCTCTATCAGTACCTTTGCAATGTTAACTCCAGTGTGTTGCCCATCCACAACGTTAAAAGATAAAATTCTCTTCTGAATCTTTCATTCTTCATCAACATAATGAGCTGTCAAAGACATATAACCTCTATTCTGAGTGGTACAAGTCCACATATCAGTAGTAAGGCTTATGCGACTCTATACCTTACTAAAAATCTCGTACAAATGCTTCTTTTCCATTTGATAAATCTTTATGCAGTCTGACTTCGTAGTGTTCCGCTTCACAAGTTTAATATTGGGTTGTAATGAAGTCAGCACCCTTCTAAAACCAATGTACTCTACAAATGAGAAAGGGAGTTCATGCAAGATAATCATTCTTGCAATACAATCACGAGTTGCTTCTTGGTTAAACTTAAAGTTGTAAGCAGCTACTGACCCATCTTGTGTTTCACTAGCTTTCAAGAACATTTGGTTAATTTGCTGTTGTGCTCCTTTGTACGCCATACAACTATTTAGATGTTTCCTCAAACTGCTTGTCCCATTTTTGCTCTCCGCACCAATATTCCTCTTGCAGTGCTTGCATTCTCCGTGTGTTTTTCCTTTTATCAATACCTCTTGAAATTCAGCCCAATACTTTGAGGTTCTTTTGTGTTTACGTGTAGGTGACGGAACCAAATCTGTTGTTGCCGCTTCTATATGATCAGAATCACTTGACTCACTGGCTACAGTTTATACTTCTTTCGGCTCTGCTGAGTTTACAACTTTACTCTTCTTTGCAGCCTTCGAAACGGCAGCTTTAGGAGGCGGCATATACGGGGATTTCGAAACGGTAACTTTAGTCTTCTTTACAGGAACACAATGACCACCAACACTACTTCCTGTTTGACTTTTCATGTTGCCTCTGCAAGGAAAAACCAACAAACATCTGTATCAGCCTATCAGGTGTCATAAAGTATAAACGATAATAAATTTAACAAGCATATACAGTAACAAAAAGACAAATGTTCCAAGCATATACGCATAAACAGCATACGCATCAACCACACACAAGGAATTAGTAGTTTATGACTTAATTGCCAAAATGGCAGTAGAGGACTTGCTCTTGTGCATGTTTGCTGCAAGCTACTGAAAACACCCAACCTTCGAGCTATCATTGATTTCTCACAAAAACAACCATAGAGTTCACATATCACTGAGATTACAGGGATACCCATTCAAGCATAATAAGTTTGCCTTGTCTGCGCAAGAGAAACCATCAAGAACAAGGAAAAAAAATTGATACAAAATGAAAGAAATTA
This sequence comes from Papaver somniferum, assembly GCF_003573695.1. Classification (NCBI taxonomy): domain Eukaryota; kingdom Viridiplantae; phylum Streptophyta; class Magnoliopsida; order Ranunculales; family Papaveraceae; genus Papaver; species Papaver somniferum. Next base: position 110,379,861 of record NC_039368.1, read on the forward strand.
AACAGTAGACTAATAAGAGATGAGCGATTTCAACTAGACAATTACTAGATAAGAAATAGTATAATAACTAGACACAACAACAAATCTACGCCGGCCTGTTTGACAACTCTACCCACAAATCTAACTTCACTAGAAGCAACAATTAGAGCCATAAGTTCAATTATTGAATTTAGAGAAATTGAGCGCACCAAATACTGATTAAAATTGAGAAATTGAAAGATACCCACTGATTAAAATTGAGAAATTGAAAGATACCCACTGATTAACCTTTAAGAATTTGTAGAGTAGCATATCATACTTTTCTTTCAGTGAAAGAATTTGAGAAACAAAGGATTTCCACTTCCAGTGTGTAGAAGTAGTTGCAGGCAGAGGCAGGAGAAGAAAGTAGATCGGAATGGGTGGTGAGCTTCTCATCCTTTCCTTTATATATGACCTAATTTTCGCTGGGGATTTTACACAATTAGCTTTTATGAAATACCCGAATACCCGCGGGTACCCGACGGGTAGGATCCGAGTGGACCCGTTCATAAACGGGTATATATGGGTAATTACCCGCCGGGTCCAAAGTGGTTAATGGGTCCAATTTAAGGACCCGGAACCGGACCCAAATCCATCGGTTCCGGTTCCGGACCCGGGTAATGGGTACCATTGACAGCCCTAGTTATTAGGATAACTTTATATTTGTGCCGAACTTAACAAGACCTCTTCTTTTTACGGATACGGTGTGGCAAGTACGGGTGTGTGACGGACGGACGGATACGGATTATGGGTCATCCGCGTCCAAACCGTCAAAATTGCAGATTTGGAAAATCTAACCGTGTCCGGCTCAATCACCCGCGAATTTAACATCTGTGGATTAGCGGGTGATACGGACCGGATATGGATTAACCGCGGATTTAATAAAAATACAAAAAAAAAAAGTGCAACAAACCCCAATTCTTCATAATACACAGCTCCTCAAGGAAACAATGATTGTGTTGATCTTTGCAGCTGGGCGTATAGAGCAGTTAGTTTAGAATGGACTCGTGAAATTTTTGATATAGAAATCTTGACGCAGTTTAGACTAATATGCACTTCACTCAGTACCCAAATTTCCACTTCCGCAATTTAGACTAACTAGATTTGTGCCCGTGCTATGCACCGGGCATATTTTTTTAGCTTGGTGTTCGGGGCTTTACCTCGTCCATGGTAAAGTTCCGTGACGATGTATTTTTGATTTGGTGTGCGTAGGGCTTTGCCCCGCCCGTGACGATGTATTTTTGATTTGGTGCGCGGAGCTTCGCCCGCCCCGTAGCGATGTATTTTTGATTTGGTGTGCGCGGGGCTTCACCCCGCCCTGTGGAGATATATATTTGATTGGGCGTGTCGGAGAAAATACATTAAATATGTGAATATGTGCAGATTTCGTTTATTTTTTCCTTTTATATTGGTGTGCGCGGGCGTCCCCGTGACAATGCATTTTCGATTTGGTGTGCGCGTGTAGATGTATTTCTGATTTGATGTGGCGGGGCAAATATATTAAGTAGGTGAGGATATGTGGAAATTTTATTTACTTTTTCCTTTCATTTTCACAAAAAATATATAGATTTTTTCCCCTTTATATATTGATTTGAAAAAAAAATAGTCCTAATATAATAATTATTTGATTATCAAATTGAATTTGAATTTCCATAAAATTTTAAACACCGTAAGTTATGTTTAAGTTTGTAATTTTTAAATAAATCATACATTGTCAAGTGTTATAACCTAAATATTGTCATTTCATGAATTCCAAATTTAATTTGGTTTTCTTTTTTTAAATTTTTTCTATTATTTTACAATCCATCATACGTTGTCAAATGTCCTCACCAAAACGCTTGTTTTATAAAACTCAAAAAAATCTATTTCGACCAATAAAAAACGAAGATTTCCTCACCCTTTAACATGATAGTTGTATTTGTCTAGGCCTTTTAAGACTTTTGATATGCACATCATCTATCATCTCCTCCATGTACGCTGCCCATTGATATGTAATCTAAGATCCTAATTAAGGAGAGGGTTGAATACAGGGAAATGTGGTTCGAGCAATTAAGGCTGCTCTTATTGAGTACTAGTGAATTAGAAAGTATTACCAAACTTGTGAATTGTCGAGAAAAAACAAATTTATAAATTCGTCTGTGCGCATGGCATCCATCTATGGAGCTAGAACCCTTGCTGTGGTTGGTTCGTGTAGTGTAATGGTTTGGTTTGTTGCTCGGTAAAGGGAAACTCCACTTTTGCCCGTGAGCCCATCTACATCTGTAATCCTATTACCGAGGAGTATGTTTGTCTTCCAGCATTTAATAACTACATCAAAGAATGTAATGGTAGGACGACAGACCATTTTCATTATGGATTTGGCTATCATCATTATTTATTAGGGTGCTTTCATTTTCTTGTGAGACTCCTCATGAAGAAAGACGAATCCTATTATCTTTTATCGCCTTTCACAATCAAGGTGTGTGCATTTAATCGGATCTACGCATTCATCGATAGTCTAAACACAAACTTATTACCATTTTAGTCTAAAGAAGTATATATATTCAGCTTAATGGGAATAACATGGGATACAAACCGGATAGGAATTGGTAAGATTTCTGTATGATACAAACCAGCTAGGCTAAAACCAACAAGTTTCATAAGATTTCTGTATTAAAGTTCAGCTACTAATGTAACTTCATTCTTGAACTCTTGTTCGCTTTGTTTGGAATTTTTTGACAGCCAATCAGTGTGCCCAAAAGTCACCTCATTCTAAAATTCAACCTTCCCTTCGGTTCCTTTTGTGCACTACCCAACTTACTGGGCTGCCCATCTCAACCAAGGCATCTTTATGTCGCCGGCCTCGTGTATATTTTTGGCTTGTTGTCATCGTATCGGTTTCACTATTTAAGCAATGCGATATAGGGTGTGGAATTTTATTGTGAATCGGAACTAATAACAAAATTACCATGGCTGCCGAATGGGTACAGGTGAGTTGTTAGCTAGCAGAGAAAGAGAGAGGTAATCTACTGGAAGATATCTAAACAATAACAGGTGAGAACTAATCTTTATTATAGTTGCGTGCATGATGTATTTGTGAATATAAAATAGAATTCATAAGACGGAGAAGTTACCTACTGAGATAATGCTAGATATCCTATCTCGTTTACCTCATCAAACCATCATCAACTGCAAAATAGTTAGAAAACCCTTAAGAGATATAATAACAAATAGTATCATCATCTTTCAGTTTGGTAATAACCCTGCTTTAATCTGTTATGGAGGAGAGCAATACGATGATGTTACTGCGCAAGGGAATTATTCTTACAAAACAATTATAGAAATCGATAATAATGCGCCAATGGCATGCCTTGTCCCTATCCATGTTGGCCGCACCATGCGCCAATGGCATTCTAATCATGCCATCCGAACCACTGTGCCAATGGCAAATCATGCCAGCCACATCTCCGCGCCAAGGCATGCCAACCATGCCGGCCGCACCACTGTGCCAATGGCAAACCATGCCAGTCACATCTCCGCGCCAAGGCATGCCAACCATGCCGGCCGCACCACTGTGCCAATGGCAAACCATGCCAGTCACATCTCCGCGCCAAGGCATGCCAACCATGCCAGCCGCACCACTGTGCCAATGGCAAACCATGCCATCCACATCTCCGCTCCAAGACATCCCAACCATGCCATCCGCACCACTGTGCCAATGGGAAATCATGCCTGCCACGTTTAGTGCGCCAAGGCATGCCTAGCCATTCTAGCCGCACCATGCGCCAATGGCATGCCAAACCCTTGACCCCACCATGCCAAGCCAACCACACCTTTCCTTGGCCCTAGCCATGTTGGCCACACCATGCGCCAATGGCATGCCAAATCCTTGATCCTGCCATGCCAAGCCAACCGCACCTTACCTTGGCCCTAGCCATGCCAATGCATGCCAAACCCCGCACCTTTCCTTGGCCCTATCCATTTTGGCTGCAACATGCGCCAATGGCATGCCAAACCCTTGGCCCCACCATGCCAAGCCAACTGCCGCTTGCCTTGTCCCTAGCCATGCTGGCCGCACCATGCGCTAATGGCATACCAAACCCTTGGCCCTATCCATGCTGGACGCACCATGCGCCAATGGCATGCCAAACCCTTAGCCAAACTATGCCAAGCCAACCGCACCTTGCCTTGGCACTACCACGCCAAGCCATCCAAACCCTTGGCCCCGCTATGCCAAGCCGTACGCACCATCCTGCTTTGTCCCCACTATGCCAAGACATTCGCACCATTCGGCCTTGGCCCTGCTATGCCAAGTCGTTCGCACCATTCGGCCTTGGCCCCGCTATGCCAAGCCGTCCACACCATTCGGTCTTGGCCCCACTATGCCAAGCCATTCGTACAATTCTGCTTTGGCCCTACTATGCGAGGCCATCCGGACCACTCGGTCATGCCCCACTATGCCAAGCCATCCACACCATTCGTCCTTGGCCCCGCTATGCCAAGACGTATGCACCATTCGGCCTTGGCCCCACTATTCCAAGTTGTCTGCACCATTCTGCCTTGGCCCCGCTATGCCAAGCCGTCCGCGCCATTTGCCTTTGTCATACCATATCGGCCTTCCCTATGCGGCTACCAAAAAGAAGGCATGCGACGATCAACGACCACCCTTCAATCCCAGATGCAAATCCTAGCTGTCAAAGGTCGCCAGATAACCATGGTAACCTTTGGCCCAAAACCCTAGTTTTGGCCATGTCACATGTGCCAATGGCATTCCAACCACCTTGTCGCGTCATTCCATGCCGACCTTCCCTATGCGTCTACCAAAAAGAAGGTGTGCGACGTTCAACGACCACCCTTCAATCCTAGGCGTCCAAGGTCGCCAGACAACACATGGTAACCTTTGGCCCAAAACCCTAGTTTTAGCCACGCCAAACCGCGCCAAGGCATGCCATGCCACATGTGCCAATGGCATGACAACCACCTTACCGCGCCATGTCGGACTTCCCTACCGTCCACCAAAACAAAGGCGTGCGACGATCAACGGCCACATTTTCATCTAAGGCGCAGATCTTAGCCGTCCAAGGTTACCAGCTAACGCATGGAAACTTTTGTCCCTAGTTTGGTCACGGCTAAACCAGGCCATATTAAAGTCGTACCGAGCATTCTTTCATGTCACTGGCTACCAAACGAAAGGTTGGAATAATCAATGGATACCTTTCCTCCTAAGATGCAAAATCTCGACCGTCGAAGGTCACCAAGCCGGCAAGTCTCCCAGGCTCGACTTACCAGAAGACAACAACATGTTACATGTTTTCCACGAAAAAAATCGAGACATCAACGCACATCACAAACTGGGGGATGCTCATTGGGTATTGGTTTGGTGGTTTACAGCGTGCGGCGTACACTACGCCCGTTATAAGGAAGTGTCATAAGGATGAGGCGGTTAGTAAATACGGGAGTAATGGTGAAACGCTTTCTTTTATGGAACATCAATTCCAGGTGTCACCGGTTACCACCTCCTCCCATTTACTCACTTGTTTTCCTTTTCTTAATGAGACCATAGTACGTTTCATTTCGACTTGTACAAATAGGCATTACCTATTTCCACCGAACAACAAGTTCAGGTCAGGAGCATACAACACTCAGAAAACATTTTGCTAGCTTTCCATATGTTAGCTTCCCTCTTTCTAATACAAGTTGTAAAAAAAACTACTCTTCCAGAATCAACTATTCTGGTCTCAACACTTTCTTCGCTTCCCTCCCCAAAACTAACCCTTCTTCTTCACTTTGTGAACGAAGCAAGTCCGCAACGACCATTTCTTGGTTTAGGCCGGATTTGTACAGATTGATCTCTCGAATCTAAAGTACTCCTTTGCAGTACATTTTTTAGGGTTTAGATTCGTTTCTCACCAACACACCCGAAATTACCAAAATCAACAGAAACCGTTTTCACCTTCAAACAAGGATCAATTGGATACTTTCATGCCAATTGAACCCTGTATGTGGATCAGGTAAAAAATTTATAGATCATCATACCCAATATAGAGTAATGGAGTTCTTGCCAGGTTCGCATGAACGATTCTCTTCCCTGCACAGTCAGATTCTCCTAATGGATCATGTACCCTCAACTGCAAAAATCTACAATCATGTAAGGCAGGAAGAAGAACAACAAGGTATAAACTCTTCTTTTGTACCTTCTTTTGAGTCTGCCACTTTGAATGTTTCTCACAGACCTTTAAGGACGTTTACTTTACAACCCTTGTTGTCTGCCATGGTTGGTTCGTGTAATGGTTTGGTTTGTTGCTTGGTAAAGGGAAAGTCCTCTCTTGAGCGCGATGCCATCTATATCTGTAATCCCGTTACAGAGGAATGTGTTTATCTTCCAACACTCACCTACAACAAAGCATGTAATGGTTATTTTTATTATGGATTTGGTTATCATCATTCTGATAGGTGCCAAATATTGCATTATTTCTTATCATTTTATTGGCCCTTATCCCATTTTGTATGCTTCTAATTCTCTTTTTGTAATGAATTCTGTATTTTACTCTCCTCAAGGATAAATACTTCATACTATTTAATTTTGTATTTTTAGGTTCTAAATAAAGCTTGGATGAGTTGCGGAGCGAAGAGAGCAAAGATATGACAGAAACTCCGGAAAAAAGGCAGCCAAGAATGTGGTATGGAAGACTCAAGGATAGAAGTGGGCTTAAAAAGGAAGAAATTGTTCTCAAAGAAGAAGTGGGCTCAGCATTTCCCAATCCCAAACTTATTTCCCAAACCCAAACCCATTTCACAAGCCTAAATCCCAAACCCAAACCCTCTTCTATTTTAGCCGTCCGATTCGATCCATCTTAACAATCCAACGAAGTTGCTTTACTGTGCATCATATTTCTCTGATCCTGGAAAACACCATAACACCTAACTCTAATATGAACCATCAGATTCGGTACAGATGATTCGCATCCAATGGTGTATACGCTCGCATCATCTATTTCGATACGTCTGCCCAACACTACAGTGCCTAATACCCTCATCACCTACACCAGTCGAGCCAAACACTCCCTTCACCCAACACCTTCGTTTTCTCCCAACACCGACATTTTCAGAGCTCCGCAACTCACAGCAGCTCGAAGTCCTTCCCCCAAATACCACCATCTTTACCCGACCACAACAGAAGAAGCATCAGTCGAACCCCTAGTTCTCTCTGTCTCCATCATAGCGTCTTCCCCAAATCCTAGATGCTACGATTGAGAGAGACAAAACTAGGGTTTCCTTCACAGTCGAGCTAGGATGCAACTGGAGCAGGAGATGGAGCAGGAAGATCAGAGGAAGCATGGGTCGAGCAGGAAGAGCAGTTATCAGACAAGTGGTGAGATTATTTGACCAAAAATGTCGAAACCCTAATTTGAAAATTAGGTATTTTCTTTTGGAAAAAAGTGTAGTATAAATAGGCTGTTATGTGTGTGTGTGAGGGCATACTTGGGCTAGCCAAGTTTCAATCAATTGTAGTTCCAGTTCAGTTTAATTTCATCTTTGAGTTGTGAAATCAGAAAAATTCAGAATTGGATTTCAGTTTCAATTTCTCCTGTTTAGCTTTTACCTTAACTGTTAATTCAAGTTAGAAACATACTTGGGCTAGCCAAGTTTCCATCAATTAGAATTCCACTACAATTTAATTTCTGTTTTCAATTTCCAATTTCAAATTCAAAGTTCTGTGTTGTTCTCTTTTGGAGTTCAGTGACACTTAGGGTTCATGTTTAGTGCATTTGTTAGTGTGAATCAGTAGAAAAGCTACAGAAACCTTTACAATTCCAGTGCAACTAAATTTCTGGTTTGGAATTTCAAATTCCATTTGATGATTGCTGTTTTAACTTTAAGGTTCAGTTTCATGTTTGATGTTTTCATGTTTCAGTTTCATGTTTAATGTTTGATGTTTTAGTTTCATGTTTGATGTTTTAGTTCCAGTAAAACTAAATCCTCCTGTTTTTCTTAGTAATGCTTCTCAGTAGAATGCCTTGTCCTGTTTTTGATGTTAATGAATTCCCATTCCATGCTTAGTTCAGTAAATTCCATGCCTCAATAGTTCAGCAAATTTCAGTCCATGTTATAACTTCATGTCCCTGTCCTGTTCTTCATATCTCTGTTTTAGTTCTTTTTATGCTCCTGTTTCACATGTCTAGCATGTTCTAAGTTAGCTGAATAGAGTGTGGATGAAACCCTTATGCCAAAGCTATTAGTCCTTAGGTGAATGCTCTTGTAGAATTAAACCAGACCTAGTTTAGTTAATGACTTAGTGAGCCTAACTGACCTGTGATTGGATGTGCTGTTAAAAGACAGCCAATGCTAGGGGTCAGTTAGTGGCATTAGGTAGTTAGCCAACATTCCTTGAAGGCCCTGGTCATAAGGCAAGCTTGGACTTTACCCTTTTGTCCATTAGGGACAAGAGTATAAACTAGGATGATTAGCATAGGTTTAGTGGTGGATTCAACATTCTAGTGCTTCCCAAATTCCATCTTTATTCACTGTTTTCTGCCACTGTTTTCAATAATTTCTCTTGTTGTCACTTTGAACTGTCTATTCTCCCAGTTTAAGTAACTTCACAGCTTAGTTGTGTTGAAAACACAACAAAAATCCCCTTGAATCACTCCACTTAGTCCCTGTTCATCACTGCCTTGTTAAGATTAGTGTTAGAAAGACCCTAAACATAGCAAATCACACCCTCCTAGTCCCGGAGGACAAACCTGTGCTTGCCCTGTGGTACTCCTGTACCATGTGCACTTGCAGAGAATCTGTGGGTTACTTTACAACCCCACCAAGTTTTTGGCGCCGCTGCCGGGGACTCGGTAGCGGTGTATTTGCCATTTTTACCTGTTTTTGCTTCACTGTACCCTGTCTTGCATTTCTGTCTTGAAAACTAACCTGTTCTGTTGAGCCAACAGAAGCTGGAGCTATTGCTGTGGAGCTGCTGCTGCTGCTAGAACTGCTGCTGCTGGAAACTGCTGCTGCTACTGCTGCTGTGGCTAGGGAGAGAGCAGAACTGCTGGGCTGTGCAAAAGACAGTAAGCCTAAACCCATTAAGTAAACCCAGTTTGTGGGCTTCTGTTTTAGACCATTTTTTGGGCTAGTAATTAAACTGAATAGTGGGCCTGTTTGAACACACCCACCTGGGCTTTGTAGTTCAAGAAATAACTTGTTAGCTGGGCTCAAGCCCATTGAACAGAAAGCTTTAGGCCTGTTCCCCTTGCCTCCAAAATTTCAAAAATCAAACTTTTGAAACAGACTTTTGAAAACCCAATTGATCTTTTTAAAAAAACTGACCCAAATTCTGGGCTTCTGTTTAAACTCAACTGCTGGGCTCCGTCCAAAAAAAACCCAACTGGGCTTCATAAAAAACCAAACTGTGGGCCTAGCATTTTCAAAATCTTCACTGGGCTTCTGTTTGAACACAAACTGTTGGGCTCAGTTCAAACTGCTAAGTGGGCTGCACACTCCCTCCCGAACAGTGGGCTTTTCTTTCAAATTTAAAACCAAAATTTTAAGACCCAATTAAACCAAATTTTGAAACCCAATTCAAAACCAAATACCCATTTTTGAAAACCAAAATTTTTCCAAATTAAACCAAACTTTTGAAAAACCAAAATAACCCATTTGAAACCAAAAACCTAACCGGGCTTTGTCGTCAAAGTCCAAAACCAAATTAGTTTTGAACCATAATATTGGGCATACCAAAATCTTCCAAGGCATACTGAATGAAGACAAAAAGGTTGTGAAATAGCAAAATCAGATAACCCCTTAACCCAAAATTTTTTAATGGCAAATCTGCCCTTTACGTATTAGTGTTAATAATCTTGATTAGTGATTAAATATTTTGTTTAATGATTAAAATAATTTTCAGAATTATAAGAGTTGTTTAGATGAAAAATTTGAGGAAAAAAAATCAAAGTTTTGGTTTGGTTAAGAATGAGAGAAAGAGAAGGAGAAAGTGAGAAAATTCTAATTCTTGATTCAATGGAGGATGAGGAGGGTAATCATTCATCTAAAAAACCTAGGAAAATACATATCAACTACAACAATAATCCAGAAATTGCTGATTTCTTAGATTATGAGAATGATTTAACACCCACTCAAGCTCAAACTCAAACACAAACTCAAGATGATGATTTTTATGAGCCAAATCCTGATGATGAAGACATTGATGAGGAACCCAATGCTTCTAATACACGGGTACACTTATATCCTATACTTAATCTCACTTTTATAGCTCTCAATTATCAAAAGTTAGGTTTTTTGAATCATGGTTCGGCGAAACAGGTTGAGGTTCGGCTCACATCTATGAGCCGAATCTACCAATTGATGAACGGTTCGGCTTACTGAATCTGTTTACTGTATGCGCCGAACCTATAATTTCCAATTCCAACCCTTTTGCTAGACACTAGTTCGACTTATATGAAAGTTTCATAGTAAGCTGAACAACATCCTGAATAGCCCGGAATAGAATCATTACTAATTCGGCTTACATATCCAAAATCGTATGTGCCGAACATAATTTTTTAATTTCTGGGTTGAAATATTGTTACTGGTTCGGCACATATGGAGAATATCGTATCAGCTGAAACCTCTTATGTTCAAGGTTCAACACATAATATGATTATCGTCTGAGCCGAACATGAATTTGTAAATTTTTGGGTTAAAATATTGTTCGTGGTTCGGCACATATTGAGGATATCGTATAAGCCGAAACCTCTTATGTTCAAGGTTCGGAACATAATATGATTATCGTCTGAGCCGAACATGAATTTGTTAATTTTTGGGTTAAAATATTGTTCGTGGTTCGACACATATTGAGGATATCGTAAAAGCCGAAACCTGTAAATGTTTATAGTTCGGCACATAATGTGATTATCGAATGCGCCGAACCTTGTTATTATATTCCCTTTCTAGTGTTTAACCTTGTGATATTCTTTGTAGATCGTGCTTGGACCCATGGAAAATCAACCTGGAGCAAAGTGAAGTTCCCTCCGATGTTTGTACTTGTCAACCTAGACGCGGTGGCAAGTTGGTCCAGCAGGTAAGCGAGCGTAGCCGTTCCCCAAGCAAACTTGTTTCAGATATACGCCGAGTTGTTCATATGCACTTTCAGGGTTCGGTTTCAAGAACAGCTCGGCGCACATCTAAGATTTGTTTTGCGTCGAACCATACCCTGTAACCGCCGCAGAAACATGATTTTGACGAATTAAATCAATCAAACCAATCAAAAACATCAAATACGAGATGGGTTTGTAAAACTAACCTTCTTATTCTCATTTCTGGAGTTGGTTCTTCTTCAATCTCTTCTTTCGGTTGATTTTGTGTTGATTTTGAGTTTCTTCTTCACTCTCTAAATCTTCTTCTTCTTCTTCAATGGGTTGTTCAATCGCTCGATTAGAACGAGATACTGGCTTACGGCGAACCATTATATAGATGAGTTTAATCGTCGACTAAATTTTCACGAATCGACGATTAAATTTCGGCGATGATACGATGAAATAAAAAAGGAGAAGGTGGGTTCGGCTGTGGAGGATGAGGAGGAATAAGAAGGGGTTGAAACTGATTTTAGGTTTATGATTATAGATTTTTGTATTAAGGTTAGAGATAGATTAGTAATTTATAGGATTTAAGGGCATATAGGTAATTAAACCACCCATAGGGTACTCCTTATAAGGTCACCCAAGTTAGGACTAGTCCTTTGTATGCCTTGAAAGTTTTTGGTATGCCCAATATCATGGTTCTTAGTTTTTCGCCACTTGGACCCATTAAACCCAAACTTTTACAACCCATTAAAAAAAACCCAAATCATGGGCTTAGTTTTTTTCTCTTAAATCGTGGGCTTGCTTTGTATAACATGATTAATGGGCTATGATTGTAACCTTTAGAGACCAATCAAATCGACTAAATAGGGTCACTCAAGGAGACAAAGCTTCCCCACCCACCACTTCTGAAGAAGATACATCTGACCAATCTGAGACAATGGGAGAACCCCGTAGTCTCAAAAATTACATGTACCCAACAAGGTAAAGCCAGCCCTCATGTATTGTTCTACCAGAAGCTACTGGTCATTATGAGCTAAAATCAAGCACAATCCAAATGCTCCCTGTGTTTAGGGGGGTTGACAATGAAAACCCTTACCATCACGTGAGAGAATTCGAGGAGATATGTGGAACTCTGCGTTTCACTCAAATGTCCGACGAAACCCTTAAACTGAGACTATTTCCTTTCTCTCTAAAGGAAAAAGCCAAGTCATGGTTGTATGCTTTACAACCTCAGTCAATTAGGACATGAGATGACCTCACAAAGGAGTTTTTCAAAAAGTTCTTCCAAATTCACAAGACTGTGACAATTCGTCAAAGTCTGAATAGCTTTGTGCAAACCGAGGGTGAGACTTTAGCTAGATATTTGGAGAGATTCAATGAATTATTGCTCCAATGTCCCCACCATGGTTTTGAAAAATGGAGACTAGTACAAATTCTGTATGAGGGTCTAGATGTTTTCACCAGGACAACAGTAGAGTCTATGTGCAATGGTCTCTTCATAGACAAAAGTGTTGATGAGTCTTGGACTTTCCTGATTGAAGTTGCTGAAAAGACTCAACAATGGGAGTCCATTCGTGAACCTAGAAAGACTACACCTGAAGCTAAGGTCTATAGAATTGAGTCTGACTTTGAAGGAAATGCTAAGATTGCGTCATTGGAAAGGAGAATAGAAGCGTTAGAGATACAGAAAAATATAAAACCTTCTACCCCTACTCTCCGTGAACATGTTGAGATGTCTGTGTGTGCTGCATGTAACAGTTCTGACCATCAGGTCAATAATTGTCCAGAAATGCATGCATTCCAAGAGTCTAGGCTTGAACAGGCACATGCTATATTTCAAAAACAAGAGCATAACCCCTATTCACAGACCTACAATCCAGGTTGGAGAAACCACCCTAACTTTTCACGGTCTAAAGGACCTATCCAAGGAGGTACATCTGGAAACAACCAAGGGTATCAGAACAATCAAGGATATCAGCACAATCAATACCATAGAAACCCTCAGCAGTAGTCGTATCCTCAATACACTGCTGAAAAGAAATTGTCTAGCATTGAAGAGAGTGTCGGACTGTTGACCAAAAATCTTTTGCAAAATCAAAAATCAACTGACCAGCGATTCACCAGTCTAGAACTAAAGATGGGTCAAATTTGTGATGCACTGAATGAAAGAGAAAAGGGTAAACTCCCTAGTCAACCTCAACAAAATCCAAAGAGGATATTTCAGGCAGGCACATTATCTTGCACTGAAACCCCGCCCGATCAAGTCTATTCCATCACCACTCTCCGAAGTGGTAAGATTGTTCTGAACACAGTAGGCATACCACAAGCAAATGAATCTGAATCCAACTTAGCATTGCCTACACCACCGCAGAAAACCTCTAATTTAGACAATGAGTCTGAGCATAATGGTAAAGCCGACACTTCTACTGCTGTGAATGTCTCTTTACCACCTAATGCTCCTGTTACCCCATTCCCTCAGAGGTTAGTTCAACAAAAGAAAAACACCCATTACAATGAGATGTTAGAGATGTTCAAGAGAGTCAACATCAACATTCCATTTCTTGAGGCAATTAAGCAAATCCTTGCATATGCTAAATTCCTTACAGATTTGTGTACTCAAAAACGCAAGCTTAATGTACACAAACGTGCTTTCTTAGCTGAACATGTGAGTTCCATCATTCTGAACAAAACTCCACCTAAATTTAGAGCCCAGGATGTCCAACTATCTCTTGCATCATAGGAAAACACACGGTCAATAAAGCTTTATTAGACCTAGGTGCAAGTGTGAACCTACTGCCATATTCTGTTTATGTGCAGTTAGGTCTTGGAGAGTTGAAACCAACACCTATAACTCTCCAGTTAGCGGATAGATCTGTTAAGGTCCCTCGAGGTGTGATTGAAGATTTTTTGATTAAGGTTGATAAGTTCTACTTTCCGGTAGATTTCATTATTTTAGACACTCAACCTGTACAAAACCCTGACAGCCACATTCCTTTCATCTTAGGACGTCCCTTCTTGGAGACGTCTAATGCGATCATTAACTGTCGTAGTGGAGTGTTAAAACTGTCTTTTGGAAACATGACTGTAGAACTGAATGTGTTTAATGTTAGTCAACAACATGTGGATCTTGATGATGAAGATGTACATGAGATCAATATGATTGAGAATTTGATACAAGATTCACTGACTAACATTCTACCAATAGATCCCTTGCAATCATGTTTGGAGAATTTCAACTTGGAGTTGTGTGATGATGATTACATTAGTGGAGTCCAATCTTTACTTGAATTTGTACCTCATATGGATATCACTAAGTGGCAGACTAAGGTGGAACAACTCCCACTTTCTGAAGAGTCTGTCATACCTTCTGATGAGTCACCTAAGCAAGAATTGAAGACATTGCCTGATACTTTGAAGTATGCATTTCTAGGTTCTTATGATACTTTACCTGTTATTATTTCATCCGGATTAGACATTGAGCAGGAAAGTAAGCTTTTAGAAGTCCTTAAGGAGCATAAAGAGGCATTAGGATGGACCATCTCAGATCTCAAAGGAATAAGTCCCACTATTTGCATGCATCACATAAATCTGGAAGAGAATGCTAAACCATCAAGGGAAATGCAAAGGAGACTTAACCCTAACATGAGAGATGTTGTTAAGGGTGAGACCTTGAATCTACTTGATGCGGGTATCATATACCCAATTTCAGATAGTAAATGGGTTAGTCCCATTCAATTTGTGCCTAAGAAATTAGGAATTACTTTAGTTCAGAATGAGAAGAATGAATTAGTCCCTACTCGTACAACCACAGGGTGGCGAGTCTGCATTGACTATAGAAAGCTGAACACAGTAATGAGAAAAGATCACTTCCCTCTTCACTTCATAGACCAAATGCTAGAACGTGTGTCTGGACACAGTCACTATTGTTTTCTAGATGGATTTTCCGGGTATAACCAAATTCACATTGCACCGGAAGATCAGGAAAAAACTACATTCACGTGTCCATTTGGTACATTTGCTTATAGACGTATGCCCTTTGGGTTGTGTAATGCACCTGCCACTTTTCAGCATTGCATGATGAGCATTTTTCCTGACATGATAGATAGTTTTCTCGAGATATTTATGGATGATTTCTCTGTGTTTGGTTCCTCTTTTGACGAATGTTTGAACCATCTTTCCCTTGTGCTGTCTAGATGTAAGAAACGAAATCTAGTCTTGAATTGGGAAAAATGTAATTTTATGGTGAACTCAGGAATTGTTCTAGGACACATCATCTCGGAGAAAGGCATTGAAGTAGATAAAGCTAAAGTTGACCTCATTCAAAATTTACCACAACCCCGCTCTGTGAAGGGGATCAGATCATTTTTAGGTCACACTGGTTTTTAGCGGCGATTCATCAAGAACTTTAGTCAAATCTCAAGACCCCTGTGTAGTCTACTCGCCAAAGATGTTGCTTTTACCTTCGATGACGCGTGTGTGAAAGCATAGGAGGAACTAAAAACTCTTATTACCTCAGCTCTTATAGTCCGACCACCTGACTGGAAATTACCGTTTGAATTGATGTGTGATGCTTCTGATTATGCTGTTGGTGTTGTTTTAGGACAACGTGTTGATAGACTACCATATGTGATATATTACGCTAGCAAAACTCTTAATGATGCTCAACTTAACTATTCAACTATGGAGAAAGAGTTGCTTGCTGTGGTTTTTGCATTATACAAGTTTAGATCTTATTTGATAGGATCTAAGATCATCATATACACATAACATGAGGCTTTGAAGTTTCTTCTTTCTAAGAAGGATGCTAAAGCTCGTCTTATTCGATGGATACTATTATTACAAGAATTTGATATCAAAATTCGTGATAAGAAAGGTTCTGAAAATGTGGTTGCTGGTCACTTGTCCAGATTAACCAATGAGTCTATTGAGGAACCTGTGTTGATTAGAGAATCATTCCCCGATAAACAGTTCATGTCTGTATCAGACATTCCTTGGTTTGCTGACATTGTTAACTGCCTTGCTACAGGTAGAAGGCCTTTGCATTAGTCTAGACAAGACCTTTCTAAGTTCTTGGCTGAAGTTAAACATTTCCTTTGGGATGACCCATATTTGTTTAAGTACTGCCAGGACCAAATTATTAGGAGGTGTGTCCCCAACATTGAACATAAAGAAGTGATATCTTTCTGTCATGACCAAGCATGTGGAGGACATTTCAGTGCCAAGAAAATTGCTGCAAAGATCTTGCAGTGTGGGTTTTACTGGCCATTTTTGTTTAAAGACTGTCATGAGTTTTGTGTTACTTGTGAACGCTGTCAATTACTAAGAAGTATTTTCAAGGAGGAATATGATTTCGGTGAAGGCAAATTATACATCCTAGTCGTTGTTGATTACGTTTCGACATGGGTCGAAGCTGTTGCAACCAAGACGAATGACCACAAAGTGGTACTTTCATTTCTAAAAGAGAACATATTTTCACGTTTTGGTACCCCTAGGGCTATAATCAGTGACGGAGGTTCACATTTCTGTAACAAGTACTTTGAGTCTTTAGTACGGAAGTATGGCTTAACTCACAAGGTTGCAACTCCGTACCATCCTCAGATAAGTGGACACGTAGAAGTTTCTAATATGGAAATTAAACACATTCTGGAGAAGACGGTCAACCCGTCTAGAAAAAATTGGTCACTAAGACTGAATGATGCTTTGTGGGCCTATAGAACAGCTTATAAGACACCAATTGGCATGTCCCCTTATCGTCTGGTGTATGGAAAACCGTGTCATCTGCCTGTGGAATTAGAACATCGAGCCTATTGGGCTATCAAGAAACTTAACTTTTCTATTGATAAGGCGAGCACTCAACGGAAACTTCAACTCAACGAGTTAGAAGAGCTAAGGAATGATGCTTATAACAGCGGCAAGCTGTACAAGCAGAAGATGAAGCAGTTTCATGACAACGTATTTTGCGCAAGTCATTCACACATCGCCAGAAGGTGTTGTTATATAACTCTCGGTTGCATCTTTTTCCAGGAAAGTTGCGTTCCAGATGGACCGACCCGTTCCTAGTACGCACAACATTCCCACATGGAGCTGTGGAATTTGAAGATGTCTCCAACAAGAACATTTTCAAAGTGAATGAGCAGAGGTTGAAACCATTCCTTGAACCAATTCCACCTGACATCGAGACAACCGATCTGGAGGATCCAGTCTACATGGACTGAACTGGTCAACCCTTGTACATAAATCAGGTTAAACATTCCATTTTATTTCTTTTCTTTTCATTTCCTTTTCTGTACAGTTCTTTCTTTTGTTATTTTTAAACATTGAGGATACTGTTTAATTTAGGTTTAGGGGTGAACAGTAGATACCCTAATAACATGCTATAATTGAAAACAAGAACTCCTTCTTTTTGAAAAAATGAAAAAATAAAAATAAAAAATGATAAAAAACCTAAAAATGGAGCTCATTTACCTTGAAATGTTGACTCATGTGCATATATGTAAAATTAGGGTTCTTAGTCTAGATGATGAGGCACCCCTGATTCTAGCACAATTCACAAGTGATAAGAAAATTGCACATGCACGATCTACCAATACATGTATAGCCTCAAGCTTCAGGTGTTTTATCAGAAGTTAGGGTTGCCAATCACTTTAGAATACTGAATGAGACTTGACTAGCTTGTTCTTTGGTTGGCTGGGATAGAAGTTGGAGGATACGTTAAGAAAAGCAACCATTAAATTTGACCGGGTGCATCGAAAAGGGCTACCTCTTGCAAAGTGTCATGTAAATTTTAATTTCTGTTCATAAGTCAAATATTGTAAATGTCAAGTCATTCTGTTACTCTAGTTGAAAAAAAACCTACGTATATATCATTCAGAAAAATACAAAAATATCAAGTATTCCATGTTTTGTCATGTTAAAGACAATAGTTCTCTCTTGTTCCAAAAATAAAAGAGAGTAGTCAATGTAAATTAGAGTCATGTAAAGAGTCATCTTTTGTTATTTATTGTAATAAACAAGGAAGTGTGTATGCCATCGATGTACAATGCGGGTAATCTGAAATATCACCAACTCTTAGGTGAACATTCACAATTCTCGTAAATCCGGACATCTAGCTTGGCTTTGAATTCGGCTCTTAGCCTAAAAACTATCTCTTGGTGATTAGGAGTCGTAACTTCCGATCATTCTTTAAACATGTGTAGATACACTTTACACTCTTATCACATGTCTTTAGTCATTCTCAGTGCTAGGATTGTGCCTTTGATAGCTAGACTGACATATCCAATTGCCGTGAGCTTAAACTGTCTTGCACTTGTCACATTTCATGGAGTCTGAGCTTATATTTTGTCCTAGAACTTTGTGGGTATATTCTAAGCAAACCCTCACGAGACTTCAACTCGTCCACTAGGGACACTTAGTGGTTCAAAAGGCTTATTGCATTCGCTAAATGCAATCGAGAGACCATCGACAGTGGCATAGTTAGGATTTCCTTAGTTTTGTTTTACTTGAGGACAAGTAAAATTCAGGTTTAGGGGTATTTGATAGGTGCCAAATATTGCATTATTTCTTATCATTTTATTGGCACTTATCCCATTTTGTGTGCTTCTAATTCTCTTTTTGTAATGAATTCTGTATTTTACTCTCCTCAAGGATAAATACTTAATACTATTTAATTTTGTATTTTTAGGTTCTAAAGAAAGCTTGGATGAGTTGCGGAGCGAAGGGAGCAAAGAAATGACAGAAACTCCGGCAAAAAGGCAGCGAAGAATGTGGTATGGAAGACTCAAGGATAGAAGTGGGCTTAAAAAGGAAGAAATTGTTCTCAAAGAAGAAGTGGGCTCAGCATTTCCCAAGCCCAAACTTATTTCCCAAACCCAAACCCATTTCACAAGCCTAATTCTCAAACCCAAACCCGCTTCTCTTTTAGCCGTACGATTCGATCCATCTCAGAAATCCAACGGAGTTGCTTTGCTGTGCATCAGATTTCGCTGATCCTGACCAACACCAGATATAACTTTTGGGAAATAAAATTATTGACATTGGTAAAGGAAATGAAATATTTGTTGAAGGAATACCTAAATCACCATTACCAGCAGCGGAAGAACTTGGAATGTTGTTGTGATTCCAATCATTCTGTGGATGTTGAGTCTGATTTGCCATACTTCAAGTTGTTGCCATAGATGATCAAGAAAAAAGAAACAAAGAGAAGTTGTAAAAGGAAGAAGATCTGATAAATAATTTTGTTTGAAACTGATGAGATTGATGAAAAGAGGAAGTAGAATCGCAGCTGTGATAATAAAGTTGATAGAAAAGTTTTAGAAATTTTTAGTTTGGATTGTCCTGATTGATACCACAAGAAGAATATTAAAAAATAGTATTAATATTAAGAGAAATTGTTCTTATGACTATTATTCTTCAGTACTACTTATACAGATGCAGGAAGATGTATTTATAACAACAGACATGGTCGAGTCAAGCAATATGACTTATAATAGTTACTAAATAAGCTAAAATGAAAAAGGATAGTAATATTTTCGTAAAGGATGGGGTAATTTTTTGCATGACATATAATTTTTTGTGCGAATTATTATTTTTTTGTTTTTTTTTCCGTTTTATTCTTCTTCTTTCTCTCCAGAGAAAAAACTAGAGAAAAAATCCACCAAATTGTTCTTCTTCCTTTGCTCATATCTAGTCCTTTAGGGCCTAGATCTGACAAAGATTTCTTGTTTTTAGTTATTTTTGTTGTTTTCAATAATTTCTTCGCTATTAAAGCGATTTTATCTTCGTTATTTGGGCGATTTTATATACACTTTTATAGTGTCTTTTTCTACGGATTTGTTCGTGTTTGGTTTTCTTGTAGTACATCGGTGATTTGGCAAAGGCGAAGATCAATTTTTTTCTTCGTCAGAAAAATAAAAATCTAAGGTTCGGATTAATCGTTGCATATGAAGAATTTTTGGGCATATCACTCTTTTATCATAGGTGCACCACTTTTTCAAGAAGAAAATCTTATCAAAATGGTCGATTTATAATTTCGAACCATTTCTTCTCCAATGTCAGAGTACAAGATTTGGATGCTATCGTGGTAGATCGCTCTTTGTTTTCGCAATTTATTTACGTTTTGTATCTTTCTTTGTAATTATTTCACATTTTGATGTACTTGTTTCTTTTTAAAACCATCATCCAAACGTTTCTTATGAAATGAAATACTTATGGTTTGGTGATAAAATATATATATATATATAGATAATTTTTTGTGCGACATAATCTGTCACGTAAATCAAAAAATTACATGTGACCCAGAACCCGCAATATGACTTCAAAAGTGCCTGGTGATCCCTAAAAATGCGCCATTGTTAACTAAAAATTGTGTTATCCAAAATATGGAAGCCAACTTGAATTGACCATTACAATCCAAAATTGCTCCACAACTCCGAACCGAGTCTGCCTGTTTATCCGAAATGTACTATAAACTTACTATTGTGATCCAAAAATTGTAAATTGGTTGAATTAATATTTTCCGTAGGGCCCAAAACCTTCCATCCATCTGCCTCATACCAAGGTACCGTCTTTGCACAACCGAGTCAGAGTTCTCTAATCCTTCGATTCAATGATCTAACTTCCACGTATGATCATCAGTGTTTCTAAGCGAATTTTGGTAAGCTGAAGAGTTTAAAAATGAACCAGATCCGTTGTGTCACTTTGGTGACGTCCTTTGGAATGCCGAGGATAGTTAATAAGGTGTGTTAATGCATTCTGATTAATGCATCATCTCCAAAATCAAGAATTCGATCGTTTCATCTTCTAACTTTTTCTGATGCGTACATGCATCTTTAGATCTTCATCTCTCTATAAATAGTACTCCAAGCATATTTCTGATCAGGCTAAGATATATAACTAGCTACCTAGAGAGACAATATGAAAATCAAGTTTGGTTGTGTTAACATTGTCGCAACTGTTGCAGATGCACCTTGGATTATCCCTCCTTTCATTGATGAGTTGAGGCGCCTTATTGTTTACTACAACGATAAGAAACCAATTGTTTCTGTAGACATTAAGTTTGATCCAAATGCCACCAGCAACCTTCATTACAAGGCTGCAGCAACTCTCCAGATATGTTATCGCACTCATTGCATCATCATTCAACTTCTTCATTTGGATGTTACCCCACCCGCACTTTTAGCTTTCTTAGTTGATACGAAAATTGAATTCGTGAGTTATAAGGTCAGTGATTCTGCCAGTAAGCTTCAACGTAGCTACGGGATCTGCAGTCGTGTACCAATATGGCTAGCTAGTTATTCATCAATTGATTTGGCTCAGAGAGTCCGTACTGATTTGGGGCTGAACATTGAGATACCAACAGGTGCAAGTAGCTCTGCTTGTGGCGCTAGGAACCTAACCGAGGAACAAACAGCAATCTGTGCCTATGCTGTTGGAATGTTAGGAGTGAAGTACTATAGGGGTTCATTTTAATTTGTGGCACCTAAATTTCCTGGCTTAGCTTTCTCAGAAGATTAGCAAGTATATGTTTTTAAGTTAATTTGGGTTTATCGTTTGTTACCAGTCATTAGTCTTTTAGCTGCTACTATTTTCGTTCATGTCCTAAAAGTCGAATTGATGAAATATTATGTCGCTCAATTATATTATTACAGTGAAATGGAATAGATTCGATGTTAGTGTCTACTCTTTTTATTTTGTTGAATTAGCTAGTGTTGTATTAATCTTTAGTTGTCATTGTCATGATTCAACTGGCCTCCCAGATAGATACCTCAGAATTGAACAAACAGTCTGAACATCCTATACAAATGAATTGCAATGGTTTTGTGCCTGAAATGAGAATTTTCTGATAAATAACGAGGAACCTCATTATATGCACAATTTACATGTTAGTTTCTTCTTGTAACGTAATTGACTTATCTACACTCTACTCATATGGATTTGAATTATGATATCGGACACAAAAATTGTTGCATAATAAATAGAGAAATTGGTTCAATTACCCAAATATTTTTAAAACATGATTCTAATGGACGAGTAAAAATTAGCATGGTTGAAATTGACACAAGAAAAAATAAAAAGAATGAATCTGGATTCATCTTGGCTTAATCTTTAAAAAAAAGGAGGGTGAAACTGGATGCATCCTGATGTAAATTAAATAAAAAAAAGTATTTGAAAATGAGTAAGATAAAACTGTTCACATCCTGATTATTTTTACATTCTCGTCCATTTAAACAGTATCAAAATTTTACATGTCTTTTCCACCTAAAAATTGCCCTTATTGGATTAATTGATCAATTTTGTATAATAAATAAATGAGCAAGTTCTTATCTAACAAAAATGTATTTTGTAGCTAATACAAATACTCATAATTGTCGGATGGATGAGTCAAGTCCGATCCCAAACTAGACATCCAGAAAAATGAAAAGACAAATAATCAAACATTTGACTCAATGAATCAATCGCGAATGAGACTCAAATTTCATGGTCACATCGCGACAAACAAGGTATTAGTATATGTGTTCAGACAAAATTGATTACGAGTATTCGGTGGTTCTAAATGAACCGTGGAGAAAGCCCACAGGAAGACCGCGTTCTCACATATTTGTTGGAAACCATTTCTTGGGATTAGTAGGGGGTAATTTTGGATTCCATAATTTTAATAATATGAGAGGTAGTTTCCCGTGTTTTTTTTTTCCACGGTTTGTTAAAAGCTTTTGCTGCTTATTTCAGTAAAAGGGAAAGGTACAATTCGAGTTGACCATCATACAAATAAACTTGCCTATTTTCGAGCCAGGCCATCCTATTTGGGGCTTATCATTTTGAGTCTTAATTTGTGCATATTCCTTTAAAGAGCGTGCACCTGACAAACCAATCATATTGGTTGTTCAAAATATTCCATTGACTATTTAATGGGATTAATTCTTTTTTTTTTTCAATTTTATTTACTTGTTATCTATAGTAGGCAAGATGTATATGCGTACCACATCTAATTAACCTGTAAAAGGATAGTATTTATACATAGCTTCTTTGTTGTCTCCCTCGATCAGATTGACATATCAATAAAGTTTCCCTAACTTTAAAATCTCGATGTACTTCTATGAAAAAAAAAACAACAGAACTATACATATTTCTCTTCAATTCTAAGTTCTAATCTACTTATATACACTGCAAACTGAAGAGACTTTTCATGTGATTAGAATTTTTACTTTTCTGGAAAATGTCTTTCTATAATTTATAAGCACTTCTATGAGTTTAATGAGAAATATGGGCATCAAACAAAGGTCATAGGTTTGTAGATCATAGATTTTTATATGTTGTGATTAATGCATAAACAGTTGAACAAAATATAAATCAAAATAACAATGTAGGGTTTTGAAACTGAGCATCCATAGTATTGTTGGAAAAATTGGGTTAAAACTAGAGGATAAAAGCAAAACAATGGTGTACTCCCGACTTCAAGGATCTTTCGATTCTTTTAGACAATAATTCGACCTTTTTCATTTAACTTGGCGAGTATAGCAGGCTTCTCGAATTATTCCTTCGGGACTCAATGAATCCCTAACACCATAATCGAATTCAAGGATTATACTTCCATGACCCGACCAAGAATACACTATATAAGGTTCTGATGATGCTATTAGAGAAGAATTTTTTTTTGATTTTATGTGTTTCAAGAGAAACAATCATCGTTATTTATAGGCATTTCACATCTCTTGGAGGTGTTTGTTCATCACAGAACGACACCTTCAAAAAGCATCGATGGTGGCTGTTGGTACAGATGTGTCTGTTCAAAATTCAATGAAATTTTGGATTAGGTTTTCAACCTAAAACTGAAAATTTCTACGAGACGTTTTCTCACACACTGCTAAGGAGCGCTGCCCCCTAGACCCCCACGATGGCAAACAAAAATGCATCCTTTTGAAAATATCCAACAAGCTCCCCTTATTTTAAAAAACAAAAAATGCAATAAATGAAGTAAAAAACTTTTAAATTGGAGTGGCTGCATCACCCTAAGTGACTGCCTACGTACCCGAATGAGATCAAGCCAGCTTAGTTCAAGCACAGTTGAGAGTAAGCATCATCGTTAAAACCAATACATAAATGATGGGTATCTTTTGGATTTGAACCTTCACTTAGTGTAAGAAATTCAAAGCCTTATCGAGGTTCAGTGGTGAAACTAGTCTAGAACCAAGTACCCCTAGTGATAAAACTGGAATCTCCACACATATTGATTTCAAAGAATAGTAAGTTCTGTAGCTAGTACGTTAATGGCCATGTGCTTAAATCCTGGATTCATGAGTCTTCTTTAGAGAACGGTCTTCTTACCTTAGGAAATGACATGATTTCCAAACTCATATAGGTAAGTCTCTTTAGATGATTTTGTGATACGTCTATTAATCAAATTAATATAGACTTATTAATGATTTATATCCATCCCGTTTTCTTGCAGAACACTGCAATAATAAGAAAATGGCAAGTTGAAAAAAAATCTTAGTGCACCATAATCACTTCCATAACTTGTTGGTACCACATTGAACCTTGTTTATCCTCTCCAAAACATAGTTGGGTTTCTGCTACGGGTGATCAAACTTCATTCAAAGACCTTAGTCCCATTTTCTTACACTTTATTGAGACCACTACCCTTGGTAGACTCTTCGTAAATGGATCTTGCAAGTTCTTACTTTTTTCATTATAGTTCACTGCACTTACTCCTCTCTTGAGTAATTGTCTTGCCATTATTTGATGTCTAAGACTTGCATGTCTAGACTTTCCATTATAAGTCTTGTTAGAGATGTTATAGATCGTAGCTTTATTATCATAATTAATTAAGACTTCCGGAGATGGGTTCTTCCAAAGTGGGATTTCTACAAGTAAGTTTCTAAGCCATTCCGACTCCTTATATGCATCGTTTAACAATATCAATTTTGACAATATTGTTGAATCACAAATACAAGTCCGCTTCTTGGAACTCCAAGACACAGCAACACCTCCTAATGTAAATATCCATCCACCATTCGACTTGGACTTGGATTCTATATTGTTTCTGGTAGCATCACTGTATCCTTCTAATACAACGGGATAGCCTTGATAATGCAACCCATAGTCAATGGCTCCTTTTAAGTAAGCCAACACTCTTGAAACTGCTTTCAAGTGTTCAACTCCTTGGTTATTTAAGAAATGACATAGCATTCTTACGTCTTGGGCTATGTAGGGTCTTGTGCAATGCATAACATACATAGACTTCCAATAATACTGGAATACTCAAGTAGTGCATGAGTACGTCCAATATTTTTTATTAACTTGATAGTTGGTTCTAAAGGAGTAGGGGATGGTTTGTCATCAAAATGATCATATTTCTTGAGAAATTTCTCAATTTAATGAGATTGGGTTAAAGCCAACTCATTTCTCTTTCTTAGGATTTTAAGTCCTAAGATCAAATTAACCTCTCCTAAATCCTTCATGTCAAAGTTCGAATTAAGAAACTTATTTGTTTCTTTCACACAAGATATGTCAGATCCAAAAATAAGCATATCATCAACATACAAGCAGAGAATGACACATCCGGAACTATCATGCTTACTATAGATACATTTATCAACATCGTTAACAACAAAACCATATGGCAAAGCTACTTTGTCAAACTTCTCATGCCATTGCATGAGAGCTTGCTTCAAACAAGAAAGAGATTTAACCAACTTGAAAACCTTCTTTTCTTAGCCTGGTAATGTGAAATATCCGGGTTGTTCCATATATATTTCTTCTTCTAAATCACCATTTAGAAAAGAAGTTTTGACATTCATTTGATGTATAATTAACTTGTGAATAGAAGCAAACACAATTAAAAAACGAATAGATGAGATGCAAGCAACATGAGCATATGTATCAAAGTAATCAATTCCATGTCTTTGTTTATAACCATTAATAACTAGTATGGATTTGAACTTATCAATGAAATCATCTGCATTCATTTTTCTCTTGAATACCCATTTATATCATATAGGCTTGACACCAGGAGGTATATCATAATATATCCAAGTACCAATAGCATCTCTGGACCTCATTGCCTCAACATAAGTTTTACACTAGTGGAGAATAACAGTTTTGCGATGCCCAAGGCAAGTCATAGATCCGAGTTAAATGACTTGCTTTAACGGTCGAGGAAATGGTCGCTGTTTGAGCATCTTTTTCATCTATGACGGGACTCTGCAGGTCGCGGAACAACCTATATCAACGAACGATTCTAACGGTCAAGGTGTTAAGACTAATTCTCATCAGTCGTAGATATACATTTTAATACAAAAAAATAATAGATTCAGTTTGACTGACTTGTCTGCACTGAATCTGACTGAGCTGAAACAAGTTTGACTGAGACTAAAATGAAATTCAAATTACAATAAAACGAAACCTGGATTCATAAATTCAAATGACAATTTATTTAAGAACCAACATTCGTTGCACAATTCATACAGGTTCAAATTGCAAAATTTCAATGAAATAAAACCTACACTTAGCTTCAAAATCAGGAAAAAAAACAAAAAAATCTTGAATTTGCATGAATACAAGTCTTAGCTGACTGGTTCACATGTTTCTTAAGGACAATTCTTAAAGACAAATGCAAGTCTGAATACCCTAGTTTATAATGAGCCGCTGAATCAACTTTCTTCGTTGGAACCGCCTCACAAATATTAGAGAGATGTGTTTTTTTCTTTGCTGTGACCCATCTCTGTCAAGTATAACACAACCCTGAGCATCTCGTAGGATTCCAACAAGACTTATCTACAATAATTGAGATGAAACTAATCACAATGGTGAACTGAGACAGAGTTAACATAAGGACAAAATGGAGATGTTAAGGAAATAGTATTTCCTCCTTGCTTGTCCTGAAGGTAGTAATCTACTGGCATCAGCTACAAGACATTTGAACCTAATTGAAAACTTTTGCTTTCGAAGAATTCTCCCCAGCACCGACAAAAACAAAAGAAGTGAAACACAAGAAAGGCGATGCATCAATATCATCAAGCTCTACTTATAGATAGGTATTATAAATATACAACACCTTATGATGTTAGATCAAAGTATCAGATGCCGGACAAGGGTATCTAACAAGAAAATATAAGCGAGGAATGCTGGATCTATGAACCCAGTAGACAAGTACCAAATAATCATAGTAAATTCTCAAACTTAGTAACAACAATATCTTATGGGATAGTTATTCATATCCCTCCAGTGATTTTCTAAAATCCGGATTTAAAACTATTTTGAAAATGTAAGAAAAAATATGCGGACAAAAGAAGAATTTAAAATGAATTGATTAGTAGATAATATTGTGTTTTTGTGTATATGAATTTGAGTTTTAATTAAGTTAGTAGGTTTAGGAGGGGTAACTATGTTAGTCATAATTTAAACAAGAAAAAAAGGATAAGTTAGTCATTTCCAAACTTTATGACACCCCTTATATGTGTAGGAAAGGTGGCTTAAGTAAATCATGGTTCCAAAAAAATCATGGTTCCAAAAAAATCAGTTCAAATAAAAAAAATAAAATAAATCCGGCGGTCCAAAGCCCAAAATATGGAATATATCTTTAGAAAATTGCCCGCGATCCCCAAAAATGCATTTTTTAGATTCTTTACCAACCAAAAAGATCTGCTAATGCGTTATCCTATATCTGCATGGCGACTCAAATTAGGTATTGTAATCCAGAATTGCTTCACGATTCGAAATAGACCCAGCTACCCAAAATGTTCACTATGATCATAAATCTACCATTGTGATCCAAATATTGTAAATCATGAGCATCTGTCGTACGGACTAAAATCTTCCACGTTTTCTCACTTTGGTGACCTTTGGAGTGCAGCGGATAGTTAATTGGGTATGTCAATGCTTTAGAATGCATGCATCTCCATGATCAAGAATTCGATCGTTTCAAATCCTTCTTCTCATACATGAATCTTTAGATCTCCATCGCTCTATAAATAGTACTCTTTCTTTTCTGATCTTCACATCAAGATATAACTAGCTATACAAAATATGGAAATTAAGTTTGATTGTGTTAACATTCTCACTACTGTTGCAGATGCCCCTTGGATTATCACCTCTTTCATAGATGAGTTGAGGCGTCTTATACTTCTCCACAAGGATGAGTCCCCAATCGTTGGTGTTGATGTTAAGTTGGATCCAAATTCTACCAGCAACCTTCACTACAAGGCTGCAGCAACACTGCAATTATGCTATCGTACTCATTGCATAATCATTCAACTGCTTCATTTGGATGTAGTCCCACCTGCACTTAAAACTTTCCTACTTGATAAGAAAATTAGATTTTCGCGTTACGATGTTAGTGGTTGTTTTGGTAAGCTTGAACGTAGCTATGGATTTTACCTCAATTATGATTTTGATTATTCATTTACGGGTACGAAAGACTCGATTGGTTTGGAGCAGAAAGTCCGTACTGAATTGGGGTTGAACATCGAGATACCAACGACTGCAAGTAGCTCTGTTTGGGGTGCTAGGAACCTAACCGAGGAACAAATCAAGTATGCAGCAATCTGTGCCTATGCTGTTGCGATGCTGGGAGTGAAGAAGTGTAGGGGTGCGTTTTAACTTGTTGCATGTTTCTTGATTCTCACTAGTCTTGTTTGGAAGATTTGCGAGAGTATATGTTTATGTTTTTAAGTTTCGGTTTCTCGTTTGTTACTCTAGTTGTGTAGTTTTTTTTACTTTTTTAGCTGCTACTATTTTGGTTCATGGTTACAGTGAAATGCAACGGCTTCAGTGTCATTTTGCCTCTTGTTGCTTTCCAAAGAATCGGAACTTGACCTTTTATAGTATTATCATTTTGCTGTTGATTAAATTCATAGTGTTTCCTCCTGTTGTTGTAGTCGCATCACTCGTGTATGCCACGTGCCTTCCAGTGTAAAGATATCCACCTGCATTATGTCTTACCTATGTGTTGTGAATTCTCAGATCCCTTGCACTGGGTTTCTTCAAAATGATGAATTTCTTAATTATGATCAACTACATACATGTATAGTCGCTAAAATGGTTGGCATAACCAGTTATGTATCTACAAAAATTATTCCATAAGTTGTTATGCAGTCCAGAAAATTGTTGCATAACTTGTTATGCAGTCCAGAAAACGATTGCATAACACGTTATGCAGTAACTTTTTTGTTACTATTGAAACAAACAAAAACAAAACTGCATAACTTGTTATGCACCTAAAATTATATCTGCATAACATTTTATGCATCGTGAAAATGGATGCATAAAGCATTATGCAACCACTTTGCTGTAAGGATTGAAATAAAAAAATTGATGCATAACTTGATATGCATCCAAAAATATATTTGCGTGACGCATTATGCATCAACTTTTTTGTAAGCACTAAAATTAATCAAAACAATGGATGCATTACTTCTTATGTTGTTGAGAAAATTATTGCATAATTCGTTATGCGTCTTTTGTTTTTTGTGATGTTATTTTTTTAGGCGTATATATCGTTTTAGTGGTTGCATAACCAAATTAGTAAATGCATGAACCAAAAAATGGTTGCATAACGTTTTATGCATCTTTTGTTGTGTCTGCGTAATGTGTTATGCATCGTTTTTGGTGGCTACGTAATGGTTATGTACCAAATTTTTAAAAATTTTGCTTAAAAGAACAATCGCCTCCGATTTTTTTCGCAAAAAAACTTAAATTTGATATTGTTGTTTGTACTCGTTGTGTAGCTCTCTTAAAAAGATTTCCAACGATATAAAATTTGTAAAATTTCAAGGCGCGGATTTTTAGATATGTTATATCCAAATTGCGTTGTCAAATATACCCCTGAAAAATTAGGCTGCATAACGAGTTATATATTGATTCTTAATAATTTCAGATAATTTTGGGTGTCACGGTATCTAAAATTAATTGTGGGCCTCACAATAAAAATATTATTTTTTTTGGACCTGTGCCTAATTTTCCCGAAAGTGAAAACTACAGTTTACCCTCGTAAAAGGTTTCAACGGTTTAGCCCACAAAACACAATTTTAGAACCAACAATAAATAAATAAGAAAATAATTCCCCCTCTCTTCGTAACCGTTTTTTCCAAAAAAAAAAACAAACTCTCTCAAACAAATCTTCCTAAATTTTTGATTCTCTAATATTGTAATCCAAATTTTTTGGATATTATTTGAACAGATTTTCCAAATAGATTTGAATACAATTCATAAATATATTATTAGTATTTTAATTAAATAAAAACATCGCCATTGTATGCAATTTTATGGGTTTTCTTGGTTTCAATTTCATTATCTCTCTAATGTTTCTCTTAAATCCACCGGAGGTTTTTCATAACCTTATAGGCGTTTTCTAGGGATTTGTACAACAATTGTTTCAAATACATCATGGACAATTTTTTCCTGCTTGACGTATATCTACAGTTTCATGAAGATCAATGGCTACCGGATTTGATTGTGAAATTGATGTTTTGTGCTTATTACTCCCTTTTGGGACAACATCTTAAAGAAGAAGACAGTGAAGAAGAAGACAAATTCTTCAAATCAAAATGGCAGAATTTTATTCAAAGACCATCCCTCAAATATTACACAAAATTGGTCAATTGACCCAATGACGACAATTCGTGGGTGAAAAAGACATGTAAAATTTGATATTGTTTAAATTGACGAGAATGTAAAAATTGTCAGGATGTAAACAGTTTCATCCTATCCATTTTCAAATACTTTTTCTTATTTTTAATTCACATCAGGATGCCTCCAGTTTCATCCTCGCTATTTTTTAAGTTTAAGCAAGGATGAATCCAGTTTCATTCTTGCTATTTTTTTGGTGTCCATTTCACCCGTACTAATTTTTACTCGTCCATTAGAACCATGTTTTAAAAATATTTGGCCAAATGGCCCATTTTCCAAAAATATTATCAATTTCCTTTTTGAAATTCATGTATTTTGTATTACAATTTGTTTATTATTGTGATACAAACAATCTATATTTTATTATGTTTTTCAATGATGTATCTGAACATGATATACATAATCTTTCAATATTAATGAAATTGGGAGGATTACTACCTCTTTTCTCGTCCAAAAAGAAAAAGAAAAAGAGTTCGAAAGCAAGGAGACTAGCAACACTACCACGTACCAAAGTATGAAGATGGGCCCTCACCCTTATAACTGATTTCAACGGCGCACAAAAGAGAGTTTTTAGAACCAAATATAAACAGTTGGAAATTGGCGACGGATAAATTTTAATAAAAAAAATAACGGTCCGCGAGTTATAACTTAAAAGGTGTCACTATCCATCCACAAAAAAATCATCAAAACAAAAATAACACAAAGACCCCAAAAAATAAAAATAACACAAAAACTCCAAAGAATTTGATGAAACCAATTTTGGTTTCATCATAAAGTTTGATGAAACATCATGGAATTTGATGAAACCAATTTTGAAATTTGGAGTTTTTGTATCAATTTTTAAAAATTTGGGATTTTTGTATCAACTTTATTTAAGGTGGAGTTTTAAAGGATCCCAACGTTTGAATGGGGTTTTTGTAACACAAGTTTGGTCACCTTGGATTTTTATGACTAGTTCTGAAAAAATAAACCAATAATATATCTATTTATACTTTCAGTGCAATATCCAATATAAATCTGTTTTTTTTTTCCATGGCAAGAGCCAGTTCTTAGTTCCCCTGTTTGTTAGCTTTGCAATAAAGAGTGTGTTTCTTGTCATTATCTCTACCCAAATAAGGAGATGGTAGCACTTGGTAAAACTAGCTTGTTTGAAAAGGGGTAAAATTTGATGAGTTTCTACCACTATTTAATTTTCATTTAAAATTTGAGAAGAAAGTCCATGAGAAGATGGATGGTGATGTGAAAAGTTGGAGAGGAATTGAGTATGTGATTCTTCTGCTAAAGGTGGTATAGTAGTTAGGCTCCAAGATATGTGTGAGAAACTTCAAGTTAATATTAATATTGAGTTCCGTATTGTTAGCACAGGAAATTGAACTGGTAACCTCAAAATACAAATACAGACTCTTGTACTAAACCTATGGGCATAATGCTCTCTGCGCCTTTAAAGAAATACTAGAAATTATCAGGTATAGAAGAATTGTAACACACCGACCCAACTAATCTAAGCTAAGACTAGGGCCACTTTGAACGTCTATAAGCATTACCCCTACTTCTACGTGACTTGATATAGAACCAAACACATAAACCTAATACAACTAAGAATGCTACAACCCCAGCAGGAATAAGTCCCACAAACAAGGACGAAGTGCCTTTTTCTGAGCTTCGGGGGTCAATAGTGTTTGGGGATGAGCCTGTGAAGTTATTCCTATCTCCTGGAACAACTAATGGCTTCCCATCGGTCAGAAGGTTCGCCTCTAACCTGTAAAAATAAGACAAAAAGAGTTGGATATCATGAGATTATTTATCTTAAAAAACTGTTGGTATTTGGCTGTAACAAAAATACAAAACTCGTACCGATCAAACATAATCTAGTTTAGTTTCTTAATAACTATCAGTATAGTTAGTACAAGTAATTACTTGATGTGCATCAAATGTTTAATGCCAGACAAATTTCTAACTTACAGAATCTGCAAATAATAAACGAACTAGTATGTCTTAAATAATATATCACCAATTCACTCCAACTAGATGTATCCAAAATAATCTGCAAAATCGCAGGCATATACCAAATATATAGATTGAATGGAAGATGCAATAGCACGAACACCTTATGAGCCTAAACAAATTATTCCCTCGTACACAGTAAAATTCAAAATTCACACAAAACGAATCTTTATTATTAATTTGTTGAACACGAAAGAATACAAGAGGAACGATCAGGAGAGCAATCATTTGGGCAACACATCAAATAAGATGTCTGCACACAAGGTTTTCTCTATGTAAATTCAATATAGCAGAAATTCCAATACCAGAGCAATATGAGCAAAAATAGAAGGAAACAGAAATCAAACTAAATTCCTCTCTATGGGTCTGCCAGTTGCCTAAAACATAATCGTTGGAAATTAAAGCTGGTCTGATTGTGTTAGGGAAATGTGGGATGATTCATGGGTTTCTAGGATCCCTTTTAGGGACTGATCATCTTTTTGTAGAATGCCCTGGTATGGTTAGACTGTGGTCCACTTTAGCTACAGCATGAGGTTTCAACATACCTTCTACTCCTGTTAATATAATGGATTTGCAACCTCAGGCACTATTATCCTCAAGGAAAGAAAGAGTCAGCTCACTGCATACTGTTGCAGATTTAATTTTCAAGAAATAACCTTATTTCAATAATTAAAACTCCAATGTGGATTTCATCTTGGATCAGGCTATGCGAAAAGCTCAAGAGCTTGCTTCAGTCACTACTTCTATCTCACATCATGGACATGACACCCGTTATTAATGGATGGCTTTTCCCTTTCTTCAGGTTCTTGTATGCTAAATACAAATGGTGTATCTGATTCTAGTCGTCGTGCAGGTACATGAGGAGTTATTAGATAAGACGGTGACTCTTTCATCGCTGCCTTTGCCAAACATGCATTCCCCAATGGAAGGGGCAACTAGAGAAGGTTCGACATTAGCCTATGCCTTGGGTATTACTAAGCTACAAGTAGTAGTGACTCTATGCATATTGTGCGCAGTTCCATGGTTTGTTGTCAAATAACTTGGATGGGTATGAGTGAGAACAAATGTTCCCATTTAGGACCGCATAGTCTAAACAAATGAAAAATCTCTTGTTCAAAAGAGATTTTTGATTTTATATTGAAATACAAAAAAAATTAAAAGAATAAACTACTAAAGATTCGTTACCTAAGATTTGGTATGTTAAACAACTCCTTCGGGACTACTCCACTGAATTCATTCATTTGGATGTACCTGAGCATATCAACAGTTTAATCAGAATTTTTAAAGAAAAAATATTTAAGAAGTAAAAGCGGTATATTTAACAAATGCTACTTACAGGTCATGGAGGGGAAGTTGAGAAAGAACAGCCACTGATCCTGTGAATTGATTCCTTTGTAGAAACCTGATATACAAAGAATCTTTTATGAATTGCTTCCTTGGCGAAAGAAAGATTACAAATATAATTGTCATTTATTATGTGCAACTTACAGTCCATTAAGATTTTTCAAATCTCCGAATGAGCTTGGGAGATCTCCAGAGAATTGGTTATATGACAAATCCCTGCAATTCGCCACATATGGTGAAAACCTAGTTTATAAGCACAACTTATTTGGGCATAAATTCAGTATGCACCAAATCAAGTAATAAGGTTATCAAGAGACCATACATCTGCTTTAAATTTGGGAAGCCCGAGAAGACATTGTCCAGCGGTCCTGAGATAGAATTGTGACTTAGATTCCTGCATAAGTGCATGTGTGTACATGTAAAAAAGAAGCTATATAATAATAATTTGGTAATATACTAGTAAACCCAAATGCTAAAAGTACTGGTAAGCAGCAATAATACGTCAAAACTTACAAATACTCCAGATACGGCATTGGTGTGGCCAAGAACCAAATATTTGGTGTGAAATTGTTGACTGACAAGTCTCTGCATTTATAAATATAGATGAGTTCGTAAAAATTCTGCCGAGAGAAAGTACTCGACACAGAGAGTATAA
This sequence comes from Papaver somniferum, assembly GCF_003573695.1. Taxonomy (NCBI): domain Eukaryota; kingdom Viridiplantae; phylum Streptophyta; class Magnoliopsida; order Ranunculales; family Papaveraceae; genus Papaver; species Papaver somniferum. The sequence continues at coordinate 110,414,556 of NC_039368.1, forward strand.
CATTTTCTGAAAAAGATGGACAAAGAGTACATGACATGGCAAACTTAGCTTTAGTATATCCATTGCTAGTCAATTATTGAGGGATACTTTGTGCCTTGGAGTAACAGTTGAACTATGGTTATGTACCAAAAAGAAGCAAAACTTAGAACAGCGCCTAACAGTTGAGCTATGGGCTTATGGCTATGTTCAAGAGTAACTACTTGTCCAGGGTGAATTATCAAGGCTGTCCATGCGGGCATCAGTTTGCTTGGGAGTGTAACGAATTCCATATAGGACAAAACTTCCCTCACCAATGGATTGGTATACCTCCAAGCAAATTAGTACCCCCACTGGTGCCGCCATGTGAACTATTGGTTGAGAATATGATATCTTGTAAAACATGTATTATCAGGTCAAACGCCAGAGGGTACTGCTTTCTATCTGTTAGAGCATACATCTTCATCAAGAGAGAAAAGGGAGAAAGTCTTACATATGAGTGGCATTGGGAGGTAGAAGTGCAGGAACTTCTCCTGCTATCTGATTATTGCTCACATCCCTGTATCCAGAAATCCAAACAAAAGATGTACACAGATTCCATAAAGAGAGAGCCATAAATAAACACAGATTCTGAAAGGAAATAGAGGTTGAAAGGGGAGGAAGTCTTACAACTGCTTCAAGTTAAATAGGTTGAAAAGATAGCCTCCTAGACTTCCAGTTAGATTCAGACCATTCAGATAACTGTTTGACACAGATGAGAAAATCTTCAATTTCAAAAATGATGTAAAAGATGCTAGCCATCAGAAAAATTGAATCACCAAGAAACTAAACACAAAATATTTTGTTACATGGCTGTAATGGATGATCCTGAGCATGAGATTCCCGTCCATGCATCCAGACAGGGATCCCCTCCACCCAAGCTCCATCCCACCAGCTGTTGTGGTTGATTCAACGATTTGAACACATCTTGAAGTACAGCAACTGAAATTGGTTAAAAGAAAATGAGTTTCTTCGATAAAATTAAGTTGTACACTTAACAAAAGACACAAACCTAAGTAAAAATCCACAAAGAGAACAAAGGCAGTATTCATAATACATATACACAATAAAAATCCATAAGTACATGATCCTGTTTACCTTCTTGGATATAACTAGGTTGATAAGAGACCGAAAATGATGAGAAATTGATAAAAATGAGCGAAAGAATGAGTAAGAAACAGTAACGAAGTGCCATTGGAGATGCACAGAAGAGTATGAAGAAGAAGAAAAAGAAGATTCACGCTACTAAAACCACCTCTGTTATGTGTTGAGAGAAAGAGGGGGTTTAGGCAGAGAAAGTGAGAGAAAATCAAATTGGACAGAGTCGGATTCTCCTGCACAACAGTGAAGACCAAAGAGTACGAAAACCTTCATATTTAGCATCCCAATGCACCAGTGTAATTTTCAATTTTCGTGTAGTGGTGTTTTAATCTTTACACTTGTCCGCATAATCATACTCTCGAGATTGTTGAACTAATGCTAATGGGGGTACCGCTTTGTTTGGGGATGTAACAATGTGCATATGGGATAAAAAAGCATTTGCTTTTGGATTGGTACACCCCCAAAACAAAACTGTACCCCCATTAGCAGCCTTGGTAAAATTTGATAGGAAATTTCGTTCAAACGGTCAAAGAAACGAAGATGCTGAATGATGTAATAGTCTACCACCACCGCTGCTTAGCTAAGCTAGTACTCCTACTACTAGCATCAGTGTAGTGTGTACTGTGTACCTATCCACTCTTTCTCTCTGCTTATCCAGCTAAGAGTTTTCTCGAAACAAGACCGTCCTTTATGAACCCTTGCTCCATTTACAAATTGGTGCGAATTGTTGTGAATCTTCGAGTGTTAGTGATGACCCGCCGTTTGACTACAATCAAATTATACATAATAAACAGGGTCCGCCGGTTATAACCCCTAGTGATGACCCGCCGTTTGGCTACAATCAAATTATACATAATAAACATGGTCCGCGGGTTATAACATCTACAGAAAACCCATCCAAACAAAAGTGATACAAAAACCCCAAATATCATAAACTAAACTACCCTCCCCTAATTCAACCCAAAAGAAACTGAGAAAGAAAACGACCCACTAATTTATTATTTTACAACCTGCGTAACAGACAAAATTTCTTTAAAACCTCCGCTCCTCTGTAACTCCTTCAAAAACCAACCCAGAAATCTCAGATCTGCTCATCCCGAAGCCAAAATCGTTCAAAATCAATCTGTATTCGTCATCATCTTCTCGATTTTACCTTCTTCTCTTATTATATGGTTGCGTACTTCAACCACTGCTACAAAATCTGACCTAATTTTTTAACCCCAAATGGCGAAGAAACAAAATCAACAGGCGGAAAAGAAAGATGAAAAGCTAAAGAAAATAGCGAAACCATCTCCTAAAGGTAAGAAATCGAATTTGCTTTCAAGTTGATTTCGAGTTTGAATTCAAAAGATTATTAGGTTTCATTTGATTTCTGGGTTGGTTTTCTGTTTGCTTTTAGGTTTCATTTCTTAGGTTAGGTTCTATTTTCATTTGGTTACATCGTTTCTTTGGTTTAGGTTTAGGTTTCAGTTTGTTTGATGTAACCAAATGAAAACAGATCTCAATTGTTTGTATATTTGATGCAACCAGATATTTTTTTTTTCTATTTGATGAAATCATATTTCATTTGTTTTTTATTTGATGAAACCAAAGTATAATCTGCTTTTCTTATGAAACCATTCTGGGTTTCATCATTTTACAACCAATTGTTAATCTGTTACATCATAATAATATGGTCTTTTTGATGAAACCATTTTTGGTTTCTTCACTTTTCATTTGTTAGGTTTAGGTTTGCAAGAATGATGTAACAGATTTGCGATGAAACCAGATTTCATTTTCTGTTTCTTGATGAAACCCAAAATTGGTTTCATCAGTTTTAGTTATTGGTTTACTTATAGAGTTGTTATTGGCTGTTGATTTGAATTCAAACTGTGGAGACTGGCGCTATGTTACATAATTTTATGGTTTCATACAAGTTTCAATTATGCTTATGGTTTCATCATTTTGTTCGTGCTTATGGTTTCATCATTACAAGTGTATGTCTTATGGTTTCATCATTATTATTTATTATTCTCTTATGGTTTAATTTTGGTTTCACAATAGGTAAAAAAAGAGATAAGGAACCATACAGGTGCTCATTGCATCATTTGTGCGAGCTAGCAGTGAAAATTAAGGCGTTGATAAAAAACAAGCAACTGCATTTGAAAGCTCTTAAATCATGTCCTTTCTGGCGTTTCTTTGAGACGTTCTATGATGGTGTAATGAACAAAGATGATCTCATCAAAAAGACAAAAGAAGTAATAATGTTTTTAAGTACAATTGCAAACAAACTTGATGGTAAGCTCCCGTATTGTTTCAAATTAGCAAGATCAAGGAAAATGACTTTGCGGACAATTCCCGAACATTTTCCTATGTAAGTTTACTCTGAAATTCTTTAATGTAGATTTTTTGGCATAAAAAATAGTTGTGGAAAACAAAAAATGATGTTGTTTATATGGTTAATTTTGATGGAACCAAGCTTGGTTTCATCAAACTTGCATCTGTAACTAATTAAGGAGCTGTTATCTTGTATTTTGTTTCAGACATGTCACTCATTAGGAAAGAAATGTGGTGCTGTAATAGAAGGCTTCATCGAAAAAATGGATTATAGTGTGCGGTTTTTGTTCGTTCCGTTGCTGACATCACTTGGAGATGTAAACCATTGGACATTGCTTTCTTTTGATTTTGAAACCGGGGAATTTTATCACTACAACTCCTTGGCTTCCACGGGATAGGAATGCATAAAAAGTGCTGAAAGCATGAAACAACGTATAATATCAGCATTTGCACAGCACGACGCAAAGCTCCCCTGTGATCAGCAGGCAAGTCAGCCAACAACATACTCTTTGCACAACCCTACATGTTGTGAACAAATAGGGTAAGTTATGTTTGGAAGTTTATAGTTCACATATGCATATGCTTGAAATCATTACATCACTTGTAACTGAATGCTTTACATATAGCTACTAATATCAGAACACTCTCAGCTAGTCACTTTGTAACAATTGAGACATTGTTTTGGTTTTTCAGGAACGATTGTGGCCTGCATGTTTGCTATTACATGAAGATCCTCTTGAAAGGAAACATGTCTACAGATGATATACGAGAAAAGGTGCATAATATGAGACCAAAGTTGGCGTTGAAGATACTCCTTGACAATATAGAATAATACTCGCATGTCGTGCCCGTCCTATTGAACATTCAGTTTTAGTTGAAGTTTAAATTACTTTTGAAATGTTTATTGTAATGATGATACTCCTTGACATACTGTTCTTCTTGCAGATTCAAGTTTTAGTTGAAGTTTAAAGTACTTGTGAAATGGTTACAGTTTATATAAAAAACTATTTCGTGCTATTTCAGTTGTATTTCCTTAAAAGCTTATGTCTACAGAAATATGATGTCTCATTTTTATAAAAACTATCCATAAATGATGTGTCATATATTTGCGGCACCAATAAACAGTAGACAAAACATCATCTACTGTGTTGTCAAAAAATATAGAAGAAAAAGTGACAGTAAAACAATGGTTCCACCAAAATATGATGAAACCCTTTCTGGTTTCATCAAAAAAATGATGAAACCTAATTCGGTTACACCAAACTATAAAGGCCTGTAAAAATTCTGAAAAACTTAAACTTAATCAAACTTATTATTCTTAGACAAATTATAAAATGAAAACACCTGCAACACATTAACTTCTAAAACAAAAATCTGAAATAGTAAATGAAACACATATTGTAGTCTAGCAAACGAAACTAAGAGTAAAATTCGATGACTTGCAGGAACCACATATTGTAGTCTAGTCGAAATGACTACAAGTTCTCATGAAATCTGACGAGAAGGGCATGTCTGTTTATTATGGGTGGTCAAAACCTTGCAGGAACCACAGGTTCTCATCTTCTTATTGGCAACTGAACCTGTATTAGGAATCCTATTCTTCTTCGATGGACGTCCTGGTTGTGGTCCATTATTCGGACCAAAAACCATCGATTTCGGCAACACTGTCACGGGCTTTTCGACTGTGGGAATAGGATTTATTGCATGTTTATACGATTCTCGGTAGAACTTTACTGTAAAGTAGTGCTCAACATAATTGTAAGGATCTTATCCATTCACCATGATGCAACGGATATCATGGGCACACGGGAAACCGTCAATATGCCAACGGTTGCAAGAACATGTTCTTCTTTTCAAATCGACAGTCTGTGTTAATGAAGCATGAACTTCAAACACATATTCCGACGACTTGGTGACTGGGTAGTTACATCCATGCATCTTGTTGTCGTGGAGCAGAGCTTCATATTCTAGACATAGAGTTTGACGCCATTTCATTAAGTTAGCAGAGTCCTCGCGACGTTTACACATTTGGTCCATTAGCTTCACCCTGATCTCATCAACCATGATGGCTATAGGCTTCTCTCTCTCTTAAACGATCGAACCATTGAAACTCTCAGCAATATTTGAACACAACCTACCATATCATCGACCCTTGAAGAAAAAACTTGCCCATTTATCAAGAGGAGCTCTACTTAGATAGTCTTGTAACTTCTGATTTTGAACCTTCCTCAACTTATCCCAATTCTCTGTAAATTATTTATGAGTAGAAGCATACGCACATTTCTTAAACAGTCCCAATACAAATTTGTTATAAGCTTTGCAACTCTTTGGTAAGCATGTATTGATATTGCATTCTGTATGCCAGTAACACCAACCATGAAAAGCCTCAGGAAAAATAATAGGAATTTGTGTTACCAATCCAATACCTCGATCACTCACAAAAGTAAGCTTTGGTCGCAAAGGAGAAAGGACTTTCTTCAAATTATCCAAAAACCATTTCCAGTTCGCTTCATTCTCCGATGAAACCACACCATAAGCAAGAGGGAAGATTTCTGTAACATGAACAGAAAGCATAACACAAGCATAAGATGCGATGAAAACCAAACACAAAAATGATGAAACCAACATAAAAAAATGATAAAAACATTACCATCATTTCCGGTTAGACCTGTTGCTGCCATCATATGACCAAGGTACTTACTTTTCAAGTGAGCCACATCAACGAATAATACAGGACGACATAAATTGAATCCATGACTACAAGCTTCAAAACAGATAAACATCCTCTGAAATTTATGGGTCCCTTCTTCAACTTCCAAAACCACGTGAGAGCCAGGATTGATTTCAATCAACTTGTTTTTATACCAGTTCAAGAACATAAAAGATTTCTCGTTCTCTCCCCATGAAGTATTCAGCGCATGCTTCTTACCTGCGTACGCATAATAACGACTGATGTCAAAGCCGAAGTCTCTCGTAAAAGATTCCATAATATGCTTAGTTTTCTTATTAGGATCCTGTTTAATTTCATCAATAATCAAGCTACTAACTAGTTTCTTCGATATTCGTGGCATGTTAACAAATCCACCAACACAAGTATGCTAAATATTTAGTTCCTTGATAATAAAAGGACTTCCTACAACACCATCAACAGACACAGCATATAAATTCCAGTCACATTTCTCCTCTTTGTTCTTATTAGCACAACGTGGACCAATCCTCAACTTCTCATTCCTATATACCGTGTATTCATAACCAGTTGCTGCGTGATACTTCTGTAAATCACAACGAACTTGTTCAACACCTCCCGGAAACAATTGTTCAACTCCTTGAAAAAGATGTAACCAGTGAGCAGACTTCAACGGTTCCTTAATTTTATCTGGAACATCATAATCAATCCGTGGCTTCTCAAAAGGTATAATTCCAGAACTTTGTGGCTGGTCATCAAAAGCTATAATTCCTGAACTTATTGAATCAGAACTCTCAGCTTTGTGATTTACGAGTAACTCCATAATCCCTTCTTTATTATACATACTAAATAGAGCCAAACATTGAAGATTAAAATCAGAATGAATGACCTTTTGCTGATCATCAACCATGTGAAAAATTTCCATAGAAGGAGGAGAGAATTCACACCAACTTGAGCATATACTAGTCTTCAAATTAGCAAAAGACTCTTGGAGGCCAATACGAAGAGTTAAACAATCTTCTTTGTGACATACAAGTGCGAGAACAGAATCCGTAATCTACAGAACAAAATGATGAAACCAAAAACAGTTTCACCAGATGTGAATATCAACAACAATTTTTTTTTTTGAAAAACAGTTCCAATGAGATGGAATCCTTCATAAGAACATCAACACAAACATAAAAAATCATATGCTAACATCAATTCAGTTTATTCGACAAGAGTGACTAGCAAATTCACACAAACAAAATCAAAAATCAACACAAAAAAGAGAATTGAATACCTGAAAAGTTGATTGATTCCTTGAAGACGAAGATTAATATGAAGACGAAGATGATCAACACGAAGTTGATTGATTGTTCAGCTGGATTCTTTAATTCGAGATTCAATTTCAACTTGAAAAGCGAAAATATGATTTCAGCTAAACTGAATTGCAACCAGATCTCGAATAACGAATTGGATTCTTCTCTTCTTCGAATAACTGAATTGGATTCTTCTACGTATCTCGAATAAACAGATCTCAAAACTTGTAGCTTCTCTTCCGTTCTTCAATCAAACAACTAAAATTGCTCTCTCAATTTTTGAATTGAAATTGGGAGAAGATGATGACGAATCTTTGAATTGAAACGAAAAGAACGAAGAAAACTAGGAAAGAAGAATCACACTTTTTCTGAATCTGATTTGTTCGGTTCAGAGAGGAAAAAAATCGTTTTTACTTTCTTGTTTCCGCCAAACTTTCCTTTGAAAGTGTTTTTATATGCGGAAGGTTAATTTTGGAATTTAGAAATCAAATAAAAACTGAATTTTAAAAAATTTATTTGAATTGGGGTTTTTGTCCCAGTTTTGTTTGAAACGGTTTTTATTTGTTAAAAATAATACGACCGGTTTTTTCTTATCACTAGTTTGTTCACCTATGGGTTTTGTCACTAGTTTTGTAATAAACATGTAAATTACCCATTTTTGGATTAACAGATTTGTGTTGCATTTCATTGCACGTGGTCAGACTTTGTCATGTGTTTTGCATGAGCTATTACCTATAAATAGCCGTCTCTTGGAATAACAATTAGTAGTAATAAAAACACTCCTTTGTTTTCTCCCTTCTATTTGTCTTATAGTCTGTTTGGATAGAGAAGTAGAGTCAGAAATGCTTTTAAATTTTTCAGAAGCTAAAAAGTAGATAAGTTAGTTCGGTAATCGCGTGACTTTTAAGCGAAATAGTCATTAAGTAAGTTTGACAACATAATCAAAGTAGAAGACAATTTTTTTTATCATATTATTATTTATGTTTGTTCTTGCTCCTCCATATATAAACGAAAAACACTTCCTTTTTCTTATGGTACTTGTAGTCATTAATGGTTGGTAGGTGAATCCTTGAACAACAGTTTATAACCCATAAATAACAACAATATTGCAGTAATCCTTAAAAAGGGAAATTTTTATAACACATAAATACCAAGCATAATCGTTTTGCAATTGTACTAGTATGGGATGATTTAAAATTACGAAAGTTAATACACATTTTTCATAATGGAAGACGGTAATACATGGACATGCCTAGGCGAACCCCATCTCGGTAAGAATCCATGTCACATCCTCTTCTTTGAGCCTCACTAGCAGATAAATTGGCGTAAGTCACAGTTTCACAAATATCACTTGGTCCTTCACCTGCGATAATCACATCGTCAATTCTATATTTAATGAATAAATCGTCTGTAATAGCGTGTTTCCTAATAAAATTATGTATCGCACATGAAGCTATGATGATATTCCTTTGCTTACGCAAGTTGTATGACGGCATCATCTTCAAAATAGGAAAGCGAGCTTTGAGTACACCAAAACATCCTTTAATCATATTACGCAACGACGAGTGTGCATGGTTAAATTTTTCCCTTGCGCTACAAGGTACCTTGGTTCCTTGATAATCATTGAGATGATACCGCTCTCCTCTATATGGATCTAAATATCCCAGCATATTAGAATATCCCGAGTCTACCACATAGTATTTTCCTGCCCAATTAATAAAACTTAGTGAGTAAAAACTTATATACCCTGCCTAGACCAACACATACACATACACCAACACCTGCAGTTTGGAACAATTAATTATTTTTTTTGACTCAAGAAGGGAAAAATTTATTAAAGAGACCACTTCATGACTAAGAAAGTAATGAAAATGGGAAAAAAGAACAGTGTCATCTTAAAAAGCTGTTACATCCAAAAGGAAACCAAAAAATTCAAAAGAAGAAACAAGTCTGGAACAGACTGGTGAATTACAGCTTCCCAGTTATGTAAAACCATATCCAAAGTGATGCCTTCAAAGATGTTAGTACCCACACACCAGTTATAAATGAAGGATTTCACATTGTTCTTTAAATTCCCCACAGAGTTGTATTTACCATTGAACACCCTTGCATTTCTCTCTAACCAAACAATTAATTGCCTCTACAATGCGACTTGTAGTTCTGCCTACATTAATATATTTACTTAAAACACGAAGGGAACAACATTTCAAGCAAATGAAATGAGTGGCGGAACCAGGATCCAAGGATGGGATGGCTTAGAAAAAAAAATATTGGGCACACTTGTCAGGAGAAACAAGTTTCCATTTACCGAATTCATTAATGAATCAGTTTCCATTCACTAATGTCAGGACAAATAAGTTTCCATTCACACTTGTGAGACCTATCCATTACTATTAGTATTGTCAGAACTACTATTAGTATTGTTAGAAGAATGACCAACTTTGGGGTTTTCAATAAGGCAACAATCTATAATAGATTGGACATACTCTTCACTGGAAGGTTCCGGAAACTATGTAATCCTTTGTTTTATTCGTATATGTAAACATTTATTCGCCTAATCTAGACTAGTATTCTTAAACAATTTAGACCAATAAAACCAATTCAATTCTCACGGCCAACCCCATAATCTAATTCGCATGATTAAACCAATGAAGTATAACAATAGTGAAAGCTCACCTACAGAGGGGTGGGGGAACTTTGATTGTAGATTGCTGATTGCTTCCATGAAAAATCTTGCATCATTAGCCGTGCCTTCCCAACCAACTAAAACATAAGTGAAACACATTGAAAAAGCGGGGGTCTAACAACACCACCCAATATTTCGCTTAGCAATCTGTATGGACTAACTCCGAAATACTTTCTAGAGAATCAACTAGACAGTCAGACTCAATCTAAGTAAAAGTATCTCAAGGAGTTAATATCTCTCTCTTGTTTTGATTTACTCGAGCTAATAGAAATCAGCGAGTCTTTAATCAAACACAATGAATAACTTGGATGGTACCAAAGACCAATATCCAAGGATCAATCAATGAAAATCAAAAACCAAAGGTTAGATTACTCTAATTGATGATCTAACACACAACCTGTATTATTTCAATTATAAAAATAAAACAATAGAATGCGGAAACTGAAATAACACATACACCAGAAATTTTGTTAACGAGGAAACCGCAAATGCAGAAAAACTCCGGGACCTAGTCCAGATTGAACACAGACCGTATTAAGCCTCTACCGACACTAGCCTACTCCAAGCTAACTTCGGACTGGACTATAGTTGAACCCTAACCAATCTCCCACTGATCCAAGGTACATTTATGCTCCTACGCCTATGATCCCAGCAGGATACTGCGCACTTGATTCCCTTAGATGATCTCACCCACAACTAAGAGTTGCTACGACCCAAAATCGAAGGCTTTGACAATAAACAAATCTGTCTCCCACGGACAAGTCTATCAAAGGATCAATCTGTCTCCCACATAAAAACCCTGAATTTTTTGTTCCGTCTTTTGATAATAATCAAGGTGAACAGGAACCAATTGATAATCCGGTCTTATATTCTCGAAGAACAGCCTAGATAAATCAATCACCTCACAACAATCTTAATCGTATGATAGCGAAACAAGATGTTGCGGAATCACAAACAATGAGACGAAGATGTTTGTGACTACTTTTTATATCTTGCCTATCAGAGATATTATCTCAAGCCAGTCAATATGATTGTACTCGTACGATAGAAGATGCAAGATCAGATCACACAACTACGATAAAAGTAGTATTGGTCTGGCTTCACAATCCCAATAAAGTCTTTAAGTCGTTAACCTGGTTTTAGAAGGAGAAAACCAAAGGTTAAAGGAGAAACGACTCTAGCACGCAAACTAGTATCACACGTGAGGTGTGGGGATTAGTTTTACAGAGTTGCTAGATGTCCCCTTATATAGTCTTTCAAATCAGGGTTTCGCCTTGGTCACAAAGCAAACAATATCCACCATTAGATGAAAACCTGATTTTGATTCAAGATAATATTTCTCAACCGTTAGATCGAAAACTTAGCTTGTTATACACAAATGAAATGCACGCTTCTAGGTTTGTTAACCGTATCCAAACGTGTACATTGTTGGTTTAACAATAGTTAACCAAAAGGTTAGCCATATGAGCATTTCATACCAATCATATTCTTCTTCACCATAACTAGTTCAAATGACTCAAATGAACTAGTTAGAGAGTTGTTCAATTGCGAGGAAATCTTATGTACTACACAAGACACAGTTGAAGCAAAGATGATTTGATTCACTCGAATCGGTTCATGAACTTTATAGCCACGGTTTGCAAATTGCATTCCTTAGTCTTTATAAGTTTAAGTTCAGAAATCATCTTCAGATATATAACCTTCTTAAGTTCGCACACTAGGTTCGCGGACTTAAGAAACCGGGCAGAGTTCACAAACTCCAGCAGAAAATCTCGGCAAAGACTTTCCTCCGATTCGCAAACTGGATTTACGGACGCAGCTAGTTTGTCAACTCCGCAGAATTTCTCGGATGAGAAGTTCGGCAGTTTGCAGACTTGGCAACAAGCCATTCTTCCAGTTTCTCTTGATCAACAAAGTTCGCAAACTTTGGTTCAAGGGATAGGACTTATGCACATATGTGTTTCCACAACAATACTTATGTCCATCATTGGTTATGTAATCTAAACTCTCATTCAAACCATTGAAACATTCTTAGAGGACGTTATACAGTTGTTACACCATTTCTCGTCAAAGCAATTATCAAAGTGATTGAAACATATCATGACTTACGTCACTAGGTAAAGATAAACATGGTCGAAGCAAAACACTTACCAACACATATTTCGAGATATAGATAGGCGAGGTATACTCGGCTCGTAACACCAAATGTGTATAATTTAAGTCTATATATAGCATACGACTTTTTGTCTCAAGAAGTAGGAGATAGAGTAGATTGACTTTTGAGTGACAGATAAGTTCAAGTCTTCACATACCTTTTTGTCGAGAAGTTCCACCGGTTCCTTGAGTAGTTCTTCTTCTTGTATGATGAATCACCATGAAGTCCTTGAGCTCAACTACACTTTCTATCCTAGTCCGAGACTTAGCTATAGTAGACTAGAAATCAAAACTTATAGTTTTGATCACTAACATTGACAAACATGCTTGAGATAGCAACGCATGCGAGTTCGACCGAGCAATGCTCTAACAATCTCCTCCTTTGTCAATTTTAGTGACAAAACTATCAATACATATGGAATACAAAAAAGATAAAGAAACTTTAGTAGCTCCTATTCCACATGCCTAATCTTCAGCATTCCTCGAAATCTTCTTCACTTCCAAGTACTCCAATGATCCCAAAGGTTGTAAGTTTAGCATCACCGTTGTTGAAGATCCGTAGCGATAACAATGAAAAAGCATCGATCTCGATCATTGTTATACAGTGTCATAGTATTATTACACAGTGTCAAAGTCCAATTGTATCACAACTTCAACAATAATACTATGGTGATATGTATCACTCCTCCTTAGTCAATACTCCATCTCACATGGAAACCACTCCCCCTTACACAATGATCTGAAAACCATATGTATTTGTAGTGTGAACTACATATTAATTTCCCCCTTTTTGTCAATAAAATTGGCAAAAGTACAAGAACGGGATCATAATGAAATTTATGTAAGGGACATTTCATGACTAATAGAAAATACATACCATCTAATTTAGATGCAATAATATAGCCGAAGCTAATAGAATTCATCAAGGAGTTTAATGATAAAAGATAACCCCTTTAAAATTCCACAACCCGCACACCCCTCAAGATATGACCATTAAGCATAGGTTCAAAAGAACTCTCCCCCATTTGATGTCATTCCCAAGGGAATAACAAGAGCTACCTTAATTTCAAAAGAAAAGAAGGATTTTTATTGGACACCAAAAACCATGAGAATGATTTTCTATATCCAAAAACTCAATCAAATTAATCACAAGTAAACCTATGATTAATTTAATCGGAATACGCAATCAAATTAAACACACAAGTGATCAAGTTAATTGATTATGCTCGGCATAAGAGAACTTACAGAGCATACGACTACCATAACCATTAGAAAATGAATAGGATAGTCGTTCATATACTCAACATAAGAGGAATCTTACGGAGTATGAAAATACTCAACTAGATTAATTACAAGAGAACCCATAATTAATCTAATTGGAATACACAACCAAACTAAATACAAAAGTAATCAATTTAATTGTCATTTGTTTTTCTCGACATAAAAAGACTTATGGAGCAATAACTTAATAACCAAACAAGATGATTATTTTAGTTCAAGATTTTTCAACATAAAGTACCTTACGGAACAACCAACAGAGCTAATCAAAAATTAATCAACTTGGTTGTATCGTGATCAACATAAGACACGTTACGGAGCCTCACAGTATTACATAAAATATGGATCAGTGAAGATCAATACTGTGGAATACACAAGGATTCATTATATCTTCCATCACTATTTGCATAACGATATTTAATAGACATAATCCTCGAACACAAAAGATTTTAACCTATCTTCCATCAAAGAATTGACAATATAGGCTTAACTTTTGTATATGTCAAAAGTTTGTTCATCCTTAAATCAATACATGAATACCGATCATGAACGACTTTACTTTTGACAAAATAACAAATCAAAAATATTAAATACTGTAAACCATCATCCTCCAAATATTTTTAGAATTTAAACCAATAAACCTAAAATAAAAAACAAGAAGATGAAAAGTAATAGCTATGTGTAGTCACAATCATTGCTATTCAAATCACTAGTTATTCTTCCAACTAAACCAAAAAGAAGACATACTAGGCAACATGAAGTTTTCCCAAGGCCTCTTCGGAGAATTCCTTTTCGTTGATGAAAAAACCATTGATAATGGGATCATCCAATTACTCCAACTCTTTGGAAATAACTGTCAACTTACTAAGTTCTCTTTTCAATTTACGTATGGTGTTCTTTGTTAGAGACAACATCCGTTCATGGTGAATTAGCTCTTCCAAAGACGAAGCGATTTGGGATTTTAAACCGTTTCTTTTTGCTGATGAATTCTTTTACCAGGTTCCTGAAGTTATCATCACTTTGATAAGAAGAAAATAACTAGTTTGAGGAAGGACCTTTACCATTAATTGCAGCCTTCATTTTCTTCACACTTGTGGAGGAAATTCATGTACACCGACGTACATTAGGTGCTTCAACTGCATCCTTGCTTGTGCTGCCTCTAGTTACAGGTGCCATGAAACAGTAATCCTTTGGGAAATAACACAACGTTTACAAACGACTAAAACCCTAGACAACAAGACTTTGTAGTTCATAATTTATATAGTTTTTTAAACAACCCTTTTTAACCAAGAAAATACTATTTGAGCCAAAAAGACGCAAAACCCCATTTTCTCAAGTTAAAGATGAGGATGTGAACGTCTATGAAGTTAGGTAGAGACGTTGTGAGCCAAAATCTCCCCTTGTTTATCACATCGTGAAATTTCAAGATTTTTTGTGTGAGCAGAAATCCTCCTCCTTTTGATTCTGGAAGTACTAGTCTCATAAGACCTATGACAATTATCCATTCGAAACAGCTTGTCCTTAGGAAAACAAGCATGATCTAACAAAAGTAGAGTGGACTCAGGGCATCCCACGAGAACATGTGTTTCGTCAAACTCAAATTCTTCAATCCGTGAATATCCTTGAGTGACAAGTCTGGCTTTGTTTCTGACAGTTGTGCCTAATTTATCAGACTTATTCTTGAATACCCATTTGGAACCAATAATATTGATATTGGAAAGACATAGTACAAGATCCCACACGTACTGTATTTGAAATTGATTTAACTCTTCATGCATTTCCTTCACCCAAAGGGGATCGTTCAGAGTTTCATCAGAATTTCCTGGTTCTACTTGTGAAAGATAACAACCAAACTTGCACATATTTTGAAGTTGTCCTTTTATTTTGGTTGTAGACTCTCTTCCACCTTCACAGTCGATAGATGACACAACCCGTGGATAATTGCCTATTGTATGTAATAAATAACTACATCTACTGTCAAGGAACCATTGAAAGGGAGATGTAGGACTTAAAGCAAAGATATCCATACTATCAGTACTTTTCTTCTTAGAATTTCATGATAGTTTTGTATGTCTTTTTAGAGTAACACAGAGTTGTTTAGTTTTCTTACAAGGATCACTTGCAACATTCAGACTCTTTTAAAAATACGTACAAACTTGTTGAATGTGATCGAAGGAATCACAATACCAACACGGGCCAATACTTTGAAGTTTGTCTGAGTGGTTTCTAGTCATATAAGTTTTCACAACATCTGGTCGTTGTTTACCATCTGATTTACGACTAATATCAAGAGAGGAAAAACTGGAGTTACTCAGATCCATCAAGGGACTATTACCAGGAATCAAATCCTTAAGAAGTGCAATTTCTGCAACAAGACCAGAGTTGATCCGTATTTGTTCATCCAACCCTTTTTGAAGAGTAACCAGTTTATCAGACTTTTTCATACGATTGGTTTTTAAACCCGGTGAGGCGTCAATTGAGACTTTGTGGTCCATATAGTCAGATCGCTACAAACACAAACTTATAAGGTCTTGAACGTGTTTTCCTGCTCTGACACCAATTGAAAAAGCGGGGGTCTAACAACACCACCCAATATTTCGCTTAGCAATCTGTATGGACTAACAACAAAATAATTTCTAGAGAATCAACTAGACAGTCAGACTCAATCTAAGTAAAAGTATCTCAAGGAGTTAATATCTCTCTCTTGTTTTGATTTACTCGAGCTAATAGAAATCAGCGAGTCTTTAATCAAACACAAGGAATAACTTGGATGGTACCAAAGACCAATATCCAAGGATCAATCAATGACAATCAACAACCAAAGGTTAGATTACTCTAATTGATGATCTAACGCACAACCTGTATTATTTCAATTATAAAGATAAAACAATATAATGCGGAAACTGAAATAACACATACACCAGAAATTTTGTTAACGAGGAAACCGCAAATGCAGAAAAACTCCGGGACCTAGTCCCGATTGAACACATACCGTATTAAGCCGCTACCGACACTAGCCTACTCCAAGCTAACTTCGGACTGGACTGTAGTTGAACCCTAACAAATCTCCCACTGATCCAAGGTACATTTATGCTCCTACGCCTCTGATCCCAGCAGGATACTGCGCACTTGATTCCCTTAGCTGATCTCACCCACAACTAAGAGTTTCTACGACCCAAAATCGCAGGCTTTGATAATAAACAAATCTGTCTCCCACGGACAAGTCTATCAAAGGATCAATCTGTCTCCCACAGAAAAACCCTAATTTTTTTGTTCTGTATTTTGATAATAATCAAGGTGAACAGGAACCAATTGATAATCCGGTCTTATATTCTCGAAGAACAACCCAGATAAATCAATCACTTCACAACAATCCTAATCGTATGGTAGCGAAACAAGATGTTGCGGAATCACAAACAATGAGACGAAGATGTTTGTGACTACTTTTTATATCTTGCCTATCGGAGATATTATTCTCAAGCCAATCAATCTGATTGTACTCGTATGATAGAAGATGCAAGATCAGATCACACAACTAGTATAAAAGTAGTATCGGTATGGCTTCACAATCCCAATGGAGTCTTTAAGTCGTTAACCTGGTTTTAGAAGAAGAAAACCAAAGGTTAAAGGAGAAACGACTCTAGCACGCAAACTAGTATCACACATGAGGTGTGGGGATTAGTTTTACAGAGTTGCTAGATGTCCCCTTATATAGTCTTTCAAATCAGGGTTTCGCCTTGGTCATAAAGCAAACAATATCTACCGTTAGATGAAAACCTGATTTAGATTCAAGCTAATATTTCTCAACCGTTAGATCGAAAACTTAGCTTGTTATACACAAATGAAATGCACGCTTCTAGGTTTGTTAACCGTACCCAAACGTGTACATTGTTGGTTCAACAATAGTTAACCAAAAGGTTAGCCATATGAGCATTTCATACCAACCATATTCTTCTTCACCATAACTAGTTCAAATGACTCAAATGAACTAGTTAGAGAGTTGTTCAATTGCGAGGAAATCTTATGTACTATACAAGACACAATTGAAGTAAAGATGATTTGATTCACTCGAATCGGTTCATGAACCTTATAGCCACGGTTTGAAAATTGCATTCCTTAGTCTTTATAAGTTTAAGTTCAGAAATCATCTTCAGATATATAACCTTCTTAAGTTCGCACACTAGGTTCGCGGACTTAAGAAACCGGGCAGAGTTCACAAACTCCAGCAGAAAATCTCGGCAAAGACTTTCCTCCGATTCGCAAACTGGGTTTGCGGACGCAGCTAGTTTGTCAACTCCGGCAGAATTTCTCGGGATGAGAAGTTCGGCAGTTTGCGGACTTGGAAACAAGCCATTCTTCTAGTTTCTCTTGATCAACAAAGTTCGCAAACTTTGGTTCATTGGATAGGACTTATGCACATATGTGTTTCCACAACAATACTTATGTCCATCATTAGTTATGTAATCTAAACTCTCATTCCAACCATTGAAACATTCTTAGAGGACGTTATATAGTTGTTACACCATTTCTCGTCAAAGAAATTCTCAAAGTGATTGAAACATATCATGACTTACGCCACTAGGTAAAGATAAACATGGTCGAAGCAAAACACTTACCAACACATATTTCGAGATATAGATAGGCGAGGTATACTCGGCTCGTAATACCAAATGTGTATAATCTAAGTCTATATATAGCATACGACTTTTTGTCTCAAGAAGTAGGAGATAGAGTAGATAGACTTTTGAGTGACAGATAAGTTCAAGTATTCACATACCTTTTTGTCGAGATGTTCTACCGGTTCCTTGAGTAGTTCTTCTTCTTGTATGATGAATTACCATGAAGTCCTTGAGCTCAACTACACTTTATATCCTAGTCCGAGACTTAGCTATAGTAGACTAGAAATCAATACTTATAGTTTTGATCACTAGCATTGACAAACATGCTTGAGATAGCAACGCATGCGAGTTCGACCGAGCAATGCTCTAACACACATACCAAAAAAAAGATAGCTTGACCTAGGATGCAAAGTTAGATGTTTCCTTCCATTTTCCTTGGACCTATAGTTAGCTAGTATATATGCCGAACCAAAAAGTATTCATCTACTTAAGTACTGATAGCTTAAACTCTATAAGTGCCATCATTCTAAAAATCCCCATCTTCTATGGAATCAATCCAATCATTCCTCCGATCTTCCAACATTTTAATAAATGTCTCTCCATCCTTTGTCTTGAAGCACTTTTACTGCCTTAACATATGTAGCCCTTCCAATATGTGTTCCCATCGAATCCGGAAGTTCTAAGTATTCAGAGATTGAGTATTAGTTTTATCCTCTAATTTAGCTTTAGCATTTTCAGCTAATATCTTCAGTGATTCTCCAATTTCATTTGCCATGTTTTTCTTCCTAGGGCGTTTATTGTTCTCACTTGGTGTACACGAGCGATGACGAAAACAGTCATCCACATTATCTTCCATCATATCAGCTATACCACCATTGTTGCCGGAAACAGGTGTACTTCTATTGATGCCACTTGGGTTATGGGAGGGGAAGCGAGATTGGTTATCCATATATCCATCATTCACATCACCCATGATACCATTATTACTAGGAACCTGTGTACTACCATGTAATGATGGTATATGACTAGCTTGAGGAACATATTTGTCTCATCTTCGCTATCAGAAGAATCTTTTAGAGCACTGCTCGGTCGAACTCGCATGCGTTGCTATCTCAAGCATGTTTGTCAATGTTAGTGATCAAAACTATAAGTCTTGATTTCTAGCCTACTTATAGATGTCTCGGACTAGGACATAAATTGTATAGTTGAGCTTAGTTTTCACGGTGTTCATTATTTGAAGACGAAGAACTACTAAGGGGAGCTTGTGGAACTTCATCGACAAAAGTTATGTGGAGACTTGAACTTATCTATGACTTGGAAAGTCTATTTCTACTCCATATCTCCTATATTGAGACATAAGTCGTATTACAATATAGTTTTCTATATACACATATGAGATTTCGAGCTGAGTTTATCTCGCTTACATATTTCTCGAAATATGTGTTGGCAAGCTTTCGCTTCGACCAAGTTCATCTTATATCATGAGAAAATTACCGAGTAACATCTTACATGGTTTGTGTGATACAATCATTTGGTGTAAGACTTGGAATGTTTCGATAATGATTATTTCAATATCTTGAAAACTGCTTTGATGCTAATAGTGTGTGAAAATGGCTATTGTCATCCTCTAAGAATGTTTCAATGATTGAAATATAAAGCTTAGAAACATATAACCATCTTTGGATATAAGCATATAGTGTGTTCGCACATTTGTGTATAAGTCCAAAACCGGGAACCAAATGTATACATACTTGTGTGTGTATTAAATGGTTGATGGAGACTGGGTTTGGAAATCAAAACCAACTCAAACCAGTTACCAAAGTATGCGTACCCGTACGCATACTGGCGGAAAGTTCATGTCCGTGAATTTCTGCTGAGTTTGAAAACCAAAACAAACTCAAATCCGGTTACTTAAGTATGCATACTCGTACGCATACTTAAGTGGTTATTTTCTAAAATCGGTTGTGTACATGAACCTAAACCTTTATAAAATAAGGAATGCAATCTTTGCAAACCGTGGCTATGATGTTCATGTATTGATTCGAGTGAATCAAACCGATTTTGCTTCAATTGTGTTCTTGTATACTTCTATGAGAATATAGCAGTTGAACGGCTCTTTAACTAGTTTCATTTGAACTAGTTATGGTTAATATAAATAAGGTTGATATGAGAGTAATCATATGGATAACCTCGGTTAACTATTTTTGAACCAACATAGTGTACACGTTTAGGTACGGTTACACAAACCTAAATGAGGATACATTTCATTTGTGTGTAACAATCTAAGTTCGATCTAACGGTTGAAAGATATTAGCTTGGTTGAATCAGGTTTTTCATCTAACAGTGAATATTGAATACTTTGTTACCAAGGTAACTTAGATTGCAAACCCTGCTTTGAAAACTATATAAAGGAGAACTCTAGCAACTGGGAAACCTAATCCCCACCCCTCATGTGTGTTACTAGTTGCATAACTAGAGTCGATTCTCCTTAGACTTAGGTTTCTAATCGAGACCCTGTAGGTTAACGACTTCAAAGACTTCATTAGGATTGTGAAGCCAGACCCAACTATTCTCTTGTAGTTGCGTGTTCTGATCTTGCCCGATTCTATCGTATTGAGTACAATTGAAATAATTTACTCGAGATTAATTTCTCCGATAAGCAAGATAAAAGTAATCACAAACATCTTCGTCTCATCGTTTGTGATTCCACAATATCTTGTTTCGCTGGTCG
Source organism: Papaver somniferum (assembly GCF_003573695.1). Classification (NCBI taxonomy): domain Eukaryota; kingdom Viridiplantae; phylum Streptophyta; class Magnoliopsida; order Ranunculales; family Papaveraceae; genus Papaver; species Papaver somniferum. The sequence goes on from NC_039368.1 coordinate 110,435,443, forward strand.
ATTAAGATTATTATGAGGTGATTGATAATACTAGGTTGTTCTTAGGGAATATAAGCCCGGTTTATCAATTGGTTGATGTTCACCTTGATTTATCAAAAGACGGAACAAAAACTCTTGGGTATTTCTGTGGGAGACAGATTTATTCAATCTTATAGACTTTTCTGTGTGAGACAGATTTGTTTATCAAGTCTTCGACTTTGGGTCGTAGCAACTCTTGGTTGTGGGTGAGATCAACTAAGAAAATCAAGTGTGTAGTATCCTGCTGGGATCAGAGACGTAAGGAGCGCAACTGTATATTGAATTAGTGTGTAATTGATTGGGGTTCAACTACAGTCCAGTCCGAACTTAATTGTTAGTAGGCTAGTGTCTATAGTGTGATGTTCATACTGGACTAGGTCCCGGGGTTTTTATGCATTTGCGGTTTCCTCGTTAACAAAATTCTGGTGTCTGTGTTATTTCTTTTCCGCATTATATTTTGTTATATAATTGAAATATCACAGGTTGTGCGTTAATATCAATCAAACCTTTGGTTGTTGATTTACATTGATTGGCACTTGAATATTGGTCTTTGGTACCACTCAAGTTGTTTCACATACTAATTAGGCTCGCGGATTTCTATCCGTTTGATTTTCTGATTACATTGTGAAACAGAGATATTAAACTCTTTGATATACTTTACTCTAGATTGAGTCTGACTGTCTAGTTGATTCTCTAGAAAGTGTATTGGAGTAAGTCCTCTCAGATTTCCAAACGAATTGTTGGGTGTGGTTGTTAGACCCCCACATTTTCAGAATCAAAACCACCGTCTTGTGTTTGTCTAAGATTTCCCGTGTCACCGTATATCATCTCTAACTTCGAATATTCGGGACAACCGGAATCACGAAACACCTTATCTCATGGAAATTTCTGTGAGTTAGTAGACAGTTAGTAATTTAATGAAAAATATTTTTGCTCGATTGCTAAAATGAAAGATGCATAATGTATAACAATAGAATCTCACCTTCATATGGTCATCCCACCATTCATTTGAGGCATCTACCGTACACAAAATAGGATCCCATCCTATCCCAGTATTATCTTCCACAAGTTTTTTATGGTCTCTGTACTGTTCCTTCAACCTAGTAAATTTGTTTTTAAATGCCTTCAAACTAAGTTTCAACCTGCACCTCATATAATATTTCTTCCTAGTATCACTCCAATCATGTTTTGAGAATCCTCCCAATTGCCTATCTTCACCACTTGCTTGAACCTTAGCTATCATCAAGTCTATAAAATATGATTCATGAACAATAGATCAACTGGCAGAAACCTCTTTAGCTTCTTCAAATGAAGGCACTGTAGCTTGGTTTGAACTTGAAGCCATGATTAATCTAACAATCAATAAAGGACAATATCATCAATATCTCCTAATTAAACGTAAAACATGTAAACCTCATCCTTTATTGGTTTTGACATCCAAGTCCCTAATGCAACCAAAAATCAGAAAAGAATATGTAGAGAAAAATTAGCAATTTAATTTCTACCTTTATTAGATCTTAACCCAATTTAATTTCTACCTTTATTAGATCTTAACCCAATTTAATTTCTACCTTTGGAGATCTACATCCATTACTATCAGTAAAGAAAAATTAGCAAACAAAAAAAATGATATAAGAAAAGTAACATATATTAACAACGATGAAAGATGTACACAATCATATCTACATCAACCATGTCATTTTATGTATGCGTATGTAAGATAGGATTAACAAGATGATTTTTTTTTGAAATATATAAATAATAAAACCGAATCACATCAATCTCGTAAAAAAAATTCATCATCGATCTTATCATGAATCGCAACTGAAGAGAAAAAGAAATTACCCTAATTTTGTTTCTTTGATTGTTGTTCTTCTCTCACAGCTCTTCTAGAATCTGAAGGAAAAGATACAGGGGAAGATAAAGAAGAAAATGAGAGTTATCGAGGAGTAAAGAAAAGGGGAAGAAAAAAGTGGATGGACGCTATTAATGAGGAGAAGCGGCTTCTCTAAGAAGTGAAAAGCCAAAAATCTCGGCTCCAGAAAAAAGATACTTTTGGACTTGTAAAAGTCGTTTCATAATATGCCTCTCACCCTAACTTTCGACTTATTAACTTATAGAATTTAATAAGTAGCTTGTAAATTCACGTCCAAACAGGCTATTAGGTTTCGAATGTGGTATGTACAATAGAACTTCATAAAATTAATAACTTATACAAGCCTAGTTGGGACTAGATAATTTTGTCAATTTAACGAATAATTAATTTTTCTAAAATAAATTTGTGGAAATTCTATTGTATATGCTATATTAGCCTTACCTAGGTATCTTTAATAAAAGTACTAATATCCGTACTAAAGTAAGTATTAGCATCTTGGTACAAGCAGTTATGATACTTCATTTGCACGAGGAGCTCGTGACGGTTAAGATGTTATTACAGTGGGTTCTTTGATTAAAACGGCATTATCGGTCGACGGAGATTATTATTTTTCTTCTCTAAACCTTTTTGTTTTTTCTATCCCCATTAATTATGGTTTTAGCCTTGTACTTACCTGCATTATTGATTGTTTGATCAGGATATATGTCATAAGGGATTAAGGTTTCAATTTGGGCAATCAAATGGAATTTGGAGGCTTTTATCTCCTAATAATTCCCTTTGGGCTAGACTACGAATGTTTTTTTTTTTTTGCTCAACAATCATTTTTTTTTTGGACAAAGAATTACTTGATTTACGTCATGTGGAACTAATTGTAATATCAACATCATCTAATATTTCTGGCAATATCTATTCACTCGGATCTTTTAGTACCATCAGATTGTTTTTTCACATATCGTCCCGAAGCTCAGCACCACGTCATTCCTAAACATAACAAAGGAATCTTGGACCACATTTACTGCCAAATAACTGGAAATATTTTATCAAATCATCTCCCTAACTCGCTCAAGAAAATTATTTAACCATCTCATATTTCCAAGTTTAAGGATGTCTTCTCTAAACCCCTTACAGTCTGTCTGTTTCCATGTCAGTATCAAAGTGTATCATCGCTTTCTTAACACATGCCTCACTGCGAATTGGTATTGTCTTATTCATACATATGTGCTCCATCCTACACCAACCACACAATTCAAAAGTTCGACTCCCTTCCCTCCAAAATATCTCAGTTCTATCAATATATTAATCTTCACTTCTATGTATATGGAACAACAACAAAACTAAATGACTTTGCTTCTTCTGAGAAAGATATTCAAGAAATCTCATCCCAATTGGATGATTGTCTTACCAACAATCCTACCTTCAACTCTCACTGAGCTAATTTTTATTGATAAAACAGTTGTTCTAATAGAGAACGACAACAATTGGAAATGTTGTATGATTGGGTATGTATGTGGTGAAATCGTAGTTCCAAGTACTTTAATTAGAGGATATGTCTGCAGTCAATGGCCTCAGGTCCAAAAATCTACAGTTATTACCTTTAGCGAATGAAAAATAATGTGTTGATAAGATTTCTTGTTGAGACTGATTTCAATAGAGTTGAATCTCAACGTCCGTGGTTTGCTTGTGGACTCCTTATTGTTCTATGTGATGTACCTCCAAATGGTTAGCCAGCTAACTGCCAAACAACTTTCTCTGAAGACTTAATTTGGCTTTTTTTTTGTAATGTTCCAAATGAGTGCACAGAGTTTGAAGATCTTAAAATAGTCAAACAAGTTTTTGACTATGACAAATGTCTTGGACTTACCTCAAAGGATAATTCCTTAGCATATTCTTCCGAATCCCGAGGTAGAAAACTTGTTCTATCGGGTTCTGATAACATTCCCTCTAATGTGACAGTTGACACTATGTCAGAATCTGAGATGGGGCTCACCAGAAATTTAAAAAAATCTGCTGAGATTATTGATATTCAAGTCTCTAAAATTAGATCTCTTGAAGAGAAATATATTCTCAGCTCACTGATGAACTTGAGAAGTCTCTTGATAGAGAACGAGAACTCTATAGTATTGTTGAGTCTTTTTCTAAAAATATCGAAAAACTTGTGCAAGAAACTACTCTACAGCGCGAGTATAATTGAAGATACTGTTAAAGAAGACTCAATTAGAGAAGAACGTTTAATCAAGGTTCATTCATCAGAATTGAACAGCTGTCGTGTTGAAAAAGAGAAACTTGTTGCATCTCTTTTACTAGCCCAGGAACAGTGCAAGTCCTTGAAAAGGGAAAACTCTGTTTTAGTGAGTAAGTCATCTTCGGTGCCTATCTTTGATACTCATGTGGTAATACATAGCATGGAGAAAATTACTTCTAAGGAATTGTATGCTAAGAAACGTTTGCGTGAATTGCGGATTTCTGAAAGGGTTATGAGTATAAAACAGGATTCATCCAATGTTTTCCTATCCAAGAACCTGTTCATTATGCGGGAAAAGGAATCATAATGTTTTACATTGTTTTTCTAGGAAGAAACAGATTTCTGATCTTCAAAATCTACTTCTTTTTACAGTCGACATAGTAAATTATCTGACGACATCAACAATGGATATATTCCTGCTGAAAATCAGAAATCTCATAAAAAAGGGTTTTCGAGGTTACTTCTCTAGAAATCTTTGCAATAATCATGTTCTTCATAATAGTGCAACTTCTTACACCACTAATATACACGTTCCCGGTAGTTATGAGAATAAGTATGGCTGGTCTAAGTCTATGAAATGGGATTCATGTAATCTTTATTACCTGAAACCGATCTCAAGAGGTCCTAAATTTAATCCTCAGAGAAATTTTTTTGATCGAGGTTCAAAAAGGTCAACGTCTAATTCTTATAGAATAAGATATAACCAAAGGAAGGTAAGGAATACACATCACAAACCCTGAGAAGGTATTTACATCTCTTCCCTCAGTTTACGTAGTGAGATTATATCTCACTATGTTACCTAGTTCTAGGTAAATTCATCCTTGAAACTAACTTGAGAGTTACAAGGATGATATTTGTGGGATGCTCAAGTTCATTGTATGGTACCATATGATTTGTGTTTGTATCTTTGACATAAAGTTGTTTTCGTCATACGTGAATGTTGAGTCATATCTTGACTCATAGTAACTTATGTATCTTGTTGAGTTTTTCATGTGCTCTAATTTAAAGTGAATCTTTTAATTATCGAGCTATGAAAATCTACGAGACAACTGAAAACAGAGTGTATTTCCTTATTTTGGATCCTTATTGACCCATTAATTTCCCGTAACCGGTCCGCGAATGTCCGTGTATTCTTCTTCTTAAGAGTTCTTATAGGGTTTATATAATAAGGCTTTTCCTACTTCAAGATCTCAGGAAGTGGTGAATCTTGATGTGGAAGAAGACATCAAAGGATGCAGCTCGGTTCACAAACTTGTTTTGAAAAAGATGATTGCTAGAAAAGAGTACAAATTCTGGATTGCTGAATCAGTCAAGGATTTAATTCATTTTCAGAATGACTCAAAGGTCGAATTTGCAAACCTACAACTGCAAATAAATCTTCTTATTGATGGTCAGACCAAAATCCTTGAAAATCAAAAGGTCTTGATACGGAACCAGAAGAAGCTCATCTCTGATTGCATCAAGGTCAGGCAACTTGCTTGCACTGTTGATCGAAAGGTGAATATTCTAACTCATGAACATGGAGTTTCTACGGTCAAAAGGATCAAGGATATCGCGATAATACCTTTTATGATGGAGTCATGGAGAGGTATGAAGTTATCAAAGAAGTCTGATCTTCTTATAATGTCTATGAAACTTCATATACGAATTTATTGTTATGTTTTAAGAAGGATAACTAGGGTTTGGAATATAAAATATTGTGATTACACATAGCTATTTCAACACTTTTCATCTAGCAAATGTTTTTAGATTTATTTATTTAAATTCTAAGTTATTTGAAAGATGATTTTGCAGTATTAATCTTTATTGGTTTTATGTATTGCAAAAATATTTTATGAGATATGTTGTGTTTACGTCCGTGAACTATAATTATCTCATATATGCTCAAAAGTTAAGTATATTGTGTCATTGTGCAAATATTGATGAAAGATAGAATGAACTTTTGAAAATTTCGCAGTATTGATTTTTCCCTGATCCACTTTTATGTGAAAGTACTGTATGGCTCCTTAAGTTTTCTTATGTTGAGCATTTTTCGATTAAATTAATCAATAAGATCTTCTTGTGGTTAATTTATTCGAGTTTACCGGATACAAATCCATGTGGTTTGTTAATGTCCAAATAAATCCTTCTTTTCTTGTAAAAGAAAGGTCGCTCATGTTTTTCTTTCGGGAATGACATATTATGGGGGAGAGTTCTTAATTAAACTTGTGCTTAATTGCCATATCTTTGTGGGGAGTGCGGCTGTGGAGTATTGTAGGAGTTATCTTGTATCTTTATAAACTCCTTGATGAATACACTAAGTTTCGACTATGTGAAATCATCGAAACCAAGTTGCTATGTTCTCTTTTAGTCATGAATTATCTCTTTGAGAATTTCATTTTGATCCCGTAGTTTTCATACCTTTGCCAATTTATATTGATAAAAAGGGGGAGAATTATTTGGTAGTTCACACTACATACATATGGTTTACGGATCATTATGTAAGGGGGAGTGGTTTTTATTGTAAGATGAAGTATTGAATAAGGGGGAGTGATACATATCACCATTGTATTATTGTCAAAGTTGTGATGAAATTGGACTTGATTTTGTGTAATAATATTATATCACTGTATAACAATGATTGAGAACATCTATTTTCTTATTGTTATGGCTATGAATCTTCAACAACAATGATGCTGAGTTGAACACGTTCATAATCGCTGGAGTACTGGGAGTAGCGAAATATTCAAGGAATGTTGAAGAGCCAAGGAAATCAAGCATGATGGATGAGAATCTACAAAGTTTATTTATTTTGTAATCCAATTGAAGTATATGTGATCCAATTGAAGTAAAATCGGAATGATTTGAAAGAATCAATTCATGAACATTTAAGCCACGGTTTGCAAAGATTTCATTCCTTATTATATAAATGTATTTGTTTATGAGTATAAAATCATACTTTACCGATTTTAGAACTTGAACTACCTAAGTTTGCAAACAGGTGCGCAAACTTAAGTTCCGGACATTGGTCATGAACCAACAGTTTGCAAATGGGTACGCAAACTTAGTTACAAACCAAACTCAGGTGAATAAGTTCGAAAACGGGTATGCAAACTTAGTTCCCGGACTTCAACAGTTAAATCAGTTTGCGAACGGGTATGCAAACTTAAGTACCCTGACTTAACAGTTGAAACATTTTGCCAACGGGTATGCAAACTTAGTTTCCGGTCATGAATTATATCAAAACAGTTCACACACTTAGTACACATACTGTAATGTATCCAGACATGGCTTTTAGCTCTTAACTCCCATTTTAATCATTGAAACATTCTTATAAGATGACAATAGATGTCTCACACGCGCCATTAGCTAATAAGCAATTAATTTTCAAGTGATCGAATGATCAATACGAAACTTTCCAAGTCGACATCAAATGACTGTCTCACACAAATCATGTAAGATGTTCCAAGGCAATTTCCACATGATCATCTTTTGACATAAATTCAAGAATAATGATGAATGTAGCTAAGACAGAAAGCTACCAACACGTATTTTGAGAAATAGATAAGTGAGTTAAACTCAACTCGAAATATCAAATGTGTATGATACGAAAGACTATATCTTATACGACTTTTTTCAATAGGAGATAAGTAAGAATAGAATAGACTTATGAGGATATATAAGTTTTAGTCTCCACGTACCTTTTGTTGATGAAGTTCCTCCGAGTTCTTCAGTAGATCTTCTTCTTCAGTTGTAAGCGTCGTGAAGTCTAAAGCTCAACTATACAATCTATCCTAGTCCGAAACTCTTATAGATAGACTAGGAATCAAGACTATAGTTTTGATCAACTAAACTTGACAAACAAGCTTGAGATAGCAACGCTTGCGATTTCGACCGAGCAGTGCTCTAACAATCTCACCCTTTGTGAGTTTTAGTGACAAAACTATCAATACATATAGATTACAAAATAAATAAGACTTTGTAGCTTCTCATCCATCATGCTTGATTTCCTTGGCTCTTCGACATTACTTGAACTCTTTGCCGCTCCAAGTATTCCAGTGACTCTGAATGTGTTTGACCCAACATCATTGTTGAAGATCTGTAGCTATAAAAATAATCAACAAGATTGTTTTCATATTGTTATACAATGTCATAGTATTATTGCAAAACGTCAAAGTTCGATTGTACCACAACTTTGAAAATAATAATATGATGATACGTATCACTCCCCCTTGGTCAATACTTCATCTCACAATGAAAACCACCCCCCCTTACATAATGATCAGTAAACCATATGTATGTAGTGTGAACTACAAAATAATTCTCCCCCTTTTTGTCAATATAAATTGGCAAAGGTACAAAAATTATGGGATCATAATGAAATTCTCATAGAGATACTTCATGACTAAAAGAGAACATATAAACTTTGTTTCGATGATTTCACACAGTCGAAACTTAGTGTATTCACCAAGGAGTTAATAAAGATACAAGATAACTCTTACAATATTCCACAGTCGCACTCCCCACAAAGATTTGGCAATTAAGCACAAGTTCAACTAAGAACTCTCTCCCATAAAATGTCATTCCCAAAAGGAACAACAAGAGTGACCTTACTTTCATAAGAAAGTAAGGATTTCTTTGGACATTAATAAATCACATGAAATATGAATTTGTATCCAGAGAAATCAAACAAATTAATCCATAAGAGAAACTTATAGATTAATTTAATCGAAAATGCTCAACATAAGAAAACATTTAGTACTTTCACATAAATGTGGATCAAGGAAAGATTAATATTATGGAATTTTCAAAGGTTCATTCTATTTTTCATCAAAATTTGCATAATGATACCATAGTCTTAACTTTTGACATATAATTCAAAAGTTCATTCTATTTTCGATCAATATTTGCATAATGACACAATAGACTTAACTTTTGAGCATATATGGAATAATCACAGTTCACGGACGTAAGCCACATATCCCATACAAAACTATTTTTTGCAATATATAAAACCAATAAAGATTAATACTGCAAAATCATCTTCCAAATAACTTACTATTTAAATAAATAAATCTAAAAACATTGCAAGATGAGAAAACGTTGATAATAACTATGTGTAATTACAATAATTGCTATTCCAAACCCTATTTATTCTTCTTAAAACATAAGAATGAATTCTCATAAGAAGTTTCCTAGAAAAAATAAGTTAAGTCAGAGTACACTTCCGGACTCTCCAAGGGTTTTGAGATATTTGAGCTTGTGATTCACAGCATCTACATCATCTTCAGTGAAGATATCCTCGTAGAAAATATTTTTAATATGTGTCTTCATGAGAACAAGGTCAGAGTTAACCTTTCCCAACTCGGTTCGTAACATCGAGACCTTTTATAGTATCAACGAGTTGCAGTTTTGCTTCCTTAAAGTATTTAGGAAAAACATGAACCACTTCAGCAGAAACAATTTCATCATGCTCTACATCTTGATGAGTATATGCATAAAAGCATGAGACATCAGAATAATCATCAGGATTTTGAGCTTTGACATTGTCAGCATCCACTATGGTTCTTTTCTTCTTCCCTTTGGAATCGTAACCCATACCTTTATCAAGATACCCTTTCGTAAAATCACAAGTGCAGGAAGGAGATGACATTCTTGATATGAGAAAAATAATATAGAGTGACATAACTCAACATCATAGGATAGGTATATAAATGGTTTCTCAGGGAATAAATTTAGGGTTTCTAAAAATTGGTTCGTGACAAGTAACACGGGTACTCGTACGAAAACCAAAAACAACCCAAAAAAACTTTAGAAATACTGTAGAAGTCCATTTGTATTTGAACTGAAATATACAGTAATTTTTGCTAGGTGAAATTTTTATTTTTCACAAACTTTAGCTCAAAAATCTATGTTCTCGAAAGATAAAGATTTAGAACACTAGATTAGCACAAAAGTTATTCTAAATTTTCCAAAAGATAAAAACAACAAACTTTTGAGAGAACAAAATAAGGTACTTGTACAAAGATGTTTGTAGACAAAAGTCCGTCTAGATAACACCGAACATCTTTACTAACACAAGTATACCTGTTTATTAATATGTCTTACTCAACATGATTTTTTGAGTAAGATATCCATCCTTGTGATTAATTAACACAGGTATGAGCTTTAAGCTCATCAAATAAAAAATGTTCATGGTTGATATGACCAAACCGTTCATGCCACAAATGAGTTGACTCTACCTTGGTCAAGTTATAGTATAAATTAAACTATATATTAAGAAGATAACAATTATTCATACTTCTTCGTCCTCGAAAAATTATTTTTCCGGACTTATCTTCGATATCACAGCCTCCCATATTGAAGATAACCTTATGAACCTTATCATAGATTCGACTTATTGAAAGAAGATTAGCTTTCATTCCTTTGACATAAACAACATCATGAATTTCAGGAATACCTGGAAGTTTGATGGTTCCCTTTTTGCTAATAAGGCAGCTGATACCATCTCAGAAAGTTACAGATACTCCTTTATAGTCTTCTGTTTTTGTGAACCAAGAGAGATCACATGTCATATGTCTGCTACAACCGCTGTCAAGAAACCGTTGGAAAGGAGAATTAGTTTGAGTGCAAAGGATCCCAGACATTTTTCAAAAGGTTCCACAGGTTGTTTAACTTGGTTTTTTGATTCTGGGTTAGGGTGACTTGTTAAGTTCTTAAATAATCCCTTAACACGTTTAATCAGATTTTTTTGCACAACAAATCTTCTGATTCAAAACTTTCCACCCTTTTTGAAGAAACCCTCTGTATTGTTTCTTCTTGTTTGGTTTTAAATATCTAGATGTCAGCGTTGAACATTTATGAGACTTATTTTTATGAAGTTCTATGGTATCCTTGACCAGTCCTCTATCAATCAAGATATTACCGATGTCTTTAGTATATGACCGGTTTTGTTCAACATTTTCTTCTAACGTCTTGACAAGTACCGAGTAATACTCTTCAGTGTTTTCTAGATCATATTGAAGAGTATTTAAAATCTTTGAAACATTAACCGAATCACCCGTTGGATTCAATTCTTATAGGTTGGATCACACAAAACGCAGATTGTTAGATCTTTTCATGTTTCCCCTCTCTGATACCAATTGAAAAGACGAGGGTACCCAAATACACCACAATCTTTTATTTTTCCACCTATAAGTCCTCTTACCGAAAGTGATCGCCTATGGACAAAGTCGAGAAAATGCAACAAACCAGTATTCACACTTTGTGTGATTGTCTATGGATACGAGATCAAGACAATACGACAACCAAAGTGTGATACTTGATAATAGGTTCAGACTTAAACAAATTATATATGATCATTATCAAGTATATCGGAGTTAACTTTTGTGTAATTTACTTTATATTATATAAACAAATATATAATTGCGAAAAATAAAAGTAAATCACACAACAAAATTTTGTTAACGAGGAAAACTGCAAATGCAGAAAAATCCTGGGACCTAGTCCAGAATTGAGTACTCTCGGAATTAATCCGCTACACAAAATCTAAACCAACTTCGTATAGTTAAGACCAAGAAACTACCCCTAATTCACTTAGTTTCCTCAGTATCCATGCGCTTTCGACTTCGATAAGTGCACGCACTAGAACAATTCCTTTGGGTCGTATTCCAAACAGTAAAGGAACAACAAATCTGTTTGGTAATAACTCTTTCAATTCTTTCAAGATAAAAATATCTCAAGTCATATGCAAAGGCTCTTCCGTTTAATCTAATAAATTCCTTTGTCTGATTATATCAATCTATCCAACAACTACCAATATAGTCAAGTTTAGATTCGCAATCAATCAAAATAAATATCAAAGAGATATATTGAGAATGCCGATCTCACGCAACTAATCAATCGAATAAATCCGATTCTAGTTAGATCTCATCCGATCAAGGTTTGTGCACACCAAAGATATGAGAACTAAATCTTTTTCATCTTCAAATCTTCTGTGATATTTAATAAACACATGCACAACACCACTTGAATCTCTTGATATCAATCACATACAGAATAAAGTCTATTACAATGGATTATCACAAGATGTCTTTAGATCTACAAACAGTTCTAAAGATTCGTCGATACTTTGGTCTAGTTTGAGTGAATCTTATATCAGAAGAGAAGATTCTTAATAATAAACAAACTAGGTGCAATCAAAGTTTCAACAACCGTTAGTCAATCAATTCAATCGAAAACTAATAACACTGCAATTATATAGTTTCCCACCAACGGTACTCGTAGAGCTTCTTGATCTCACCGAAGTCTTTAAACGATCGGTCGTAAGAGATTTCACCTAATTAGGATACTTTCCTCTCTGATTAGACGGTTCCACCAGAAACAACAAGAATGAAGTTTTACTTGCTCTTAGGATAGTTTGTTAGAAATACAAACTTAGGTATTTATAGACTAAGGATGTTTAACACCAAGGAATTTTCAAAACCGAAAATATTCTCAAGATATGCAATGAATAAAAAAATTCAGTTTTCTTAATTCTAATAAATGCACATTACTAATTTTTATTCTCTAGAGATATGCATTTAATTGCTGGTAATTAAAGCATATACAACTGAAAACCTTAATTAAAATATTCTCAATTTATTTTGGTATAGGATCTCCTTGAGTACTAAGGAATATCTTTGAAGAATAAAAGATAAGAATCACTATACATGTTCAAAGTATGCTGACATCTCTTCACTGTAAATCCTTATTCATATTTACATGGATTTACATTCTGGGAATTGGTTATACCACTCTTCCAAACAAGTTTATAATAGGTTCACTTGTATTCCACGATTACTATGTGATTGATCAAATATCAACTCACATACATGGGTTCAGTCGGTTCTACCAATCACTAGGACCGGTTATACCCTAATATGGAAACACCAGGACCGGTTACACCAGTTACCAGGATCGGTTACATCAATTACCAGGACCGGTTACCATATTCTCATGGTATTGCTTGTGATCGGTCTTACCAGTTACCATGATCAGTTACACCAATTACCAGTAACGGTTACACCAATTACAAGGATCGATTACACAACAGTCTATGATCGGTGACACCAATTACTAGGATCGGTCACACCATTATAAATATCGATCATATCATCACATGGTGATTACTTAAGATCGGTTACACCAATTAACAAAAACCAGTCATACCAAATCATAAGTCAGGCATTGTGATTAGTTATATCAAGATACATAACCTAAGTAAAAATCAGTTCTACCTTCTCACACATATTGGTCAACCAAGAATTTGCAATGAATAGCCGGACCAATAACCCTAATAATTTCCCTTTCGATTCACGAAACAAGTTCATGAATGTACTTCCTTTAAAAAAATGTTCACCATTGTTTCCTAGGATGAAATCTTCACCATAACCTATTCACATAATCATAACAATACATACAAGATTATGTTGATGTCATATCTACGAAGTTCAAAAGATAAGCGTTATACTTCGTAGTATAATTCCCTAATACTATGATCATACTATTATGATCATGTAACATCACTAGAGTATCACACAATATGTACAGTATATACATTTTCGCAGTTACGTTTTCAATATAGCATGACTTGAAAGATACGCTAGGAATGAAACCGTTCAAGTTAATATTATTAACCTCAAGAGGAAGGATGATGTTGTCGTTGTAGTTCGTTTCTTATTCACATTCTTAAGGTCTTCGGAGTAATACTTGTATGTCTCAACATTCCTAGACTTTTTAGTCTAACCTAAACGAGGTTGACTCTAGTGTACAGTCAAGCGACTTTAGATGAGTTTTGTCACACAAAAATCTGACAACCAAACTTGACATACTAATGCTTGGTGAGTTCAACCGAGCTATGCTCTAATACACACCCAACTATTTAGTTCGCCAATCTGTATGAACTAAAATCCAATATAATTCCGAGAGCACCAACTTAAAAGTGAGACTCAATAAATAAATATATCAAAGAGATTTATCTCTTTCTCAATACAATCAATAAATCGACTATATAGAAATCCGTGAGAATGATTGATATGAGAATAACTTGGATTGTACCAAAGACCAATATCCGAGTGTCAATCAAGTTATATCCAACAACCAAGGTCGGATTTATTAACCGTGATTGAACTACGCACAACCTATGATATTTCAATTATATAAACAAAATAATACGAAAAAGAAATACCACAGTTACACCATAAATTTAGTTACCGTGAACACCACACTGTATTAAGCCGCTACAGACTCTAGCCTACTACAAGTTAATGATGTAGTTTTTAAGTGGTAGTAAAGTTCGTTCAACTCGGATTATGTAGACTCGATTTTAGACTCAAATTAAAATATAAAACTTAAAAAGAAATTGTATTCAAGTTTATAAAAAACACCGAGACTTTGGATTCCACCAATCTCCAATTTTTATGTGATTTAATCTAGTCAATATTTATGCAACTCTTTAAATTTAAAGTGATTCTAATATTTTCGCCTAGACAAGTAGATCCTCAAAACAATAGTTGTAAATCGAAGACATGGACCATCAAAAGATTTAACCTAAGCATGACCCATCAATTGAGAACACAACCACTTAATCAGAATCATATATTTGATTTCAGCTCAGTGCAAATAATCATAAAAGAATTACGAAAATTAAATTAAATAGAATTTACCGCATAATAATTGGAAAAATGGCTTCCTCCGTCTCCTCAGCAATAGGGTTTAGCTCCTCATATTAATCACTTGCTCAAAATCTTTGTTTATGGTTCAAAAGTTGATTAAAAGATGAAAAACTATAACTCTGAATGTTTGCAACGGTGTATTGGAGTCGCAAAACGAATGACTGACTGTGACAAAGAAGTTACTGTAGCAGAGTTACAAATTTGAGACGCTGTTCTTATTTTCAACGGATGTTCTTCAGCAGCAGCAGCAGAAATACGGGTTTCCTGCAACTTGATCAATTCGCCTCTGTAGTGTTACAAAATCCTCTGAGACTGCTCTAATAACTTCGTTTCCTTCCCTGGGACTTAAACACACCTTTTATACTACTCAGAAACCTAAAAATAGCGATTAATTCTCTCTTTTTCTTTTCGTGCAAGCCATGGCAATAATCTCTTCTGCCGACTTCCTTAATCGTTTCTGAGACTTCCAAACCATCCTAAACTCTTCCTTAGATAGAATACTACCTTAGGAAACAATATCACGCGTTTAGTCTCCCTGTAATTCCTAAAATAATTCCACAAAGTTTCCGTGCAAAACTCAAACTCTGTTTCCTTTTTCCGGCTTATCCAGCCCAATTCGATTGATTCCAGTGCACATACCAGGCCTTTTTAGTTGAATCACGTCCAGCCCAGCAAATTTCAGTGATTGAATCTCACTAAAACATCTTCGAAATCCAATCGAAAGTTTGGTTCTTCGCTGGTTATTTCTTCCCGCCTTTTTCTGAATTTAAACGAAGAAGATGACCTCCCCCTATCCTCTGCTGGTATACCTTTAGCATCTTCCTGGAAATGGATGCCCCTTAGTAATTGGTCACCCCTTATCCATTTGAGGGCTCGAATAGCAAGTGTCCTCCGGGGGTGCCCCGCGCAACTTTTTGAGCCGATTTTTCCAAAAATGTTTGTTGGCCAAAAATACCTACACACACATAAAACACCATAATAAGTACAAAAATGAGCACTATTAATATAGAATTGAGACAAATTAAACACAAAAATGAGTCTATCAAATACCCCCAAACCTATTATTTGCTAGTCCTCGAGAAAAAATAAAATAAAATAAAATAAAATCCTAACTCACTGACGCATGCATCGTCGATTGCATTTAGCGTATGCAATAAGCCTTTAAACCCCTAAGTGTCCCTAGTGGCGGAGTGTTGTCTCCGGAGGGCTTACAAGAGGTATACCCACAAAACCTTTACTCCAGACCTTAGCTATCTACGCAGAACCTTGAAAGGCACTAAAGAATCTCCTTCGTTGGCATACTTATTGACTACAGGAGGAAGTACCCTGATGCGAAATTCTAACTGTTGTACACGAGTTTGCACTCAAGCATACTAAAATTCATATAAAGTGACAGAGCTCTACTCAGATACTCGCACTATGGACATCAATATCCTGAGTCAAAACTAATCACATGAATAGATCAAGAAGATGGATATAGAGAAAAACATAGATGGTTTTGATGTTTACTAAGTGAACGGCGTTTCCCATATCTATCTGAAGGTCTCCGCCAAAATGAACCTATCCTAATGGATTGAGATACTAGTCTGACTAATATCAACACAACTGGCATATACAAGGGAACCAGTGATCGATAATCCTAATTCTAGTTCAACACAACTGGCATATACAAGGGTACCATTGGTCGACTTTATTCACTTTCTTTTTTTTTTCTTTTTTTTTGTTTTTGATCCGTTTGGTCTAATTGGTATGGTCTTTTCTTTTCTTTTTTTTTCTTTTTTTTCTTTGTAACTCAATCACTCTAATTCACCCTAGCATTGGTAACAACTTGAATCGTGGGCCCCACCTATCACTCAGAGAAACATGGTTTAAAAACAAAATAAAATAAAAATAGAAGTGAAAAGGACTCAACGAGATATGGTGAAACTATCATGTTATTTCTAACACCTGAGCTTTGTGCTTTTATGAATAGACTCTTCTAGATGTTTCCATCTAATCAGATTGGTTCCTCAACTCCTACGATCAATATGCTTCCATCCACTTAGATTAGTTAGTGCAATCCTCAATAGGCATAAATTTCTAGGTTCTGAAGTTTATTTATTCATACTGCAACCAAAAAGTTTCTCCCATACCCCCAAACTTAAATCTAACATTGTCCTCAATGTTCTAAAGATAAAATTAAAAGCATGAACAAGGAGAAACTGTTACCATTTGAAGCAAAAGAGATAAGGAAAGATATTACCATATTGCATGAGATTGGGTTACCTCCCAAAAAGTGCTAAATTTAAAGTCTTCATCCAGACGTCAAATACCACAAAATGGCTAATTACCTTTCAAATCATTTATCAATAGTCGAAACAACTGTGGGTCAACAAAAGCAAATAAAATTGCCACAATTATCAGACAACTGCACCAAATTAGAAAAATGAACAGACATAGCACATCCTCATCCAAGGTTTCCTGCAAGACAACTGGGTTTTTCTGTTGTGCCCATTTGGGCTTCATATGAGTGTCTTGACAAATTGACTCATTCGAACAACAAGTCTTTAGAATTTCCTCCTGCACAATATCAAGAGGATCCGGTTGTGGAGTCGGAAGTGACTCAAGTAATACCTCAGGTACACTAGGCTCGAATCCCAAGTTAGGGACTTCTAATAGAGATAATTGACCATTACTACCCCCAAACTTAGGGTAGTCAGTATTCTCGGATAAACCTCTAACTATTGCTTGAATTTCTGGATCCTCAGAGTCTTTAAAATACTCAAGAGCTTCTTCTAGTTCATTACCCCCAAACTTAGGGTCAACACTACTCTCCGTAAGTCCTAGCACTATGGCTTGAATCTCAGGTTCCGTAGAGTCTTTAAAGTACTCAAGAGCTTCTTCTAGTTCAAAAGTTTGGTCACTTAACTGACTTAAGAGAATTTCCTCATCAAGTTCATCTAAGGAATCACCAAATAAAGTGTCGTCCCAATTATCCTGAGTTAGATCCTGAACTAAAGTGCTAATCATATTCACTTCTTCTAAATAATCGGAAGGTTGTCTATTAACATTAAAGACATTTAGTTCAGTGGTCATATTACCAAAGGATATGTTCATAAGTCCGGTCCTACAGTTGATGACAGCGTTAGCTGTGGCTAAAAATGGGCGACCTAAAAATCACCGGTATTTGAGCACTAGGATCCTGAACAGGCCGAGTATCTAGAACAACGAAATCCACTAGATAAATAAATTTATCAACCTCAATCAGAACATCCTCTATGACACCACGAGGTATTTTGACAGACCTATCAGCTAATTGCAATATCATTTTAGTCGGTTTCAACTTACCAAGACCTAGCTGGTTGTATACATGATAAGGGAGTAAGTTCACACTAGCTCCTAAGTCAAGCAATGCCTTATCTACTGAAAAATTACCGATCACACAAGATATGGTGGGGCATCCAGGGTCTTTATACTTAAGGGCTGTTTGGTTCAGAAGGATTGAACTTACCTGACCAGCTAAAAAGGCTTTCTTATGGACATTAAGCTTACGCTTTCGTGTACAAAGGTCCTTAAGGAACTTGGCATAAGCAGGCATTTGCCTAATTGCTTCTAATAAATGGATGTTAATGTTTACCTGCTTAAATATCTTTAGTATTTCGTTGAAAGTCGAATCTCTCTTTGTTGGAGCTAACAACTGTGGATATGAGGCTTTGGGTACAAAATGAGACCTGTCGGGAACCACATTGGCATCACTAGAAATTTTATCGGTTTCTTCAGTTAGTGGATCCTTCTGAGGCTCATCTTGGGAACTAGAAGGTGGATCTACAGTATGTCCACTATTAGGCATGGCTACCTTATTGTCTACCGTTTTACCACTCCTAAGGGTTGTGACAGAATTCACTTGATTAAATGGTTTTGCACATACTTTATTAACTCCTCTAGGGTTGGGTATCGGTTGACTAGGGAACTTACCTTTTTCTCTTAGAGACTCATTGATCATACTAACCTGGTCTTTCAGTTCAGAAATGGCATGATTATGTTCTTGTCCTATCCTATTACTAGCTTCTATGATTTGTGAAAGCAATTGACGCATATTTTCAGTATTTTGAATAAACGAGGTGAGAGTTTCCTCTAGACTTAAGATTTTTTTATCAGACTGATTCTGAAACTGAGTTGATCCTGAAGTATTCTTAGTATAGCCAAAACCTGGGGGAACATTAGAATTACTAAACTAACCTTGGTCCTTAGACCATGAAAGGTTCGGATGGTTTCTCCAACCAGGATTATAGGTTTCTGAATATGGGTCAAACTTCTGACGGTTATCAAACCTAGTGTTATTATAGAGAGCATTGTCTTGCTCTTTATTATTATGGCATTCCCAAAAAGGCTCTACTCTACCACTAGTGTGACCCAATTCTAAAGCTTCTAACCTTTTTGCTATAGCAGCAATTTTGGCATCTGATTCATAGCCTCCTTCTACCCTATTAACGTTTCCTCTACCTAGAAGAATTGTTCTCTTGGGTTTCCTGTAACTTGATCAATTCGCCTCTGTAGTGTTACAAACTCCTCTGAGTCTACTCCAATAACTTCGTTTCCTTCCCTGGGACTTAAACACACCTTTTATACTACTCAGAAACCTAAAATTAGCGATTAATTCTCTCTTTTTCTTTTCGTGCAAGCCACGGCAATAATCTCTTCTGCAGACTTCCTTAATCGTTTCTGAGACTTCCAAACCATCCTAAACTCTTCCTTAGATAGAATACTACCTTAGGAAACAATATCACGCGTTTAGTCTCCCTGGAATTCCTAAAATAATTCCACAAAGTTTCCGTGCAAAACTCAAACTCTGTTTCCTTTTTCCGGCTTATCCAGCCCAAATCAATTGATTCCAGTGCACATACCAGGCCTTTTTAGTTGAATCACGTCCAGCCCAGCAAATTTCAGTGATTGAATCTCACTAAAACATCTTCGAAATCCAATCGAAAGTTTGGTTCTTCGCTGGTTATTTCTTCCCGCCTTTTTCTGAATTTAAATGAAGAAGATGACCTCCCCCTATCCTATGATGGTATCCTTTTAGCAGCTGCCTGGAAATAGATGCCCCTTAGTAATTGGTCACCCCTTATCCATTTGAGGGGTCTGAATAGCAAGTGTCCTCCGGGGGTGCCCCGCGCAACTTTTCGAGCCGATTTTTCCAAAAATGTTTGTTGGCCAAAAATACCTACACACACATAAAACACCATAATAAGTACAAAAATGAGCACTATCAATATATAGAATCGAGAAAAATTAGACATAAAAATGTGTCTATCAGTTAACTTCGGACTGGAATGTAGTTGAGCCCTAATCGTCTCACACCGATAAAGGTACAGTCAGGTTCCTTACGCCTCTTGAATCTTGCAAGACCCCATGCACTTGATTCCCTTAGCTGATCTCACCCACAACTAAGAGTTTCTACAACCCAAAGTCGAAAAATTATAAACAAATTTGTCTCCCACAGATATGTCTATCCTTTATTCTTTTTGTTCCGTCTTTTGTTTCAAAGATCAAGGTGAACAAAAACCAACTAATAATCCGGTATTATACTCCCGAAGAGCAACCTAAAATAATTAGTTACCTCATAATAACTTATCTATATGGTGGTAGAAGAATTTATTGCGGAACCACAAAGTCTGGGACGAAGAACTTTGTAATTTTTTGTATCTTACCTATCAAAGATAAATCTCGAGAAAACCTTAGAGAAAATTAAACTCAATACTATAAAAAGTGTAAGACGAGGATACGCAACTACAGAGTAAAATAGTTGGACCTGGCTTCACGAATCCTAAATGAAGTCTTCAAGTCGTTAACCTAATAATGGTTTTGGAAAACCTAGGTTAATGGAGAATTGACTCTAGTTTGAAATTAGGACACACGGAAGTGTCGGGATTAGGTTTCCCAGATGCTAGAGTTCTCCCCTTATATAGTCTTTTAAATCAGGGTTGCTTACAATCAAAGCTAAGATAGCTTAGTAACAAAGCAATTGATATTCACTGTTAGATGAACTCTCGATTTAAGATTCAAGCTAAGTTTGCTTAGAAATTAAGAAATTAATCTCCACCGTTAGATGGTCTTAGCTTGGTACACACAAATGAAATACACCTATATTTTGATATGGGTAACTGTACCAAAATGTGTATATCAAGTTGGCTCAATAACCGAAGTTAGCCATATGAACACTTTTGGCTTAGCAATATTCATCTAAGACTTTTAGATCAAACATGATGATCAATTAATAATGACAGATAATCAATCGAATCTAAATATGTTTCACGAGAGTTGTTCAAAGTTCATTATCTCATAGAAATATTCTTGAACAATTTGAAGAAACATCGATTTGGTTTATAATCGTACAAAGTACTTATACAAGAACCAATTCATGAACATAATGTCACGGTTTGATAAATAAGGTCGCTCACCTTAATTCATTAATAGTTCTAGGGACTTTAGTTTGCAAACGAACTTGAGTTCATAAGTATGAGTTTTCATACTTACCGAATTTAGAACCTACACAGTGTGTTCCCAAACTGAGTACGCGAACCACAGTTCCATACTTGGGCTAAGTTCAGCCGTTCGCGAACCACAGTTCCGGACTTGCCTAGTCTAGCCGTTCGTAAACCATGTTTGTGAACTACGGTTCCGGACCTTTCACAGGTGAACCCGTTTGCATGTTGGGTACAAACAAGAGTTCCGGACCTGAACTAGCACTTCACAGTTTGCATACAAGGTATGCATACTGTGTTGTAACCAGACATTGGTGGTAATTCTTAAATTCTCATCTAACCATTGGAACATCCTTGGAATACGACAATGGTAATCTTACACATACCACTAGCTTCAAGTAATTTTCAAGTGATTAATTGATAGCTAACATCAAATGATTGTCTCACACAAATCATGTAAGATGTTCAAAGTAATTTTCACATGATCATATTGACTTAATATCTAGTTTCCAACAAATAAATTGTTTCCAACTAAACTCTTCAAGTGGATGATGAACTTAAGCTAAAGCTAGAAAGCTTCCAACTTGTATTACGAGAAACAAATATACCAGATATACTCAACTCGAAATTTCAATTGTGTACAACATAAAGTCTATATAGCTATACAACTTAGTCTCATTAGATGATAAAATAGACTTCTGAGTGATAGATAAGTTTTAGTCTCTACATACCTTTTGTTGATGAAGTTCCTCCAAGCTCCTTAGTAGATCTTCTTATTCAATCGGTGAACGCCATGAAGTCTAAAGCTCAACTATACATTCTATCCTAATCCGAGACATAGCTATAAGTAGACTAGAAATCAAGTATATAGTTTTCATCAACTAAACTTGATAAATAAGCTTGAGATAGCAACGCTTGTGAGTTCGACCGAGCAGTGCTCTAATAATCTCCCCCTTTGTCAATTTTAGTGACATAACTATCATTACATACGGATTACAAAATAAATAAAACTTTGTAGCTTCTGATCCGTCATGCTTGATTTCCTTGGCTCTTCAACTTTCCTTGAATTCTTCGTTACTCCTAGTATTCCAGCGATTTTGAACGTGTTCAACTCAGAATCGTTGCAGTTGAAGAACCGTAGCAATAACAATAAGAAAACAGATGTTTTCAATCATTGTTATACAATGTCATAGTATTATTCTCTAACTCAAAGTCCAATTATATCACAACTTTGAAATAACACTATGGTGATATGTATCACTCCCCCTTAGTCAATACTTCCATCTTATATGGAATCCACTCCCCCTTACATAATGATTCGTAAACCATATGTATGTAGTGTGAAACTACTAAATAATTCTCCCCCTTTTTTCAATATAAATTGGCAAAGGTACGAAAACTACGGGATCATAATGAATTCACAAAAGATAATTCATGACCAAAAGAGAACATATCAACTTTTTTCGATGATTTCACATTGTCGAAACTTAGTGTATTCATCAAGGAGTTTATTAAGATACAAGATAACTCCTACAATATTCCACAACCGCACTCCCCAGAAAGATATGGCATTTAAGCACAATTTCATTTAAGAACTCTCATCCATTTGATATCATTCCCAAGAGAACAACATGAGCGACCTTACTTTTACAGGAAAAACATGATTTCTTTGGACACTTTTAAAAAAAACAAAAAAAAAAGAGAAACAAATGCAGGATTTTTAAACAACACTTCCCTGGAACTTCAAGCTTTGTTTCCCAAAAGATATAGATATATCCAGGGGAAAAAAGCTAAAAATCTAATGAACCAAAACAACATCAATAGACTACCATAAGTGTTGAAACGTTGATGTATCTAGAAGTTTGGTGAAAATGTCAGCCAATTGTTGTTCTGAAGGCACAAATTCTATGTTAATGACACCATTTTAATAGAGATCTCTAATGAAGTGGTACATAATGTCAATTTGCTTAGTTCTTGAGTGCTCAACGGGATTCTCAGTAGTGTGAATCACGCTATAGTTATCACAAAAGATCTTCATTGTGCCAGTGTCTATTCCATAATCATCAAGCATTTGTTTCATCCATAAAAGTTGAGTACAACACGAATCTGCAGCGATATATTCTGCTTCGCATGTCGAAAGGGATTGTGAGTTTTGTTTCTTCCTATGCCATGCCACAAGATTCAATCTTACATAGTAAAATCCCCCTAATGTACTTTTTCTGTGTTTCACAGATTTTTCCCAGTCAACATCTGAATTGGCAGTAAGATCAGTGTTAGTATAAAAAGTATAAGATAGACCATAACCCATAGTATGTTGAAAATATCGCATGATCCTTTTTGCAGTTGCAAGATGAGATTCCTTCAGATTAGTTTAAAATCTAGCACATCAACCAACGCTAAAAATAATATCAGGCCTAGTAGATGTAATATATAAAAGACTTCCAATGATTGATCGATAAAGTTTTTGATCCACATTGATTCCTTTCTCATCTCTGTGTAGTTTACCAGTAGTGGGAACGAGAGTCAGTTTTGAAGTAGACTTCTCTTGAGATAAGTATATTTCATCTTTGTATTGTTGAATTTGTAATCCCAAAAAGAATTTTAATTCACCAATATTCCTCATCTCAAATTCCCTTCCAAGAGAGACTTGAAAATCTTTTGCAAGTTTCTGGGAAGTTGATTCACAGATGATATCATCTACATAGACTTGAGAAATAACAACCTCCTTCCCACTCCATTTGGTAAAAAGATTTTTATCATCCCCACCTCTCGAAAAACCTTTCATAAGAAGATAAGTAGTTAGTTTTTCGAACCAGGCACGAGGTTCTTGTTTTAACCCATATAATGTCTTTCTGAGCCTAAAGACATGATCAGGAAATTATGAACTTTCAAATTCTTTAGGTTGATCAACATAGACCTCTTCCTTTAAGCATCCATTTAAGAATGCGGATTTGACGTCCATTTCAAATAACTTAATTTTGAGAAAACAAACATGAGACAATAACAATCTAATGGACGCAAGGCGTGCCACAAGAGCAAAGGTCTCGTCAAAATCGATACTCTCAATATGTGAGCATCCTTGAGCGACAGTCTAACTTTGTTTCTGACAATAGTGCCAAATCCATCTGACTTGTTCTTGAAAATCAATTTTGTACCAACAATATTTATATTAGAGGGACAAGGTAATTGATTTAACAATTCATGAATTGCATTTACCCAAAAGGGATCGCTAAGAGATTCATCAATATTTTTCGGTTCCACTTGCGATAGATAACATCCAAAGTTGCAAATATTTTGAAGTTGTCCTCTCGTCTTAGCAGTTGAATTTTTTCCTCCAATAATACTATTAGTATCATGATTCCTTTGAACCCAGAGATGTCGTGGAGGGACACGTTCAACAGGAACACCCTGACTAGGGATTTTCTCCTCGTCACTCGAAATATCAGGATCAACAACAGTTGGGATAATTTCTACTGATTCAGAGATTACTTTGACTTTCTCAATTAATTCCACTGGAGGCAATTCAAATGGAGAGTCATCATGATGAAAATTGCTAGATCATCAATAATAACATTTGTTGATTCCATTATAACATGAGTTCTGAGATTGTATACTCGAAAACCACAACTGTCAGATGCATGGCCGAGAAAAATAAATTCATCGCTCTTGGAATCAAATTTCCATTTCTGTTCTCGATCTTTCAAAATATAGCACTTACTACCGAACACTGTGAGATAATGCAATTTGGGCTTCTTACCGTACCATAACTCATAAGGAGTATTTCGGGTTCTAGACTGTAAGTAAACACGGTTGATCAAATAACATGCTGTAAAAACAGTTTCTCCCCAAAACTTCAATGGCAATTTTTTTATGGAGCATTACTCTTGACATTTTCTGAATATTCCTATTATTTCTTTATGCAACTCCAAACACTTTGGTGTCCTTGAACTTTGTACCACGATCGTTGTTCATTCTGGATTCTATTAACAATAATCTTGAACTCCCTTAAGGTTTCATTTTTTTGAGTAAAAAATGCTACCCAAGTGAATTTGGTGTAATCATCTACCATAACTAAAGCGTACTTCTTCCCAGCAACAATAGGTTGTTAAATGGGGCCGAAGAGATTCGTATGAATTAAATCAAGCGGGGCTTTGGTGAGAATATCTCGAGATGATTTATGTGGAACTCTCGTTTGTTTAACCTTTTGACAGGCACCACACACACCATCAATCTTAACATTGATTTTGGGAACGCCTTTAACAAGTTCTTTGTTAATGATCTTAGTTAGGAGACGATAATTGATGTGACCAAAACGCTCATGCCAAAGATGTGTAGATCCCACCTTAGTCAAATTGCAACAATTATTAAACTGAGTATCCAAGAGATAACAATTATTTTTACCACGAATTCCCTGAAAAATCACTTTTTCATATTTGTCTACAATGTCACATCCATTTGCATTGAAGACAACTTTATGGCCTTTGTCACAAATTTGACTAACAAAGAGAAGATTAACAATCATACCTTTAACATATACGACATCATGAACTTCAGGAACACCAGGTAGTTTGATCGTACCCTTTTTTCTGATGTAGCAACAACCCATATCTCCAAATGTTACAGTTCCTCCTTCAAAATCTCTTGAATTAACAAACCATAAAAGATAACATGTCATATGCCGGATTACATCCACTATCGAGAAACCATTAAAAGGGTGATGTTGATCTTTAGACAAAAGCCTCATACTAACATTACTTTCCCGTTTGATTTTTCCTGTTAGCTTAGTAAAACTTTATAGATTAGCAAACAATTGTTCAGCTTTCTTGTGAAGAATATTAGCAACGTTTAAGATCTTCTTAAAATGTATGCATGTATGTTGAAAATGATCACAAGAACCACATAACATACATGAACCAACATCATTATGATTGTCAGAGATATTCTGAGTCACATAAGGTTTTACAAAACCTAAACCTTGTTTATCTCCTGATTTGCGACAATCCTTCAAGGAAGGATTTAAGGTGTTTCTCAAATCCATCGAAGATTTTTTACAGATTTCCAATCCATACATTATGGCAGAGCCGGATCTAAGTCTTGCTATATCTGCAACAAGATCAAAATTGATCCGGATTTGTTCATCTAACTTCTTCTGGAGATCAACGGTCTTTTCAGAACATTCACCAAGGACAGAGTCCTTGATGTTGATTTCACAATGAAGTCCATCAATTTTTCTTATCAATCGTTGTTTTTCTTGACAAAGATAGTTGATTATCTTTTGTAGATCGAAACAATCAACATCATCGATGGTTTGTAGAACACACTCGAAGTTGGGTAGATCTAAAACTGGTGATCCGTTATTAGAGATATATTTGTCCATAACGTCAGATTTCTACGAACACAGACTTATGAGGTCTTAGAGTGTTTGCCTGCTTTGATATCAATTGAAAGCACGGGGCTATAACAACCACACCCAACTATTTTGTTCGACAATATATATGGACTAAACTCCAATATAATTCCAAGAGCACCAGTTTAAAAGTGAGATTCAATCAAGAAATATATCAAAGAGCTTTATCTCTTTCTCAATACAATCAGTAAATCGACTAGATAGAAATCCGTAAGACTGATTGATATGAGAATAACTAGGATGGTACCAAAGACCAATATCCAAGTATCAATTAAGTTTCATTCAACAACCAAGGTTGGATTTTTCAGTTGTGATTGAACTACGCGCAACCTGTGATATTTCAATTATATAAACAAATATAATGCGGAGTAGAAATAACACCGACACCAGAAATTTTGTTAACGAGGAAATTGCAAATGGAGAAAAACACCGGGACCTAGTCCAGATTTGAACACCACACTGTATTAATCCGCTACAGACTCTATCCTACTACATGTTAACTTCAGACTGAATGTAGTTGATCCCTAATCAGTCTTACACCGATTAAGGTACACTCGCATTCCTTACGCCTCTTGAATCTCGCAAGACCCTGTACACTTTATTTTCTTAGATGATCGCACCCACAACTAAGAGTTGTTACGATCCAAAGTCGAAGATTTGTAAACAAATTTATCTCCCACAGATATGTCTATCCTTTATTCAAAGATCAAGGTGAACAAGAACCAACTAATAATCCGGTATTATACTCCCGAAGAGCAGCCTAGAAATATTAGTCACCTCACAATAATTTATCTATATGGTGGTAGAAGAAGTTATTGCGGAACCACAAAGTCTGAGACGAAGAACTTTGTGATTTCTTGTATCTTACCTATCGGAGATAAATCTCGAGAAAACCTTAAAGAAGATTAAACTCAATACGATACAAAGTGTAAGATCAGGATACACAACTACAGAGTAAAATAGTTGCACCTGGCCTGACGAATCCCAAATGAAGTCTTCAAGTCATACCTAATAATGGTTTTGGAAAACCTAGATTAACAGAGAATCGACTCTAGTTTGCAACTAAGACACACGGAAATGTCGGGTTTAGGTTTCACAGATGCTATACTTCTCCCTGATATAGTCTTTCAAATCAAGGTTGCTTACAATCAAATCTAAGGTAGCTTAGTAACAAAGCAATTGATATTCACTGTTAGATGAACTCATGATTTAAGATTCAAGCTAAGTCTGCTTAGAAATTAAGAAATTAATCTCCACCGTTAGATGGTCTTAGCTTGGTACACACAAATGAAATATACCTATATTTATATATGGGTAACCGTACCTAAACGTGTATATCAAGTTGGCTCAATAACAGTTAACCGAAGTGGAAAGTGAATCTGAAAACACAATAGAGAAAACTATTGAAATTTTAGATACAATTGAAAATACTACTGCTGCAAATGATAATGAAGTTGAAATAGTTGAAGATGAAGTTAATTTGGCTTCATATGGTGCAAATGGATATTAAAGTTTTAGTACGAAATATGAGAGGATTCACTGAAACAGACAAAATTGATGCACTTAAATATTTAATCAGGAAAATAAGACCAAATTAATGTGTGTTTGATTTAAGAAACTCATATGATGAAAATGAATTATTGGTGGGTCAAGAATATTTGGGGTAATGATCAATTCAAATTGATGGGTATTCCATTTTAAGGATTATTAGGTGGAATTTTATCTATTTGGGATGATTTTTATTTGAATGCACGGATGAAATAATTGGTCCAAACACTTTATCTCAAAAATTGAAAAGCAGAATTGAAGATTATGCGCCATTTACTTATTGGGAAAGATGGGAGTCTTTGGAGGAGTTAGAAGACCTAACTGGATGGGTCACAGAGCATTGGGTGATAATAGGAGATTTTAATGCAATAAGAAGAAGAAGAAGAAGAAGGGAAAGAAACAAGCATAGAGGGTCAATAAGGAACAGAAGATTGTTCAATGAATACATGGAGGAACATGGTTTAATATATTTACCACTAAATTGAGGTTTATACACATGGTCAAACATGCAAGAAGATCCATTACTATGCAGATTGGATAGAATACTGGTAACTCCATAATTTGAAGGTAAATTCCCTCTTCTAACTCAAACAGTGTTATCTAGAACATTATCAAACCACTCAGCTCTATTGTTAACTACATCTAATATCAACAGAAACAAAACCCATTTAGAGTTTTTGGTTTTCTCATCCAGATTTTATTTCTAATTTGCGATTATGGTAGAATGTTTTGAGCTATAATGGTTCACCAAGTTACATATTATCCAAGAAATTACAAAACTTAAGTTTTCTTTTTTCAAAAGATGGATTAGAGAGACTTATGGTCAGTTAACTGCACACACACAAAAAAAAACAAACTCACAAGACAAATTGATGCACGAAATCTAATGGAAGAAACCACGGTATTATCAGATCAACAGTTTAGTGAAAGGGAAGAATGGACAGTAACTTTGAAATAAATAAATCTATACAATGCAAGGAAATGGTTTGCTAGAGCAAAAACTCAACATTTCAAAGAAGGTGGCGAAATTACGAACTACTTTCATACTCTAGCTAATGGAAGAAGAATAAGGAATACCATAAAAAAAATTGGTGATAAATGGAGAAGATAATTTTAGTCAATATGACAGTCAAAGAAGAAATATCAAACTACTTCTCCAACTTATTTCAGGACAAGCATCAATCTTGACCACAAATGAATGAAGAAGTTTGGATGGTAATTAAACATTTTAAGAATAACAAATCACCAGGTACAGATAGGTATAACATGAAATTTTCTTAAAGTGGCTTGGAAGGTGATAAAAGAGGATTTTATGGTAGTAATCAAAGAATTTGAGAAAGAACAGAAGTTAGATTGGAGAAAATCAAGGGGCATTCATTGCTAATAAACAAATTTTGGATGAAATTTTAATTGCAGGTGAGTTGATATATTCCAGATTCAAATCAAAACAACTAGGAATTCTACGCAAACTTGACAATCAAAAATTTGTTGACAATGTAACTTGGCAAACTATAAATAATGTGCTACAATGTTCGGGTTCCGGAGATAAATGGATGCATTGGTGTGCATCTTCTGCACAACATTCTATCATGCTTAATGGAAGTTCAACTGCTCGATTCAAACCACAAAAAGGAATCAGATAGGGAAATCCTCTCTCTCCTTTCATGTTTATCCTAGTTGCAGAATTTTTACAAAAGTGATGAATAACATCGTTCAGCTCAATACAATCTCTGAGAAAATTTTTGATGGGGTGATTCCAGATGGGGGCATGGGGGACTAAAAAACTGCCATATGTCAATAACTTTTCTAACTTATTAGCCTTATGATTTTTATAACAAGGGTATTTAGGGGAACATGGATGGTTCGTTTCCTTTTATTTTTCTAAAATATTTAATACTAATGAAAGAATTACGGAGGAAGAAAACCTCGCTCCCATGAAGTTAGAACATAGAACATGAGAAGAAGATCAAACAGGTCAATTTTTTTATTACTATTTTGAATCTAAAACTAATCTTTTTTTTTTTTGGATTTTTGCGTCTTTTTCTTCATCTCTTGATATTATCTGCAAAATTCAGCTCCTCCATCGTTATCAAAGATTCACATACCAGAATTTCAATTGCAGCACCGACAAGAAAGATACAAATTCAAAAACTCAATTATTTTTCTTCATTCCTCCTATTCAATTTCATTCCCTGTCTCCCAAATTAAGAAACGATCATATAAAAAATAATAATAAAAAAAAGTTAACCCTAAACCCTGGACCTGTGTTTTTCTTCAAAAAGTTAACCCTAAACCCTGGACCTGTGTTTTTCTTCAATGGTGGAATTGAAGAGAAAAATTATATATCAACTCATCATCACCTACTACTGTGTTCTTCTTCCTATAGAATTTGGATGTGGTTTCCCTTCGATCATCTTGCATTTTATTCTTCTTATCTTCTTCATAAAACTTAACGCCAAATGTAAACCCATTAAATTGATGATATAAACTAAAGATTAGTTGGAGAAACTATTTCCATATGTTTGATTCTTTGAAAAAAGGAATTTATCCATAAATCAAAGTCTACAAATATTCAATTGGATGGAGATAAAACATAACTTAACATTACTCTTTCTAGTGGTAAAGAAAATAATCATGTACAATAACAATACCAAGGAAGTGATGATTTGCAGAAAAAAATAATTATTTTTTTCTGATATGCGGTGGTGGGAGGCTGCCGACGATGGAACCAAAATCTTACTGTTTTACTTTCTTCAACTTTTTAGTCTGTCAACTAGGGTCTTAATTTTTGATAAATTCCTAAGATAACCTTTCTTAAAAAATTAACTAACTAAAATCAGTTAATTAAAATCGCCAAATGGATGCTTTCTATTGGTCCCCCATAGCCCCATCCAAAATCGCCCCCATCAAAAAATTTCTCACAATCTCTGGATTCTCAATAAACTCAGTACATATTTCTCACTTGCAATATGCTGATGATACTCTGGTTTTCTTAAATGCAAATGAAGATGAGGTTGAGAATCTAGTTATGATTTTACAAATATTTGAAGCCATCACTGGATTGCAGGTGAACTTCAATAAAAGTTCAGTTATAAGTATAAGAGCGGATGGCAGAATTTGGAATACTAAACTGCAAGATAGAGAAACAACCTCTAAAATATCTTGGAATGTCACTTGATGCTTAAACCAGAAATACAGCAATTTGGGATATTGTGATTGAAAAATTCCAAAAGAAATTAGCTCCATGGAAGAAAAATCTTTTTACCAAGGCAGGAAGGTTATTGCTAATCAAAACAACACCTTCAAGCCTTCCCATATAATGAGAAGATTTATGTAGATTTATTTTTCACCAATGTCAATCTTTTAGATGTCTGTTATGGTTGAACGGAAACTAAACCAAATAATAAGAAGATTTCTATGGAGTTCAACTGCAGAGAGAAAAAAAAATAGCTGGGTGGCATGGGAAAAAATAGCAAAGAATCTTGGTGGTTTAGGCATTAAAAATCTAAAAATCACCGACAAAGCTTTGATGGCCAAGTGTTCATGGAGGTTTGCAAAAGAAAAAAGAAAACAATTATGGAGAAGGAATAGGCGAGCTATGGGCGATGGTACCTTTCTAGTTACAGGAAGTAAGAAAATTAGGGAATATGTTGAATCTGGCTTCACAGTCACAAATCAATAAAAATCCAACATGAAGTTGCATTTTCTTTACAAGTGCCTGTGCCCCTTTGACCGCATACACAGAGAATAAATATAAAGTAGCATTACATTATCTCTCTCTTTCTTGGTCCAAATAAATCCTCTTTTGATTGCTTAAATTTTATTCTTTAATTTGTTTATTGCATAACCTTCTTAGTTTAAGATAATCCATGTAAATCTATGGGACTTACTATCCAAAAAAAAATATTAAAAAAATAATGCAAAATAAAAATCCATATTCTTGATTGAATACACTGGGTAAGTCCGAACTCTTAATAACAGAAAATAAAATAAAACACAAGCTCATGTACAACTGCACTTGAAATTACCGTAAAAACCGAAGTCCCTATATAGAATCTCACTATTGACATATTTTGTTCGGAAAATGGGTCATTTGTCCAAATATTTTTAAATCACGGTTCAAATGGACGAGTAAAAAATAGTTTGGGTGAAATGGTCAAAAAAAAAAAATAGTAAGGATGAAACTGGTTTCATCCTAACTTAAATTTAAAAAATAGCAAGGATGAAACTGGATACATCCTGTGTAAATTAAAAATAAGAAAAAATATTTGAAAATGGGCACGATGAAACTGGTTACATCCTGCCTATTTTTACATTTTTGTCCATTTAAACAGTATCAAAATCTAACTGTCCATTTCACCCAGGAATTGTTGATTTTGGTCTTTTTAACCAATTTTGTGTATTTTGTTTTGAGACTTGAGAGCGGAAGGATTGGAGCTTGATATGAGATTTCCATAGGGGTGTAATTTTTGCCCGCCAGCCCGAGGCCCAGTACCGTCCGCCTTGTCCCATGACAGCCCATGGGTGACCGTGGCCCTTTACGGGCTGGCCCGACCTAGCCCATTTAAATAAGAGGGCGGGCACAGGCCACAATTCAAATTTTCTTGCCCGGCCCAATACCCTCCCTATTATCCCGTCAATGCTACCCGCCATGTTAGCCCGCCAATGTTATCCATTTACCTAGACTAAGTGATTGTTCTCATTTGTTTTATCCTAGAATATACTTGGTACATATACTTAATACAGTCAACCCTCATAGTTTTCATATGTATTTCTTAACTTTTATTCCATAGGAGTCTAACTTCGTTAACCATATAGAGAAAATATTGAGCAAAATCTAAGGCAGTTTCCTTTTCTGATGATTCAATTCAGGAAAAATTATAGGAAGTTTGGTTTATCTTATTCCCATCTCAATTCTCGTATTTGATTATTAATTTTAAGTAAAACTTGTGTATTATTACTACTTTCTTTTTATTTTTAACAATATATATGTATAATATATATTTTTTTGTAATATTCAAGGCCCTCCCGGCCCTACCCGCCCGAGCCCAAATTACAAAACAGGCTTGGGTAGGCCATGAGTACTAAATGTAGATAAATAACCCTGCCCGTCCGGCCCTTTTAATTTCATGGATAAGAGATGTTCTGGCCCGCCCTATACTGTCCCGTTTAATAAATAGGCCGGGTTGCCCCGCCCGGCCCAATTTACACCCCTAGATTTTCCCAGAGGACTTGGCATACATCTGCGGGACCCACAATGGTAGGTTTCATTTCAGAGACGGGTCATTTGTTGTAAGAAACAAAGATAAAAGGAAGTGCTTACTGCTTACTCAAACAATTGAAGGAACATAAAGATAGATAGGATCTTGGTAATTTAAGTTTTTAACTTCTCGATATGCAGGTAAGAAAGCTGTTTGGTTTCTCAGTTAAGGGCTTTATTTTTTTTCCTTTTTGGGTGCAATATAGTATAGTGACATATAAATCTTGTTGTTGACATTTTCAGTTCATAGTTTCCAAACACCATAACAAGTAAGCCAAGTAAAACCAAAACCATTGAAACAAAACCTACTACAGATTGAATTCCATGACTAATCAGATCCTGCTTACAAAGAAAGCATACTTATTTATGGGCTTTGTAGAACTGGTAAGACAGTCTTCGGGAATACTATTATGCTCAAGACTTGGGGTTATAGATTAATCCCTGGAGAACCACCATGTTTATAATGTAGTTGCAAGTTTTCTCACAACCACATTCCACTATAACTATAATCAATATTAGGTAATCATCATTAAACTCTTCATTGATTATCAAGACTTAAGTCGGTTTACAAGATGGATACAAGTATTACAACAATCTTACTTGCTCCTAGATTTACTTTCTCTCTTCTGATTTCTTATCTAATACTCACTAAAAGAATTCCCCTCACAAGTAATAACCTCTCATCTTTATATAAGATCTTACATAGTGGATGACAGCAAAGAGATCCTTTATTTTCGAAATCTCTATGCGATACACTCGCTCATATACAATCACTCGTTCTCGCACAGCTATACGTCGCACAGATCTTCACACTTTATTTGTGACTTTGCTGACATCATCCGGTGCGTCATCTCAACCTTGTTGTGTGCGATATCCCTCGTTTAAGTTATATAGTCTTTACTTCGCATGCTTACTAACATGTCCGATATTTCACTCCTACATATACAGATTAATCTTCTCTCCATCTATCTCTTTAGGGTTTACATTCATTCTCTTAAATTACGCATTTCTCCCTCTTCTGACAACTTGTTCGTTGGGTTTCCGGAATCCAAGTTTATCTATTTACACGTGTTGATTTTCTTCTTTTTTACTGGTTCAACCGTTTGCAACCAGTCATATTCTTTTACCTATTTATCGATTCTTCATGGAAAATAATCCTTTCCTCTTTCTTTCATTGTCTGCAACTACACTTTTCTTTTATTCTCTCTCTTGCCGTTGTTGTTCCTTTTTGCTGCTACTGCTCCTGTTTTATTTCTGCTACCTTCTACTATTTTATCATCAGGAATCCCGAATCAAAGTTTGTTTTCTTCTATCATGATTTATTGATTACAACTGTTACTTTTGGCTAACCCAATTCCCATACTGTTGCAGGAAACATTCTTCTCTAAGTGCTCTTAGAATAACCTCTAAATCTTATTCTGGTGTCGAGAGTAAAGAATCGCATAAGAGGAAGGCTTCGCATAACGAAGAAGTAAGAAATACCCAATTTTTTTAAAACAATATTGTGGCCTCTATTTTTTATCTATTTTGTTTTTGCGACTTCCAATTCTGAGATGGGTGATGCCAAAGGACCTAAAACTAAAAAATCTCGCAAGCTTACTGTGATTAAGTTGAACCTCTCTATTCTTGATTTTAATGTCGGAGATGTCACCCTATAACAACAGTTCAACCTTTGCACACAAATTCTCTTGTTACTCCTGAGGAAAATATTTTTATTTCTCCAGTTCAAGCTTCTGATGCGAATGCCTCTGTTACTTTTGAAGAACTTTATCCTGAAAGGAAACCTGCTGCTGATCAAGAGGTAAAAGGTGCTTCTATTATTGCCTATGCAGATGTATTGAATATGGATCAAACTTCCTCTTATTTCATCAATACCGATTCTCAACCAAACCCTGCTGATTTGTCTATCCCTAC
This sequence comes from Papaver somniferum, assembly GCF_003573695.1. NCBI lineage: Eukaryota > Viridiplantae > Streptophyta > Magnoliopsida > Ranunculales > Papaveraceae > Papaver > Papaver somniferum. The sequence goes on from NC_039368.1 coordinate 110,470,863, forward strand.
AGTATTCTCCATGCCTTCCCCTTCTATGTCTATTCCTTCTTCTTCATCTTCACCTTTTTTACTAAATGCCCTTTCTCTGAGTAAGAAAGCTTTGGATAGTGTGAAGTCTGCTTCTCAAGATTTATCCGATATTATCAATTCTGCTCAATCTTTAACCAATGATCCTTGCAAACTTCGCATATGTTCAGCTTTGAGTAAGCTTATGTGCGAAATCCCTTCTGATAGAGCTACAAGGAATGAGATCCTATCTCAAATTGATCCTAGTTTCCACGTTGCTCTAGATGTCTTGGTAACTATCTCTCATATATTAACTTTATCTTCTTTCATGTTATATTAATTATGACTTCTTAATCTCTTAACTTTATCTTCTTTCTTCTTTAGGACTCTCATCGTCGCATGATTTTAGCTGAAGGGCATTTTGAATATAGTTGTTCCCAGCTGGAACTTTCGCAACAGAATGCTTCTTTAGAAAAGGAAGTCACTAGATTAAAAGGGGAACTCCAGGAAGTGCAAAAGTTGAGAGGAGAACTCGAAGTTGAATGTTGATTCCGAGAATCTTCACAGTGAAAATCGAAATTTAGAGGTATTTATCATCATATCCAAATTGCTTGTTGTACTCTATTATACATTTCTTCCCCTTTCCACATTTTTGTAAATTTCTCCATGCATTTATTAAGATTTAAACCAGAAGCGAATATGGGAAATATATAATTTTCAATATCTTGCTGAGGATACCCAAGCGAATAACAAGAAGTTGCAGACTCAACTAGATCAATTGTCTAACCATCATTCATATTCACTTGATCAGATTAACAATTTAACCCATGAAAATAATCTTCTCATTCAAGAAATATAAGAATTAAATAATCAAATATTCCACTTTTCTAAATTGTCATGTGAAGCTGATCTGGTACACGAAACTTTATCAAAAGAAAATCGTATTCTTTCTAAGGAGAAGCGGTCTTTCTTGAAGAAGGAAGCGATGTTTTCGCACCAATATTCAATTCTTCATGAAATAAACGAGAACCAAGCGATAACTCTTCGCTCATTAAAGGAGCAGTACGAAACATCGTTTAAGGAGTTAAAGTCCCAGAATGAAAAAATTATCCAAAGTAAAATAAATCTTACTGTGAAGAAGAATCAGCTTCAAGAACAATATGATCATCTAAAGCATTCCCACGATGTCCTTAATAAAAAAAATAAGTCTCACTCTGCTGACGGAAAGAAGATTCGATCCCGTCTTCGTGGTTCAGTTGGTGATGAGTTTGACAAGATTATGGAAAATATGAAGGATAATACCCTTGCTCTTTATAACTTCTGCGAAGGTAGTCAGCTATAGTTGACTGCCTTATTATTCTTTAGTCATTTCTTCGCATCTTGTTGATGTAGATTTTTTATTTAATATTGTTTATTACTGTTCGCAGATTCTGAAGGATTGTATCAATCCACTGTTACCCAATTGAGATCTGATTTATCCAAGGCTCGCAAAGAATGTACGAACCTGGAGCTTTCTCTTTCTGCTTCTCGTGGCAGAGCGCGAAGAAGACTCGCATATAAACAAAAAATTTTGGAGATCAATGCTAGAAACCTTGAAAGAGGAGCTATTCGCAAGTCTCATGCCGATTCTCAATCTGTAACCAATGGAATTCTTCTAAGCAACTCTCTTCCTGCAGTAAAGCTCCCTTCTCTTACCATAGGCGAAGATGAAGAATATCCCGAAGCAGACAATAATTATGAATTTGTGAGTGATGATGAAAGAGAGCAAGAGGGTGAAGAATATCATCTTGATAAGGACAAGCCTGTGAGCGAAACCAATGCTGAAATTGAGGATCCTAGGCTTAGTATGGATGCTGAAAAGTCCTTGGTTGAGAAAAATGTCGCTGTTGAGCATTCTTAATTTTCTTTTCATCCATATTTCCCTTTTTTGTTTCGATGTACTTATGTTTTAAACTTGTTTGTTACAAGAAAGATAATATTTTGTTACTTCAATTCCCATACTTGCCTCTTATTATATTTCTTGTATGAAACAAGTGTGCAGTATTATATCTTTGAATTACCTGCAAAACGATAATTAGCTTATGTAATTTTTCTTATGAGGTCTTATATTGCCTTCCTATGTAAAGGTCTTAGCTTGCCTTATTTCTGTGCGACGAGATCGCAGGCAGTCTTTACACTGTAGTGTATCGACCCATTGATCTCGTCTTACCTTTTTCTTGTATTATTACCTCTTCAGGTTTTATCGCATAAATATGACAAGTCTTAATAATCCCGTGAGTAAAAAGTCTCATGACATTTACGTCTTTTGACACAATTCAGCTCCCTAATGGAGGGTGCCGTCCTTATCTTCCCCTCTGATTGCCCCTTCAAGGAAGCTTACCTCTACCAGGTTAAGGTTATGGCTCTTCCCATCCGGTAATTCAACAACCAGTTGATTCCGCAGTCTCGCATACACTACCGATGAGGTTTATGGTTGCGAGAATGAACCCTAGGTGAGGTATCTTCGGACCGAGTGCATCATAGTCAGGACTTGTCAAGAGTGGCAAGGTACGCTCCAGACGCCCCGGGCACTCTTGACTCAACCGGGTACCTCGGCGCCCTGATCGAGTTTCTGCACTCCTTGAGAGAGACTTTCTCACCTTAGTCTCTCAATCTAAGATTATTATCTTAGACTGAAAATTTAAGGTATCTCTCCCGGATGGGCATTTTCATTTATTCTCACCCCAAATCTCCACAACTCAAGTTCCAGGGTCGGTGTTGCTTTCACTTGAGTCATGCTTTCTAGGTTTCTCCGACTATGACGTGCGATAGGTCTTATTTTTATATATTCTTTTTCCTCTTGCATGTATGCGAACTAGGTTGCACGCCACATTCGGATTCCTAGTCTATCTGATAATAAATATCATTTTTGTTGCCTTATATCAAGGTCTTATTTTGCTTTTAAGAAAAATTTCTTAATTTTGAATGAAATATGCGCATTCATTTATTAGATTCGATATTACATCCTTGCTTAACTTTGTATCTGTGCGATTTATCTCGCAAGCTTCTATGGATAATACTTCTTTAAGTATAGCCTATTCCAAGGTCGATCTAGTTTACGACATGTATCTCTTCCCTATGGATCCATTAACTGATAAGCTCCATTTCCAACTACCCGTTTTATTATATAAGGTCCATCCCACTTGTTTTCTAACTTCCCATCTCCTCCTTTCTGGTAAATTGGGATTTCTCGTAACACTAATTCACCTGGCTGAAACTCTCTTATTTTAGCACGCTTGTTGTATTCTCGGGCAAGTCTTCTTTGATAATTTTCCATATGTTGTAAAGAGACTTCTCATGTTTCTTCTAGATCATCCAGTTTTGTTAAAATGAGATCTTCGCTTAGATTCTTCTCCCAGGCTTCTTTCTTTGTGGTAGGAATAATGAATTCTGTTGGTAACACTGCCTCTACCCAATATGTCAAACAAAAAGGTGACATTCCTGTTGCTTCCCTCCTTGTTGTTCTGTAATCCCATGCTACATTATGCACTTGTTCGCACCACCCTTTATTATGCCCCTCTAACTTCTTCTTCAAAGTCTCTGCGATCGTTTTGTTTGTTGCCTCTACTTGTCCGTTGCTTTGTGGGTATAAAGGATTAGATTTTCCACTTTGAATTTTGAACGCATTAAGCAACATTTCTATATTTTTTCCCTCAAACTGTTTCCCGTTATCAGATACCAGCTGTGCAGGTATGCCAATTCTGCATGTAATATTTTCAAAAATGAATGTGAATATGTCCTTGTCTCGAATTTGTTGAACCGCCTTTACCTCTACCCACTTTGTGAAGTAATCTGTTGCGACGATTAATTATCTCTTTTGTCCTATTCCTGGTATGAACGGTCCAACAATGTCTCTTCCCCATTTTCCAAAGGGCCATACGTTTGTTGATGTATTTAACATTGCTCCGGGTGCATGTATCTTTTTTCCATGTCGCTGACATTCTTCGCGTAGTCTTGAGACTTGTTTTGCGTCTTCATGCATGTACGGCCAATAGTATCCTTGAATCTTTTCTCTGTATGCGAGTGACCTTCCTCCACTATGATTGCCAGCATCTCCATAGTGTAATTTAACATTTCCATGCCTTATTTTCGCGTAAGACATCTGAGCGAAGGTCCAAGAAATGATCTTCTATAAAGCACACCATCTCTTAATTCGTAATTTGTCGCACGAATTTTTAATTTATGTGCTTCTAACCTTTTTCTTGGTACTTCTCCCTTTTCTAAATAAAAATGGATCTCAGTTCTCCAATCCTTATCTTCACTCACATTTTCCTCCTCCGTATCTTATACTAGCATCACATATGTTTGTTTTTCTTCACCTTTTTCTATAGATGGTAAAAGAAGTGTTTTTATTTTGATGTCCCTTGCAACCGGATCTACTAACATGGATGGTATGAAAGCCAATGCATCTGCGAGTCTATTGTCCTTTCTGCCTATATGTCTCCATCTTATTTTTGGAATTCGCACTGCTAACTCCATAACCAGCTTCCTGTATTTTTGTAAAGATAGTTCATTTGTACTATATGTACGTTCTGTCTGACGAATTACCAACTGGGAATCACTAGTTATTCGCGCATCTTCTATCTTCATTTCAATGGCTAGTTTTAGTGCATGCACCACTGCTTCATGTTCAGTTTCATTATTTGTGGATGCGAATTCCAACCTGGAAGAGTAAGCCATTCGTGCTCCTGTTGGTGAAATGAATACATACCAATTCCATTCCCTTCTCCATTGGATGATCCATCGACTAATATCTCCCATCTATTTGGATTTCGATCAGTTAATAAGTCTTTAGGATTCCCATGTTCTTCATCAACTTCCATCATATCTTCTACATATTCATCTTCTTCTATTGGAAACTCTGCGAGAAACTCTGCGATAACTTGAGATTTTGATGAAGATAAAATTTCATAAACAATTTCATAGTTTCCTAATTGTGTATTCCACCTTTCAACTCTCCCTGATCTTTTTGAATTCTTCATTGTGGCTTCAATTGGTACTCTTGTTAATACCTTTATCTTATGAGCTTGGAAATAAATGCGAAGCTTGAATGATGCATACACCAGCGCGAGAATTAATTTTTCAATTTTTGAATAATTTTTCTCTGCTGAGTTGTATGTTTTACTTATATAATATATTGGTTTTTCTATTCCTTCACCCGAACGTAACAATATTGCACCTAATGCATGCGATGTTGATGCTAAATAGAGTAACAATTCCTCTCCTGGCTTCACATTTTGCATAATGGATAAATTCACCAAGTATTTTTTTTATACTTTGTAATGCTTTATCACATTCTTCCGTCCACTCAAATTTGGTTCCCTTCTTTAATATGTTGAAAAAGTGTTTACACTTATCCGAAGAACGCGAGATAAACCTTCCCAACGATGCTATCAACCTATTTAGTTTTTGAACATCTTTCACCCTTGCAGGGGGTGGCATATCTCTAACTGCCTGTACTTTTTCTGGATCTACTTCTATTCCTTTTTTGGATACTACGTAACCCAAAAAATTTCCTGATGATACACCAAAGACACATTTTTCTGGATTCACTTTGATATTGAATTGTCGCATCTGTTCAAATATTTCTCGCAAATCGTCAACATGATCCTTCGCCTCTTTACTCTTAATTAGCATGTCATCTACATAGACCTATAATGTTTTATGTATCCACTTTTCAAATACTTTCTATACCATTCTTTGATACGTCGCACCCTCATTCTTCAATCCAAACGGCATTTTCGTATAGCAGTATAAACCTCTTAGTGCGAAGAAAGCATTATGTTCTTGATCTTCTTCAACCAAAGGGATTTGATTATAGCCTTTATACCAATCCAGCATCGAGACTACCAGTTCCCGATGTCGATTCTACCATTTGAGGGATATCTGGTAAAGGAAAACTGTCTTTAGGACATGCTTTATTCAAATATGTGAAGTCTATGCAGATCCTTATCCCCTTATTCTTTTTTGGTACGACTACCATGTTTGCTATCCATTCTGGATATTTTGCTGGCCTTATAATTCCTGCATCCAGCATCTTTTGCAACTCCGCTTCTATTTGAGGGTGATAATCAATTGCAATATTCTGTATTCTTTGTTTGAACGGCTTTACATTCTTATTAATGTCCAATTTATGGCATGCGACAAACGGATCTATTCCTGGCATTTCTTTCATACTCCATACGAAGATATCTTTATATTCTCTCAAGATATTTATCGTTTTTTCTTCTTCTTCTTTAAACATTTTAGTTCCTATTCTTAATATCTTTGGCTTGTGTTCGGATCCAACGTTTATCTCTTTCGTTGGTTCAACTGCAATAAAGTTTGCTTTTGGTTCTCCCATTGGTGTTGGTCCTTTAATTTCTTTAATTTGTTCACCTTCCTTCACTGGTACTTCACTTGGTATTCCTTTTCCCTCCTTCGCTCTGATCATATATGTCCAAAGCTCATCCTCCTTTTTTAGTTCTTTTGCTTTTCTCCATCGTTCTTTTCGCTTTTTTGCTCTTCCTTCATAATTTCGTACATTTGTGTGATTGCAAATCTTCGCACTCATAACATCTCCTTTAATTTCACCTATACCACTTGGAATTGGGAATCTGATGCATTGATGCAATGTTGATGTTACAGCCTTTACCGCAGGCACCCATGGCCTTCCCAATAACATGTTGTATGGTGATTCTGTATCAATCACACATAGTGTTATCTTTGTTTCTATTTCTCCCAGTAATATTCGCATCACAATTTCCCTTTTTGGTTTTGTGACTGCTTTATTGGATCCATGTATATTATAAGTTGGACATGTCATCTCTGCATCTTCGTATCCCATTGCTTTGAATGTGCGATAAAATAAGATATCAACTCCGCTTCCTGTATCTATCAGCGTTCTATCGATCATCCATTCCTATGATTTCTTTTTGATAGTAATATTTTTTCCTCGTTCAGCTGTAACTGTGATTACCAATGGATTTATTTGGTTTAGATTTTCTTCTGGAATTTCATCTGCTGCAAATGTAATCTCCACTTTTTCCCATTCTTTTAATGGAGACTCATTTTCTACCGTTTTCACCTTCTTTCCTTCGTGATTTCGCTTATGAATCCTTCCAGTTATTCCCGCTTGAAAATCCGCATCAGAGATTGATTCTTTGGTTATAGAATTGCGCTGCATATCTCTACCTCTTCTTTGTATTGTTACGATTCTTGTTTTTTCCATAGATTCTTTATTGTTCTTTCTTAGTTTTTCTTAAATCTTCAGATCTATCTTCTTTTTCAAGATTTTGTAAACTTTCTAACAAGATTTATCACCCATCCCTGTTTCTAGCGCCAAAAATGTAGTTGCAAGTTTCCTCACAACCACATTCCACTATAACTATAATCAATATTAAGTAATCATCATTAAACTCTTCATTGATTATCAAGACTTAAGTCGGTTTACAAGATGGATACAAGTATTACAGCAATCTTACTTGCTCCTAGATTTACTTTCTCTCTCCTGATTTCTTATCTAATACTCACTAAAAGAATTCCCCTCACAAGTAATAACCTCTCATCTTTATATAAGATCTTACATAGTGGATGACAGCTAAGAGATCCTTTATTTTCGGAATCTCTATGCGATACACTCGCTCATATACAATCACTCGTTCTCGCACAGACTATACTTCGCACAGATCTTCACACTTTACTCGTGACTTTGCTGACATCATCCGGTGCATCATCTCAACCTTGTTGTGTGCGATATCCCTCATTTAAGTTATATAGTCTTTACTTCGCGTGCTTACTAACATGTGCGATATTTCACTCCTACATATACAGATTAATCTTCTCTCCATCTATCTCTTTAGGGTTTACATTCATTCTCTTAAATTACGCATTTCTCCCTCTTCTGACAACTTGTTTGTTGGGTTTCTTGGTCTTTTTGTAGACGTGGCACAACTGCCTCCGAAAAGTGGTTCCATATTTTGCCATATTTGGGTAGTCTTCGTTAAGGGTTCATCTCTAGTGGCGTAAGGTTCTGACAGACATTAAACTAATAGACCTGACTCGAGCCAGCCCGTTAGGAGGGATTCTTAGCCCTTGGATCACTTGAGAGCACGAGAAATGCACACATCATTTTCAACAACTTCTGCTTTTTCCTTCAACAACCTCACTTTCTCTGAATTGAGAGGCATGGTTACAGTTTCAGTTTTATTCGAGTAATTCTACTAAAATTGAATCACTGTACAACAGGGCTTGCTGGCTATATACACAAGGGTGGAATGGAAAAACCTGTAGTGATCATGTTTCTTCCATTTTAGCATTAGAACATGAATCTTTCTTGCGAGACTGGACTAAATCAGCAAGTGCATTGATTTTCTTTATTAATCTAGGAATCAATGTAGCTGCCTGATCGTATAATTCAGGTGTACACTCACTTGGGATCAAACTCTGCAGGTTGCCAAATAACTGTAGTGCGGTATCTGCTGCAGTATCCATGTCAAATAATGCTTTCTTGCATTCATTTATTCTTTCTTGTATTTGAACTGAACTATCTTTTCTTTGGTGTATCTCGTTGATTCCTTCAACTTTCATTGGATCGTGATCAGATGTTTGACAATCTTCCACCACTCTTTTAAGTGGAGGTCTTGATGAAGTACGAGAGGTAGTTTCAGTATCCTTAATGTTCAGAACTTCACCGTGTGAAGGTTGATTGAGTGCTTCCAAAAGTCTCTTGCAACCTGTAACATGGTCACGCCTTACAACAAATCTAGCCGAATAGTTTCTCCTCACTGACAATCTCCGCCCCTCGAGCTAAAAGAAAGGAGGAAAATCTCAGTTAAATAAAAGCCATATGTTGAAGAAATTTGAACTAACGAGCAAGGAATTTAATAAACCAAGAAATATTTGCTAGTGGAGAGCTGACCTTCAAAACACTTGACAGATTGCTGAAATTTTGGCTGAAGATATCATCATCTTGGATCGTTCTCTCACTGTCCCCATCTTTAATCGTCTGCATGGGAACTTTTTGTACATCTGGGTTCATCTGTTCTGCGGAAGCTGCAGAGGATGTCCTTGGATTATGAACGAGTGCACCATCTTGGTTGCTCGGACCAGGAAAAGATTTCACAGGGATGTAGTTTGTTGGAACAGGATTTTCTTCTGTTCTATCTATGCAGTCTCCATGGTTCCTTGACACCTCCAAGGATGGATTGTTTACTACATCAAATGCCAACACTTACAACAGGTCGAATATATGCACCCACATTACTTATTATTCAGTATGTTTTAAACCTAAATACTGTGATATCATCAATGAAGAGAGAGATACTTTCAGACTTACAGAATGTTGAAGCAGAGAACGGGACCATCTCAACCTTGATATCCGCCGCATCAGGAGAATCTAGCAGCTCATGGTACACAGTATGAACAGTATGCCAACGACTGTCCATCGCGAAACTGTTAAAAGAGTAAAGAAAGAACCAGCATGAGTAGGAAATTCTCCACAATATTTTCCATGACTTACATACGCAAATAGGAACAAAACACATGTGAAAAACTGCTGCAGTGACTCCAAAACAACACACTAACCTCGAAGTACCCTGAGGAAGAGGAGAATTCTCGCTGGCATCACTACCAGATGACCCGTTGGATATGTTAGTGAGGCACAGCTCATTACTTTCAAGGATAGGTTGTAATGGACTGTGGAGTTGATCAAGACCCTTAGGAGTAAGGATCACAACATTCTCACTCAACAAGGATGAACTGTGTTCTGGTTCACCACTCTCACTCATGGAGGATGAATCAAGTTCTGGTTCGCCACTCTCACTCATTAAGGATGTATCGGGTTCTGGTTCTTTGTTCTGGGAATGACATTAAAGTACATAAATACACAAATACAAGAGTGTCTCAAAAATAGTTAACGGGGAAAGCTAGATGGGAAATTGTCAAAACATTCGTCAAGTTTCAAGAGGCAAAAAAAAGTTCAGCTATGAGATTATACAATCCTTCGATGGAGTCAAACTAGAGATAATATAAGTGATTCGCAACAAGCACATGACAATTTCAGAATGTTAGACATACTACATTTTACATACCTGGAACATGTTGACTTCTGGAGTTAGAGAGAGGGTCCCTTCACTTGCCACTTTGGCTTGTGCCCACTTCGGAAGCCTTGAGATGCTAAACTCAAATGTCGAGACATCTTGAGACCTCTGTTCCTGAGAAAAAACATCTTTTACATCTACATTCTTGTTTTGTCCACCATTGGGTTTAGTATTGCAATGGTAGCCAGACTCGTCATATAAACTGCCCCCCCTCAAAATTAGTGGCTTTTGCATGCTTCTTGGTGACACCGAACCAGCATTTTCCATCATTCGCTGCTGCATCTTTGTTGATAGAGTAGAAGGCAATCTCCAAACAAATATGCAACCCTCACCACCTACCTAGAAGAATATACGAGTTCCATTCATCAACAAGAACAAGGATATCGCTTAACTAGTAACGATGCTTCCACGCAAAAGTACAAGATTATGGCTGAGCTCTTACTGAAACTAAGTGCTTGCAATCCGGCAAGAAAATGATGCCAGTTATTACTTCACCATGTCCCACTGCTTGTGTGACTAACTCCCCGTTGGTGAAGTCATAGATGCACATAGACTTGTTAGAGTAAGAGCATACAAGATAGCTGCTGCTCGGATCCAAAGTTACCTGCAAAAAACAAATAGTTTTGAGAAATAGAACAGATAAGGAGTCATTGCTTGCATTATGGTTATAGTAGTGCACCTTTATTGGCTCCCCAAAAGATCCTTGTTGTTTAAATGTCTTAAGAAGCTTCCCAGAAGAAATGCTGAAAGCATTTATCTTCTTATCCTGTAAAGATAACAAGTAAAGAATGAAATCCAGCAGAAATTATGGTTCAGCTAGTTGACAAAGATAACTCTGTGTGGCAAATACCAGTTGCCTTGCTGCACATTGATACTAAAGTTCTCCAGCGTAATGGAGATAACTATGATATTGAAAGCACTAAACTGCGGAGGAACATAATTCACCTGCCCAACAGTAACTGCAACCTCCATGGAAGGATCTATAACCATGTCATAAATTGTGCCAAGAGATGCCATTTGATGATGAGATCGTGAAATCTTACACTCGGTATCTGTTATGGACACATCACGGAAGACGAGTGACCTGTTCAAACAATAATAGTGATAACATTAGTACCTGGAATAATCTGGTAGCTTTCGAAGATTATATTATATTCCAAAAGAAAAGTTAAGCAAATTTCCTCAAGGAAGAAACTTCAGTACAGTGGTTACCTATCAGCACTGCAGCTAACAATCTTATGGCCATCAAAGGTAAGTTTTACAGAAGTCACGGCAGCTGAGTGATCATCCATGCTTCCAATGACTTCAAGACCCCTGATCATAAAGAAAATCAGATGGTGTATATATTATCAGAACACTGTAAGTCTTGAATGCTCGACGGTTCTTACCTTTTGACATCATACAAATGGATCATTCGATCTCGCCCACCGGAAGCAAGCAAATAATGATTTTCTGATATATCTTTACTAACATGGTTCTTACTAGGCAGGTTAAAAGTCAAGGATAGAATCTCTGAATCATGAGCATTCTGCGAGGGTGGGGAAGCATTAAAATTGAAAGTATTGAAGAGTTTGGAACATACTGCAGATATCTACAAGGGAAGTGGTGGCACAAGGCTAGTTACCTGAATGCATGTATAATCGGAAGTGTGTAAGTTATAGAGATGAAGGTTCCCCTGGGAATCCCCGGCAGCCATATATATTCCATCTGAACTAACTGCCATTGACCGAAATCCCTTGGTGTCAATTGCTGACTCCACGATATCACGTTCAAAAATCCCAGCACCAGCTGCAGAGAAAATCCAAAATGAGGATATGACTAGGATATGATAAGAGGGTGTTGCGACATCAAGGAGCTCAGAGTTCCCAAAGTTATGAGCTGAACACAAAATCAAAGGAAATTTGCACAAGAATTGGTGGAACTGATCTTCTGACATAAGTATTTTTACTTAATAATAAAAGAAATAAAAAAAAATAAGAAAAAAAAGCAGCTATACGCACTTTTTTAGGCTGTGTATTAACTCACCTAAGTGTAAAGCGCTGGCTTTGTCAGTGTCAACCGAAGTCTCGTTACCTTCTGGTTGCAATAGAAGATCCCACAACCTGATAGTACCATCAGTAGAGCAGGTTGCAAACGAGATTCCACCACAACAACCTCTAGCCACACATGCAAGAGCAGGATCATGCATGTTTTCACATGGGAGATTCTTTACATCCCAAATGCATGCACTATGTGAAACAAGCACACAACATCTACTAACCTGAAATGGTTCAACTGTGACATGTTATATTGTAATCCACGGAATTAACAGAAAAAAGCATCACCATCAAGCTAATGCCAAGCAGAGAAGCTCCACAGATCAATCCATATGTAAAAATCACCTGAAATACATCATCTACATCCCAGATGTAAAGACTGTGATTTTCATAAATAACCACTGCATGCAAAAGGGAAAAAAGTCAAGCCCAATGTACAATTTACAAAATACGGATGCATACAGAATCAACAATATTAATACTTGAATGCTCACCAAGCTTTTCAGAGGATGAGAATTGACAAGCTATAGCATCAGGAAGAGCTGGATCGGAGTGGAAAGCCTTCTCAGAGGGTTTTGTCTCGCTGGTATCTGTTGACTCATGATGCTCTTTGGCCTTTAGATACTGCAGACTTCCCACATATTTGATGGTTTCAACTGTGAAGAGCTTTACAACTCCATTTGTGCATGCACACGCGATAAGTTTGTTTGATATAGACATTGCAAAGCTTTTCTCTACCTGAAATTCAAGTTTTTGGATGGAGAAAAACAATGACATGGTGATTTAAATGAATTGAAACCCAAACCCACTTGTAAACTTAGCAACTCATAAGGATGGAATTGGTGGCTGAAACAAGTCCACTCTAACTCAGTCAGGCGTGCCATGAATCTATTTCGTTCCATTTATTGTTGGATATATTGAATTCATGAAATCTGGGCAAAGAAACTTCTTAAGCCTATCTATATGGTAATAGAAAGCACCGCATGATCAGACACACACATACCTCTAAATCCTCCCACCTTGTTACAGAAAAACCAGATTTGATAAGACACAAAACACCTGTGGGGCCAAAAGAAACAAGAAAGTAGCTTTAAGACTATACTTAACATTCACTCACCATTTTAAACCATCACGGAGTTTACTTAAATGAAACTTTACCAGCATCTGTCAATGCATAGATTGGATAGAGCTTTACAGCCCGGCTGCCACCAACAAGGTTGGCCGAACTAGAAGTTGCAGATACCACAGACACAAAAGAATTCCCTTTCTGACAACCAAGAGTAGCAGATTTCCCATCCAATGTAGGTAAGCTAGTGACATTTGAACGAGGTCTCGTAGATGAACCAAGTGTCCAAAACTTCAAATGCTTCTTCCCAGACGTTACAAAAACACGTGCATCAGATGAGAAGCTAACACACGATATACCGGTACAAGATGAACTTGATTTGATCTTCGTAACCATCGTCCCACTTTTCCAATCCCAAAGACAAAGATACCCATCATGAGGAAACCCAATGGAAACCAAATGCTTTCCTGAAAACAAAAACAACACCGAACAACAATCAAATGTTAGTTAAAATCGAAATCTAAAACAACGAATGAGAGAGATACGAGAGAGCTCAAATCTAATTCACCAGCAGAAACCAACCATCAGGTGAAAAAGCAATACATGATACCCCAAATCGATGAACCTTCAGTTCAGAAACAACAATCTGTGTTGAATAATCCCATACTATAACTGCTGGTTGATGTCCCGACTACAAAGATCAAACAATATACTGTACTAAATTAGTTAAAGAAACATCAACTAGAACATAGTCATACATAATGAGTTAGTTACAGAATTGCAGGTACCTCTCCGGCGGCAACAATTTTACTTGGACTGTGTAAAGAAGCGACGCAGTTCAAGGGTTTAGGGGTTCTTGAAGGAACAACGAGATGAGTTTGAATAGCAGTGTTAACATTATAAACCACAACAACACATCCAGCTAAATACATACAATCTCCAGTTATATGATTTGATGCTAATCCATTCCCATTCTTACTCGTCAATCCAATTATTTCTTCCAAAATCAACTACAAAAAAATTATACATAAAATTCAATATTAGTAATTACATCGAAAAAAATAAGGGGTAGAAAATCTTGAGTTTTATTAACAATTACCTTTGAAGCTGAGTCTGATTTCTTAGGTTTTCGATGATTCATTGTCGAAGTTGAAGCGAAACCCTAGAAATGTAGGGAGCTTTCTTATTCCGATAGAGTGAGTGAGTTATGCCGAGTTAGACGTTATTATCAGGGCATTGGCGGGTTTGAATTTTGAAGTTTTAACGTAGACCTGAGGAGGACAGTCCGTCTTTAGAAAGTCTTTACCTTGAGATTTCGTGGATAGGGAAAAATATCGTTTGGTCTTTTTTTGGTTGGTCCCATGTCTGTTTAGTCCTTTGGGAAAACGCCTTTACTGTTTGGTCCATAATAATTTATAAATATAAAACAGACAAAAATACCCTTCCGTATTAATTTTTACTTTTTTTCTTGTAGCAGTTCATTCGTCAAAATGAACTCCTGATAATTTCTACTTATTTTTTCAGAAAACATATAAACCAAAGTTCATTCTAGAAATGAACTCCATATAAAAACCTAAAAAAACAGAATTCATTTCAGAAATGAGCTCCATATAAAAAGCTAAAAAAACAGAGTTCATTCCAGAAATGAACTCCATATAAAAACCTATATAAACCAGAGTTCATTCCTGAGATGAACTCCATATAAAAACCTAAAAAAACATAGTTCATTCCAGAAATGAACTCCATATAAAAACCTAAAAAAACAGAGTTCATTTATGGAATGAACTCCATATAAAAACCTAAAAAAATAGAGTTCATTCCAGAAATGAACTCCATATAAAAACCTAAAAAAACAGAGTTCATTCCAGAAATGAACTCCGTATAAAAACCTATATAAACTAGAGTTCATTCCAGAAATGAACTCCATATAAAAACCTAAAAAAACAGAGTTCATTTATGGAGTGAACTGCAGCAACATCATCGTCTTCATCATATTTATCGTTCTCATCATCTTTAACAGCAGCAACAAAACAAAAAAAAAACGCAAAAAAAAACGCAAAAAAAACTTCATCGCCTTCATCTCCATCTTCAACACGAGCAGCAAACATCATCTTCATCTTCAGCACGAGTAGAAAACAGAGATCCGAAAACGTCTTCTTCATCAGAGATCCGAAACTTTAAATCAATCAAGAAGAAAAAGATGAATAAATCAAACAAGAAGAACAAGATGAAAAAATCAAACAGAGATCTGAAACTTAATCAATCATTTTCTCCACCGTTTTCTTCATCATTTAATCAACGTCATCAGTTTATTTTCTCTCTTCATCTTCTTTACAGTAGCAGAGAAATATAGTTGCGAGGAGAGAGAATGTAGATCTGAAAATATTGAGGTGAGAGAAAGTAAATCTGAAAATAATATCTTCTCTGTTGATAATTGACTATATATATATCTTAGGGTGATGTCATGGATGATGTAATGGACCCAAAAGGGTATTTATGCCACTACAAGATGACAATTACATCATCAATGACCTCACCCTAGGACCAAACTATTATTTCTAGGACTAAACTATAATTTATATTTCCAAATAGGACCAAACAGATAGTTGACTAGGTCAACTGGACTAGTCTCTCTAATATATTATTTCTAGGACTAAATGGTATTTCCTACTCGTGGATAATGATAGCACCAAAAAAGGTTATAATACTGAGAAGAGAATCACATGGTTGGTTAGAATCAAGGAGTATCCTATGATGATCTGGGGTTCGGAGTTAACTAGCTAGCCAATCTGAAGCAGCATGGGACTCGCGACAACAGCTGGGGTCATGGTCATTTCTGATAGAATCTTACGGGGGGTAGTCAAACGAGATTTCAATGGGCTTCCACAGATTTTTAGTTTGAGTGACTTCCGGAGATTCATTGAAAACTTGAGACTTTTAGTGATTTTATGAGAGTATTTGTGACTTGTGGAGACAAAAAAAATGAGATTTGTAAAGTATCTTTGTGACTTGTTGAGACGAAAAATGTATAATATCTTTTGAAAAATTCAATATGTCTACCAAATTTTTTTATCCACATTACAATTTTCATTAAAGTACCGTGAATACCTAATGAAAATGCAAAAAACAAAAACAAAAAACTGATGAAATATATGTCCATTTTCTAAATAAATCTCATCATAGTTGTCTTATGCCTAAATTTTCATTCTCTTTATACCACTCGTCCCACATTTTATTTGCTATCCATGACATTTGTATGCGATAGTTTTTACTTTTTTTTTTTAAATCATATAGTTCAGAGGTGGTTATAAAGGCATCACAAGATTACACGAAAGACAAAAAAAATGGAACCCTTCATCATTCCGTTATCATGGTTATCTTTTGATTAGAAAATTCTCAAATTCTCAAGTCTCCCAAAATATCACCTCTTGGGGAGAGACTTTTACCATGCCTATTTTTCAAAAAAAATCTCTCCAAATCTCTGAAAATCACAAATCCATGACTTTCAATTCTCTTTCGAATAACAGGAGTGTTTGAGTGACTCTTACGAAATCAGAATCCAGTAACATGGAGTTTCAGAGATTTAAATGACTTAAAAAAAATCTCTAACCAATAACAGGAGACAATGAGAGACTCTCCGAAAATCTCAATGGAATAACAATAGATTTGGGAACTCCCCAGAAGTCATTTGGAATCTCATTTGATTACCTTCCTGTTATTATAGTGGTTCCAAGATTTAATTTCTAAGTCTCGTAAGTTGATAAATAGGGTCATTTTACTGGTCTAAAGCTTTGGGTTTAACCCCAGTTATACCTTCTAAAATTGCTTCCCCAGTTGTTTCAATAGTAGAAACGATTATGCGCTATCCATTTTCTTTATCGAATATAACTTTTATTGATTTCATTTCTTGATTTTATTATTGATCTCTTCATAGAGCTACGACCTCCGAATCGACTTATATTTCGCATTGAATGAAGGCTTCTCAACTACTACACGTACTACTATTACTTTTAATATGATTATGCACCAAATACAAATTCAACCCAGAAGAATGCTTAATGCTCAAATATTTGTGCAGCACCACAAAAAAGTGTAAGCAACTAACAACTTAAGCAAACTAATATGATAAACTCTTATAAATCATTGTTAATCTTTACGGGATCGCGGAGTTTCGAAGTATTAACATAACGATGAAATTTAGTTAGATTATTATTACATCTTTATCCCTGATCAAATTTTCCAAGCGGACAAAACTGTGGTGATGAGAGTTGTTTTATTCCAATATGAAATTATTTATTGGCATTGTTGCCGAACAAAAATTTGAATATTGTACATATGAGTCTGCTGGTAATGAATCTTTTAGACTTCTCAAATAAAAACGTGAAGTTGTTGACTCAAAATATGTTGTATTTTTTGTAGGTATTCAGCATGTAGTTGTGGGTTCGATTCCCTCATACATCACATGGTCGTTGTAGGAATAAATTTTATGTTTGCAACCCACAACAAAAATGAAACTTTAGGAGTTACGACAAAGAAGTGTGTCTTGGATTTTTATGTCATCTGACTGTCCATCAAGCAATTAATCATAGCATTGTTTTACCTTGAAGTCACCTAAAACACTAACTTTTAAAGAGAAAATAGTCTTCCTCCCAATTTAAATTTAAGAAATTGCCTACACAACCTATAAATGGTCACGAACAAAAATATCAGCGGGAGACAAAACACCACGCCACTCTAAGACCCAATCACCATTCTTAACAAACTGTCAACAATACCCCATTTGAGCCTTGGCTTCATGCCATAAAAATGTAGAATTACCACCTGTTATGTTGTTGTGGAATTCAAATTTAGCATTTTTGAATTTTCATTGTAAAGGTTTGTAGAATAGGATGTGGGATCTATTGATCAATTTCCAGAATTAAAATAGACGGTATGGATGTACAATTTTCGTTGTTTTAAGGTTTTGTGGATATAATTTTAAGTTTATCTTGTGGGTAAAAAGTTAAAGGGGAGCTGCAAAAAATAGTTAAGGTAGGTATGTTTTTAGGATTCAAAAAGTTGTGGTCTTTATTAGAGGCGGATATTTTGTGAAAATTAGTGATAAGGATTATGTCAGATTTTCTAGCTATTTTATCTACTTTGTGCATATCCTCGGATAGATTATCAGTAGAGAAGGAAACAATTTTGTTTTTTCTAACTTGCTTAGCTATTTTATCTACTACAAACATAAACTTCCCACTAAAAAATTTAAAGATACTATTGATCAGAAACCTAAGAAAACAACATAATATTACTCCATCCGTCCAAATTAGATGAACTAGTTGTATTTGAAAAGGCGGGGTACAACAACCACACCCAATATTTCGATTAGCAATCTCACTACACCATTTTTAGGATATAGCAACCCAGAGTAGCAACAACACTATCGTCGTTGCGAAATTTCTGTTGCTATTTTTTCGCAACGCAGATATTTTGTTGCTCATTTAGCGACAACGATTATTCGGTTGCGACTAGCAACGGCGAGTAGTTCATGCATGCGAAGCACGCGTGTGGTCGGAAACACTTTGACGTTTTTTTACGCCCAAGTCAAAGTTTGGTCAATATGAGTGCTTTATTTTTCCACCTCTTGAACCTTATCTACCTATACTTAGAAAATTCAGGGCATCTCAAGCCATTTTCAATTTTCCCCACTATCTCTTTTTTTCTGCTCCTGCAAGATGCTTTTTTTCCCTTGATATCAACTGAAATTTCACAGCAGTTTCGATCTTAACTTTTAATCTTAGAGTTTTGGTTGCTCGTATTCGATCTGGTAAGTGTTTATCAGTATTAGTTTTTTGATTTCAGTTAATTGATTCTAGGGTTTCACGAGTTTAGGGTATTTGATTTCAGGTTACATCTGTGAATCTGTTTTTTTTAGTCTATCGTTTCTAGGGTTCATCTCTGAATCCTTTTTCGATGTTAGGGATTTCAATTTTAGCTTTTCAGTTTGGTGGATCGATTTTAGGGTTTCATCTGTGAATCTATTGTTTCCGATTTCAGTTTTCTGATTTCTGATTTCTTCTTTCTTTTTCGATTTAAAGGTTTCATATGTGAATCTAACACCATTTTTATCTTTTCCATTTTAGGGTTTGTCAAGGTTGAGGAGCCGGTCTACTTTGAAGAAAGAACTCTGAAGAACTGAAGAACAGAAGAACATGGAAGGTCTAAGTTTAATTTATTGATTTATGTTTAGCTGTTTTAGGGGTTTTGATCTATTTTCAGTTTAGGGTTTCAGAATTTAGCTGATTTTGTGGTTTGTTATTGTTATATGATTACAGTTTTCTCATCAAAGTTTGAACATAGAAGAAGTGGTCAGAGTTGAATTTGGAAGAACTAACAAGGTATACGTTTCTATGCACTAGTAGTGCAGTTATTTTGATTGTACTTTTAATATTGTTTTTGTGAAGTTGTTTTGATTTTAGATGATAATAGCATGTCCGAGATTTGGGTGTTTTCTGAACATTATAAATAGTCCTAGTGGTGATTCTGAAAAGCTACTTGTAGCTCATTCGCTCTTTGTTGAGTGGATGTTTATGTCCTTAACCTAAGGGCTTCGGCAACCCTACCACCAGGACTAGTTTGTTTAAATTATGAACTTAGGAAGTTATGTAGGTTTGTATGAACTGAACTGAGGAAGTTTTTTAAGTAATTTGTATGATCTTGTAATTAAAGTACTTTGTATGAACTGATTTAGGAAGAGTAATATATCATGTGGACTAGTTTGTTTAAATTATGAACTTAGGAAGTTATGTAGGTATGTATGAACTGAACTGAGGAAGTTTTTTAAGTAATTTGTATGATCTTGTAATTAAAGTACTTTGTATGAACTGAACTTAGGAAGAGTACTATATCATTTGATGAGAACAAGAAATGAATGAAGTGGATTTGTCAAAATAGAATTGGTTAGCAGGTTATTGTGATTCAATTCATAGCTACAGGTTAGACTTCAAGTGGGAATATCAACTTCATGGAATGGAAACTGGCGGAGTTTATACACTTGAATTCTAACATGTAGCTTTGAAGTTCTGAGTGAAAAGAAATCACGATAACTTCATGACCTAGCTTTATTGTTTGGTTGTATTCATTTCATTGATCGAAAATGCTTCTTGATTGTATTGATGTTGAGTACACATGTTTTAATTTAACATAGATACTGTCAATCTTTAGGATATGTCATCTATGGTTGATAAGGGCTGGATGAATTGTTCCCGTAATTCTGCTCAGTAAATAGAAGGTGTTAGGTCATTTATAGAATTTGTTAATCAAAATGGTGGTGGAAATACCTTATATGCATGCCTCTGTGTTAGATGTAGAATGGTAAAGGATTGAAGCCAGTTAGCAAAATTTCATTTCATTTGCTTAGGTATGGTATTCAATCTACGTATACGACATGGCGTTTTCATGGGGAAAACTTAGAGGTAGAAGCACAATCACTCGAGGATAACACTAATAATGCCAATTTAGCTGAGAATGTAGAAAATGTAGGAGATGTAGTTGTTGATCCTGCTATAGGTGTGCGTGATGATTTAGGAGATGTTGTTGAAGATGTCGATGCTGCTATAGGGGTAGATGATAATTTTGGAATAGATAGTGGGATTCATAATGATGTTGGAAGCAGGAAAAGGAAAAAAAAGAATTCTGTCTATGAGCGTGCAAAAGAACCGTTATATCCTTCATGTCCTAAAGGAGTGACAGCATTATATGCTTCTATCAAATTGAATCACATAAAGACACAGTATGGGTTTTATGATAATGGTATGACATCAATCTTAGAGTTGATGAAGGAGTTGCTTCCTAAAGAAAATATGTTGCCATCTAAGTACCCAGAAGTGAAAAACATGATCCAAGAACTAGGAATGGATTATATAACATATGATGCCTACGTAAATGACTGTATTTTTCATTGGAAAGATTGTGCATTATTGGTGCAGTGTCATGTTTGTCAAGAATCTAGGTATAAGAAGGTTTTTAATGATGAGAGGAAGATTACTACTATTGCTCAGAAGACGGTAAGACATTTTTCGTTGATTACAAGGCTGAAAAGGTTTTATAGTGAACCATGGATCGCGGAGGCAATGACTTGGCATTCTAGAGCAAAGTCAGATATAAACGTCATGCGTCATCTCGTCGATTCTTCAGCTTGGCGTTGTGCAGAGAGTTTTTCACCTGAGTTTTCCAAGGAACCAAGGAGTGTTACACTTGGGATATCAACTGACGGTTTCAATCCAAATGGGTGTTTCGGTCTTGCACATAGTTGTTGGCCTGTGATTATGGGTATGTATAATTTAAATCCTTCGTTGTGTATGAAGCGGGAATTCTCCTTGTTGACATTGCTGATATCAGGCCATAAAGCTCCCGGTAAAAACTTTGATGTTTATTTAGAAATATTGGTCGATGAGTTGAAGCAGTTATGGGATGGTGTTATAGCATTTGACTCCTTCAGCAATACTGAATTATTGATGAGAGCACGGTTGTTGTGGGCAATTCACGATTTTCCATCGTTGGATACTTTATCTGGTTGTGCAACTCATGGATATTTTACGTGTCCTACTTGTGGAGAAGGTATTGTTGCTGATTATCTTCCATTTACTAAGAAGATCTTCTATAGGGGACACCGAAGATGGCTACCAGTGAAACATAAGTATCGCTATGACAAGACAAACTTCGATGGAGGGGTAGAGCACGGTACAACTCTATGGCCACTAACAGGGCAGCAAATACAAGAGATTGTAGATAAAATCAGATCCAAGAAGCGCAAGGGAAACAACCTTCACTAGAAAGTTTGAAACGCAAAAGGAAAGCTGATCGTGAAGCGGAAATAGAAGGTGATGTCAATGCGGAAGATGAGGTTAATGACCAATATTCAATGTTTATTCGAAGATCTATTCTCTATGACATGCCCAACTCGGGTTCAAATGCAATTCGCCATATCACAGGTGTGATGCACACGGAGAAGAATATAACGGAGCATCTTCTGAATATTATGATGGGAAATAGTAAGTCAAAGGATAGTCCTGCTGCACGTCAAGATATGGAATATATGGGGATAAGAAAGAAGTTGTGGTTGAAAGAGGATGTTGAGACTGGTAGAACAGTAATGGAAAGAGGAACATTTGAGCTGATGAAGAAGGAGAAGATTGAATTTTGTACAGTTTTGAAGAATCTAAAGGTGCCGTCTGGTTTCTCTACAAATCTTCGCAACTGTGTCATTGTTAATCCTCCGGATCTAAGGAACTTCAAGTCTCATGATTACCATGTCGTAATGCAGCATCTGCTTCCGCTGCTGGTTCATACATCAACCTCACTACCTAAAGATCTACGAGTTTCTCTTCTCAGGATCAACATCTTTTTCAACATTTTGTGCGCTAAGGTTATAAACCGGGAACATCTGTTAAAAGCAAAAGCCAGCCTCGTAGAAGCAATTTGTGTTCTGGAGAAACATTTTCCTCCATCGTTCTTTGTTATCAGTATTCAACTGATGATACATCTTGCAGATGAAGCTTTAATCTCCGGTCCGGTGAGATTCAGGTGGATGTATCCCTTTGAGAAGTAATCACCACAACCGACTTTATTGATTAATATTGTCTATAACTTGAGGATGTCCAGTTGACTTTGTTTATCTATAAATTTGGTGTTGTTATACGTAACTGACTTTGTTGTTTAATGTCATTAACTTTGTAGGTTAATGAAAGGTTTTAAAGTGTTGGTGCGAAACAAAAGGTACATTGATGGGTGCATTGCAAGAGGGTATACGCTACGAGAAGCAAGCTTGTATGGTATGGAGGATGTGTCAAAGAATGGTGAGGGTACTCATAAGCACACTCGAATGGCATATTTTGATGACGACGATGAGTTTGCTGATGAGATGCCTTTAAGTAAAGCTAGGGATATTACTCTAACTCAAATGCAGTTTGAACAAGCTAGCAAATGGCTTCTCTCTAAGCACGACGGGTTAGATGAATGGCAAATGTACAATTTTTTAGTTTTACACCTTTGAGCTTTTGAGCTGTTATTATGTATGTTGATATAATATTTTTGAGTTATTGTTTGATTGTAGGATATGACTCCTATGTTAACTGCGAGAGCTCTAATAGTCAGAGAAACTGTTCGTCTAAGAATACCTCAGATTTTCATTTGTGGTTACGAGAAGAGGTAACATACTAGCTTAAATTATGTACCTTGGTTGTGTTATGCTCTGACTGTGTAGAATGAAAGTTTACTAATATATTGTGTCTACCAATTTTGTTACTTAGCTTAATCTCACACATGTTCTCTTGCAGCTGTTAAAAGCTAATGAAGCGAATTCAACACTTTGGCGACTAGTGCATGGACCTCTCTTCAAGGCGCAGTCGTATAAAAGATACCAAGTCAATGGATTTACGTTTTGTGCACAAGATTACCAGGTGGGGGTTTTATCACAAAACAGTGGTGTGTCAATGAGAGCTGTTACAAGTTATAGAGCGAAGTCCACAGACACAGAGTACTTGGAAACAGAAATGACCTATTATGGAGTCATTATGAAGATTATCAAGTTGAATTATATGGAATTTGAAGAAACAGTTTTTTATTGTGATTGTGTGAAGGTTGAAGACAAGACTAATGGGTGCAAGGTTGATCCAAATTCAAAGTTGATAAAGATTAGCTTTTCTAAGATGAAAAGCATTGATGGAGCTCTGGATGAGCCGTTTATTCTTGCATCTGAAGCGATACAAGTGTTCTACTCAAAGGATATTTCTGAAAAAGGGTGGTATGTGGTGTTGCATTCATCTCAAGGACTAACTTTCTCCATAGATAGTATTGAAATTCCTACCATTTATCAGTCATCTCTTTCTGACAATGAGAGTTTAGAGAAGCTTATATGTGTCGATTCTGTGTTTTAAAGCTTGTGTGGATTAAGCTCTTTTTCTGATATGTGACAATGATAGTTTAGAGTTGTCTGTGCTCTTACTGACAATGAGGGTTTAGAATCTTGATAGGTTATGTTTGTGCTCTTTTCCTTCTAAGTTTTTGCTTTATAACTTGCGCATTATTGACAGGTTGTGTTTCATGTGTTTCTGTTTCATGTGTTTCTGTGGATAGTGAAAAAGGCATGTTATAGTTTTAACTTCTTTCTCTGATAGATGTTAGTTGTTATTTTGCAGGTTATTATGGCATAAGTGGAGGTAGATGAGAATGGTCTTCCCATTTCCCCCAATGCAACAACATACGACCACAGGAAAGGCTCCTTGGTTCATAGTCATGTCCATATCTCGTTCAAAACATGGAAGCGTGTGCCAGATACTTACAAAAATGATATTTGGAATGAACTACTGGTACAAATCTCATCTTAATTCTTTTCACACTTTTTATAACTTTAGTTGATAATTTGACGATGATTCGGTTATTCCCCTACTGGTTTTTCGCTGAAATGATGGCATATATGTATTAGCTCTACATAATTTCTTTGCATCTGAATATACTTTGATTTAATCTATTTTTCAGAAATCATTTCATTTACCCGAGTTTTCTAAGATAACCATGGTTAAGGAGATGTCTGGTCCATGGAAGAGACGAAAGTATGAGTTACGAAAAGAATATTATGATCCTTATGATATTCATGAAGAAAGGATTCTACATATTCTTCCAAATGTTAAAAAATAGGAGTGGATAGAGTTCTGCAAGAATGAAAGCACTGAAAAAGCACAGGAAAGAAGAGCTGAGCACAAGAGGAAAAGAGAACTATATGATTACTCTCACACCACTAGTCGTAAACCTCATTCTTTGGTGAAAGCTGAACTGGTATGTATATTGATTTCAAAATATCAATTTATGATCATTATGATTAGTCGCATCCTTCTATAGATTGATTAATACAAATCCACTCGTCATACTTTTGAATTTAGGAGCGCGAGAATCCCGATGTGGAAATCAGCACCTCTGATGTCTGGATTAAAGCTCATCCTCAAGAGGGTGGGGAAATTCTGCCTAGTGCGCAAAGATACTTTGTGAGTCGACATATTGTTTCATCTGTACTGTATTAAGTACTCATATACTATCTGCTAGTCATCTATTTATTTTATATCTGACAGTGTTATGCTCGACATGGCAGGATGACCTTAAGAAGGCCCAAGAAGATATTAAGGGGAAAAAAGTTGCGGGTGTTCATGTATCAGATTTGGATGTAATGACTAAATTTTTTCAGAAAGAATGTAGATGATGGATTCATGATGTTGGTCCTGTTACTCGTACTCAATACGATTATTCTGCTCCTGTGCGTGCCAAAGTACAAGAATTAAAATCTAAGGATGGAGCTGTTAAGCATCAGTTGGATGAGCTAAGTGACAAGGTGGGGATTTTGATCCAAGGCTTGGGATCACTATGTCACAATATGAAGGATATCCAGTTCGCAATGCTGGGGTCATTTGTAGCATCAAACAACAACGGTTGTTTACAAGGTCAGGCAGCTTCACCTTTTCAGAATAATTCTGTCGCTGATGCACCTTCACCTGCTCAAACACCTTCACCTGGGCAAACCATATCACTGGCTCGATCATCAGCAAGTGTTGAAATGCATCCATGTTCATTGTTGAACATGGATGAGGAAGTTTTCGCTATTGGTAGACTGTGTAATGGTGCTATGGGACGTATGTGTCACGTCTCTATTGTACCAGCTAATCTTGGAAAGGTGTTGGTGGATAAGATTCTCATGCCAGATGCACCAGTCGTAAAAGCTAACAAGTTTGTTGACATCTTTAAAGATGTTACTTTGGAGGGTACGTGCTTCATCCAAAGAAGTGCATCAAGATTGACTAGTTGGGTTGGCGGTCGACCTACTTTTTTGGAGATATGTAATGAAACTCTTCATTGATATCTCAGCCATCGATAACTGACAAACATATATGACTGTTATCTTTTTTGCTTATATATGTTCCACTTTTGTACATGTGCTTAACATGCTAAAATGTAGATGCAGTTGCACTACAGTTGTATCTTAAGAAAAACTTTGAATCCTAATGTATCTATGTGAACCGGCAGTACTAATATAAGTTTTTCTTTTATGTATGTGTGGTTTGGGTTATGTTATACTTTATTGCGCAGGTGACTGCAGTGCAGGTCAGTTGAAGTGCTAGTAGCCACCCAGGGGGATATCAATCCCTGTTAAGTACACTTCTTTTGCTTATACTTATCATATTGAGTTCAAATGGATATTAATCTTCAATATATAATCGCTTTTGAGGTAATATGATGTTCGTGATGCTGCTACGGGATTATGATGTTGCTGACCTTTCTCCAGGAAGTCTCTGTTGTGATATTCATTACTTCCATGAAGCCATTGGGTCTGATGGGTCTTCATAAATCAAAAAGTTCCTAATCTTTCATATTTGTGTAAAATGGCAGTTTCAGTACGTCTACTAACAACAAAAGATGACGATAGATTCAGGTAATGTTACTACTTACTCTTAGATTTTTTGTATCAATATGTTGTCATATTTATATGTGATGTATGAGTTATTTTAACACTCTTAAAGTTTCACAGGAATCAGAAAAAGCTTATGTCTTGTGCTATCTGGGTCCCCGTTCTGCACCTACCCTGTGAATTTCCAATTCCCTTTGTTGTCCTTCTACATGATGCAGATTACTCACAGCAGCAGTAGTTTCCTAATGTTCATGATCAACAACAACTCTGAAACGAAGGTAAACAAACTTTTTATGAAAGCTTTCGTCTATAAGCCATAACCTTATGATGCCAGACCTTGCAAACTAGAATTTATTAGCTGATTGAACAATCATTTCATTGACACTAGTATATATATCCATGGTGTTTATTATCTATTCTGAGACATCATACAATATGGGCTTTTACTAAATGCTGCTTAAAAATTCACATTAAACTCTTCGGTTGTTGCTATTCCGTTAGATTAGGTAAACAATTCTGAACATGAACTGAAATGGAACTGTAAGTTTGTTCTAACCCGCCTACGACCATACAACTCAATTTCAGTTCACTTATAACATAGTTTGTGACCTCAGTACTGAAACATCAAATTGGTGCAAAATGCAGGTAAAAAAGCAGTACTCTTATTAGCAGCAGCTGAATCTACGTATAACTTGCCGAGGAAATTGGTTAAGCAAGCGGAGTCTCGCTATCCTTCTGGTGATATTTTAGTCTTTAATTCCATATTTTTTCAGTTTCTCTGTCAGTTGACACAAACTTGGTTACCCATCCATTTATGAACATCAAGATAGTCGAATATTGTATGTCAGTCACAAAATTTTAGGTTCTCAGCGATACAGTTCACTTGTGTACATTTTTATCTATTGAAGAATCCTTTATTTTATAATATCATACAGTTTTTTATGGCCATTGTAGTTTGTGTATCACCAATACAGTTTTGTATGGCAATTGTAGTTTGTGCATCTGTGTGGATGTTGAATATGGGGAATTGGGTAATTGTAGGGGGGGGGGGGGAATGTGGGGGGAAATGAATTTTGATTAGGTCAATAGATATAGACTTAACCTTTTTTTTTGAGGTTGCAAAAAATTAGCAACACGGAGCTCTGTTGCTAAATTAGAACCAGAACCAATAATTTAGAACCAGAACCAACAATATCAGGTTCCGGGTAAGGGTATCCCTGTAATTAGCAACAACAGATTGCGGTTGCGAATAAAAAATTTCGCGACGGCAGGCGCCGTTGCGAAACCCCGTTGCTGACCGAGATTCGCAACAGAGATTATGTCGTTGCTAAAAATTGCGACACCGTGTTTAGCAACGGCAAAAGCCGGTTACAACCCCGTTTAGCAACATCTATTGTTTGTTGCTAATACCTAAAAATGGTGTAGTGTCTGTATGGACTAACTCCAATATACTTTTAAGAGAATCAATAAGACAATCAGACTCAATCTTAATAAAAGTATACCAAAGAGTTATATCTCTATTTCTCAATTCAATCCGCAATCAAACAAATAGGAATTTGCGAACCCGATTGAATATAAGAAATAACTTGGACCGTATCAAAAACTAGTATCCAAGTGTCAATCAATATAATCAACAACCAAAGGTTGGATTCCCAATTGATTGAGCTTATGCACAACCTGTGATATTTCAATTATAAAGATAAACAATATAATGCGGAAAAGAAATAACACAGACACCAGAAATTTTGGTAACGAGGAAACCGAAAATGCAAAAAAACCTCGGCACCTAGTCCAGAATAAACACATACTGATTATAAGTTGTTACACCAGATTCCTACTACCTATTCGGACTAGATATAATAACTGCTTCGGCACAAATAGAATTCCTAGCACAACACCGATTGTCTTTAGGAATTATTTTCGTAAATCTTCTAGCAGAACCCAAGGCTCTCTTTAGAAGATACAACAACACGATTAATACGATTCAATATTTTGTTTGCACAAAACACCGGTTTGATTTCCCTTTAGAATAAATCTAGAGATATCTTAATCGAAGTTTTCTTTCCAGCTTCCGATTTCGACTAACAAGTGTTGGTATACGCTCAGAAACTGAAATCTATCAAAACCTAGAGTTTATGATCAACAACTCTTGAATGGTTTTATATCAGAAGAAAAAACCTTAAAATAGACAAGAAGTGAAAAACCTAGATTACAAGTTGTATAATCAATCACGAAGATTAATCCAACTCGGCTTTGTGATCCCCAATACAAAGACTTTTATCTCACTCTTGTTCACGAAGAACAAAAGACATGGAAAACAACCTTATGAGCTTATACCAATTTTCCAAAGGGGATGAAAACGTGTAGTACTCACAAACCCTTAATTTATAGTGAAATGTAGCTTGAAAGCTAATCATAGTTATTTTCCTTTTTCAAGACTCTCCTAATTTTGGGAGTCTTTCCTAAGTTACAACTCTTGCAAAAATAATTAATTAATTAATTAATTAGCAAATATTATATTTATGTGAATAAATCACATTTTAACTTAGGCAAGAATTAAAAGTTATCACAAACACTTAAATATGGTAATCAAATATGTTTGGATTAATATCCATCTTGCGTAGATAAGGAAACATCACCAACTTGACCAAAAATGCATGTTAGTCACGTAATTGGTCCCAAGTCCGTGAACTGTTACACACGGTCCATGGATTGTTTCTTACTAACGAACTGTAACAATTACAACAACACTTTTACTTTAATAAATCACTCATAACTTCATCGTTATAACTCGGAATTAAGTGATTCTTGGCTCGTTGAATTCGTAAGCTCATTCACTATAACATGAGATCCTTTCCAAGGATAAAGGTTATTTTCACAAAAGTCGTGGCTCAAATAACCTCAAGTATATATACATAAATGTATATTAACCATCATAGGAATTGTTCCATAGAGTGAGCATTTGTTTCGATAGATTATAAAGTAGAATTGAACAAGAATACAAATGAAATAAATCACCACATACCTTTGTTGATGAAGTCCTTGTTGATGTATTCTTGTAATCTTCAGTCTTCATCCTTCAAGAATAGCTCTTCTTAGACCTAATCTAGTCTGAAACTATCTATAGTGTACTAAATCAAGAATGCATTTTGGCAACTAAAATTGACAACTAACTTGACATACCAATGCTAGTGGGTTCAACCGATAAACGCTCTAACAATCTCCCCCTTTGTCAATTTTAGTGAAAAAACCATTTTACATATGGATTGTACTTGTTAAAAAGCATCACAGCTCCAAAATCCGACATGCTTGATTTCTTTGGTTCTTCAACTATGCATGTGCTCATCATGTATTTGTTGAAGATCCATCATAGTATTATTACACAACATCAAAGCTCAATTGTATCACAACTTTGACAATAGTACTACGGTGATATGTATCACTCCCCCTTAGTCAATACTTCATCTCACAATGAAAACCACCCCTCCTTACATAATGATCCGTAAACCATATGTATATTTAGTGTGAACTACAAAATAATTCTCCCCTTTTTTGTCAATATAAATTGGCAAAGGTACGAAAACTAGTAATTCTCCCCCTTTTTGTCAATATAAATTGGCAAAGGTACGAAAACTTGTGGGATCCTAATGAAATTTTCATAGAGGAACTTCTTGACCAAAGGAAAACATATCAACTTTACTTTAGATGATATCACAGAGTCGAAACTTAGTGACTTCATCAAGGAGTTTATTAAGATACAAGTTAACCTCTACGTGTTCCACAACCGCTTATCCCTCAAAGATATGGCAATTAAGCACAAGTTCATTTAAGAACTCTCCCCCATAAGATGTCATTCCCGAAAGTACAACAAGAGTGACCTTACTCCAGTGATAAGGATTTATATATTGGATTTTAGAAGCCCTACAAGGAGATACGAACTGAGAACCAATCATCGAAAGTCCCTTATGAGATCGAGTTACTAAACAATAGAACTATCTCATGGTAATAATACACAATATGTAATCATGAAGATCAAGTATTGTGATCATCTTTCCTAAGATACAACCTTGTATAAACAAGAATTGATATGCTTAGAAGGAAGAATAATCTTTTCTGTAAGGATTTACACCAAGAATGGTTACTGTAAGAGTACGAAAAAGATTTCTTTGACAATAAAAACCAACATCCAATGGTTTTGATTATTGCTTCTAACCTGTTATGCTTAAGAATTTTTTTAATCACAAATCAAGTCAGGTAATTAAGAATCATACGCGTGGTATTTAACCATATTCATCTTATCCATAACTAGTTCAAATGACTCAAACGAACTAGTTAGAGAGTTGTTCAATTGCTTAGATCTTTAAAATAGACACAATTCAAGCAAAAACAATTTGATTCACTCGATTCGGTTCATGAAATTTATAGTCAAGGTTTGCAATTATGCATTCCTTAGTTTATATAAGTTTAAGTTCACAAATAATCATTTTTAGAAAATAACCAACCTAAGTACGCGGACTAGGTACGCGGACTTAAGTACCCGGAATAAGTTTGTAAATAGTTCACAAACTCCAGCAGATTTTCTCGGGAAGAGAACCTCCGACAATACGCGGACTGGGTTCGCGGACTCTCTTCCGGTTTTCCTAAGCAGCAAAGTACGCATACTTTGGTTCAAGGAATAAGGACTTATACATGTATGTGTTACCACACAACGCTTATATCCAACAATGGTTATATAATCTAAACTCTCATTTCAATCATTGAAACATTCTTAGAGGATGTTATATAGTTGTTATTCACAAACTATTTTTCGTCAAAGCCATTTTCAAGTAATTGAAACATAGTATGACTTTCGTCACTAGTAAAGATGAACTTGGCCAAAGCGAAAGCTTACCAACACATATTTCGAGAAATATGTAAGCGAGTTTGACTCAGCTAGAAACAATAAATTGTTCCACATATTCAAAAATTACCTAACACAATATGTGCGCCCCAATTCTTTTGCAATCCTCACCGCATTTACTAGGGCTTCTTGGTGAGGTTGCACTTCCATTACAATCAGGTTGTGTTGAGGTGAACAAAATCTTGCTCACCACAGGTATTTGAAACAAAATTATGCATGGAATCTAGGAATTTAACAACTTCCTTGAAACTTTCAATAACTGTTCCATACCTTTTTAAGATGTTATCCCTTGTCGAACTCTTTTCTGGGAGATCCTTCTTAATAGTACTCGTTGCTTTATTGATCTTCTTTGGTACCCATTTCTGAGTAGCTTTTGGAGCAACATATTTTTTTTTCTCCCCAATATAATTATGAAATTTCTTGGAGGGAATACTAGAAGAACTGAAATTATGAGACTTAATTTTTCTCCAGTTTGGAACATCAGATCTTGTCATCTTAACAGAATCAGATCTGGTTTTATCTCGTTTAAGATATCTGCAATTCCTTTGCAAGTGACCTGGTTTTTCACAATAAAAACAATGTTTAGTAGAATGGAAAAAGTTATGTTTAGTGTTACCTAAATGTGTATGTGCTTGATTTGGAGCTTGACATAATTTTCTCTTTTCGTCATCGTCAGTTGGCAGAGATACTTCATTTTTGTCAACCGTGGAAGGTTTTGGTTTAGAAGAATCTCTAGCTTTGACAAATTTTACCTCTTTGCAAATACCAGGAGCGTCTATTCCTTCATAGTCCAATCCTCGTGTATCACGATGAACTCTACATGCTCCCAATATCGAGGTTAATTTTTCTGAGCTGCTATTTCTAGACAAACTCTCTTTTAAGCTCGAGTTTTCTTCTTCCAACCTTTTGACCTTTTCGAGCGAAATAACTAAATCATTCTTGTATGATTCATATTGAGCATCGAGATCTTCTCGTTCTGAATCAAATAACAAGTTCATCTCAATGTTCTCCAAGTTATCTAGCTTTGTTTGAAGAGTAATTTCCCGATCTCGACCTTCGGCAATTTCTTCCTTAAGCTTTCGTATTTCATTGAGATAATCTCGTGCACCAGTAGAATCAAGTTGGTCTTGCAAGTCTTTATTCCGACTACGAAGTCTGTCATATTTAACTTTCTCACTGAAAATGGTGCTTTCAACTTCTGAGAGTTTCTGATGATATTCTTTAAGAAGATTATTAGTAACTGGATCAACATGAAACACTTCTTCGTCAGAATCAGAATCAGTATCCAATAAATTTTTTCCAGAAGCTAATGCAACCTCGCCTGCGTACTCTTGGGGATTATAAAATTCAGGTCCATCATCAAGAGTAGGCAAAGTTGCTGCATATGCCGATTCTCTACGGCTTTGATGCGTGTCTTAAGTGCAACAAATTATTCGATATATTTCCCACTAATAAACTGGTAACATATCGGCAGTAAGGATCGTTCCCACAGAGAGCTGTGTAATTAATATGTTATTTAGTTCAGCAAAATAATAAAGACAAAGGGGTTCGTTGAATAATTAAAATAATAATAAACAATAAGATGAAAAGATGATTAGGAATCATTCGTCGTTACCAAATGTTGACTTGCATAGTATACTCGTTTACCTTTCGTAAGAATCATATATCACCAACCGTTGAATAGCAACTATCTCAGTGCTATCCTCCAAACTTCTTTTACCACGAATACAGAAGCTCTCCAATATCAGATTATATCCAACCGAACCGCCAAGTAATAACTCACTCAAGGTGTAATCCAACGAACGCTCTAGGCTTTGTGAATTAGGTTGATCCCAGTAGTTAAACTCTTAGCTTAAGGTTCACTAGCTGATGTTGTATTTAGTCGTAATTGCTCCACATAATCCTTCTACAAGGTCTCGCGATTTCTACTTGTGTAGAGAGTTGTTTGACTATTATACTTATCAGCCAACTTCTACTAGCAGTAGCATGATCAAAATATTAATCCAATTGTACACTTGGACAATCTAGTAATCAATCATAAACCCTAGATATAGAAAAGACAATCGATAATATGATAAAAACTTTGAATAAACTTGTATAATAATTAAGCTTCACGCCCTGAACATAGAATTCATCCTAACCAATAAAAGTTTAGCTTCTCATGTTTACACTGTTCCCCGGTTTCCCCCTAAAGGGGTAAACCCTAAAATACTAATGAAGAACAAAAATGTATTATGAGATGTGTGGAGATATATATTAAGAAGTCTTTTTTTATAGGTATGCAAGAGTAGAAGCGATCGTGCTCCAACTCCCGTGTAAAGTTGGTTGCCAAAGGCTAGCGAAATTCCCAAGTTAGGAAATCTGGCCGTGTAAAGAGACTCGCAAAGCAACTGATGGGCTTGCGTTCAAAGCAGAGAAGCCCGGTCCATTCAAATTCGTTCAGCTGTCAGTTTGACAAAACTGACAGCATACCCTTAATCCCTCGGACAGTCTTCTCATCGTGAAAATAACTCTCCCCTGGATTTTTAACTTTCCGGCAATTCCCATGGACAGTCTGGTCATCGTGAGTTTTCAAACTCCCTGACTTTTCCTTGTAACTCGATCAACTCTCTCAGATACTTCTCCCATGGTGAAAATCTTTTTTCTTCTGAGATCATTGTCGGCTATTACTTCCTCTTTCTAGTACAAACTCCATCACCACTGCAGACTTCGTCCATCTCCATCGATGTCATTATCAGTAGCAGCTCAAACCATCACCACAACCTCAATTTCATCATCGATGCCATCGTGCAATCAATGTTCAGCAGCCAACCAAACTTCCTGTCCAACTCGAACTACTCCATCTTCATTCCACCACAACCATCGAAACATCATCATCACCAGTCACTTGAGTCTCGCTGACTTCTCCTTATATTTCGATCATCACTGCCACCATTAAGAAAGAGAAGTCTCGAGTTGTCAAAATCTCGAGCTCCATTCAATCACCAGCGAATTCCACAGTTCAAAATCCTCGATACAGCTCCATTCTTCATCGCTGCCATTATCTGAAGCTCCATCCTTGACTCGTTCTCTTATTGATCAGGAACCTGCATCTAGCTTTCTCGAGCTGAACTCCATCTTCTTTTCTCAGACTCAACCCAACAGACCTCAACTCCATCGACTACCAAACCCATCACCGGCTCGTTATCAAAAGCAACGAGAATCACTAACTGGTATAACAGCTCAACTCAATTCGAATCTCATCTCGAGTTCTGATCTCCGCTGCAACACTATATACTCCACAGCTTCGTTAATGGCAGCAACACTACCATTCTTTCTTCCCTGCTGTTCCTCGAGCTCTCTATCTTCCATCAATCAAAACAACCTTCATCTCGAACTAACAAGCACAGACTCGAACCACAGCATATATATAACTCCCTTCACAGTCGTCTATGGCAGCATCATCATCGATCACCGGCATTCACAGTTAATCACCGATCAAACCTCACTGCCAGTCATTCTCTTCTTATCAAACTCCGAGCTCTGAACTCGTCTTCACTACCACTGCCAACTTCCAGTATCTTTCAGTCACGGCAAGCTCACCGCGGCCATTGCCAAAGCTCCATCTGCGTCCCATTCAACTACAGCCATTAGCCTTCCCATCGATACTCAACAGAGCTCCCATTCAACTGTCAGTCATAGAAGACTAATTAATATTATGTGGCTGCCCTGAGTAGAAACTCGGGTGTCTATAACAGTTCTGTAGGTTCTCTAGTTTTCGACAACATCGGCTTGCTTCAAATGCTTCCAGATTCTTTATATGACGTCGGATTGACTCCATTCTTTCACCATTGGCTTTGCCTTTTCGTCCTGTTCGAGATGGTCAAGGACTCCTAGATATGAACAAGCTCTACTTGGTATTTTGCCATTCTCCACTTGTAGCTAACTTCTTTTATTGCACAATTACGTCCAAATTCACTTCTTTTGGACGATTCACCTTGCAAAACATAAATAAAAGAAAACAAGAGGAATATCCAATAATTCTCAAGAATATATAGCAATTACTAGCATGGATTCAATACTAAATATATGCAAAATATGCACTTAACACTAGGACGTACTGAAGACAAGTGCCCGAAACCACGACAGTTATATCATTGTACATCATCATTAGGAGATGTTGTAACTTTAGAAAAACTCTTTTTTTCTGTCTCTAAAGAGTTTTCTAGATTGTCGTGGAGTAACATCCTTAGTATCTGGTGAACCAGATTTATCCTTAGAGGCTTCAGAATTGTTTGCAGCTTTAAGAGAAATTACCTTTTTTCTAGATGCATGTTCATTATCAAAGATCTTTTACTTTCCAACAAGAGTATTTCTGGAGCGTGTAGAAAGATCATTTGCTTCTTCAATGGCATGTTTCTTAGACTCGTATCTTGATGGTAGAGACCTGAGAATTTTGCACACAATAACTTTCTCCGGAATAGTTCTTCCTAATGAATACGAGGAGTCAACTATTTGAGAAAGTCTTTGGTTAAACTCATCAAAGGTTTCAACATCAGACATGCGAAGGTTTTCCTAGTCAGAAGCTAGATTTTAAGCCTTGCTTCTTTCACTACGGTATTCCCTTCGAATACAGTTTCTAAGATATCTCAAGCATCTTTAGACTTATTACATGTAGTAATGTGGTGCTGAAGATCTGGGGTAATAGCATGGATGATAGAATTTAATCCATCAGAATTTTGTTTCGCATCAAGAATATCAAGTTTATCATAATCACCAATATCCTTTGCAACAGTTACACCGTATAATGTAATTAACTAATGGAGGATCATAGCCATTAACAATACGAACCCATGATTGAAAATATTGCGCTTATATAAAAGCACGAATAGCAGTTTTCCACCATAAATAGTTCGTTCCATCGAAGACTGGTGGTACGTGTATAGAGATAACACTTCTGTCCATAGAATCAGATTGCTACAAACACAGACTTATGAGGTCTTAACGTGTTTGCCTGCTCCGATACCAATTGAAAAAGCGGGAGTACAACAACCACACCCAATATTCCGATTAGCAATCTGTATGGACTAACTCCAATATATTTTTAAGATAATCAACAAGACAGTCAGACTCAATCTTAATAAAAGTATATCAAAGAGTTATATCTTTATTTCTCAATTCAATCCGCAATCAAACAAATATGAATTTACGAGCCCGATTGAATATAAGAAATAACTTGGACGGTATCAAAAACCAATATCCAAGTGTCAATCAATTTAATCAACAATCAAAGGTTGGATTCCCAATTGATTGAACTTACACACAACCTGTGATATTTCAATTATAAAGATAAACAATATAATACGGAAAATAAATAACACAGACACCAGAAAGTTTTTTATCGAGGAAACCGCAAATGCAGAAAAACCCCGGGACCTAGTCCAGAATAAACACACATTGATTATAAGTTGTTACACCAGATTCGTATTACCTATTCGGACTAGATGTAATAACTGATTCAGCACAAATAGAACTCCTAGCACAACACCGATTGTCTTTAGGAATTCTTTTCGTAAATCTTCTAGTAGAACCCAAGGCTCTCTTTAGAAGATACAACAACACGATTGATACGATTCAATATTTTGTTTGCACAAAACACCGGTTTGATTTCCCTTTAGATGTGAATCAATGTTTTGGAAATCTTGTGTTTATTTTGATAAAAACAATTACTAGGTAAAAGTAATATCAAAACAAACTTGTAGATTA
This sequence comes from Papaver somniferum, assembly GCF_003573695.1. Taxonomy (NCBI): domain Eukaryota; kingdom Viridiplantae; phylum Streptophyta; class Magnoliopsida; order Ranunculales; family Papaveraceae; genus Papaver; species Papaver somniferum. The sequence goes on from NC_039368.1 coordinate 110,508,160, forward strand.
TAGATTATTATAATCTTCAATAATGGAAGAGAAACCTAATTATTCTACAACAAGAACAACTAGAATAAATCTAGAGATATCTTGTTTAAAACTTCTTAAGAATTTTTACGAGATACCTTAATCTAAGTTTTCCTTCTAGCTTCCGATTTCGACTAACAATTGTTGGTATACGATTGGAAACTGAAATCTATCAAAACCTAGAGTTTATGATCAACAACTCTTGAATGGTTTTATATCAGAAGAGAAAACCTTAAAATAGACAAGAGGTGAAAAATCTAGATTACAAGTTGTATAATCAATCACGAAGATTAATCAAACTCGGCTTTGTGATCCCCAATACAAAGACTTTTATCTCACTCTTGTTCACGAAGAACAAAAGACATGGGAAACAACCTTATGAGCTCATACCAATTTTCCAAAGGGGATGAAAACGTGTAGCACTCACAAACCCTTTATTTATATTGAAAGCTAAGCATAGCTATTTTCCTTTTTCAAGACTCTCCTAATTTTGGGAGTCTTTCCTAAGTTACAACTCTTGCCAAAATAATTAAATAAATAATTTATTAGCAAATATTGTATTTATATGAATAAATCACATTTTAACTTAGGCATGAATTAAAATTTATCACAAACACTTTAATATGGTAATTAAATATGTTTGGATTAATATCCATCTTGCCTAGATAAGGAAACATCACCAACTTGACCAAAAATGCATGTTAGTAATGTAATTGGACCCAAGTCCGTGAACTATTACAAACAGTCCATGGATTGTTTCCTACTAACGAACTGTAACAATTACATCAACACTTTTACTTTAATAAATCACTCATAACTTCATCGTTATAACTCGGAATTGAGTGATTCTTGGCTCGTTGAATTCATAAGCTCATTCAATATAACATGAGAACCTTTCCAAGGATAAAGGTTATTGTCACAAAAATCGTGGCTCAAATAACCTCAAGTATATATACATAAATGTATATTAACCGTCATAGGAATTGTTCCATAGAGTGAACATTTGTTTCGATAGATTAGAAAGGTAGAATTGAAAAAGAATCCAAATGAAATCAATCACCACATACCTTTGTTAATGAATTCCTTGTTGATGTCTTCTTGTAATCTTCAGTCTTCATCCTTCAAGAATAGCTCTTCTTAGACCTAATCAAGTCTGAAACTATCTATAATATACTAAATCAAGAATGCATTTTGGCAACTAAAGTTGACAACTAACTTGACATACCAACGCTAGTGGGTTCAACCGACCAATGCTCTAACAGTAGTTTGCACAATTCTTAAAGCAAGGATGAAAGGGGATGCTTAAATATTTTTTACTATTATACCCTTATGAATAATAACTAGTAAAACTTATAAATAATTTATCTCTTAAACTATACCATTGTTTTTCATAAACTTTATACCGTTGAAAATCATTTTATAACACATACGCAACGCATATAAACATCGCTATCAAGTTATACACATTTCTTATGGTAACAATAATCAATTAAAAGGGTAGTTCTAGAATTATCCCTTGATTAGTAAGATAACTCATCTGTTTATGAGACAAATTTAAAACCAACTAGCCTCACCTAATTTGGGAAGGGAGTATTATTATATACAAGCAGTGTGTACGTGCCATGCACGTCGTCGACGGAAAAGTGAGAACTACCCAGGAATGAAAAGGTGGTGAAGTACAATTTCTAATTTAAGGTCTTTAAACTTGTTTGTTATTTTAAATAAACCCCTAAATAATTGTCATATCTATGTGAGATCTTTTTCAATCCAACGGATAAGATATAAATATGAATTATATCCAATGGTTGTGTTGAATAGTTCACACGGATTTGTTTTTCAAGAATTTTTCAGATTTGATGGAAGAATTTCAAATCAGAGAAATCTAACGGCTTCAAGGAGTTGAGCTTTAAAAATCGTTGCTCTCATTAAAAGGGGGAGATACTAGTCGATCTTCAAATTACAATATATTAGTCCTTTATCCCACATTCCACCTCGTCCCACAATTCCTTAAATGATAGCGGACCTCTCTGATTCGGAGGCCTCGCCCCATGGATAAAAAATACCGTACATACCGCAAGGTTATTTTGGGTAATCAATAAAACGGGCGGCTGATAAAAAAGACTTGGAATCTTGCCCTATCGCACTCTCACACTCAAATCATCTGCCGACGATGAAGAAAAAGAAAGAAAGAAGAGGAAAGACGACAATGTCGAGCGTCTTGCCAAATGACATCATCGAGAACATATTCACAAGGTTACCTGTTAAATCAATTTCGAGATTCAGGTGTGTTTCTAAATATTGGATTCATCAATTTCGAAACCCTAAGTTTATCAAAAACCATCTCAACCTTGCTATTCGCATGAATAAATTCAACATCTTAGTTACCGGCAGAGACATTGAAGCTTTTGAAGATACAAAACATTTTCTCTCCATTGTGGATAATGATGTTCTATCATCGTTGATCGCTGTCGTATGCGTCAAAAATAAATTACACTTTCTCACTACTCAAAATATATAATATAGCAAGGGTAAGAAAGGATCGTTCCCACAGAGAGGACTAGGTTATCAATATGTTTCGGTTTCTTATGTAAAACAATGAGGGGATTTTTTGATTTTTATATACTAAAATAAAATAAAAGCAAAACAAAAAAAAAATCAAATCAAGCAAGGAAAGATATTGGTTAAGGATTTCATTTTCAGTCACAAACATGTTCTTGTCTTAATAACTAGAATTGATATTTAATCTCTCATTATCAAAGGCCCTAGGCTACCTTGATCGCAAGAATATCCCGCTAATTTCCTCTTGTCAATCAACAAACACATTAAAAGATGCGAATATGACTTCTATTTAAGATAACAACCTAACGTGTAAAAGCACTAATCAAGTTTAATTCCCTAGATGCATTAAGTTGTATGAAATCAGGCCAATCAAAGCAATCGAACGTGTAAAATCACTAATCCGATTTAACAAAGGTCATAAATCACTTGCGATTACTAGGATGCATCACTACAAGAAATAACCACAATTATGCTACTTGCATTCAAGGTATACCACTTTTGCGTATAATAAACCCTAAAATAGCAATAGATGTGAATGCAGGTTCAATCAATTGGCCACTCAACTAAACAAGCAATCAAATCATACATGACGATAATTCTAGTGAATCATGATCGATAATTATGAGACAAAAATAATTCATTAAACCCAAAATCATTCTCAAGCTCTACCTTTTGAATAGGTTCTTGATCGTATAAAGATCAATGCTTGAGTAAGCTACATTAGTGTCATCATATTCTTTTTTATCTTCACCTTGATCGCAAAAAGACTCCGTTGTACACTCCTTGGGGATGTCACCATAAATTGGTTCAAGCGATGTATTTTCATAGTCATCGTTACTATCATAGTTAACATAAGACTGGCTACCACTTCCCAGAGATTGGTCTTTCGCAGAATTTTGCATGTCCTCTTCAATGCCTTGTCTTAAGTTGGAAACACTTTTTTGAAGCTCTTGGAGTGATCCATCCAAATTTTGAAAATAGTGTTCCATTTGTTGGTAAAGCTCGTTCGACAAGGAAAAAGTAGAATCACTTACTTCAGTATTTCTAGGCCAATTATCTTCTCTTTAAATGGGTGAATGATCATAACTACGATCAGAAATTGGGCCAAACATACTATTAGCATATTCGATCGATGAAACTGGCTCCATGCTTAGTTGTATACAAACTGACTCCATGCTGATCATAAATTGTTGCATCTCATCTACCAAACTCGAAGAAATATGAATATGATCACAACTAGTCTCCCCTCCTTGTGGTTGCTTACTTACATACCTACCATAAGAAGGTTGATATGTATGAGAATAACTCAAAGGGTACATAGAATATTGACCATAACCAAAGGATTGGTTTTGATTGTATTCCCCGCAAGGGTGATAGCTATCATATTTTGTTGAGGTTGAAAGCCGTATTGATTGCTCTAAAACAAGATTCTTAAAACTTGGTTAAGAACCAGAAAATAAGAAAAACAAAAACAAACCTAAAAAATAAGAAACTAAAAACAAGTGACAATCGCTGCTTCCCCGGCAGCGGCGCCAAAATTTGATCGTTGTCGTATGCGTCAAAAATAAATTACACTTTCTCACTACTCAAAATATATAATATAACAAGGGTAAGAAAGGATCGTTCCCACAGAGAGGACTAGGTTGTCAATATGTTTCGGTTTCTTATGTAAAACAACTAGAACTTGGCCCGTGCCGTAACAGCACGGCCACGAACATAAGTGAAAAAAAATATTTTGACCGGTGTTATTCATTTGTTGTTATTGTTTAAAGTGACAATTGTTCTTCATACATGTTGATTATTATTTTTTCTTTTGTATTTGACCGATCTTATTTGAACACCTAAAAAATCAAGCACAACTTGTAAAATATAATGTTTTTTATGTCATAACGACATCGAATAAACATTGCACACTACTATTGACTAATTGTGATACCACCACCAGAACCACCCATTACAACTATCTTTTTTCACCCGCAGCATTTCCGCCACGGGCTCCATGCACCGCTACTCACAAATATCACCCTGATTACCCAAAATATCTATTGATGTAATTATTAACATAGTTGTTATCTATTGAGTGGGAGTATATATTCATTTAGATAATTAATAAGACATTTATCATGAGGGACTAATAAAATATTTATTATGATAAATTAATGAGATAATAATGATGTGCACAGATTAAGACCGTTAGATATGAATTTTTAACTTTCAAACATAGATGTCACTTATAAACACTTACTTAAACAACCATTGATTTATCTTCTCCCTAAACAAATCTTGAGGATGATACTAAAAACAATTGATAAATTAGGGCACTAAAGATTTCGAGGATGATACCAAATCATCAAGGAAATAAAGTTGAGCGAAAACATGTTCTTGGTTTTAATTTTTTTTGTCTCTTTAGTCTATCTATAATTCCCAAATTTATTTCTGATTTAGGTTTGCTCAAAAGTGGGGAGCTAAAGTTTTTAAGTCCACTCCTCCTTCTGGATGTGAGTGAGTGAATCAATTGTTTAGTTTTACGGGAATGTAGGTTTGTTATTTTTAGTCTATCAAATTTCTCCACTTTGATTTTGATTTTTGGGATGGGAAAAGTGAACATGTAATGCATTATTTCCCAGTTAAAGCGTGTATTTAGGGGATCGACCAAGAACGTGGATTTATCAATCGGGAGTGAAAATCAAGATCTCTCTTTATGTTAAATAACTTAGTTAAACTTTGTTTTATAATACAGAACAAAGAAACATGTAAAAAAATATCAACTAGCTATGATATAACTCGTCTCATAACCGTGCGACTTAGTAATAAGTTAATTTATAGTGTACTGATTTTAATTTGTACCGTTCGTTTGCAACTGTTATTTTAATTGTCATGTATTTTCACCTAGTTTATGTTATCATTAAGACGATCAACCACATTTTATATTCTTTATAAGGTTAACCAATTGGTGGCGAAACATTATTAACATAATATATTATTTTCACCAACACCCACCACATCCAAAATATCACTTGATACCACTTCTTTCCCCCACATCACCGTTGTTTCCACTCCCAACCACTGGACGTGCTTTTTAATTTTTAATCACAGACGTCATGGGAAAAGTTTATGTTGAACAAACTTAAGTCGTCAATTAATTTATTCTACTATTTTTTTTTATTCCATTGGTTTGTTTTTTTATTAAAATCTCTTTTATATTGTAATCAATTTTATTTAACACTAAAAGTCATGATTTGTCTGATCGGGTATTATTTGGGTGATCCAGCGGTATATGATGATATTTCCTTATAAGATCTGGTACCATCCACAAAATATTTGGTTTTTTTCCTTACCAGTCGTGCGAAAAAATAGCTACCCGTATCTTTCACAATATAATATTGTGCGTTTGTAAAGACACAAAAATATTATTGTTCACTATTATTCACCAACACCCACCACCATTAAAAGCATCCATCGACACTATTTCTTCCACCACCAGGGAAAGGCCAATACCCACCATAATATTTTTGTGTCTTTAATATCTCTACCACCCACTACTTCATCCAATACCACCATTAATATTTATTAATATAATTTCTAATAAAATAATTATTTAGTAATAAAAATATGGAGTATTTATTAGATCAATTAAGAGGACATTTATGATGAAAAATTAATTAATAATTTATTATGAGAAACTAATGGGATACTATTTAATAAAACATTTATAATAGTTTGGTTGTGCAAACCAAGACCTTGGATTTATCTTCTTTCTAGACAAATTTTGGCCACTACTTACATAGCCTTTAGTTCAGCTTAGATTTATCCAGCGCTTAGCCCGTGCTGAAACGGTATGGGCATAATTTTTATCTGGATATTAAATTTAATATGTGTTAATTATCGAGTTTACTCTCCTTATATCATTACAAAAATGAAGACAAAACCAATATATATATTTTTACTCTTCAGTCCACAAATCTTTTATCATGTACTCATATATGATTCCTTTCCAGTATGTTTGATATTTTGACATTCTCTGAAATAATGTTTATTCTTGCCCTCTTTCACAACAAAACCAACGATATTTGATATGTTTAATAGTTCGCAAAGACAAACACATATTATCGATCATTTGAAATGGTATTTCCCTTCTACATCTCCCTTATTTTAGTGATCGCGCAAAACCAAAACATCGAACTATGTAAAATAAAACAAAATTACATCACTCAAACTCATTCTTCCTATAAATAATTGTGTCCCATAAGCTCAGAATACTTGTTTATTTTGTCCCATTCTAAAATGGTCCAAAAAGATTAAAACTCTGAATGGACTCTACAGTACATATTACATCGTATGTTCTTATATTTGAATAACAAAAATAAATACTAATTCATTTATCTAAGCAAATATATCATAAAACGTTGAGATTATATCAGATGGAAACCCATTCGACTCAAAAAAGATATATCTCCGATTCTTGAAAACTCTCAGACAGTGTACGACATTGATTTTCTAAATGTGAGCCATTTCAGATGGCAACTCACCACCAAAACCACTAATTACCACTATCTTTTCCACCACCATCACTATTGTCACCGGCTCCATGCATCTCTAATCTCAAACACCACCTGGGTCATCCCTAATTTCTATGTATGTGATTATTAATAAATTTATTATTAATCTAATAAAAATATAGTTAGAAAACTGTAATGGGTTGAAAAGAATTTTAAAAGTCATTATGATTCTTTATTAACAAATTTATTATTTATCTAATGAAAGTATATTTATTAAGATAATTATAAGACATTTATGATAAGACATAATAAAGTATTTATTATAAGAATTTAATGATTCAATAATGACGTGAACAACCTGGGCCATGGATTTAGCTTTGCCAAAAATGAATCCTGGCCACCCTTTAATTTGCCTAAGTTGTCCAAACTATGCTTTATAAGGGAGATGACGGGATTTTTTGATTTTTATATAATAAAATAAAATAAAAGCAAAACAAAGAAAAATAATCAAATCAAGCAAGGAAAGATATTGGTGAAGGATTTCATTTTCAGTCACAAACATGTTCTTATCTTAATAACTAGAATTGATATTTAATCTCTCATTATCAAAGGCCCTAGGATACCTTGTTCGCAAGAATATCCCGTTAATTTCCTCTTGTCAATCAACAAACACATTAAAAGATGCGAACATGACTTCTATCTAAGACAACAACCTAACGTGTAAAAGCACTAATCAAGTTTAATTCCCTAAATGCATTAAGTTCTATGAAATCAGGCCAATCAAAGCAATCGAACGTGTAAAAGCACTAATCTGATTTAACAAAGGTCGTAAATCACTTGCGATTACTAGGATGCATCACTACAAACAATAAACACAATTATGCTACTTGCATTCAAGGTATACCACTTTTGCGTACAATAAACCCTAAACTAGCAATAGATGTGAATGCAGGTTCAATCAATTGGCCACTCAACTAAACAAGCAATCAAATCATACATGGCGATAATTCTAGTGAATGAAGATCGATAATTATAAGACAAAACTAATTCATTAAACCCAAAATCATGTTTTGTGAAATCCAATTATTCCATAACGAATAATAAAATTAAGTACTCATGCTCAAGGAGTTCATAACAAGAAGAAAGAGAAAAGGTTTCCAGGGGGTTAGTCCACGAGTGAGTTGGAGGGAGTTTAATGTATTTTGAATCTTGAGGATTTTGAGGGAGTGTAAGAGAGTATAGGGAGTTTGAGAGAGTTTGATGTGTTGAGTGTAGGGAGTTTGAGAGACTCTCCCAAAATCTCTACTTTTTTGAGAGATTTGGAGTGAGGCAAAAATACACTATAAACTCCCTAGAACTCCCCAGAACTCTAAAAAAAAAACAAACTCCCTATCATTCTAATTTTTACCACTAACAGGGAGTTTAAGAGTTTTTTTCAAACTCCCCCACGACTAACGGGGTTTTCTAGGGAGTTGGGGAGACTCTTCTAAACCCTCCCACGACTAACGGGATTTTGAGAGACTCACTCGAACTCCCTCACGACTAACGGAAAAAACACAACTACACCCAACTCCCCCAACTCCTTTGAGAACTAACACCCTGTTCATATTTCTAAACCCTAAAACAAAGTAGAAGCACAGATATCCTAAAATAAAAGAGATGAAACTTGTTTTACATCCCTTCTCTGCCTTTCCCGATTTCCAAACGCAAGCCAAATCCAAACGTAGGTTAACCGTTTGCTTCTGCTTAGAAAGAGCCCACAAAGTTAAGCCCACAACTCTGAGCCCATCAGGTATTTGCCCTGTCAGTTCTCTGGAACTGACAGCTTAATCTCTTGCTCAATCATTTCATCCAACTGCCGGCATCTCCCCTGCAATTTTACATTCATCTATTGCAGTTCAACCAATGAATATCCACACCATTTCAGTCACAACTCATCTCGTCTCTATAAACCTAATGCATTCATCTAATCCCTGCATTCTTCATAACTCATCTCAGCTACAGTAGAATCAATCAGCAGCAACACTTTTGCCTTATCCCATTTCCATGCTAACCACCAATTTCAGCTCATATTGACTGCATCTCAACAATAGCTTCAGATCCTTCGTATACTGCTCACAACAAGCACCAGCTGAACCTTCAATTCCATTCTCTTACACCTGATACCTTTAGCTCTTAACTGCAATCCTCTTCTCAATCTGGAAATAAACAACATCAACACTTTCATTGTATTGTAGCTCAACTGCAACAACTCGAACCGCAGTTGCAATTCTACTTCTCTTTGTCTCAATCAGCTCCAAGTACATCTCTGTTTCCGCAACTCAAGCCACTCCTCGACAAACGCAAAACCAATGCAAACCCACTGTTAATTCTTCTCATCTCTTCACAGCACCACCATCAGCTTCTAAGACTAGTCAGCCTTGCTCATTTACTTGCAATTTCAGTTGCAAGACTCATTCTAACACAGCCATCACTGCTATCCCTTCTCAGCTTCCATGCCTGTACCAAATCATCACCAGTACCCTTCAAACCACAAGACCCATTAATTTCAGGCCACGACAATCTCTGTAGCATCTCAAGTCTCAACTCCATTATCTGTAGCTTCCAATTACAGCTGCTCTGCAAAACCATTCACAGACTAAATCCACAAGTGCCATCCTGTTCTTGGCAACCAACAAAATCCACCTGCAACTCAACTGCAACAGCTCCAGTCCAACTGCATTCCTTGCTGCAATCTCGCACAATCCATCACCTGAACCAGTTGAACTGAAACTCAACTGCCTAAAACTCAAGCCATAATCTTCTCACAAATTAACCAGTTCAACCTGCAACATCAGTTCACCTAGCCAACAATTCATAGACCCATTAGCTCATTCAAATCTAATTCCTAACACATGCATCTAACTCTTCCTGCTGCTCAATAAGACAACCAGCCTTCACCAGCACATACATCGGCTGCAATCTCTACCTGAGCATCTGGCCGTTAGAACCACCAGTAGCTCAAGAACAACTCCAATTCCTCAGTAATTTTCTCAAAACCCTCACTCGTGTTTCCTGATTCTTCGCAGATTCCTTAATTCGATCCCAACATTTAGCTCCTGATCTTTCACCAGCTCCAGCCAACAAAGACTCAATTGAACAGCTCCCATTCTCAGCTTGTCTGAACTGCTCTGAATCATTAACCATTCATATCATCACTTCCCAGCTTCAACTGCAACACAAACCACAATTTCTGCTTCAGACACAATCCATCAGTTCTCGGCACAAGTCTTCTTCTCTGCCATTTCATCACAACCCCATCGTAACAATCACCAGGATCTTCTTCTTCATTACATAATCAACATCAAACCCATGATTATCTTCATCAATTTCTCCATTTCGTTGACCTGATTACCAGCAGCAACAGATTCATCTCCTCAAATTCTTCATCGTCAACAGTTAACAGTAGCATCTCAGTAAACCCCCATCGATCTGTACCACAGCTCAACCCCGCACAGAAATTCAGCTTCTGCAAATACATGAACCCTAACTGCCCTTTTGATTCTCAGTTTCATATCATACCCAATCTTCAATCCGAGTTTAGAAACAGCTTCTCGATCTCTTCATGAATTCTCTCGATCTGAATTGCATCTCATTTTGGTCACAGTGAACAGCAGCTGCCATTCTCCTCTCTCTGGATTTGTAAATTTCAGGTGAAGCTCAAAAAGAATAGACAGACCCTTCTCTTTCTCTAAATGTTAGGGCTCTGTAATGATGAGAATTACTTGAGGCACCCATTGTTGGATACGGCCTACCAACAGATTATTTGGCCTGTCAGTTCCAGGTAACTGATAGCCTAATTCTCTGTTCAACTCAACTGTCAGGGACAGTTCATTCTTCAATTCCTCCCTGCGCAATCTCACCTGGCTCCAAATATGACTCAACCTGTGAATTTTATCATTTTCGTTCCAAATGGACGTTTTATCCTTCTTTTGATCCAAATAACTCCAAAGTACCTAAATACTCAAAAGTAAACATAAAATACATATTTTACAAGAGAAATAGCAAAGAAAGCATAAATACTAGATATAAAATTAGGTATTTTAGGCACCTATCAATCGTTACCATCAGCATCATCACCGTTTTCTGGTCATGCCCGTAATATCGACTATCCATATATGTCCAGAAACTTTATGCCTAAGATTCTGGGTTCTTCTAATGGTTCTTCTAAGATTTTGGAACACGGCTACTCGAGAATATAAACGGTTACCAGAACCAGAACCACCTTCAGCCGACTCAAATCCTTATATTACTTTACATGGGTTTGGTATTGATAGGAATATTTTCCATGGGTTTGGTTTTGATAGGAAGAATGATGATTATAAGGTATTAAGTGTTGGGTGCAATAATCAAAAATAAGGAAAAATCAAATAAGCAAAAGTTATTGATACTTAGCTCCTTTATAATGGAAGTGATCGATTTGATGAAACGGACGAGGTCCCAGATCTCTGCAACAACAACAACGCAAAATTTTGGAAAAAAACAGAGTGAGTCACGTGTTCAACACGCTGCCCTTAAGACATTAGCACCCGGATACACTCAAGAGCGATGTTATAGCCCTCACAGGACGGATATCTCCAGGATAAAACACCCTAATACACCTACTACTAGCATATGTAGTAGATGCTCAACTTGAGCTTGGCAACTCCGAAAAAACCCTTAAGGAAAATCGCAAACGCATAAGAAAAAAAACATAAAATATTTTCCATTGGGGGTCCCTCTAAAATATAGAGAAATCCCTTTCCCATCGATTTTACAAAAGTAGTGAATGTGTTTATATAATTGACAAATACAACTTAAGAAGAGGAACTCCCTGATGTGGGACTAAAAGATTTATATAGTCTCTTAAAACTACTAAAAAAGGGAAACTCCACAATGTGGGACTAATAAGTTTCATTCAAAAACAAACCAATAAATTTATTTTATTTAGTTAAAAATCTTAAAATAATAATTAATAAATATTGTTTCCAACAATCCCCGCATGAATGAAAACCTCAATAAAACATGAAAAACACGGATAAATATTGGTAAATCAACACCCCTATCTCCACGATCCGGCCTGATCGAACAGACATACAGACCGTCTATGTGTTGAAATCATACTAGTCATTTCAATGTCCTCTCCTTTACACAAAAGTGTGTTGACCCCAGGGTCATACTATGGATTGCATAAACTAGTGAAAATCCATGAACTAGTGAACCCTTAGTGACTCTTAGGTCATAAATTCCAGTAATACCAAAACCATCGAAACAAAAATCACATAAAAAACGCAGGAAATACCATTTTTAGGCAGAGGTGTCCATGAGTTCTTGAACCTTTGCTTAGTGAGATATTACCGGAATTACTTGCTAAAGACAGTGAACTTTGTCTTGAACTGCTAGCGTTTGATGTAATTCGCGATAACAACCACGGATGATATCTCCAAGGTTGCTGCCAAACTCGTGTCGTTTTGTCCAATTTGGCCCTGGACATATCATGTTTCTCGGAATCAAAGCTCATATTCTCATAGGAAGCGGTCCCACTTCCTCATTCAGATAGGTGAGTTTCCATAAAGAGTGTTACTGCTACACCCTACTTCAATCTTAAATTGAAACTATAAAACTCATTAATACTTCTTAAGAGTCATCCTTCACATGCAGTCACACTATCACGTCTACACCATAGGGAAGGGACAGAGAATGAAATTCTCTGATAGTGTTTACCTTTACCCACCACAAATTAGTTGTCTCATTCGAAACCTTGATCTTGGGACTCCAGTCAGCAAGGTTGAGTATCCTTCATAGAAAATTTAATTTATGAGCTTAAAGCCCCACCCCCTCGATGCATTTTTAACTATCTCTTTGTATAAACCTTTCGTCAAAGGTTGTGGGATATTATCGTTGGACTATATTCAATCTATGGAAATAACACCGATTGAGATTAGTTATTTTTAGCTTTATCTATTATAGCTTGGCTAACACAATGTATAGATATAGCTGGCACGGGCCTATGCTAGAGAGGAATGTCTTCTAAAAAGCATCTTAGGCACTCGCCCCCCTCTCGTACTTTATATAATGCAATACTCTCGAATTCCATAATGAGTTGATCAATATATGTATGTTTGGAATTCTTCCAAAAACAAACCCTCTTGCTAGAGTGAAAACATATCCACTCGTAGACTTAGACTCCTTTGAGTCAACTATCCAATTTGCATCACAAAGTTCCTCAAGGACAACAAGATACTTTTCATAAATCAAACAAAAGGTAATAGATTATTTTAGGTACCATAATACTCTACTAAGTGCATCCAATGCTCTTGCTCTGGACTACAAGCATATCAACTTAACTTACTCACAATATAGGCAATGTCTGGACTCTTACAGTTCATTAAATTCATCAGACATCCTATAACTCTTGATTATTCAAGTTAAGATACTCCATTACCCATATTTTTATCGAGTCTACAAGAAGAATCATATGGAGTACAAGCAGGCTTACAAGTAGGGTTATAAGCAGGCTTACAATCAAATTGATTGTATATCTTAAGCACAAATTCAACATAATGAGAATGACTAAGACTATAAATGTTTGACTATCTTCTAATCCTCATACCTAAGAATACATCAAAAGGGCCTAAGTCTTTCAAGTCAACGTTCTCATTTAGTGCATGTTTTTAGTGGAATTAATCACATCTATGTTTGTAAGTATAAGCATATCATCAACATACAAGCATACAATCACACAAGCATCCTTAATAAGTTACTTGTAAATATACTTGTCAGAATCATTAACTTAAATCCACTACACATTATCACATGATCAAATTTTACATGTCACTGTTTACGTGCTTATTTGAAAAGCATACAAAGATTTGTTCAACTTACAAAATTTGTCTTCATAACCTTTCACTACAAAGTCCTCAGGTTGGTCTATATAAATTTCTTTATCTAATTCACGGTTTTAGAAAAGCTGTCTTAACATCCATTTGATGTATCTCCAATTAGTTTATGGTAGCAATAGCAATTAACATCTCGACAGAAGTAATTCTTGTCACAAGTGAATAAAAATCAAGGAAATCTACACCTTCTTTTATTTTATAGCTTTTAGCTACCAACTTAGCCTAATATTTTTCCACAGTTCCATCTACCTAAAGTTTCGTCTTAAAGACTCATTTTCATCCCATGGTTTTACTTCCTGGAGGTAAACTAGCAAGCTCCGAAGTCTGGTTCCGACAGACTGAGTCCATTTCACTAAATGAAGCTTCTTACCAGAATGAGGTTTCAGTAGATATCAAGGCTTATTAACAAGTCTGGGGCTCAAACTAAGATAGGCATGTTATAAAGTCAGCTTTATAAGAAGTCTCAAGTCTAATTTGGTTACTTCTCTTAGGCTCAACCTCAACTCCATCTTCCTTTAAGATAAGCTCTGACTATTTGAAAATAAATCTAGGGGATCAAAAACACATATATCTCTAATGAGGTACATGTTTAAGAATAAACATGTTCAAAGAACTCGGCATCCGTAGATCTATAATAATATTCACACCAAAGTCATAAAAATCACACCAAAGTCTGAAAAATCAGAACACACAATCAAAAATATATATGTAGAAGTATACTCAGCGTACCCTATATGAAGACACAATCATCATTTTTGGTTTCTATTTAGTTCTTTTGGGAAGAGGAATGACAATCTTAAATAAAAAAAAAAACACTTTGACGCATTCATAAGAAGGTCATCTACCTTTCCATAAATAAGTTTCATTTGATCCTTAAAAGATAACTCTATTCAGAATATACTAGTTAAGAGGACTGCCTCCCCCCACAAGGTCGCGGGTAATCCTGAACTAATCAACATGGAAAATATCATCTCCTTAAGGATACGGTTGTTATGTTCAAGGATTCTAATTGGTTTTCAACTTCAAGTTTATACATCTTAAGGCTTCTAAGGCATCATCCTTATCCCTATGCAAGTATACAAGATAGTACCTCGTATAATCATCTATGGAAGTTATAAACCATCTTTTACCACAGTGGTTTTGGGTTGAACTCATGTCAATTAGGCCTAACTGAATTAATTCTAAGGACTTAGAATTACTCCGAACATTTTTGTTAAAAAGGTTTTATAGCATATTTTGATTCTACACAGATTTCACTTTTGTGTTCAAAATCCAAACTATTAAATTTGGGTGCGTAGCCTATGCTAGCCAGTTTATGCATGGATTAATAAGTTTACAGTTCCAAGTCTACCATGCAAAACATTCAATCACACAAAAGAAAACACAATAATCAACTAATTTAACTTCATCATTTTTTCCGTTAAGCTTATATATACCCTAAGTCTTACAACCGTTGCCTAACAAATCACTTCCCTTTTCTGGATTCAATTAAGATCTTTAATCTTTTACAATCTACAACAAAACAAGATACAAGATTCTTGCATATGCTCGGAACATGAAAACTTCATTCAACGTGAGCATATTTACAGATATGAGCTTCTGCTCGACCTTTCCCTTTTATGCAACCTCTGTCGCAGATGAGTTACTCATATAGAGTTTCTCGACATCCCCTATCCTCTGATAGGAGGTGAACATGTCTATGTTTCAACAAAAATTCTTGGTGGATCCAGAGTCCACCCACCAGTCTCTCACATTTGTTATTAAAATAACTTCCGACATCATGCCACTGAACTCGTTCTAGTTTGTTTCAACTAAATTAGCATTAACTTTCTACTTATTAAGGATTTTACGTTATCTATAATTTACTGTCGCATGACCAGAAATTTTACAAACATAACACTCGTCCTTAATTAGAACTTTGCTAGATTTAGGTTTACGAAGCATGCCTTTCTTATAAGGACTATGCTTAATATTGCGTTTGATGTTCTCACCTGTGTCAGCTTTGGAAGATTTGTGTTCAGCCACATGCGTGACGTTTTTGAAAACACCACATCTCACAAACCACAATCCTGAATCGGAAATTAAGATATGAGTTTTGAAGATAATATCTAGAGATACAAACTTTGTTTGAATCACCATTTCAAAAAGCTCATGGTTATCCTATAAAAACTAATTTATTCAACAACAAATTTCTGCTCGTCAGAATTTTTTAGGAACGTTTCTCTGCTTTGTAAAATATCAAAAATAAATACTTTTACAGCTCCAAAAATTCCGAGATTTTATGTGGGTAACTATCATGATGTCTACTACATTAGGTTAAAAGGGTTCACCGAAATTCCTTCTAGGTTAAGAGATAAACTCGAAATTCTACAGCTGACCAAAAATTCGTTTTTTGTTTTTCACTCCACAATTAACATCCATGATTCACAAACCAATCAACCCTTTGTGATTATTACAAATAAATAATGTCTTAAGATTGTTGGGTGCAATAATCAAAAACAAGAAAAAATGAAATAAGCAAAAGTTATTGATACTTAGATCCTTTATAATGGAAGTGATCGATTTGATGAAACGGACGAGGTCCCAGATCTCTGCAACAGCAACAAGGAAAAACTTTGGAAAAAAACAGAGTGAGTCACGTGTTCAACACGCTTCCCTTAAGACATTAGCGCTCGGATACACTCAAGAGTGATGCTACAGCCCTCACAGGACGGATATCTCCAGGATAAAACATCTTACTACATCTACTACTAGCATATGTAGTAGATGCGCAACTTGAGCTTGACAACTCCGAAAAAACCCTTAAGGAAAATCGCAAACGCACAAGAAAACAACATAAAATATTTTCCCTTGGGGGTACCTCTAAAATATAGAGAAATCCATTTTCTATCGATTTTACAAAAGTAGTGAATTTGTTTATATAATTGACAAATACAACTTAAGAAGAGTAACTCCCTGATGTGGGACTAAAATGTTTATATAGTCTCTTAAAACTACTAAAAAATGGAAACTCCACAATGTGAGACTAATAAGTTTCATTCACAAACAAAACAATAAATTAATTTTATTTAGTTAAAAGTCTTAAATAATAATTAATAAATATTGTTTCCAACATTAAGAATTGTGAGTCATAAGTTTGAAGTTTCTGAAGCTAGTGTTTACTCATTAGCTTCAAATTCATGGAAGAATCTTGGTATAATTCCTTACGAGTTCTCTTCACATCAGGTACGGACCCAAGAATTTGTTCGGGGTAAGGTTATTTTACCAAGTCTGTGTAAGGTGGCCTTCCGCCGTTGGATTTTTTTTTTTTGCAGTTTGTTTATAAGAGTTAATAGAGTTTGCTATATAGAGATGCTTAGCAGTATGCATAACCAAAATTGAAGACAATAAATATTTTGAGCTGAGCATTAGTTAGAGTCAGTCGCCATAACTTCTAAAATGTCAATCACAATCGAAATAATGGTAAAATTGAAGACAATAAATATTTTAAGCTGAGCATTAGTTAGAGTCAGTCGCCATAACTTCTAAAATGTCAATCACAATCAAAACAATGGTTTGAGTTTGCACCTTGTAGTAACATGGAATACATACAACTAACCATTAAAAACAATATATACCACCCCAATATCAGAATGTGAATATAGGGATGGATACTATCTACTGTCACGCCATAACACCAATCTCAGCCAATGCAACACCACTGCATGTCTAATCAGGAAAGTCAGAGTAAAAATTACAGGTATTTGATAGAACCAAGATTGGTGGTATGCAAACTAAAGAAAATCAAAATTTTCATGTGAAAACTATAGGGAGACCCATTCTACAGATTTTCTACACTGTGAAACCCACGGGCATAAAAGTTACGCACGCACCCAATTTTCGTGAGCAAATTTCTCCCAAACCCACAATTTATAAAATTTGGTTTCTTCGTATATTTTCTTCTTCTTCTTCTTCTTCTTCTTCTTCACGGGAATTTCTTCTTCAATTATTTTTCTTCTTCCTCCCAACTGTGACTTACGATCAATAATATTGATAGACAGTATAATCAAATGAAGATTGGAAACAATAGATGAATGAAATCGAAAGTTAGGGTTTGAGGTGATGTTCTGAGATGTTGTTTTTTATTTCCGAAAGATGTATTAATGTTTTTTTTAATTAGGTTTATGATTGAAAAGATGGATCTGAGATGTGTTCTGAGATGGAGATAGGGTTTGTAATTGTTTCAATCAAGTAGAACAGGAAGAAAAGTTGATTTGAGATTTAGAAAATACAGGGAATAATAATAAAGCTTATTTGAGCTGGGATGATGAACAATGAAGAAGAAGAAGAAGATGATGCTGTCATGAGTGCGTAACATGTCATGCAGTAGAAAAAATGGATGCATAACACATTATCCGACATCTTTGTTATTTTATGTGAAATTGAAAATTGATGCATAATGCATCATGCAGTCGAGAAAATGGATGCATATCAGGTTATGCATCCAAAATACGGCTGCATAATGTATTATGCATCGAGAAAATTGTTGCATAACCTGATATGCATCGAGAAAATGGATGCATAACCTGGTATGCATCCTTAAATATGGATGCATAACCAATTACGCATCAATTTTT
The DNA here is from genome assembly GCF_003573695.1 of Papaver somniferum. Taxonomy (NCBI): domain Eukaryota; kingdom Viridiplantae; phylum Streptophyta; class Magnoliopsida; order Ranunculales; family Papaveraceae; genus Papaver; species Papaver somniferum. The sequence continues at coordinate 110,526,769 of NC_039368.1, forward strand.
TTATGTATGCACTAGAATCAACCAAAACAATGGCTACATAACTCGTTATAGATGCATAACTTTGTTATGCAGTCAAGAAAATGGTTGCATAATTCGTTATGCGTCTGCATAATATGTTATGCATCTTTTTTGGAGGATGCATAATGAATATGTAGTCAGTTTTCGAATTTTTTTTCTAAAACGATGATCACCTCCGATTTTTTCGTGAAAAACAAAAAATTGAATATTGTTGTTTGTATTCGTTGCATAGCTCTCTTAAAAATATTTCCAACGATATAAAATTTGTAAAATTCCAAGGCGCGGATTTTTAGATATGTTATATCCAAGTTGCATTGTCAATTATACCCCTAATGCATAACCTGCCATGCGGATGCATAATCCGTCATACAGACATTTTTAATAATTTCATATAATTATGAGTGTCACTGAACGAAAAATTAATTGTGGGACTGACAATGAGAATATTTTTTTTTTTGTGCATGTACCTGATTTTCCCAATTTTCATTCAGTTTATTAGTTAATGGGTTTGGTACCGGGCTAATATCAATAAGCTAATGGGCTATGATTAAAAATCAAATTAAGGGACGGGATATAATCTCACTTAGCCCGTTGCTAGGCCCGTCCCTGCTTGACATACGACTAAGGGGTTTCTTCTTAGTGGTGTTCTTCGTTGGATTGTGATGGTCCTTGTACCAGCGGATTCATACCTAGTGTTGTTGTTTGTTATAATATTTCTGATGAGACATTCCATCATGTGCCATTTCCTGGTGAAAATGAAAATGACGATGGATTCCGAGTGCGAATTCGTGCACACTTCTTAATCCTAGCGTTTTTAGGGGCCACTCAAAAGGAATTAGGGGCCAACAATAAAACAAAAAAGGTCACCCAATCCTAAATTGTGTTCACCCCTTATCTCCCATATTTCATAATGACAAAATTACCCTTCGATATTCGGTAGTTTGAGCAGGATTCGGGTGATAAAAAAATTTGAGGGATTTTTTTTTTTTTTTTTTTTTTTTTTGCTTTTTCGAACTTTGGTACAACCATAATCGGTAGTAAAGTGTGTTACTTTAACTTCCGAATGTATATTGGTCCCAAAATGAGATTTTTCCAAAATCCTTTAATTTTCGACTTTGGTACAACCATAATCGGTAGTAAAGTGTGTTACTTTAACTTCCGAATGTATATTTGCCCCAAAATGATATTTTGCCGAAATCCTTAAATTTTCGAACTTTGGTACAACCATAATCGGTAGTAAATTGTGTTACTTTAGCCTCCGAATATATTCATTTTTTGAATCTTAGTACTACCATAATCGGTAGTAAATTTGACTTCCGAATGTATATTGTCCCCAAAATGAGATTTTGCCAAAATCCTAAAATTTTCGAACTTTGGTACTACCATAATCGGTAGTAAAGTGTGTTACTTTAACCTCCGAATATACTAAATTTTCGAATTTTAGTACTACCATAATCGGAAGTGAATTGTGTTAATAAGTGATGCTTATTATCTGCCGATTGTGTTCATGGCCTCAAATTCAAATTTTCAAAACTTAACAAAAGTTTCAAAATTTTCTACTTTCACAATCGGTAGTTAATGGTGTTCATTATCTATCGATTGTGCGTAACTTTTTGTACAGAGAAATTTAATTTTTAGAATCAAGAATAATCGGTAGATATCGATCAATTTACCTACCGATTATGGTTGATGTTCTTATGAAACGAAGAACATCAACCATAATCGGTAGGTAAAGTAGATTATTATCTACCAATTATGTTTCTGCTAGTGTAAATCCAAGAACATCAACCATAATCGGTAGGTAAAATAGATAGTTATCTACCGATTATGTTTCTGCTACTGTAAATCCAAGAAAATTTTCGGATCAAATTTTTGATTTCAAGTAATCAAATCCTAATTTTGAATCACAACTACTATCATCTATTCGTTTTGTTTGTTGAACTCCTTTTTTTTGATGTTCTAAGTTTCAACTTTAAGGTTAATGAATTTTGGGTTTTAATTTTAAACAATCAATCATAACATTTGTTTGATCGATGATCTTTGTTTTCAATCAAAATTAAAATGATGGAAAAAAATTTCAATGGGTGGAAAAGAGAAGAAGAAGTGGAATGATATGATTATGAAAATAAAGGATATAAGTTTAGATTTAGTATAAAGGTGAAGGACAATATAGACAATTTTTATTTTTAAGACATCCCTTAACCTCCTTCAATGGATGGGAATAAAAAAGTGGTCCCTAATTCCTTTTGAGTGGCCCCTAAAAACGCTAGGTTCTTAATAAGTATATATTTCACATTTCAATATACCCTTAGGAAATTATGTACTAAGGATCGTGATTCTAAATATGGAGGATAATGGGACCATCAGTTAAATAATCAACCAATCAGAAGAATATGTGAAATATACATTCGTTAGAGGAGTGTTAACAGATTTGGACTCATGGATTCCTTGCATATGAGAGCTGGGCGTTTTGGAAGGGAAACTTTCCCTACTTTGTAGGTATCTCAAGGAGGATAATGATATACATACTTATGTTGATGTGTGGACGATGATGGATAGCACGTGGAGTATATGCATTTGGAGATTACTGCACTTGTGCCCGATGTAGAATATGGCAGACCAATTCAAACTTTACATAATGGTGAGATGTTATTTGAAGGCGGACCACCGACGGAAGAGGGCTATATTGGGTTAATGACATGTGACCCTAATCTTGAAAGAGGTAGAGTTGTAAAGATACATGGTTTCCCTGAAATGTCTGATGCGGAGCCTTATATTGAGACCTTAGTAGCAGTCAGCTCCGGTACTTATGTGGGCAACACCAGAAAGAGTGCCAGGAAGAAGTAAAACCAAAAAGAGAAGAAACGGATAATGATTTATGAACCAAGAAGTAAGGGAGTAGATATAAATAGGCGTGTCAATATTTGTCCGATATTCGGTATCCGTTTCCGAGTATTCGAGATCCTATAGAATTTTATCCGTTTATCGGATATCGGATATCAGATCGGATATTTCTTCCTTAGACCCCATCCGAAATGTTAATATCTGATATCCTATAGTATAAGAACTTATTTGTAATTTATATTTAATTTCGAGTCTAGTATCAGATATTGTCTTATAAATATCCGATAATTATCAAATATTAAAATGTTTTACAAGGGTTTTTAAGCTTTTTTGTTATAACCGGATATTTATCGGATATCCGACAGCTTAGCCTATCGGAATCTATATCTGATTTTGATATCTTATAGGATATTATCGGATATCGAATATCCGGTAGTGCTTAACCTGTTGGATATCGAATTTTTAAATATCCGACGGATATTCTTCCATTGACAGGCCTAGATACAAAAGAGGAGGAAAATATGGTAGAAATGGATGGTATCAATCCTTTTTATCTTTTGCACCACAAATATGGAAGCAGAAATGGTTCGTTGCGGGAGGTGATTTGTCATATCTAGCAGTGGATTATCCAAGAACTAATTTTAGTGGTGATACAATGACATTTTGGTAAATTCTAAAAAAACTACTCTCTCCGTTCTAAAACATAGGCTTGTTTGGTTTTCACAAAAATTAAGAAAACTAATCATTAGAGCCACTTTTCCATGTTTTTTCCTAATCTATCCTTTAGTCCCCGCTCATTTGTTATTAGAGAAAGAGGAGAGAGAAGTGATTCTTTTTTTTATATTAGGAGAGAAAATGGAGAGAGAGAAGTGGTCCCTCAATAAGTATAATAATAAAATCATAACATTTGACTTTCCACATACGAAAACAAGTTTATTTTTCTTGACATATTCAAAAAAAGAAACCTACTGATTTTTTAGAAACGGCAGAAATATGTTCTATGCAATTTGCTTATTTAGTGTTTGAAATTTTCGTGTGCGACTAGATGTAGAAACCAGGCATCATATATAATTTTCTTTATCAGGTCGAATTCATGTGTCTTTATGTATTTTGCATTAGTTTTTGGAACATCTGTATGCAAGTGAATGTACAAACCAAGCATCACGTATGTTATGTTTTATCAACTCGAGTAACGTCATCCTCCATGAAGTAATTATTTTATATTTTTTTGGGAAAAATTGGAAAAAAGACCTTATATTTCGATGCCCCATAGGAAGAATGACTCACAAAAAAAGTTATGGAAAAATGACCGTCGTCACTTTTTCCATCCAAAACGTCAATATCACGATATTGACTAGTCAACATCTGATGCAACGAGATATCCCTGTGAGAGTAAATTCCCAGACTAACCTTAAGTATTACATCGTTCTTATCAGTTCTCACCCGTAGAGCCATCTTATCTTCTTCTCCGTCCTCGTATCGTAACTAACAGAAAGAGATTAAGAACCAGAGAGAAAAATAAACGAGAAGAAAATAAGAGTTGCAGTGAGGGTACAGTAGTAGTGAGTGCTGATTGGGTGAGGAATTAGTTAGAAGTTGGTGTTTATGGGAGACTTTATATCGTGGAGATGAAGGAAGAAGAAATTAGATACGTTGGTCGAAGAACTTGAAGATAATGGATGGAAGAAATATCAAAGAAGGAGATCGCGATAAACCGTAAGTTCATGGAAATCCATTTCTTGTTTGCATTCTTTTCTTGAAATTTCAATCTGAATCCGAGTTATGCTTCGGTTCGACGTAGAGTTTTCAAGGAAAATTAAAATTTAGGGTTTCTGTCGTTCGATTTGATTGATGATAAGGGTAATTCTATAATGATTGGTTGAAATCGAATTCTATAAACATGAGTTGAACTGTAAACAAGGTTTGATTTTTGAATTTCCAATGGTACTGGAATTGGGGTTTTTTTGTTTTGGGTAAAATCCAAAGTTAGGGTTTTAATAGGTTAAATGAGAGTCATGCCATCATGATTGATTAAAATAGTGTCATATATATGTCATGAACTGTAAAAGAAGGTTGATTTCAAATTTCCAATTGTACAAAAATTAGTGTGTTAGAATTGAACTATAATTGATGGGCGTTTCTTAAAATTGAGTAATTACATCATGAATGTGTTCTATGCTAGAAATGTATTTACGAATGTATGTCTTAAATTGATGTGCATGGGGATTATGAAGTTGAATTTTTGCTTAAGGGTAATGAAGGGCAAAAAACTGTATGGTGATAATGTTGATGGTGAAACTTTTAGTTTTGATAAGTTTAAGAAAATGTTACGGACTAGGTTGAGGGAAATTGTGTGTTGCTTCCATCACTTTACCTGGAGTCTGAAAGATGCCACTTATATTTTCTACTCAAAGTCGCCGCTGATCCATTCCTTGGGATGTGATAAACCTGTAATGTGAAAATCCTTGCGGTTTGATAAGTGCATCAAGTTTAATGTTCATGGAATTTTCCACCTTATTTTCTTTCTAACCACTCTTTCGAACTATGTTTTCATATTTTCTCTAGATGTCCTAAAAAGTAATGCTTTGTTGTCTCCTTATTGTCTTTCTCTGGGAAGCTCTTGTTGAATGGTTCAATAAAGAAAGTCACCCCAGTTGAATTTTTCGCTCATGACACTTCAGATAAATCAAAAGAATGTGATTTGTATTTGCGAGTCACCGCTTTGATGTGTATAGACGGTTTTTTTCTTGAAGAGTGCAGGCTTGTCTATTGTAGAAACCTCATGATAAGTTCTGTTTTAATACTCTTGCAACTTATTAAGTTATTGTGGTGCTTTCTCCTTGTATTACCAGTGGTACATATGTAGTTAGCGTCTACATGTGTAAATTCTGTGAAACCATGCATTAGAGTTTTCTTGGACAATGTTCATACCAAAAATGGTTATATGTTTTTTGAAATGTGGAGAAATGTTGTGACAGATGATGAAGGGTATGTTCGTGTAGATATTTTTGTGCTCGGCAGGTCAGGGTTGACAACATCCCTGGATTGAGATATTGCAAATGTTTTTGTTAAGAGATAAACTTTCCTGTTGAGAATATTGATCTCGATGATTATGATTGAAAAAGTGAGGTCAGGTTTTTTTCTTCTTCTTCTATTGCTTGCTTTACAATGCTTCTCTTTGCAAGCTTAATTATTTTATGATATATATGTTTTAATTTTAGGAAGGACTTGAAGGATCTGAAGGGGCATGAAGATATTTCCATTTCGAAGTACAAAACCTAATGTCCAAAGACAGTAGGTTATCCAATTGATTTTCAGTACCCTCTTTGTTCTCTCTTTGAAGATTTTGCCAGAGAAGCTTGAAGCTTGTAAGAAGTTAGCAATAGCTAATTCTAATTTATTTTCTATCTCAACTGTATTGGCTCAATTTCACCTTCTCTTTTTTGGCCATTAATGGTTAAGTGGAAGACAAAACAAGTTTTCTCGCCGAAGTCGTGTAATATATGATTAATGGAATAAAGATTGCTCATAGGGTTTGACTGCTCGAGCGTAGCTACCTTTGAAGTGTCTGTTCGTCTTCTTTTCTTTTGCAACTGTGAACATATTTTCTTTGTAATAATTTTTCTTTTTTTTTTTTTACAAAAACTATGAAATGTTCAATCGAACTCAATCAACAACACGTGTTAGCACTTCCTCTCTGGTGCCGGTGAACCAACTCTTCTGACACGCGTCGAAATCGTATTTCAAGTACACGGAGGTCATCTACAAAAAAGTTAAGCTCTATAGTTGTAATAACACCGTTTCCATTTGCCACCGTCCATCAACTAATCGTAAGGCACGTGTCAGCATCCTGAATGAGGGGTGATTTTGTCCAATTTTTGCACGTGTAAACTCACTCGTGTGCATTGTTTGACCACATAATGCCTGGTGGATGGAAAAAGTGACGGCGGGTCATTTTCTCATAAATTTTTTTTATGGGACATTTTCTCTTTGGAGCATCGAAATATAGGAGATTTTTCCAAGTTTCCCTTCTTTTTTTTTTTTGTGCATAACAACATCTTGTCTCATAAAGGAACCCGTCATATTAGTGCTATTTGTAGCGCGGCCAAATTGTTATCCGAGCAGCTTGTAGTTTCTTGAGGTCGGCCGATTATTTCAAGCCAGGCACGTTCATTCAAGCTTACTAATGCTCAATATCACACGATTTTTAGTATATTATGTGCACATTTTTAGAAGAAAGCACATTTACTAGTTTACCTTGAATATACTACTACTGCTTAACCCTAACCCTAATCTGCGCAAATAGTCGGACATTCTGGTAGTTGGTGTAATACGTAAGAGTAAGATTATTTGTTCCGTGGATGTTTGCTTACTCATCAGGGTGAATGTTGGAAAACGATTAATAAATATTTTTTTTTTTTTTTAAGTTTTAATAAAAAATTATAATTTATTGTTTCCTTTTGTGAATGAAACTTTTTAGTCCCGCATTGTGGAGTTTCCAATTTTTAGTAGTTTTAAGAAACTATATAAACTTATTAGTCCCACATTGTGGTGTTTCCACTTCTTAAATTTGTTTTATTCCATTATATAAAGAAATTCACTACTTTTGTAAAATCTATGGGAAAGGGGTTGCTCTATAATTTAGAGGGACCCTAAATGAAAATATTTTATAGCGTTTCTTAAAAGTTCGCGATTTTCCTTAACGGTTTTTTCGGAGTTGCCAAGCTCAAGTTGAGCATCTACTACATATGATAGTAGTAGGTGTAGTAGGGTGTTTTATCCTGGAGATATCCGTCCTGTGAGGGCTATAGCATCACTCTTGAGTGTAGCCGGGCGCTAATGTCTTAAGGGAAACGTGTTGAACACGTGACACATCTGTTTTTCCAAAGTTTTGCCTTGTTGCTGTTGTGGAGATATGAGAAGCTCGTTCGTTTCGTCAATCGATCAATTCCATTATAAAGGAGCTAAGTATCAATAACTTTTGCTTATTTGATTTTTCTTTGTTTTTGATTATTGCACCCAACAATCTTAAGACATTAGTATTTGTAATAATCGAAAACGATTGATTGGTTTGTGAATCATGGATGTTAATTGTGGAGTGAAAAACAAAAACGAATTTCTGGTCAGATGTATAGTTTCAATTTTATCTTTTAATCTAGAAGGAATTTCGATGAACCCTTTTGACACAACGTAGTAGACATCTTGATAGTTACCCGCGTAAAATTTCAGAATTTTTGGAGTTGTAAAAGTATTTTTTTTGATATTTTACAAAACAAAAAAACGTTTCTGAAAAATTCTGACGAGCAGAAAATTGTTGTTAACTAAATTAATTTTTGTGGAGTAACCATGAGTTTTTTGAAACGCTGATTCAAACGAAGTTTGTATATATAGATGTTATCTTCAAAACTCATGTTTTACTTTCTGATTTGGAATTGTGATTTGTGAATAAAGGTGTCATCTCTGAGGGACATGGCTAATAGCCGCATGTGGTTGGAAACAAATCTTCCAAAGATGGCAAAGGCAAGAACATCGAAAGCAACTCTAAGCATGGTCTTCATGATAAAGGTATATTTCGCAAACCTGAATCCGGAATTACTTTAGTTAAGGGTGAGTGTTATGTTTGTAAAATTCCTGGCCACGCGGCAGTAAATTGTAGACAACATAAAAACCTTAATAAGTAGAAAGTTAATGCTAATTTAGTTGAAACAAACTAGAACGAGTTTGGTGGCATGATGTCGGAAGTTATTTTAATAACCAATGTGAGAGACCAGTAGGTGGACTCTGGAGCCACCAAGAATGTTTGTTGAAACAGAGACCTGTTCACCTCCTATCATAGGATAGGGGGATGTCGAGAAACTCTTATTGAGTAACTCATATGCAATAGAGGTTGCATAAAAGGAAAAGGTCGAGCAGAAGCTCATATCTGTAATATTCTCACATTGAATGAAGTTTTCATGTTCCGAGCATATGCGAAAATCTTGTATCTTGTTCTGTTGTAGATGGAAAAATATTTAAGATCTTAATTGAATCTGGAAAACTTGTTGTAACTAGGCAGTGATTTTTTAAAGCAAGAGTTATAGGACTTTGGGTCTATATAAGCTTAACGGAAAAATTGATGATGTGAACGTAGTTGATTCTTGTGATATCTTTGTGTGATTGATTGTTTTACGTGGTAGACTTGGAACCGTAAACTTATAAGTCAATGCTTAACTGGCTAGCATAGGCTTCGTACCCAATTTAGTTTGGATTTTGAACACAAAAGTGAAATCTGTGAAAAATCAAAATATGCTATAAAATCTTTTAGCACAAATGTTCAGAGTAATTCTAAGCCTTTAGAATTAATTCATTTAGGCCTAGTTGACATGAGTTCAACCCAAAAACACTGTGGTAAAAGATGGTTATAACTTCCGTAGATGATTGTACGAGGTACTATCTTGTATACTTGCTTAGGATAAGGATGACGCCTTGGAAGCCTTAATATGTATAAACTTGAAGTTGGAAACCAATTAGAAGCCTTGAACATAACAACTGTATTCTTAAGGAGATGATAATTTCCATGTTGATTAGTTCAGGATTACCTGCGGCCTTGTGGGGGGAGGCAGTCCTCTTAACTAGTATATCCTGAATAAAGTACCCTTTTAAGAATCAGATGAAAATCCATATGGTTTATGGAACGGTAGATGACCTTCTTATGACTGTGTCAAAGTGTGGGGACGTTTGACTAAGATTGTAATTCCTCTTCCTAAAAGAACTAGATTGAAACCAAAAATGTTGATTGTGTTTTCGTATAGGGTATATTGAGTATACTTCCACAAATAGATTTTTGGTTGTGTGTTCTGATTTTTTCTTACATTGGTGTGAATATTATTACATAATCTAGGGATGCTGAGTTCTTTGAACATGTTTATTCTTAAACCTGTACCTCATTAGAGATGTGTTGTTGATCCCCTAGATTTATTTTCAAATAGTCAGAACTTATCTTAAAGGAAGATGAAGTTAAGGTTGAGCCTAAGAGAAGTAAAACAATTAGACTTGAGACTTCTTATGAAGCCGACTTCATAACATGCCTAGCGTAGTCTAATCCCTGGACTTGTAAAGAAGCCTTGATATCTACTGAAACCCCATTCTGGTAAGAAGCTTCATTTAGTGAAATGGACTCAGTCCGTCGGAACCTGACTTGGGAGGTTTATAGTTTACCTCTAGAGAGTAAGACCATGAGATGTAAATGATCTTTAAGAGGAAACATTAGGTATATGGAACTGTAGAAAAATATTAGGCTAAGTTGGTAGCTAAAGGCTATAAACTAAAAGAAGGTGTATATTTCCTTGATTCTTATTCACATGTGACGAGATTTACTTACGTTGAGATGCTAATTGTTATTGCTGTCATAAACAAATTAGAGATACATCAGATGGATGTTAAGACAGCTTTTCTAAAATCGTGAATTAGATAAATAAATTTACATAGACCAACCTGAGGAATTTGTAGTGAAAGGTTATGATGACAAAGTTTGTAAGTTGAACAAAATTTTGTATGGTTTATAAAATAAGTACGTAAACAGTGACATGAAAAATTTGATCATGTGATAATGTGTAGTGGATTTAAGTTAATGAATCTGACAAGTATATTTACAAGTAACTTGTTAAGGATGCATGTGTGATTGTATGTGTGTATGTTGATGATATGCTTATACTTGATACAAACATAGATGTGATTAATTCCATTAAAAACATGCGCTGAATGAGAACGTTGACTTGAAAGACTTAGGCCATGTTGATGTAATCTTAGGGATGAGGATTAGAAAATAATCTAACATATGTAGTCTTAGCCATTCTCATTATGTTGAATTTTGTGCTTAAGAGATACAATCAGTGTGATTGTAAGCCTGCTTGTACTCCGTACGATTATTCTTGTAGACTCAAGAAAATTAAGGATAGTGGAGTATCTTAACTTGAATACTCAAGAGTTATAGGATGTCTGATGAATTTAATGAACTGTAAGTGTCCAGAGCAAGTTAAGTAGATATACTTGTTGTCGAGAGCAAGAGCATTGGGATGCACTTAGTAGAGTATTACGATACCTAAAATACTTTATTACCTTTTGTTTAGTTTATTGGTGTGACAGGCAAAGACACACAGAAACTTGCAAGTATACAAGGCCAAGTTTATAGAATAGAAGGAAAGCAGGGGAAAGTCCACAGGGAGTGGGAGAAAACTAGAGAGTTTCCTAAGCTAGCAATGGAGACAGAGCACAAGACACTAAGGCAGAAAGCAAGGAACCAAGGCTGAGAGCCAAGGGCAGGGGGATTTTGTGCACTATTTTCAGTGCACAGCAACTTCAAAAAGCAAGAAAAACAGACAAGTAAAACAGCAAGGGAAGTAAACTGAAATTATAAGTGATTGCAAAGGATTTGTGGCTAAGCCAAAGCTTAGAATCCACCTTGTGTCCTAATCAAATAACATGTTTCTAGGTTGAGTTAAGTCCTATGCATACATCTAGAAATGGGAGAGAACTAATTTGCTCACTAGTTTGCCCCTAGCATTGACTGTCTTTTGACAGAACAGTCAATCACAGACACTATGAGCATTAGTTTCTTCCATTTGCTCAAGCAAAACAGGGCAAGGAGGTAACTATCCTAGCTTCTAGTCACTTGACAGTGCACAAGGCTTCAGCTGAGCCTTGGCCTGATGCTGTTTAGCTCATGCTAAACATGGATAAAGCAATAACATTCATCATATGTGATAATTTAGACACAATTAGCAACATTTAAGATAACTCACAACATATGCAACTTTCAACTGTTAACTGATAAGCAACCTGAAATTGAAATTCACTAACTAAAAATTGTCTCAATTCTCTACTGGCTAGTCCAGAGAGATCCACAGAGCGTTTCACATACACCACATAATACAAATTTATACCCCCCAATTATCAGTTTAGGGTTCACAGCCCCTTTTCCCCAAAAACAGAAAATTAGGTAAATTTGGTTTACCTAATTTTGATGAGATACTCACTCCATATTGTCGACCCACTCTTCTCTTCTGCTTCTCCTGGTCATCTCCTCCTCCAATTGCTGCTCTAACATCAACTTATATCTTCAATTTCTCACCTAGGGTTTCAGTGATGAGAGATGAGAAATTGAGGATATTAGTTGATGAAAAAGAGGTAAAACGTGATAGTGATGATGGGTTTTTGGTTATAGGTAGTAGAGTGATTTGGTGGCATAGGGAGTGGTGGTAGCGATGGCAGAGCATGTGTAGAAGGTGGTGGTGGTCTGCAACAGGTATGGGAGAAGAGGTCAGTGATTTGGTTAGGGGGCGTTTGGCTAGGGTATAGGGTGTTTCGATACTTGGGTGTTAGGGGGTGTGCAGCGAGGTTTGATGATCTGCGACAAGGAGCGATGGATGGGAAGATGGTATGGTGATCTGACGGCGATGCGGAGGCAGGCGATGAGCGACCGTCGGATGAAGAGATACACGAAACGAACGGTACTTGATGGAGTTAGGTACTGTAGTGTAAGGCGGAGATATCAAACTTCGATGCACAGCAAGGGAGCGACCGTCGGATGCTTCTGAGAACTGATCTGACGGCTGAAGACGCAAGCGGGTATGGATTTGGGTTTTAGGCTTTTGGGTATAGAATATGGGTTTGGGAAATGAGTTTGGGCTTGGAAAACCTTGAGCCCACTTCTTCTTTAAGAACAACTTTCTTCTTCTTGAGCCCATTTCCCTTTTTGGACGTCGCTCCATTCTTTGCGGCTTCCTTGCGTAATCCTCCGGCTTTTCACTACTTTTCTGCTCTTTTGCTCCGCAATCATCCAACTTTATTTATTACCTAAAAATGCAAAATTAAGTAAGAAAAATATTTATTCTTGAAAACAATGAAAATACAGAATATGGGATAAAATGTAGAATTAATGCACAAAGATGAGTTAAATGCCAACAAAAAGGGATAAATATATACAATTTGGCACTCATCAAATACCCCCAAACCTGAATTTTACTTGTCCTCAAGTAAAACAAAACTAAGGAAATCCTAACTATACCACTGTCGCTGGTCTCTCGAATGCATTTAGCGTATGCACTAAGCCTTTTAAACCACTAAGTGTCCCTAGTGGACGAGTTGAAGTCTCGTGAAGGTTTGCTTAGAACGTACCTACAAAGTTCTAGGTCAAAATATAAGCTCAGATTCCATCAAATGTGACATGTGCAAAACAGTTTAAGCTCACAGCAAAATGGAGATGTCAATCTAGCGAAGGCACAATCCTAGCACTGATAACAAAAAAAGACATGTGATAAGAGTGTAAAGTGTATCTACACATGTGTAAAGAAAGATCTGAAGTTATGACTACTAATCACCAAGAGATAGTTTCTCAGGCTAAGAACTGAGGTCGAAATCTAGCTAGCTGTCCGGACTTTACGAGAATTGTGAATGAGTTGGAGGTATTTCACAATTACTCGCGTTGTACATCAATGGCATACACCCTCCTTGCTTATTACAAAAACAACAAAATGACTATTTACATGACTCTTATTTACATTGACTATCTCTTTTATTTTTGGAACAAGAGATGATGAATGATAAATACTTGATTTTTTTTTTTTTCTGATATTTTTTTTTTTTTTTTTTTTTTTTTTAAAAGGAAACACTTTTGATACATACAAAAAAACAAAAATTACATGACACTTTGCAAGAGGTAGCCCTTTTTGATGCACCCAGTTAAATTCGATGGTTGTCTTTCTTAATGTAACCTCCACCTTCTATCCCAACCAACCAAAGAACAAGCTAGTCAAGTTTCGTTCAGTATTCTAAAGTGATTGGCAATCGTAACTTCCTATCAAACACCTTGAAGATCGAGGCCATACATGTATTGGTAGATCGTGCGCGTGCAAATTTCTTATCACTATGTGAATTGTGCTAGAATCAGGGTGCCTAAATATCTAGACTAAGACTCCTAATAATACATATTTGCACAAGAGTCAACATTTCAAGGTAAATGAGCTCCATTTTTTGATTTTTTTTTTTTAATTTTTTTTTTAATTTTTTTTTTTTTTTTTTAATTTTTCAATTTTTTCAAAAAGAAGAGTTCGTTTTCAATTATGGCAATTATCATGGTATCTACTCTATACCCCCAAACCTAAACTAAACATTGTCCTCAATGTTTCAAAATATGGAAAGAATTATAAACAACATATGAAGAGGAACATGCTGAGTAGAGTAAAAGGAGAGAGAATACCCGATTGTACGGCGGCAGCTCGATTAAAACTCCGTTATTCAAGGCAAAAATCCATCATATTAGGAGTCACAATGGATGAGCACAATATACAAAAGGAAATTTAACTAACACATTATCTACAAGAAAATTTGGTTTTTAATGGGATTGGACTTTTTGGAAAAAATTTGGTTTTGTTGGGAACATTTGGTTTTGATGGGAAAACGAAAATTTTGGTTTTTAGGGAAAGATTTGGAAAACTTTTTGGTTATTTAGGGAAAGAGTGGACCAGTTTAGTCCACATAGACTGGGTCCTCCAGGTTGGTTGTTTCAATGTCGGGTGGAAATGGCTCAAGGAATGGCTTTAATCTCTGCCCGTTGACTTTGAAAACGTTCTTGTTGGAGACATCCTCCAGCTCTACAGCTCCATGAGGAAAAACTGTGCGTACTAGGTACGGACCCTTCCATCTGGAACGCAGTTTTCCTGGAAAAAGATGTAATCGGGAGTCATACAGCAAGACTTTCTGACCAGGAGTGAAGGATTTGCGCAGAATACGCTTATCATGAAACATCTTCATCTTCTGCTTGTATAACTTGGCACTGTCATAAGCCTCATTTCTCAATTCTTCCAACTCGTTGAGTTGAAGTTTCCTTTGAATTCCAGCTTCGTCCAGAGAAAGTTCAGCTCTTTGATTGCCCAGTAGGCACGATGTTCTAATTCCACAGGTAGATGGCACGGCTTTCCATACACTAGACGATAGGGGGACATGCCAATTGGTGTCTTATAAGCTGTTCTATAGGCCCACAAAGCATCATTCAATCTCAATGACCAATCTTTCCTGGACGGGTTGACCGTCTTCTCCAGAATGTGCTTAATTTCCCTATTAGACACTTCCACTTGTCCACTAGTCTGAGGGTGGTACGGAGTAGCAACCTTGTGAGTTATGCCATACTTGCGTACTAAAGACTCAAAGTACTTGTTACGAAAATGTGAACCGCCGTCACTGATGATAGCTCTAGGGGTACCAAAACGTGCAAATATGTTTCCTTTAGAAATGAAAGTACCACCTTGTGGTCATTTGTTCTGGTTGCTATGGCTTCTACCCACTTAGAAACGTAATCAACTGCGACTAGGATGTACAACTTGCTGTCAGACATGGGAAATGGACCCATGAAGTCTATCCCCCAAACATCAAAAATCTCCACAATCAAAATGGGGTTCAATGGCATCATGTTTCTCCTCGAAATGCTTCCTAGCTTTTGACAGCGTTCACAAGCAACACAATAATCATGGCAATCCTTGAACAATGATGGCCAATAGAATCCACACTGCAAGATCTTTGCAGCGGTTTTCTTGGCACTGAAATGGCCTCCACATGCTTGGTCATGACAGAAAGATATCACATCTTTCTGTTCAGTGTTGGGGACACATCTCCTAATGATTTGGTCTGGGCAGTACTTAAACAAATATGGGTCATCCCAAAGGAAATGTTTGACTTCAGCCAGGAATTTAGAGCGGTCTTGTCTCGACCAACGTGAGGGCATCCTACCTGTAGCGAGGTAGTTAACAATATCAGCAAACCAAGGAAGGTCTGAGATAGACATCAGCTGTTCATCTGGGAATGATTCTCTAATCAGCTCAATTCATCAATAGACTCTAAAGTTAATCTAGACAAATGATCAGCAACCACATTCTCACAACCTTTCTTATCACGGATTTCGAGATCGAATTCCTGTAATAAGAGTATCCATCGAATAAGGCGAGCTTTAGCATCCTTCTTGGAAAGAAGATACTTCAAAGCCGCATGGTCTGTGTATATGATGATCTTAGACCCTATCAGATAAGATCTAAACTTGTCTAATGCGAAAACGACGGCAAGCAATTCCTTCTCGGTAGTTGAATAATTGAGTTGGGCATCATTAAGGGTTTTGCTAGCATAGTATATCACATATGGTAGTCTATCAACTCGCTGTCCTAAAACAGCACCAACAGCATAATCAGAGGCATCACACATAAGTTCGAACGGAAGCTTCCAATCGGGTGGTCGGACTATAGGAGCGGTGGTGAGAAGGGTTTTTAATTCCTCCCATGCCTTCACACAAGCAGCATCGAAATTGAAGGCAACATCTTTGGAGAGAAGACTGCACAGAGGTCTGGAGATTTTGCTGAAATCTTTGATGAATCGCCGGTAAAAACCAGCATGACCTAGAAATGATCTGATCTCCTTCACAGAGCAAGGTTGTGGTAGATGTTGAATGAGGTCAACTTTAGCTTTATCCACTTCAATTCCTTTTTCTGAGATGATGTGTCCTAGAACTATTCCTGAATTCACCATAAAATGGCATTTTTCCCAATTTAGAACAAGGTTCTTTTCTTTACATCTGGATATCACGAGGGCAAGATGCTTCAAACATTCGTCAAACGAGGAACCAAAAACAGAGAAATCATCCATAAAGATCTCGAGAAAACTATCTATCATGTCAGAAAAAATGCTCATCATGCAACGCTGAAAAGTAGCAGGTGCATTACACAACCCGAAGGGCATACGTCTATAAGCAAACGTCCCAAATGGACACGTGAATGTAGTTTTTTCCTGATCTTCCGGAGCAATGTGAATTTGGTTATAACCGGAAAAGCCATCTAGAAAACAGTAGTGACTGTGTCCAGACACACGTTCTAGCATTTGGTCAATGAAAGGGAGCGGGAAGTGATCCTTCCTTGTTACTGTGTTCAACTTCCTGTAGTCGATGCATACTCGCCATCCTGTGGTTGTACGAGTAGGGACTAATTCATTCTTGTCGTTCTGAACTACAGTAATGCCTGACTTCTTAGGCACAACTTGAATGGGACTAACCCATTTGCTATCGGGAATTGGGTATATGATACCCGCATCAAGTAGTTTCAGGATCTCTCCTTTGACTACATCTCTCATGTTAGGATTAAGTCTCCTTTGCATTTCCCTCGATGGTTTGGCATTCTCTTCAAGGTTAATGTGGTGCATGCAAATGGTGGGACTAATTCCTTTGAGATCTGAGATGGTCCATCCTAAGGCCTCTTTGTGTTCCTTAAGTACTTCTAAAAGCTTACTTTCCTGTTCCGTGTCTAAACATGATGAAATAATGACAGGTAAAGTATCAGAAGAACCTAGGAATGCGTACTTCAACGTACTAGGCAATGTTTTCAATTCAAGCTTGGGTGGCTCAACAATGGATGGAATAAGCTTGGAATCAGAGAGTAGGGTGGTTCCACTTCATATTTCCTTTCAGTGACGTCCATTTGAGGTACAGATTCGAGCAGAGATAGGACGTCACTACAGTATGCATCATCATAGGAATCTGGGTTAAAGTTCTCCATACATGCTTGAAAGGGGTCGACGGATAGAATGTTAGTCAACGAATCTTGCATTAATCCTTCAATCATATTAACTTCATGCACATCATCATCATCAAGATTCACAGGTTGTTGACTAATATCGAACACATTCAATTCTACCGTCATGTTACCAAAAGACAGTTTCAACACTCCATTCCGACGCAATTGATGATCGCGTTGGACGTAGCCAAGAAAGGACGTCCTAAGATGACAGGAATGTGACAGTCTGGGTTTTGTACAGGTTGAGTGTCTAAGACAATGAAGTCTACGGGAAAATAGAATTTGTCAACCTTGATCAAAACGTCTTCGACCACTCCACGAGGAATCTTGACAGATCGGTCTGCCAGTTGTAGAGTGATAGATGTTGGTTTCAACTCCCCAAGACCTAACTGCTCATAAACAGAATATGGCAGTAGGTTAACACTTGCACCTAGGTCTAATAACGCTTTATTGACCGTGTGTTCTCCTATAGTGCAAGAAATTGTTGGACATCCTGGATCCCTAAACTTGGGTGGAGTTTTGTTCAGAATGATGGAACTCACCTGCTCAGCTAAGAAAGCACGTTTTTGCACATTGAGCTTGCGCTTTTGAGTACACAAGTCTTTGAGGAATTTGGCATAAGCAGGGATTTGCTTGATTGCTTCAAGAAAAGGAATGTTGATGTTGACTCTCTTGAACAGATCTAACATCTCATTGTAATGGGTACTTTTCTGTTGATAGATCAATCTTTGAGGAAATGGGGCAACAGGAGAATGAGTTGGCAAAGGGACATTCACAGCAGTAGAATTGTCAGATTTTCCAACTTGCTCAGATTCTTTGGTTTTCTGGGGTTGTGGAGACAGCGTGGAATTTGTATCAGATTCATTAGGTTCGCCCACGTTGTTCTCGATGACTTTACCACTTCGGAGGGTGGTAATGGCATGGACTTGATCGGGTGAGGTTTCAGTGCAGGATGTTGTGCCTGTTTGAAATATCCTCTTTGGATTTTGTTGGGGTTGGCTCGGAAGTTTACCCTTTTCTCTCTCACATTTGATCCATCTTTTGATCTAGATTTTTCTGACTTTGCATCAAACTCTGGAACATTTCCTCTAGGGTGGATAATCTCTTGTCGGTATTGTGTTGAGGATATGATTGTTGTTGAGAGTTTGATTGTTGTTGAGGGTTTCTCGGGTGTTGATAACCTTGATTGTTCTGATATCCCTGATTGTTTTGATAGCTCTGATTGGGTTGAGATGGTCCTCCTGAGTGGGTCCTTTTGACCATGAAAAGTTAGGGTGGTTTCTCCATCCTGGATTGTAGGTCTGTGAATAAGGGTTATGCTCTGGTTTTTGAAACATGGCATGT
The DNA here is from genome assembly GCF_003573695.1 of Papaver somniferum. Lineage (NCBI taxonomy): Eukaryota > Viridiplantae > Streptophyta > Magnoliopsida > Ranunculales > Papaveraceae > Papaver > Papaver somniferum. The sequence goes on from NC_039368.1 coordinate 110,545,560, forward strand.
GCCTGTTCAAGCCTAGATTCCTGGACTGCAAGCAAATCGGGACAATTTTGGAATTGATGGTTGGGGTCGTTACAAGCAGCACAAACAGACGAAGCGACATGTTCTCGGAGAGTAGTGGTGGAAGGTTTTGAATTTTTATGTAGTTCTAACTCTTCTAATCTCCTAACTATTGATGCCATGTTTGCTCTTCCCTCAAAATCCGCTTCAATCCTAAAAGCCTTTGCTTCGGATGTAGTCTTTCTGGTTTCACGGATGGATTCCCACTGTTGCGTCTTTTCAGCTACTTCAATCAAGAAGTCCCAAGACGCGTCAGCAGTTTTATCTACGAATAGACCATTACACATCGACTCAACCGTTGTTCGGGTGGACACATCTAGACCTTCATACAAAATTTGCACAAGTCTCCATTTTTCAAAACCATGATGGGGACATTGGAGCAATAATTCATTGAATCTCTCCAGTATCTAGCTAAGGTCTCACCCTCTAATTGCACAAAGCTATTCAGACTTTGACGAATTGTCGCAGTCTTGTGGTTCGGGAAAAACTTTTTGAAAAACTCCTTTATGAGGTCATCCCATGTCATGATGGATTGAGGCTGTAAAGCATAGAGCCAGGCCTTTGCCTTATCTTTCAGGGAGAAAGGAAAAAGCCTTAACTTCAGGGTTTCGTCTGTCATTTGAGTGAAACGCAAGTTCCACAAATTTCCTCGAATTCTCTCACGTGGTGGTACGGGTTTTCATTCTCAACACCTCTAAAAATAGGAAGCATCTGTATTGTGCTTGATTTCAGCTCATAATGGCCATTAGCCTCGGGCAGCAAAATACAAGAAGGTTGACTGGCTCTAGTTGGGTACATATAATCCTTGAGGGTACGGGGTTCTCCCATTGTTTCTGGTTGATCTGGACTGTCTCCCTCAGAACTTAGAATTTCGATAGGTTCGTCTGGGTTAATTCTAACAAGTCTGTTTGTCTGGTCTCTGTAGGTCACAATCATGTCCTAGTAGGTACCTTAACTAACATGTTGGTCAGACAGAGCAATCGGAAACAATTTGGCCCACAAGGGTTATGAAGATTTGGTTTTGAATGGGTGTTGGACTAACAAGGGACTTTGGTTTTAGAATTTTGGTTTAAAATTGGGCTTTAAAATTGGTTTTTGTTTTTTTGTTTTTTTGGTTTAAAATTGGGCTTTGAAATTTTTTTTGAACTTAACCTAGCATAAATTAGCACAACTCATAAAAGAAAATAAAAACAATAATAATAATTAAGACAAGCCCATAAAAGAAAAAATAAAAATAAAAGAAAAATAAAGAAAAACAAAAAAAACAAAAAAAATAATTACAGTCCCAAATATAAAAGAAAAAGAAAATAAATAAAAATTATTACAATCCCAAATAAATAATTAAATTAATTATTACAACCCCGAATTTGAATTTAAATGAGGCCCAAGTGGGTTAACTCATGGGTTAGGCTTACTTGTTTTTTGGAGGGAAGCCCAAAAATAGGCTTTTAGTCCCCTTTTAGTTGCACAGCCCAGTTGGGCTTTATGATCGTCCTAAGCAGCTCACGTTCAAGCCCAGCAGCAATTGAAGTGACTCAGCAACACAGGCCCAGCAGAATCTGCAGCGAAGCCCAGGAGCAAAGGCAAGCCCAGCGAAATTGAAGTTACTAAGCCCAGCTCAGTTGGTTCAAGCCCAGCAACAAAGGTTGCACAAGCCCGGCAGCAGAGGTTGTACAAGCCCGGCAGCAACAGAAATAGGCGAGCCCAGTTGACAGCTTCAGTTGGCAGCCCAGTTGGCTTGGCAGCAGCAGCAACAGCAGCAGCAGGCTTTGGCTTGGCAGAGAAAACACCAGCAGCAGCAGCAACAGAGAAAGCACCAGCAGCAGCAGCAGCTCAGGTAACAGCAGATGGCATTGCCACTCCCCGGCAGCGGCGCCAAAAACTTGGTGTGACAGGCAAAGACACACAGAAACTTGCAAGTATACAAGGCCAAGTTTATAGAATAGAAGGAAAGCAGGGGAAAGTCCACAGGGAGTGGGAGCAAACTAGAGAGTTTCCTAAGCTAGCAATGGAGACATAGCACAAGACACTAAGGCGGAAAGCAAGGAACCAAGGCTGAGAGCCAAGGGCAGGGGGATTTTGTGCACTATTTTCAGTGCACAGCAACTTCAAAAAGCAAGAAAAACAGACAAGTAAAACAGCAAGGGAAGTAAACTGAAATTATAAGTGATTGCAAAGGATTTGTGGCTAAGCCAAAGCTTAGAATCCACCTTGTGTCCTAATCAAATAACATGTTTCTAGGTTGAGTTAAGTCCTATGCATACATCTAGAAATGGGAGAGAACTAATTTGCTCACTAGTTTGCCCCTAGCATTGACTGTCTTTTGACAGAACAATCAATCACAGACACTATGAGCATTAGTTTCTTCCATTTGCTCAAGCAAAACAGGGCAAGGAGGTAACTATCCTAGCTTCTAATCACTTGACAGTGCACAAGGCTTCAGCTGAGCCTTGGCCTGATGCTGTTTAGCTCATGCTAAACATGGATAAAGCAATAACATTCATCATATGTGATAATTTAGACACAATTAGCAACATTTAAGATAACTCACAACATATGCAACTTTCAACTGTTAACTGATAAGAAACCTGAAATTGAAATTCACTAACTAAAAATTGTCTCAATTCTCTACTGGCTAGTCCAGAGAGATCCACAGAGCGTTTCACACACACCACATAATACAAATTTATACCCCCCAATTATCAGTTTAGGGTTCACAGCCCCTTTTCCCCAAAAACAGAAAATTAGGTAAATTTGGTTTACCTAATTTTGATGAGATACTCACTCCATATTGTCGACCCACTCTTCTTCTGCTTCTCCTGGGTCATCTCCTCCTCCAATTGCTGCTCTAACATCAACTTATATCTTCAATTTCTCACCTAGGGTTTCAGTGATGAGAGATGAGAAATTGAGGAGATTAGTTGATGAAAAAGAGGTAAAACGTGATAGTGATGATGGGTTTTTGGTTATAGGTAGAGTAGAGTGATTTGGTGGCATAGGGAGTGGTGGTAGCGATGGCAGAGCATGTGTAGAAGGTGGTGGTGGTCTGCAACAGGGTATGGAGGAGAAGAGGTCGAGTGATTTTGGGTTAGGGGGCGTTTGGCTAGGGGTATAGGGTGTTCGATACTTGGGTGTTAGGCGGGTGCAGCGAGGTTTGATGATCTGCGACAAGGAGCGATGGATGGGAAGATGGTAGGTGGATCTGACGGCGATGCGGAGGCAGGCAATGAGCGACCGTCGGATGAAGAGATACAACGAAACGAACGGTACTTGATGGAGTTAGGTACTGTAGTGTAAGGCGGAGATATCAAACTTCGATGCACAGCAAGGGAGCGACCGTCGGATGCTTCTGAGAACTGATCTGACGGCTGAAGACGCAAGCGGGTATGGATTTGGGTTTTAGGCTTTTGGGTATAGAATATGGGTTTGGGAAATGAGTTTGGTCTTGGAAAACCTTGAGCCCACTTCTTCTTTAAGAACAACTTTCTTCTTCAAGCCCATTTCTATCCTTTTTTTGGTCTTCCGCACATCACTCTTCGCGGCTTCCTTGCGTAATTCCTCCTGGCTTTTCACTACTTTTCTGCTCTTTTTGCTCCGCAACTCATCCAATCTTTATTTATTACCTAAAAATATACAATTAAGTAAGAAAAATATTTATTCTTGAAAATAATGAAAATACAGAATATGGGATAAAATGTAGAATTACTGCACAAAAGATGAGTTAAATGCCAACAAAAAGGGATAAATATATACAATATTTGGCACTCATCATTTATGAAAGGTATCTTGCTGTCCTTGAGAGACTTTGTGATGCAAACTGGATAGTTGACTCAGAGGAGTCTTAAGTCTACGAGTGGATATGTTTTTACTCTAGCAGGAAGGTTTGTTTTGTAAGATTTCCAAACATACATATATTTCTCAATCACTATGGAATCTGAGAGTATTGCGATAGATAAAGCACGAGAGGGGGCTGAGTGCCTAAGATGCTTTTTAGAAGACATTCCTCTCTGGCATAGGCCTGTGCCAGCTATATCTATATACTGTGTTAGCCAAGCTATAATAGCTAAAGCTAAAAATAACTAATCTCAATTGACGTTATTTCCATTGATTGGATAAAGTCCAAGGAGAATATCGCGCAACCTTTGACGAAAGGTTCATCCAAAGAGATTGTTAGAAACACATCGAAGGGGATGGGGCTTACGCTCATAAATTAAACTTGCCATGAAGGATACTCAACCTTGCTGACTGGAGATCCCAAGATCAAGGTTTCGAATGAGACAACTAATTCATGGTGGGTAAAGGTAAACACTATCAGAGAATTTTATTCTTTGTCCCTTCCCTATGGTGTAGACGTGATAGTGTGACTGCATGTGAAGGATGACTTTTAAGAAGTCTTAATGAGTTATATAGTTTCAATTTAAGATTGAAGTGGGGTGTAGCAGTAACACTCTTTATGGAAACTCACCTATCTGAATGAGGAAGTGGGCCGCTTCCTATGAGAATATGAGCTTTGATTCTCTAGAGCATTCTGAGAAACAGGATATGTCCAGGGCCAAATTGGACAAAACGGCACGAGCTTGGCAGCAATCTTGGAGATATCAACCGTGGTTGTTATCGCGAATTACATCAAATGCTAGCAGTTCAAGACATAGTTCACTGTCTCTAGCAAGTAATTCTGGTAATATCTCACTAAGCAAAGGTTCAAGACCTCATGGACACCTCTGCCTAAAATGGTATTTCCTGCGCTTTTTATGTGATTTTCGTTTTGATGGTTTTGGTATTACTGGAACTTAGGACCTAAAGGTCACTAAGGGTTCACTAGTTCATGCTTTTTCACTTTGGTGAAAGATACCTATAGTCTCACCAGGTGAGAACTAAATATGAAAGCTCTCAATACTATTATGATTTATGCAATCCACAGTATGACCCTGGGGTCAACACACTTTTGTGTGAGGGAGAGGACGTAGAAATGACTAGTATGATTTCAACACTTGCACGATCAGTCTGTTTGGATCGTGAGGTTGGGATGTTGATTTACCAAGATCTATCTGTGTGTTCATGTTTTATTGAGTTTTCATTCATGTGGGGGATTGTTGGAAAACGATTAATAAATTTTTTTTTTTTTTTTAAGTTTTAATAAAAAATTATAATTTATTGTTTTATTTTGTGAATGAAACTTTTTAGTCCCGCATTGTGGAGTTTCCAATTTTTAGTAGTTTTAAGAAACTATATAAACTTATTAGTCCCACATTGTGGTGTTTCCACTTCTTAAATTGTTTTATTCCATTATATAAAGAAATTCACTACTTTTGTAAAATCTATGGGAAATGGGTTGCTCTATATTTTAGAGGGACCCTAAATGAAAATATTTTATAGCGTTTCTTAAAAGTTCGCGATTTTCCTTAACGGTTTTTTCGGAGTTGCCAAGCTCAAGTTGAGCATCTACTACATATGCTAGTAGTAGGTGTAGTAGGGTGTTTTATCCTGGAGATATCCGTCCTGTGAGGGCTATAGCATCACTCTTGAGTGTAGCCGGGCGCTAATGTCTTAAGGGAAACGTGTTGAACACGTGACACATCTGTTTTTCCAAAGTTTTGCCTTGTTGCTATTGTGGAGATATGAGAAGCTCGTTCGTTTCGTCAATCGATCAATTCCATTATAAAGGAGCTAAGTATCAATAACTTTTGCTTATTTGATTTTTCTTTGTTTTTGATTATTGCACCCAACAGTGAATTGTCCCAGTTGACTCTCTGTCATTTGGAGGGGCTAAACCTTATTCATCTGACCATAGAGAAGATTCAGATATTGTCTCCGTGCTATGTTTGCCTGGAGTGTCGTCGAGGTGCGTCAGTGTGCCCACCATTTTGCCTTGGCATCCAGAAAAATGATGCCTCTTTGATTTCATTTAGTATTAGTGTATATGAATTGGTTACTTAGGCGATTGAAGTAAATTTTACTGAACTGCATGGAAAAATTATCCTTTTTCTCGATTTTGCTTTATGCCCTGAACCGGACAACTTTGCAGTCTCATTTATGGTTATTTGGCTTACTCATGATACCCAACAAATGAAAACAAAGATTATAGACTGGTTAACATGTTCCTTTTAGGGGATGAATAACAAACAAGTGAATCGTATGTTATTTGTAGAACTAAACCAGTATCGATAGGACTCCAGATATGTATAGGAACTTTTCATGCCAGATGTGTATCAAATTGGTTATGCTGATAGATTACCCGGTTACTCGATACAGTTCATATTAGTAAGGTTATATCAAGTTAGCATCCAGTGTGGGAGGTAGCCTGTAGGCTATGGGTAACCAAAAATCTGAGTTGACTTTGGTCAAATGCTGATTTTTGTTGAGACTTGTTCGGAAATGCAGTGACTAATAACCCTTTTTTGAATAAATGTAACCTTCACTTGAGATATAAATTAGTGATAACCCATTGGTAGATGTGTAAGCAACCATTACCTTGCAGGGAAAAAAACGATTTTGGATCGCAAAAACCCAAATTTAAAACTTCGTGTCTCAATGATATATTCACTAATAATAATGTAGAGGTAAAATATTGGAGGGACATGTGTCTATATCCAAAGGAGTGGAGCATCAAAGAAAGATAAAAGCGAAGTACCAGAACATATCTGATGGTTCAGACACATCAATCTAGATATCTACCATATCTATCCAGAAGTACGACATATGGGAGGCGAAGGGAGAATCAATAGTTGAGGGATGATAGAGCATTAACGCTCACACAACACGTGCGAGGTAAGCAGGAGATCAGAACAGTGTGGGACTCCACGTCAGAAAACTTGCAAAGCACTCAAGACTCGAATCGGGACCACCATTATATCGGAATATACAAAGGAGGCATCAGGGTTTGCACATCGAGAAGGTCAGGTCACAACTCAAGAACATGAACATAACAACTTTGATTGATATGATTTACAATGGAGTTTGGTTGTATGTGCAAGCTCTCTTATAAATACCGGGCTGAGTTGAGAAAAAGAATAGGTTCTGTAAGTGTGAGGGTAAGGAGACAAAAGACTAAGAGTTGTTCTTGAGAGATTCATAGTCTAATCGAGTGAGTTGTAAATGGGATAACATAATAACATTCATCTTCCACCTACGTGAACGTAGGTAATCACATTTCGAACCATATACAACTTTGCGTTGATCTAATACTTCTCTTTACTTGTCTTGCTTTATGATCTTCACTTTGAATATTAGATGTAGGATGTTAGATCTTCTACAACTAGATTTTGGCGCTATGAACATGGATGGTTTATATCGTTTGAGTATCTTTGTGGTCGTTTTTCATCACTAGAATAGGTTTTAAAGCTCCAAAGCATCTACATTTGAGCTAGAAAATATCTTTTACATGATGCATAAGTGTGATTTTTGATATGCTTGAGAGTATTTGGTCGAAAATAAATAACTAGTTTGGATTTGGAATTCCATCTCTATCTTTTAAAAGTTTTAGTGTCGAGTGTTGCTTTGTAGTTTAGAATATCTTTGAAGCTCCAAGGCATGTTTAATCCTTGTTGAAGCTAAAAAAGAATTCCAACGTGAGCAAGGACATTTGATTGAGAGTGCTTTTGAGCCTCGACTTTAAAGTTTACCATTGTGTTGAGGGTTGAAAACCATGTTTATGTTCTTACTAGAAAGTTTCATCTTTTAAAATTTCGTGTTATGGTTCTTATTAGAAAGATTTTAGGTAAATCGCACTGTGGAGATGATCTTGAAGCTCCAAGGTATATTTGAAATTTTCCGAAGATAAATAAGTTCTTCGTGATGAGCGAGAAGCTAGTAGTTGGTATTTGCATAGCAAACTCGCATTTCAATCCTTGTAGTGATGACATAAAACCACCGGCATGTTTAAGCAAACAGTTTTTGGTAGTAAACTTACCTCCCCATTGCGTTACATAATCCTTTGGATCTTCTTCTGAAAAATGTGTCGTTCCATACAGTTTTCGTCTGATTAGATTGTTAAAACCATAGAGTCACTAGTATAAAGAAGCTCAAAAGATTTTTCAAAAGTAGTAGTGAAGATTTAATGAGATTTGAACGATTTGTTCCTTTAGAAAACAATCTTGAGGGGGAAGGGAATTCAGATCCAAAGTAAGGGATTACTTCCTGTCAATAGTGTTAAAGTTAATTTGTTCTGGTCATCGGAGTATGTACGATAATGTCAATTTGTTTGCATGGGAATATTAAGAATCGTGTATTTTCGCTCGAAGCTGTTACACTTCCCCCACCCCCTTCCTCCATTAGGTGACATTTTTTTAATACGAAACAAGATACGTTAAGAATAAAAACTTAAACTAGATTTACGTAAGAGGAGTATTTCATGAGATCTCCAAACTCTTGAGCGGAGACTCGATCCGCTGACCTCCTACTTGAGAGTCAGGCTCCTGACCAACTGGATTAACCCCTGATGTTTAGGTGGCATTGATGTTGGCCATTGATTCAGCAAGTAAGATGGTGTATGGGAAAATAAGGGGGCCTATTTGTGTGTGTGTATTAAGTGCCGTGATGGACAAATTTGGGGGATATGAAGCAGTTTCGATTGTCTCTTGAAGTTAACTGTCAACTATGATGTCTTTTCCAAAAATTGTTGGGACCACAAAAAATACTTTGGCATAGAGATAGCTCTAGGCGTATTGAAACATTATATTGTTCAGCTAACAATCATAGGAATACTGTCATACCTAGGGGTTAGTATGAGACAAAAAATAATCTTATTTTCTCGTTTATTTTCTTACCAAGATAGATCGAAGTGAGGTGTTACGTTTTTATTTGGACGTAGGTCTTACTCGAGAGAATATACATCGGCGCAATCTGACGGCCAGTACATCGGCATCAACGAGGAATCTACAAAGTCGGACTGTAGGAGGAGAAAGATTATAAGAAGGACTAACATCATCGCAAGAGAGCAATCCAGTTTTGAGGCAAATATGCCAATGCTGGATATGATGCCAGACAATGAAGAGCCGAATCTACACTATTTTTGTTTACTCCTGACTCATCTGAGTCATCTGGATCTGATTGAAATCACCTGACTTATCTGGATCTGACTCGATATGTTTGTTTTGAGTCAGATCTGACTCATCTGACTCGAAAAATGTGAGTCAGTGGTTTGGTCCCGTGAGTCATGGGTATTTTGTTACCTGACTCAAATGGGTCCGAGTTAGGGGTTATGTCTGAGTCATAGGTTGAGTCAGATCTGACTCAAAATGCAAAACAAACGGTCTGACTGCTGACTCGGCCCGAGTCAGAGATTGACTCAGATCCAGACGCCGAGTCAGCTGCAAACAAACAAGATGCTAGTCTTGTTAGATAGTGAAGCAGTTGCGAGAAACATTCCCTAATATGGACTAATGGCATCAGACACAAAAGAAGATGAGGCACCACTCGTAGATCAGGAGATTGTGAATCGAAAGATGGCTGAAGCCGAGTAGCAAGCTCAAGCGGCGATGGATCAATAATCGGATTGGAAATATCAATTCGACTAGGAAACCGGTTGAACGAAATGGCCACTCAAACAACTTATCCAGCCACGAGAGCACTGATGCAACTTTTTCCATGTTATTCGACAACCAAATGAGGCAAGAGGATGTGACGTGCACGTGGGAACTGCAGTGAAGAAATCTTTCCCTGAAGAAAGAAAATAATCAGCTTAGATTCATAATTTCCTAGAGAAAACGAGAATCACATAGGCTTTCCATGGGCGACGAATCCAGTGGATATACCCAATCCCTTCCCAATAGTGTGTCACGAGCTGACATAATACTCCCGATTTTTTTTGATAAGTCAAAAAATTATATTAATATATAATAAAATTTACAAGACAAGTTTACAAAAAAAAGAGACATAAAGCCCCAAAAACTTATAAACTATATGAATCTATAATAAGTAACATGTGGGTGTTCCACTGAAATCAAAAAATGTGATCTTCCACCATAGTGCATGCCAATTTCATATTCAAGGAAACACCCTCTTTTTGTCAAGGTATCCGCTGAAAAATTAGCCGAATAAATCTGATGGCATCATAATCTGACGTAATACCCCGAGAAACCCCCTTTAACAGCGTCAAGTTCTTATCCTAGAAGGACGTCCACAGTGGCATTACATGCGAGGGGTGTTAAGTTGTTGTGGGGCCGGTCAGCCTAGACCATGATTTATGTAGTGATCTGGTACGTATTAGGGCACTTAAGACTACGGCTTTGATGGACAAAGTGAAGAAATTGGAAGACCCACAGCGTGAGTTGCATTTGTTGAGAAGTTGTGTTGGTGTGTCTAAGCTATATTTTTCTATGAGGACAACCATGCCGGAATACTTGATCGAATCTCAAGTTATTTTTGACTCTCATTTGTCTCAGCACCTGCTGCATATTGTTACGAATGATGGGCCTGGTTGGGGCTTGTTGCAACAACGTATTGCTTCCTTGCCGCTTAGATTTGGTGGCCTCGGGCACTATTTTATGTTGATGCGTTACACTACTGTTTTTTAGCATCACACATCCAAACTCAACCTCTCCAAGCCATTATTCTTCGTAACACCTCTCTTCAAGAGGCCAACATTGGTTTTCTTCGTGCTATTGAGCTGTTTTCGAGTGTGTGTGTTCCTTGTGCCAATGTTGATCTAACTGCCCCCCATCCCATGAAGACTTTGGCAATTAAGTGTTTTGACGTTTTCATGAAGGAGATACCCACCAAATTTGCAGTGAGTAGGCGGGATAGTGCGCTTTGGCATTGTAACAAGGCTAGTCATGCGCGGGATTTTCTCAAGGCGCTACCTATCGAAGGGCTTAACCAGATAGTTGGTGCAAGACGATTCAGTGTTGTGATGAATTACCATTTAGGTATCCCCTTATTTTATGATAATAGTGTATGTGCCTCCTGTAACAGGGATATGGTTTGTTTTGGGGATCATGCCTTACATTAAGCGAATGAGGTAGGTCTCAAATATCGACATAATCTTGTCCGTGACACCATCGCAGACATGTGTGTTAGAGCATTTCTCGGTCGAACTCGCATGCGTTGCTATCTCAAGCATGTTTGTCAATGTTAGTGATCAAAACTATAAGTCTTGATTTATAGTCTACTATAGCTAAGTCCCGGACTAGGATAGAAAGTGTAGTTGATCTCAAGGACTTCATGGAGATTCATCATACAAGAAGAAGAACTAGTCAAGGAACCGGTGGAACTTCTCGACAAAAAGGTATGTGAAGATTTGAACTTATCTGTCACTCAAAAGTCTATCTACTCTATCTCCTACTTCTTGAGATAAAAAGTCGTATGCTATATATAGACTTAGATTATACACATTTGGTATTTCGAGCCGAGTATACCTCGCCTATCTATATCTCGAAATATGTGTTGTTAAGCGTTTCGCTTCGACCATGTTTATCTTTACCTAGTGACATAAGTCATGATATGTTTCAATCACTTTGAAAAAAAATTTGACGAGAAATGGTGTAACAACTGTATAACGTCCTCTAAGAATGTTTCAATGTTTGGAATGAGAGTTTAGATTACATAACCAATGATGGACATAAGTACTGTTGTGGAAACACATATGTGCATAAGTCATATCCCTTGAACCAAAGTTTGCGAACTTTGTTGATCAAGAGAAACCGGAAGAATGGCTTGTTTCTAAGTCCACCAACTCAGTCTGCGAACTTCCGAACTTATCATCCCGAGAAATTCTGTTGGAGTTGACAAACTTGTTACGTGAGTACCAGTCCACGAACCGGTGGAAATTCTTTGCCGAGATTTTCTGCTGGAGTTTGTAAACTCTGCCCGGTTGCTTAAGTCCGCGAACCTAGTGTGCGAACTTAAGAAGGTTATATATCTGAAGATGATTTCTGAACTTAAACTTATAAAGATTAAGGAATGCAATTTGCAAACCGTGGCTATAAAGTTCATGAAACGATTCGAGTGAATCAAATCATCTTTGCTTCAATTGTGTCTTGTGTAGTACATAAGATTTCCTTGCAATTGAACAACTCTCTAACTAGTTCATTTGAGTCATTTGAACTAGTTATGGTGAAGAAGAATATGGTTGGTATGAAATTCTCATATGGCTAACTTTTTGGTTAACTATTTTTGAACCAACAATGTACACGTTTGGGTACGGTTAACAAACCTAGAAGCGTGCATTTCATTTGTGTATAACAAGCTAAGTTTTCGATCTAACGGTTGAGAAATATTAACTTGAATCTAAATCAGGTTTTCATATAACGGTGGATATTGTTTGCTTTGTGACTAAGGCGAAACCCTGATTTGAAAGACTATATAAGGGGACATCTAGCAACTCTGCAAAACTAATCCCCACACTTCACGTGTGATACTAGTTTGCGTTCTAGAGTCGTTTCTCCTTTAACATTTGGTTTTCTTCTTATAAAACCAGGTGAACGACGTAAAGACTTCATTGGGATTCTGAAGCCAGACCGATACTACTTTTATCGTAGTTGTGTGATCTGATCTTGGATCTTCTGTCATACGAGTACAATCAGATTGATTGGCTTGAGATTAATATCTCCGATAGGAAAGATATAAAAAGTGGTCATAAAAATATTCGTCTCATTTTTTGTGATTCCGCAACATCTTGTTTCGCTACCATACGATTAAGATTGTTGTGAGGTGATTGATTTATCTAGGCTTTTCTTCGAGAATACAAGACCGGATTATCAATTGTTTCCTTTTCACCTTGATTATTATCAAAAGACGGAATAAAAACTTTAGGGTTTTTCTGTGGGAGACAGATTGATCCTTTGATAGACTTTTCTGTGTGAGACAGATTTGTTTATTGTCAAAGCCTGCGATTTTGGACCGTAGCAACTCTTAATTGTGGATGAGATCAGCTAAGGGAATCAAGTGCGAAGTATCCTGCTGGGATCAGAGGCGTAGGGAGTACAATTGCACCTTGGATCAATGGGAGACTGATTGGGGTTCAACTACAGTCCAGTCTGAAGTTAGCTTGGAGTAGGCTAGTGTATGTAGCGGCTTAATACAGTGTGTGTTCAATCTGGACTAGGTCCCGTGGTTTTTCTGCATTTGTGGTTTCCTCGTTAACAAAATTTCTGGTGTCTGTGTTATTTCAGTTTCCGCATTATATTATTTTATCTTTATAATTGAAATAATACAGGTTGTGTGTTAGATCATCAATTAGAGTAATCCAACCTTTGGTTGTTGATTGTCATTGATTGATCCTTGGATATTGGTCTTTGGTACCATCCAAGTTATTCCTTGTATTTGATTAGTACTCGCAGTTTCTGTTTGAGGAAATCAAATCAAGAGAGAGAGAGAGATATATAAACTCGTTGTGTACTTTTAATTGATTGGGTCTTGTTGATTCTCTTAAAAGTATATTCGAGTTTGTCCATACAGATTGCTAAGCGAATATTGGGTGGTGTTGTTAGACCCCCGCTTTTTTAATTGGTATCAGAGCAGGCAAACACGTTCAAGACGTTACAAGTCTGTGTTTGTAGCGATCTGACTCTATGGACAGTTGTGCTATCTCAGTAAACGTACCACCAGTCTTCGATGGCTCAAATTACCTACGGTAGAAAATTGATATGCGTACTTTTCTTCAATCGCGTGATTTCCAATCATGGGTTTATGTTGTTAATGGCTATGAGGTTCCCGTCGTTATAGTTGAAAATGCTACCATGCCTAAAAACATCAGTACATATACTGCTGTTGAGTCACTTGCTGCAAAGAAAAACTCCGACGGTTTGAATGCCATCATGCATGCCATTACCCCAGATCTTCGACACCATGTGGCTTCATGCTCCACGTCTAAAGATGCTTGGGATACTTTAGAAACTGTATTTGAAGGTAACACCAGCGAAAAGGAAGCTAGGCTTCAAAACCTTAACTCCTGATGGGAAAACCTTCATATGGCAGAAGAAGAGTCATTTGATGAATTTTATCACAAAATATCTGAAATTGTTAATGCATCCTATGCATTGGGTAGGACTATTCCTGAAAGGGAAATTGTGATGAGGATTCTCAGATCGCTGCCATCTAAATACGAATCTAAAAACATGCCATCATTGAGGGAAATAACCTTGATACTCTTTCGCGAAATACGCTTGTTGGGAAGCTTAAAATTTTCGATTGCGAACTTAAATCAAGAGATAAACATCACATGTTTAGAAATCATGTTACTACTCCTGATGGAAAATCTCACCGTCCTAAATTGATTGATAAGAAAAATGAGAATTGCTTTATTTCTACGTTGTCTCGGTTTATACAACAGCTAAAGAAAATTCTTAGACGAAGTAAAAGAAAGTCTCAAAAAGAGGTTCAATCAATCAAAAAGGGGGATAAGAGAGTTTTGAAAAACTGTACTAGTGAAACTGGTTTCGTGTGCTGTAAAAGTGTGCATACTTCCAATGGTCCAGATACTAAGGTGAATAAGATAACTAAAGCATGGATGAATACTCTTGATTATTTTCCTGAGGATGAAATCTTTGATTGTTCTCTTAATCTCTTTGTTCAAAATCACAATCGTGATTCTCATACGACATGTCGAATAACTACGACTGTGTCTCGTAAGCCGTGTCAGCAAATGTCACCCGATTATTATCACTCTCCAGTCATCTTGATAACAAGGGTGATACAGAAAAACACAAGATGCTACCGAAACTCTCGATTTCCTTGTGTAAAAATCAGGATCATCTTAGCACGAATGATCAAAAGCAATCCTGCTCAAGATGTGTGCAAAAGAAGAAGAAGAAAAAATCTCCCGTGAAATCCTTTTCCCCTCAAAAAGTGATTTCTAGAACGGTGCAGGATTTTCACAAATCAACAATCAAGTTCTTCAAAACTGTGATTAAAAGGGAAAAGAATGATGTGCATAACTCTTCTTTTCTAAGGAATAAGAAAAAACTTGGATTAACGAATAATTCCTCCCCTCACGAGACATATCCCAGTCCTATATTGGATTGGATTGATTATGATTTTTAATCTTGTTATTCATGATTCTTTCGTCTATCCCTCTTAGGCAAGAATCATGATTTTTCGAGAGGGTTGTGTTGGAATGTGTCTGTTAATTCTCTATTTTTGGCTTTTGTTCTACCGTTATTGTTCATGTACGGTTTCTGACTCTTTAAAAGACTTTTTCTGGTGATAACCTAATTCTGTTAGGGTTTGGTAAAAGGTCGTTTTAATAAATTCTTCATTTTCATTCTTTTAAAATGAAGTTTCTCCTCTTCTAGATGATCATTTCATTTATCTTCCATATCATGTCCTCATCTAATCTTTCAAGCAAAGAAAGTGATGTATGGACTGTTTTGTTTCCCTCTAAGAAGATTCGTTTTGATTCTTCCGATAACGAGATTTGTTATGACAAACGTACCTCATTGTCTGATGAGAATCCTTCAATCTCACAATTTGATAAGCTCTCTTTAACCATGAATCTTGTCTTGGATCAAGTATGTGCCCTGAAAAGTGAACTCGAAGCTTCTTCCAAGAGACTTGAAGAAAAGGTGGATAATCTTGAATCTAGGATTGATCTAATCGAAGATGAGATTGATGAATATAGGGAATATGAGAAGAATTTTCAAAGTAAATGAAATGCATCATGAAAGTTTGTTTACTGCCTAGTAAGTCTTATTTTTGGTTTAGTTGGAAGAATACTTAGTGCTCGAATAGCAATGATTGTGACTACACATAGCTATTATTTTTCATCTTCTTGTTTTTATTTTAGGTTTATTAGTTTAAATTCTAAAAATATTTGGAGGAGGATGGTTTGCAGTATTTAATCTTTATGATTTGTTATATTGCAATTTGTTATGGGATATTGGTGTTTACATCCGTGAACTATGTTGTCCCATATTTTGTCAAAAGTAAAGTCGTTCATGATCGGTATTCATGTATTGATTTAAGGATAAATAGACATTTGATATATACAAAATATAAGCCTATATTGTCAATTCTTTGATGGAAGATATGTTAAAAAAAATTGTGTTCAAGGATTATGTCTATTAAAAATTGTTATGCAAATAGTGATGGAAGATAGAATGAATCCTTGTGTATTCCACAGTATTGATCTTCACTGATCCATATTTTATGTAATACTGTGAGGCTCCATAATGTGTCTTATGTTGAGCATGATACAACCAAGTTGATTAATTTTTGATTAGATTTGTTGGTTGTTCCGTAAGGTTACTTTATGTTGAGCATTCTTGAACTAAAATAATCATCTTGTTTGGTTATTTAGTTATTGCTCCTTAAGTCTTTTTATGTCGAGCAAAACAAATTACAATTAAATTGATTACTTTTGTAATTAGTTTGGTTGTGTATTCCAATTAGATTAATTATGGGTTCTCTTTTAATTAATCTAGTTGAGTATTTTCATACTTCATGAGATTCCTCTTATGTTGAGTATATGAACGACTATCCTATTCATTTTCTAATGGTTATGTTAGTCGTATGCTCCGTAAGTTCTTTTATGTCGAGCATAATCAATTAAGTTGATCACTTTTGTGTTTAATTTGATTGCGCGTTCCGATTGAATTAATCATGGGTTTACTTGTGATTAATTTGATTGAGTTTTTGGATATAGAAAATCATTCTCATGGTTTTTTGTGTCCAATAAAAATCCTTCTTTCTTTTGAAATTAAGGTCGCTCTTGTTATTCCCTTGGGAATGAAATCAAATTGGGGAGAGTTCTTTTGAACTTATGCTTAATGGTCATATCTTGAGGGGTGTGCGGCTGTGGAATTTTAAAGGGGTTATCTTGTATCTTTAAACTCCTTGATGAATGCTATTAGCTTCGACTATATGATTACATCTAAATTAGATGGTATGTATTTTCTATTAGTCATGAAATGTCTCTTACGGAAATTTCATTATGATCCCGTTCTTGTACCTTTGCCAATTTTATTGACAAAAAGGGGGAGAATTAATATGTAGTTCACACTACAAATACATATGGTTTTCAGATCATTGTGTAAGGGGGAGTGGTTTCCATGTGAGATGGAGTATTGACTAAGGGGGAGTGATACATATCACCATAGTTTTATTGTTGAAGTTGTGATACAACTGGACTTTGACACTATGTAATAATACTATGACACTGTATAACAATGATCGAGATCGATGCTTTCTCATTAATATAGCTACGGATCTTCAACAACGGTGATGCTAAACTTACAACCTTTGGGATCATTGGAGTACTTGGAAGTGACGAAGATTTAGAGGAATGTTGAAGATTAGACATGTGGAATAGGAGCTACTAAAGTTTCTTTATGTTTTTTGTATTCCATATGTATTGATAGTTTTGTCACTAAATTTGACAAAGGGGGAGATTGTTAGAGCATTTCTCGGTCGAACTCGCATGCGTTGCTATCTCAAGCATGTTTGTTAATGCTAGTGATCAAAACTATAAGTCTTGATTTCTAGTCTACTATAGCTAAGTCTCGGACTAGGATAGAAAGTGTAGTTGAGCTCAAGGACTTCATGGCGATTCATCATACAAGAAGAAGAACTACTCAAGGAACCGGTGGAACTTCTCGACAAAAAGGTGTGTGAATACTTGAACTTATCTGTCACTCAAAAGTCTATCTATTTTATCTCCTACTGATAGACGCATTTATGTGTCTATTTTGATCTCAATTGTATATATTGTTAGTGCTCGATTTGGTACTTATTTGGTTATTTTATGTCTTTGTAGGTGTTTTTGGAGAAATAAGCTTTTACGTAGAATTCGGCTCGAAAAGTGGTATTTGCGCTTGTGGGAGAAAATTACTAAAGGCACCCCTCATTTAAATAAGGGACACCTCAATTACTAAGGGGCACTCAGTTGATAAGGGCCACCCTCTTTACTATTCACCACCAGCTACTATTGGCACATCGGAACAGGATAAGGGGAGGTCATACCCTACCTTTTGAGTCTTGAAATTGGCGGGAAAGTTTGAGCTTAAACTGGCAGATTAGGGTTGGATTTCGGAGGGATTTCTGAAGAGATTTAATCAACGGAAATAGTTTGGATGGACAATAACGGGATAAACAGAGATAATATAAGAGATTTGATGGTGTAAATTGGGTTGGATAGTTGGTCTCGACAACACTGTGGAATGAGTTTTCTCGGGTTTGAGCTTCTGGGAAAGATTTGGGCTGAATTAACTCGGATTTTCTCACATATATGGTTCGGTTTGGGCTTGATCTATTCAAACGGGATGGGTAGGTATGTTAGAATCGAAAACAAAGGAAGATTTTCGCGACTTGGAGAAAACAGGGAAGAAAGTTTTTACGTGATCTTTGTTTAAGCCTATTCTTGGAAGTTACGTAGGGGTTGTGGACAGTATAACTTCGACAATTCCATTCTAACAGGAAGGTTAAGATAAACAAGGTAACATAAGACGCAAAGAGAGTTTAGAAGGAAAGAAAATATCCGTAACTTGGCCGTGAAGAAGAAGAAAATAATCGAAGATTTCTTGGGAGATTTATCGACCTGTTGTGTATATATAGGTTTTTTTGAGGTCTACGAATGGGATGGGAGTTAGAGGTCCGATCAGAAGCCATAGAATTGAAGAAAGAAGACTTGCAGAGGTGTTCTCTGCTGCTGCTGAAGAAGGAGAAAACGAAGAACATTGGACATAAAGAGACAGTCGCAGTTGTGTTACACTAGAAAACTATCGTTCTTCTACAGTCTTAGAAGCTTGTAACAGTGACGTCTGTAACAACCTTACAGCGTTGCAAATCACTGTGTTACACAATTTCTTCAATAAAACACCTTTTTGAGCTATGGATTATTATTTTGTGCGTGTTTTTGATATGAGGAGCTAAACCCCAACAGTGGGATGATGGAGGAAGCCATATTTCATGCGTGTGGTAATTATATTTAATTCTTTCATGACTTTTTGCATGGATTATTAATTGTTTTATGGTTTTTATTGAACAGTTGTGATTTCAATTGATGGGTTATATTTAGGTTAAGTCTTTTGATATCCCATGCTTTAGATTTACAGTCGTAGCTTTTCAAAACTCTACCTTGGCAAAGAAACAAAGTCAATACTCTATTTGAGCTATAATTGTCTAGAATAAATATATGAATCGCATGAATGAATTTATTAGTGGAATCCTGAGTCTCGTAACATTAAATGAAATCAAAATTAAGTCTGAAATCAAAATCTTTAAAAAGTCCGAGCGAACGATACTTTACTTACCACTATAAAAACTACATCAATTTTTGGCGCCGCCGACGCGGACAAGTTTTTAGGGTTTTGGATTTATTTTATTCTTATTTTTTATTATTTTTGTTCTTTTTTATGTTTTTGGATATTTATCTTGTGTCTACAGGTTCTGGATCATAAAGAAAATTAAGCCAAAGAGTTTGGTGATTTCATAAAGACTTGGAGCTAAAGATTAAAGCAAAAAGAACAGAAAAGAATACAATTTTATTTTAGACAATTTTAGTTTAGGGTTTATTTATTTTCTTTTTTTTTTTAAAATAAAACTATATTAGGTTTTATTATTTTTGTAATTTTTCTTTTCTTTTTGGACTTTTGGACTTTGATACATTATTTTTTTATTATCCTACGGAAGGGTACTTTAAATATAAACTATTTGCAGATAAGGAGGACAATTACGATATTGTCTCTGCACCTTGGGTTTGTACACTTGACATCGGAGTCAGTGGCCCGAGGCGACTACAACCGATTCATCCCCCGTCTAGAACGGGAGGTAAGATTCTAAACACTCGCGAATCTCCTGTCAGCGAGTTACTGGACTCCTTCGTATGCATATATGTTGAGGACTGAATACAGACATTTATTTTTCTAGTAAAGGGCAAGGCCTGGCCATACAAGATAAGGGTTCGGATTTCATCACCGTTCTCTTCTTGCCCGCTTTAGGAACACGTAACCTACGCGAACCTAAGCCTAAAATTTTGACTAGAACGAGACCGATAGGGTAACGAGCTTAACAGGAAAGTCATTCGAAAAATATTGGTTGCTCTTTTAAGCATACTTCGAAGTTCTTGACGGTTTCTGTAAATTGAATGCGTGACTGCGCCGCCTTGTAATACCGGTGAGGCCTTGGGTATCAAAGCTCCACCGAGCTTCCCTCGCCTCTATTCAAATTACTTTAACTCGGATTGATTCCATAGGGGTTTGCTTAAATTGAAACGAATTCCCGTTCGAAGGATTAGAAGCTGGACTAGAAACAATCTAAGTGGAGCCATCATGCTTTTTGTTTGCTAGAAATCAATAGGTTTGATTTGGTTGAGTCGGCCTTGATCTGTGTTTGCTTACCCTTTCAATTTAGAAAATTTTATTGTATGCCTGAACGTAAAAGAGACGCACTAGGTAGATTTTTTAAAGAGAAACCTAGTAGTTCGAAGCGTCTCGATTACCTTAATCTAGAGAGTCCGACTTTTGAAGAGTCTGTTTTTGAACGTCCTTTGACTGAGGAGAGAATCCCTGTTGCTCCGATAGTGCCATAAATGGCAACTTTGAAAGATTTGTTGAATCCAACTAGGACTACTCGTCCCTCATGTATCAGGTTAGCTGAGACGGAAGCAACTTATGAACTTAAACTTGGGATCTTACAGCTGCTCCCAATCTTTTTAGGGAAAGAAAATGAAAACCCATATTTCCATGTTAGGGACTTTGAGGAAATTTGTAGTAGCCTCAGGATTATAAACTTAGATGATGATGCTTTGAAACTTAGGTTATTCTCCTTTTCCCTGAAAGATAAAGTTAAATCGCGGCTATATAGTTTGGCTTCCGGGTCAACCGAAACGTATGAACAACTTACATCTGCCTTTTTGAACAAGTTTTTCCCTAGGCACAAAACATCGTCTATTAGGACGCAAATCTGCACGTTTTCTCAACAGGAGGGAGAAACTTTGTATAGGTATTTGGAAAGGTTCAATGATTTATTAGCCCAATGTCCTCATCATGGTTTAGAGAATGTTATGTTAGTTCAGATCCTTTATGAGGGTTTAGATTATCCCACCACAACCATAGTAGAATCTATGTGTACTGGTGGATTTGAGAACCAAACAGTTGATGACGCGATGACATATTTGCATGAAGTCGCTGAAAAGATCCAATAATGGGAAAGTAGTAGGGGACCCCATAAAACAATTCTTCTCGGCATAGGAAACGTTAATAGGGTAGAAGGAGGCTATGAATCAGATGCCAAAATTGCTGCTATAGCGAAAAGGTTAGAAGCTTTAGAAGTGGGTAACACTAGTGGTAGATTGGAGCCTTTTGGGAAGGCCAGAATAATGAAGAAAGCCAATGCTCTATATAATAACACTAGGTTTGATAATCGTCAGAAGTTTGACCCATATTCAGAAACCTATAATCCTGGTTGGAGAACCATCCGAACTTTTCATGGTCTAAGGGCCAGAGTCAGGGTCAGTCTAATAATTCTAATGCTCCCCCAGGTTTTGGCTACACTAGGAATACATCAGGCCCAGAAAATAAAACGACTAGCTTAGAGGAATCTATTAAGATGTTAGCAAAAACTCAGGAAATGTTAGCACAGAGCCATGTTAGTTTTCAACAGGAAACCAAGCAGAATTTTCAAACTAATGCTCAGAGCCTTGCTAAGTTAGAACTTCAAGTCGGCCAAATAGCTAAGACCTTAAGTGAGAGAGATAATGGTAGGTTCCCTAGTCAGACTAATCCCAATCCTAGAGGAGTTCATGAAGTAGGTACAAAACCATCGAATCAATTGAATGCTATTAGAACCCTTAGGAGTGGTAGAATAGTAGACAATCAGGTAACCATGCCCGATAGTGAACATACTGTAGTTCACCCCTCAGACCACTAGCTAAGGAAACTGATAAAATTTCTGATGATGCCAACTCAGTTCCTGAGAGGTCTGATTCTATGCCTAGAGCCCCATTTCCTCCTCAGTACCAACAAAGAAGGAATCGAACTTTAATGACATATTGGAGGTTTTTAAGCAAGTTACCATAAACCTTCCTTTATTAGATGCAATTAGGCAAATTCCTGCTTATGCCAAGTTCCTTAAGGATATGTGTACGCGAAAGCGAAAACTTAGCGTCCATAAGAAAGCCTTTTTAGCTAGTCACGTAAGTTCAATCATTCAAACACCACAACTCCAAAGTACAAAGACCCAGGTTCTCCTACCATTGCTTGTACAATAGGTAACTTCCGGGTAGAAAAAGCTTTACTTGACTTAGGAGCCAGTGTGAACTACTACTGTACCATGTATACTTACAGCTAGGACTTGGTGAAATGAAACCTACTCAGATACACTGCAGTTAGCTGATAGGTCTGTTAAAATCCTCGAGGTGTTATCGAGGATGTCTTATTGAGGTCGACAAGTTTATTTATCCAGTGGATTTCGTGGTCCTAGATACCCAACCTGTCCCTGACCCAGAGAACCAGATACCTGTGATTTTAGGTCGCCCATTTTTAGCTACGTCTAATGCGATCATTAACTGTCGAAATGGTGTGATGAGTTTATCTTTTGGTAATATGACTATAGATGAACATTTTTAATGTCAGTAAGCTACCTCATGAGCTAGATGACACATGTGTTGAAGAGGTGAACATGATAGAAGCCTTAGTTCAGAGTCATTACCAAACATTTTGTCTGAAGACCCATTAGAAAGTTGTCTATCCCATTTTGGTTTAGATTTTGATGACGATAGCACTATTGAACAAGTGAATGCTCTATTAGATTCTACCCCTGTGTTAGACACTGATAGATGGAAAGCTAGGTTCGAACCGTTACCAGTTTCTGAGACTACCCTAATTCCTTCTTTAGAAGAGCCCCCAAAGTTGGACCTTAAACCACTACCCGATACTCTAAAGTATGTGTTTTTAGGCCCATCTGAGACTTTACCTGTGATTGTAGCTTCCGATTTGGATAGTGATCAGGAAAGTAGGCTAGTAAATGTACTTCAAGACAATAAGGAAGCTTTAGGGTGGACTATACAGACATTAAGGGTATAAGTCCTACTGTGTGTATGCATCAGATTCATTTAGAGGAAGACTCCAAACCTTCTAGGGAGATGCAACGTCGACTGAACCCTAACATGAAAGAGGTAGTTCGAAAAAGGTGCTTAAGTTGTTAGATGCGGGTATTATTTACCCAATTTCAGACAGTAAGTGGGTCAGCCCTGTTCAGGTTGTCCCCAAGAAATCAGGTATCACTGTAGTCCAGAATGATAATAATGAATTAATCCCAACCCGAGTGACCACGGGATGGCGTGTGTGTATTGACTATAGGAAATTGAACAAGGTCACAAGGAAGGATCACTTTCCCCTTCCTTTTATCGACCAAATGCTAGAGCGATTAGCTGGACATAGTCACTATTGCTTCTTAGATGGCTACTCCGGTTATAATCAGATCGTTATTGCCCCAGAAGACCAAGAGAAAACCACTTTTACCTGTCCCTTTGGTACCTTTGCGTATAGACGCATGCCTTTCGGGTTATGTAATGCCCCTGCGACTTTTCAGCGTTGTATGATGAGCATATTTTCTGATATGGTAGAACGGTTTTTAGAGGTCTTTATGGATGATTTTTCAGTGTTTGGTTCATCTTTTGATGAGTGCTTGCATCATTTGACATTAGTGTTGACTAGGTGTAAGGAAAAGAATTTAGTGCTTAATTGGGAAAAATGCCATTTCATGGTTGAATCAGGAATTGTCTTAGGGCACATCGTTTCTTCAAAGGGTATAGAGGTAGACAAAGCCAAAATTGACCTTATTAAGACTCTACAGGTCCCAAAAACCGTAAAAGATATTAGGTCATTCTTAGGGCATGCAGGTTTTTACCGTCGATTCATTAAGGATTTTAGCTTGATTTCTAGACCTCTTTGCAATTTGCTTGCAAAAGATGTTAAGTTTGTCTTTGATGATGCTTGCTTAAAGGCTTTTGATAAGCTTAAAACTTTACTCACTACTGCCCCGATAGTCCAGGCACCTAACTGGAACCTACCCTTTGAATTATGTGTGATGCTTCAGATTATGCTATAGGCGTTGTGCTAGGTCAGCGAGAAAACAAATTACTCCATGTGATTTACTATGCTAGCAAAACTCTGAATGATGCCCAAATGAACTATACAACTACCGAGAAGGAATTGCTAGCCATCGTGTTTGCCTTGGATAAGTTTAGATCCTATTTATTAGGTTCTAAGATCGTAATCTATACTGATCATGCTGCTTTGAAATACCTTTTGTCTAAGAAGGATACCAAACCTAGATTGATTAGATGGATCCTTTTGTTACAAGAATTTTGTCCAGACATTAGAGACAAAAAGGGTGCAGAGAATGTGGTAGCAGACCACTTGTCTAGGCTAGTTGTTAGTTCCCCTAATAATTCCCTTCCTATAAGGGATAGTTTTCCTGATGAACAATTGTTCTCTGTTTCCCAATCACCTTGGTATGCAAATATAATTATCTTGTTACTGGTCGAATGCCTCAACATTGGGGTAAGCAAGATCGTTCTAGGTTTTTAGCCGAGGTTAAGCATTTCTTTTGGGACGATCCTTATCTGTTTAAGTATTGTCCGGACCAGATTATTAGGAGATGTGTATCTGAGAGTGACCAGTCTAGTATTATCTCCTTTTGTCATGAACATGCATGTGGGGGTCATTTTAGTGCTAAGAAGACTGCTGCTAAGATTTTGCAGTGTGGATTTTACTGGCCTTCGTTGTTTAAAGATTCATAGTCCATAGTCATTGTGTTTCTTGTGAGCGTTGCCAGAAGTTAGGAACCATTTCCCGTAGAAATATGATGCCTTTGAACCCTATTTTAGTGATTGAGGTCTTTGATGTGTGGGGCATTGATTTTATGGGTCCATTTCCTATTTCGTTTGGTTATCTTTACATACTTGTCGCTGTAGACTATGTGTCTAAGTGGGTTGAGGCGGTTCCGTGTAAAACGAATGACCACAGGGTCGTAGTCCAGTTTTTGAAAGAGAATATACTTACACGTTTTGGTACGCCGCGAGCTATAATTAGTGATGGAGGTTCACACTTTTGTAATAGACCGTTTTCTTTTAATGAAACAATACGGTATTACCCATAAAGTAGCAACCCCATATCACCTCAGACTAGTGGTCAGGTAGAGGTTTCCAATAGGGAAATTAAACGTATTCTAGAGAAAACAGTTAATCCAAATAGGAAAGACTGGTCGTCGAGGCTTACTGATGCCTTATGGGCTTACCGTACTGCGTTTAAGACACCCATTGGAATGTCACCTTATCGTTTAGTGTTTGGAAGGCATGTCACCTGCCTGTTGAGTTAGAGCATCGAGCCTATTGGGCTATTAAGAACTTAAACTTTTCACTTGACAAGGCAGGAGCTCAAAGAACTCCATCAATGAGTTGGACGAGATTCGTAGAGATGCATACGATAGTGCTAAGGAGTATAAGAACAAAATGAAACTTGTGCATGATAGGAATATTTTACGAAAGTCATTTTCTCCAGGTCAAAAAGTTCTTCTGTATGACACTCGTTTGCATCTATTCCCCGGGAAGTTGCGCTCTCGGTGGACCGGTCCTTTTGTGGTCCGTACTGTTTTTCTCTCATGGCGCTGTTGAGATTGAGACACCAGATGGTAGTAGTTCTTCGAAGGTTAACGGTCAGCGATTGAAGCCCTTTTTAGAGCCTTTTCCTACAGGTGATGTTGAGGAGGTCCCTCTGGAGGACCCTGTTTACCTTGATTGACCATCGAGGCGATTTTGTATGTTGTATATTATTTTTGTAGGTTTTTGGTTACACTTCACCCAGGTACTATCTTTCCGACTTCTCTCTTTATTATTTCCTCATGTTACTTATATTTTTGGTACTGTTCTTTAATTAGAAACATTGAGGACAATGTTAGATTTAAGTTTGGGGGTGGGGTAGAACTTTTTGTTACCTTTTCGTTGCAATAAATAAACTCCAGAGCCTAGAAATTTATCCCTATTAAGGATGGCACTAACCAATCTAAGTGGATGGAAGCATTTTGGTTGTAGGAGTTGAGGAACCAATCTGACTAGATGGAAACATCTAAAGAGTCTATTCATAAAAGCACAGAGCTCAGGTGTTCGAAATAACATGAAAGTTTCACCATATCTCGTTGAGCCCTTTTCACTTCTGTTTTTATTTTGTTTTGTTTTTAAACTATGTTTCTCTAAGTGATTAGGTGGGGCTCACGATTCAAGTTGTTACCAATGCTAGGGTGAATTCGAGTGATTAAGACACAACAAAAAAATAAAAATAAAATTGAGACCAGACCATCAGACCAACCGGAATAAATTCAATAAAGTCGACCACGGGTACCCTTGTATATGCCAGTGTGTTGACCTAGAGTTAGGATTATAAATCACTGGTTCCATTGTATATGCCAGTGTGTTGATATTAGTCAGATTAGTATCTCAGTCCATTAGGATAGGTTCATTATGGCGGAGGACTTCAGAAAGATATGAGAAACACCGTTCACCTAGTAAACATCAAAACCATCTATATTTTTCTCTATATCCATCTTATTGATCTATCCATGTGATTAATTTTGACTCCGGATATTGATGTCCATAGTGCGATTATCTGAGTAGAGCTCTGTCACTTATATATGAATTTTAGTATGCTTGAGTGCAGACTCGTGTACAACAATTGGAATTTCGCATCAGGGTACTTCCTCCTGTAGTCAATAAGTATGCCAACCAAGGAGATTCTTTAGTGCCTTCCAAGGTTCTGCGTAGATAGCTAGGGTCTGGAGTATAAAGGTTTTGTGGGTATACCTCTGGTAAGCCCTCCGGAGACAACACTCTGCCACTAGGACCACCTAGGGGTTTAAAGGCTTGTTGCATACGCTAAATGCAACCGACGATGCCTGCGACAGTGAGTTAGGATTTTATTTTTATAGATTTAATTTGCTCGAGGACTAGCAAATTATAAGTTTGGGGGTATTTGATAGACGCATTTATGTGTCTATTTTGATCTCAATTGTATATATTGTTAGTGCTCGATTTGGTACTTATTTGGTTATTTTATGTCTTTGTAGGTGTTTTTGGAGAAATAAGCTTTTACGTAGAATTCGGCTCGAAAAGTGGTATTTGCGCTTGTGGGAGAAAATTACTAAAGGCACCCCTCATTTAAATAAGGGGCACCTCAATTACTAAGGGGCACTCAGTTGATAAGGGCCACCCTCTTTACTATTCACCACCAGCTACTATTGGCACATCGGAACAGGATAAGGGGAGGTCATCCCCTACCTTTTGAGTCTTGAAATTGGCGGGAAAGTTTGAGCTTAAACTGGCAGATTAGGGTTGGATTTTGGAGGGATTTCTGAAGAGATTTAATCAACGGAAATAGTTTGGATGGACAATAATAGGATAAACAGAGCTAATATAAGAGATTTGATGGTTTAAATTGGGCTGGATAGTTGGTCTCGACAACACTGTGGAATGAGTTTTCTCGGGTTTGAGTTTCTGGGAAAGATTTGGGATAAATTAACTCGGATTTTCTCACATATATGGTTCGGTTTGGGCTAGATCTATTGAAACAGGATGGGTAGGTATGTTAGAATCGAAAACAAAGGAAGATTTCCGCGACTTGGAGAAAACATGGAAGAAAGTTTCTACGTGATCTTTGTTTAATCATATTCTTGGAAGTTACGTAGGGGTTGTGGACAGTATAACTTCGACAATTCCATTCTAACAGGAAGGTTAAGATAAACAAGGTAACATAAGATGCAAAGAGAGTTTAGAAGGAAAGAAAATATCCGTAACTTGGCCGTGAAGAAGAAGAAAATAATCGAAGATTTCTTGGGAGATTTATCGACCTGTTGTGTATATATAGGCTTTTGTGAGGTCTACGAATGATATGGGAGTTAGAGGTCCGGTCAGAAGCCATAGAATCGAAGAAAGAAGACTTGCAGAGGTGTTCTCTGCTGCTGCTGAAGAAGGAGAAAACGAAGAACATTGGACCTACAGAGACAGTCGCAGTTGTGCTACACTAGAAAACTATCTTTCTTCTACAGTCTTAGAAGCTTGTAACAGTGACGTCTGTAACACCCTTACAGCGTTGCAAATCTCTGTGTTACACAATTTCTTCAATAAAACACCTTTTTGAGCTATGTATTATTATTTTGTGCGTGTTTTTGATATGAGGAGCTAAACCCCAACACTGGGATGATGGAGGAAGCCATATTTCATGCGTTTGGTAATTATATTTAATTCTTTCATGACTTTTTGCATGGATTATTAATTGTTTTATGGTTTTTATTGAACAGTTGTGATTTCAATTGATGGGTTATACTTAGATTAAGTCTTTTGATATCCCATGCTTTAGATTTACAGTCGTTGCTTTTCAAAACTCCACCTTGGCAAAGAAACAGAGTCAATACTCTATTTGAGCTATAATTGTATAGAATAAATATATGAATCACATGAATGAATTTATTGGTGGAATCCTGAGTCCCAATCTCTCGTAACATTAAGTGAAATCAAAATTAAGTCTGAAATCAAAATCTTTAAAAAGTCCGAGCGAACGATACTTTACTTACCACTGTAAAAACTACATCACCTACTTATTGAGACAAAAAGTCGTATGTTATATACAAACTTAGATTATACACATTTGGTATTTCGAGCCGAGTATACCTCGCCTATCTATATCTAGAAATATGTGTTGGTAAGCGTTTCGCTTCGACCATAATTATCTTTACCTAGTGACGTAAGTCATGATATGTTTCAATCACTTTGAAAATTGCTTTGACGAGAAATGGTGTAACAACTATATAACGTCCTCTAAGAATGTTTCAATTGTTGGAATGAGAGTTTATATTACATAACCAATAGTGGACATAAGTATTGTTGTGGAAACACATATGTGCATCAGTCCTATCCCTTGAACCATGGTTTGCAAACTTTGTTGATCAAGAGAAACCGGAAGAATAGATTGCTGCCAAGTCCGCGAACTCAGTCCGCGAACTGCCGAACTTCTCATCCCGATAAATTCTGCTGGAGTTGATAAAATTTTTACGTGAGTACCAGTCTGCGAACCCAGTCCGCGAACCGGCGGAAAGTCTTTGCCAAGATTTTCTGCTGGAGTTTGTAAACTCTGCCCGGTTGCTTAAGTCCGCGAACCTAGTGCGCGAACTTAAGAAGGTTATATATCTGAATATGATTTTTGAACTTAAACTTATAAATACTAAGGAATGCATTTTGCAAACCGTGGTTATAAAGTTCATGAACCTATTCGAGTGAATCAAATCATCTTTGCTTCAATTGTGTGTTGTGTAATACATAAGATTTCCTTGCAACTGAACAACTCTCTAACTAGTTCATTTGAGTCATTTGAACTAGTTATGGTGAAGAAGAATATGGTTGGTATGAAATACTCATATGGATAACCTTTTGGTTAACTATTATTGAACCAACAATGTACACATTTGGGTACGGTTAACAAACCTAGAAGCGTTCATTTCATTTGTGTCTAACAAGCTAAGTTTTCGATCTAACGATTGAGAAATATTATCTTGAATCTAAATCAGGTTTTCATCTAACGGTGGATATTGTTTGCTTTGTGACCAAGGCGAAACCCTGATTTGAAAGACTATATAAAGGGACATCTAGCAACTCTGCAAAACTAATCCCCACACTTCACGTGTGATACTAGTTTGCATGCTAGAGTCGTTTCTCCTTTAACCTTTAGTTTTCTTGTTCTAAAACCAGGTTAACGACTTAAAGACTTCATTGGGATTGTGAAGCCAAACCGATACTACTTTTATCGTAGTTGTGTGAACTGATCTTGCATCTTCTATCGTACGAGTATAATCAGATTGATTGGATTGAGATTAATATCTTCGATAGGCAAGATATAAAAAGTAGTCACAAACATCTTCGTCTCATTGTTTTTGATTCCGTAACATCTTGTTTCGCTACCATACGATTAAGATTGTTGTGAGGTGATTGATTTATCTAGGATGTTATTTGAAAATATAAGACCGGATTATCAATTGGTTCCTGTTCACCTTGACGGAACAAAAAATTTAGGTTTTTCTGTGGGAGACAAATTGATCCTTTGATAGACTTGTCTATGTGAGACGGATATTTTTATTATCAAAGCCTGCGATTTTGGGTCGTAACAACTCTTAGTTGTGGGAGAGATCAGCTAAGGGAATCAAGTGCGCAGTATCCTGCTGGGATCATAGGCGTAGGGAGTACAACTGTACCTTGGATCAATAGGAGACTGATTGGGGTTCAACTACAATCCAGTCCGAAGTTAGCTTGGAGTAGGCTAGTGTCTGTAGCGGCGTAATACAGTGTGTGTTCAATCTGGACTAGGTCCCGGGGTTTTTATGCATTTGCGGTTTCTTCGTTAACAAAATTTCTGGTGTCTGTGTTATTTCAGTTTCCGCATTATATTATTTTATCTTTATAATTGAAATAATACAGGTTGTGCGTTATATCGTCAATTAGAGTAATCCAACCTTTGGTTATTGATTGTCATCGATTGATCCTTGGATATTGGTCTTTGGCACCATCCAAGTTATTCCTTGTATTTGATTAGTACTCACAGTTTCTGTTTGAGGAAATCAAATCAAGTGATAGAGATATAAACTCGTTGATTTACTTTTAATTGATTGAGTCTTGTTGATTCTCTTAAAAGTATATTCGAGTTTGACCATACAGATTGCTAAGCGAAATATTGGGTGGTGTTGTTAGACCCCCGCTTTTTCAATGTGTTTCCAGGACTGGGGTTCCGGAAAGTTAGGAAGTTTCAGTAGGGCTTACATCTAATGAGGGGATCAGATTGCGGCCGATTGATATTTTTACCTATAATTGGGATAACAGTCGTGATGTGTGTTTGGATGTTACTAGGGTTCACCTTTCACTAGGGGAGGAGTTGATGCTTTCCAGCCTGGTTTAGCTTTGAGCAATGCTATTTCTCGGAAAAATAAGAAATATATGGATAAATTTTTGGCTCAAGGTTATGGTTTTGGCACCTGGCTATCACGACATTTGGTGATCTGAGGGATGACCTGGTTGATTTATTACGGAGATTACATAATCACCTATCTAGGTTTGACGTTAATTCTAGGAAATGTAATTTCTTTTTCCATAGATTAGGCATTGTTATTCATAAAGGAATTCGAGCCCAGCTTGTTGCTAGGGTTCCTTCCAATTTCTTGTTTACGAAAATTATTTAAGTTTTTTTTTTTAATAATTTATTATATAAAGGAAATATTTCTATCTATTGTAATTCTTTTCTTTCTTGTTTACTCATTTTATTTACATAAATCTATTCGAAAGCATGACCGAAAACATGTCTAAAAAAGAGGAAGATGACAAGCTTGCCAAAGTAATCACTGAAACCGCAAAAACTCATTTTACCCGAGTATTGGAGTAGGCTGAGTTCCATCTGAAAAGATGAGGGTACCCAAATACACCACAATGGTTTAAATATCAACCTACAAGTCTTATACCCTGTGTATGGACGAGGTCGATACAATACGACAACAAGATATTTACCTGACAATAGTTACGGTAATAAAACCAATCGGTTTACTTGACCATTATGATCAACATCAAGTAATTCGGTTTAACGCACAATAGTATCATTTACTTAATTATGATAACAATTATAATGCGGAAGTAAAGTAAATAACACACACAATATTCTGTTAACGAGAAAACCGCAAATACATAAAAATTCCGGGACCTAGTATAGTTTTGAATACTCTCAGAATTAAGACGTTATACAAAATCAAATGCCAACTTCGTATGGTTGAGACCAAGTAGACTACCTTTAGCTACTTAGTTTCCTCGGTATCCCTGCGTCTTCGACTTCTAGAGTCACGCACGTGAATCTCAAGATAGAGGTCACTATCTCAAGTTGCTTTACTCCTTTTGATTGTATTCCAAACAGCAAACAAGTGAAACTGTTTGGTGACCACTTCAATAATCTTAGGTGAAAGATGTATTGAGTTGTCGACAAAAGTTCTTCAGTTTAATCTGATAAAATCCTTTATCACGCAAGATCAATCTTAACCAGTAGCTTAGATTATGTTAGAGCATTGCTCGGTCAAACTCGCATGCGTTTCTATCTCAATCATGTTTGTCAATGTTAGTGATCAAAACTAGAAGTCTTGATTTCTAGTCTATTATAGCTAAGTCCTGGACTAGGATAGAAAGTGTAGTTGAGCTCAAGGACTTCATGGAGATTCATCATACAATTAGAAGAACTACTCAAGGAACCGGTGGAACTTCTCGACAAAAAGGTATTTGAAGACTTGAACTTATCTGTCACTCAAAAGTCTATCTACTCTATCTCTTACTCTTTGAGACAAGAAGTCGTACGCTATATATATAGACTTGGATTATACACATTTGGTATTTTGAGCCGAGTATACCTCTCCTATCTATATCTCGAAATATGTGTTGGTAAACTTTTCGCTTCTATCAAGTTTATCTTTACCATGTGACGAAAGTCATGATATGTTTCAATCATCTTGAAAATTGCTTTGACGAGAAATAGTGTAACAACTATATAACGTCCTTAAAGAATGTTTCAATGATTGAAATGAGAGTTTAGATTACATAACTAATGGTGGACATAAGCATTGTTGTGGAAATACATTTATGTATAAGTTCTATTCCTTGAATCAAAGTTTGCGAACTTTGTTGATCAAGAGAACCGGAAGAATGGCGTGAGCCAAGTCCGCGAACTCAGTCCACGAACTATCGAAGTTCTCAAACCCGAGAATTTCTGCTGGAGTTGACAAACTACTTGCGTGAAGCTAAGTCCGCGAACCCAGTCCGCGAACCAGAGAAATTCTCAAACCCGAGAATTTCTGCTGGAGTTTGTAACATCTGCCCGGTAAGTTAAGTCCGCGAACCTAGTCTGCGAACTTGAGAAGGTTATATATCTGAAGATGATTTCTGAACTTAAACTTAAAAAGACTAAGGAATGCAGTTTGCAAACCGTGGATATAAAAGTTCATGAACCGATTCGAGTGAATCAAATCATCTTTGCTTCAATTGTGTCTTGTGTAGTACATGAGATTTCCTTGCAATTGAAAAACTCTCTAACTAGTTCATTTGGAGTCATTTGAATTAGTTATGATGAAGAAGAACATGGTTGATATGAAATGTGTACTGATCTCAATACAAGGAGAAATGAATTACTTGGTAGCAAGCTACCTTCTCTCTGAAATCAGAGCCTGAGTTATCTTCCAAAAGTAAAATGGTTTTTCATTCATTAGCTTCTTCTTACATTATCATTGGGTATTTATTTTCCCACTCCTGGTTGACTTAATTCAATAGCCAGAATTACATCCATCTAACTTACATCTCTAGAATTAAAGCTAACCTTATACTAATTCAAAACAAGCCCCTACTTAACTTAGCATTTTTAGGGGCCACCCAAAAGGAATTAGGGGCCAACAATAAGACAAAATAGGGTCATCCAAACCTAAATTGAAGTCAGCCCTTATCTCGCATATTTCGTAATGGCAATATTTCCCTTCCACAATCGGTAGTTTACCTACAATTGGAAGTAAAGTGTATTACTTTAACCTCCGAATATACTCAATTTACGAGTTTTGGTACTACAATAGTCGGTAGTAAATTTAACTTCCGAATGTATATTGGCTCCAAAATGAGATTTTGCCAAAATTCTAAAATTTTCAAACTTTGGTACTACCATAATCGGTAGTAGAGTGTGTTACTTAACCTCCGAATATACTCAATTTTCGAATTTTAGTACTACCATAATCGGTAGTAAATTTAACTTCCGAATGCATATTGGCCTCAAAATGAGATTTTGCCAAAATTCTAAAATTTTCGAATTTTGGTACTACCATAATCGGTAGTAAAGTGTGTTACTTTAACCTCCAAATATACTCAATTTTCGAATTTTGGTACTACCACAATCGGTAGTAAATTATGTTAATATGTGATGCTTATTATCTACCGATTGTGTTCATGTCCCCAAATTCAAAATTTCAAAACTTCAAAACTTAATAAAATTTTGAAATTTTCTACTTTCACAAGCGGTAGTTAATAGTGTCCATTATCTACCGATTGTGCTTAACTTTTAGTACAGAGAAATTGAATTTTTTGAATCAAGAATATTCGGTAGATAACGATCAATTTCCCTACCGATTATGGTTGATGTTCTTAAGAAATGAAGAACATCAACCATAATCGGTAGGTAAAGTATATTATTATCTACCGATTATGTTTCTGCTACTGTAAATCCAAGAACATCAACCATAATCGGTAGGTAAAATAGATTTTTATCTACCGATTATGCTTCTGCTAATGTAAATCCAAGAAAATTTTCGGATCAAATTTTGGATTTCAAGTAATCAAATCCTAATTTTGAATCACAACTACTATCATCTATTCGTTTTATTTGTTTACCTCCTTTTTTTTTGATGTTCTAAGTTTCAAACTTTAAGGTTACTAAATTTTGGGATTTAATTTTAAACAATCAATCACAACATTTGTTTGATCGACGATTTTTGTTTTCAATCAAAATTAAAATGATGAAAAAAATTCAATATGTAGAAAAAAGAAGAAGAGGAATGATATGATTATGAAAATAAAGGATATAGGTTTAGATTTAGCATAAAGGTGGAGGAAAATATAGACAATTTCCTATTTTTAAGACACCCCCTAACCCGCTTCAATGGATGGGAATAAAAAGGTGGTCCCTAATTCCTTTTGAGTGGCCCCTAGAATTGCTAGTCTACTTAAGACACAAGCCCACTAATAATTCAATTTACAATTTAATAGTTCCTGCATCCCATTACATGAGCCCAGTACTCCAAGTAAGTACATGGCATTGCCTCCCCCATTTAAGCATCCTTGTCCTCAAGGATGAAATCTGGAAATTGAGCTTGTATATGAGCTTTGTCCTCCCATGTTGCATCTTCGGGAGTGGAGTTAGATCACTGGATCAAAACCTGAGGTACTGATAAGCCACCACGCAGTGTCAATCTGTGTTGTAAGAGGGCTTCTGGTTCAATGAAAAAATGTCCATTATGATCAACAAGAGGCAATTGTGGCAAGGTTGCTGCAGTAAGACCAATTTTCCTCTTGAGATGGGAGACATGAAAGATGGAATGAATGCGAAAACCCACTGGTATCTTTAACTTGTAAGCAACAGGACCAATGCGCTGAAGTATCTCAAATGGCCCAAAATACTTGAAAGAAAGCTTGAAGTTCTTCCGAATAGCAACTGAATTCTGTCTATAGGGCTGTAGTTTCAGAAATACCTTATCACCTAAAGAAAATTCTTTGTCTGACCGTTTTTTGTCTGCGAAGAACTTCATTCTGCTCTGAGCTTTCGACAAATCATTCTTGAGTAGTTGGAGCATAACATCCCTCTCATTCAAGTATTCCTCCACATTAGCCACATAAGTAGGTGTAGGAATTGGGAAAACCAAATGAGGTGGATGATATCCATATAAAGCTTGAAAAGGTGACATTTTGAGGTTGGTATGGTAATTGGGATTAAACCAATACTATGCTAATGCTGACCACTGAGCCCAATGCTTAGGTTGAGACCCTGTCATGCAACGTAAATATTGTTCGACACATGCATTTGCCCTTTCAGTTTGACCATCTGTTTGAGGATGGTAAGCTGAGCTCATTTTCAGGGTGGTTCCTAGAAACTTAAACAATGCTTGCCAAAACTGACTGATAAAATTTTTGTCTCTGTCACTGATAATAGTATTAGGTAGACCATGGAGCTTAAAAATGTGTGAGAAGAATTATTTAGCAACTGTGATAGCAGTGAAGGGGTGGCTAAGTGGAATAAAATGGTTATACTTAGTTAAGCGATCTACCACTAATAGAATGACATTTTTACGAAAGGACATAGGAAAACCTTCGATGAAATCCATAGAAATGTCCTTCCATACTCTGTCAGGAATTGGAAGAGGTTGCAGAAGACCTCCTGGAAAGGATTGTTCACCTTTATTGCACTGGCAGATGTCGCAAGTAGACACATATTGAATGATGTCTTGTTTCAGTCGAGGCCAAAAGAAGTGTGCCTTGGCTCTGTTATAAGTACCTACAATGCCAGAATGGCCACCAACTGCAGATGAGTGGACTGAATGTAGAATAGAGAAGCGAATGTCATTACCTGAACCAATATACAATCTATGCTTGTATCTCAAAATGCCATGTTGGTATGTAAAATTAGGTAAAGCTGGAGAGACAAGTAGCTTCTGAATAAGCTGTTGTGCCACCTCATCTGAAGTATAACTGGAAATAACATCAGTTGTCTATTGGGGTTGAGAGAGAGACAATGCAGAGCAAGAAGCATGTGGAACTCGATAAAGGACATTGATGTGATTTTCAATGTTGTTGTAGTAATAGGTTCGTTGAGACTTGTGAAAGCGGATTTTTAGACTTAATTTTTATAAAAATAAAAATAGCAAACTAAATTAAAAAGATGTTGTGAAAATTAGGGAGAGAATGGGGCTAGGATTCCACCATTGGTCGATATTAGTGATTTAATAAAAAAATAATTATGCAACTCAACATTTAAATTGATTCTAATAGTATTGCCTAGACATGTAGATTTCCAATAGAATAGATGTTAATCCAAGCATAGAATATCAAAACCCTAAAGCAAGCATATTCTATCAAGAGAAAATACACCTAACTAATCAAAATCATATAAACAATTTTTAGCTCAATGCAAAAATCATAATTGAGTTGTTGTAATTAATTAATGGAAATATATCACTTTTACCGAAACAACGGCTTCCTCCATAGCCCCAAGGATTGGGTTTAGCTCCTCATTATTACAAAGAAAACTAAATAGAAGAAATAAAAGAAAATTGTGAAACTGGCTACCGGCTCACCGGCTCTCCCTTGATTGTGCTCTCTTGCTCTCTATTTATACACACAAACCCATTAATCAAATATATTCTTCCATAACTCCAAAATCTTCTTCTTTTTAATTAAAAATATCTTCAACAATTTTTCTTCTTCTTTATATTCTCTAAATTTCGTTATTATACCCAAATCTTCTTTAATTCGCAGAATCAAATCCAAGAGAAAATCCTCTAAGATATCTTTCATGTTTAATAGAAGATAACTTCATTTTTTTTCAAAACTCTGGTAATTAATACTCATAGATTTCTTGTTTATAAGGAAGAAGATACTATTGTCTTAAAAATTGTAAATCCTTTACTGTTGAAACCCAAATTTCTCGCCAGTATTCTGTTTGAAAATGAAGAAGAAGGTGGTGCCTCTATCCAAAGTGCAAGTGCCTTTATTAATTTTCTCAGAGATGTGCAAGCATCAGTATTCGAGCAACTTTTTCCACACAAGTGTATTTCCCAAAAACACCTACACAAACATAAAAACACCATAATAAGTACAAAATCAAGCAATAACAATAGAGACACTGAGGACAATTCAGACACAAAAATGTGTCTATAAAATACCCCCAAACTTATTATTTGCTAGTCCTCGATCAAATCTAGAAAAATGACTACACTTAGCACGTGCAGCAAGCCGTTAAACCACTAGGTGGCCCTAGTGTCGGAGTGTTGTCTCCGGAGGGTTTACCAGAGGTGTACCCACAAAACCTTTACTCCAGACCCTAGCTATCTACGCAGAACCTTGGAAGGCACTAAATAATCTCCTTGGTTGGCATACTCTCATTGACTACAGGAGGAAGTAATCTGATGCGAAATTCCAATTGTTGTACACGAGTTTGCACTCAGCATACTAAAATTCATATATAAGTGACAGAGCTCTACTCATATAGTTTCTGTACATCATAACCGGAGTCAACCAATCACATGGAAAGATTAAGAAGATGGATAAAGAGATGGTTAAAAGTGAACGGTGTTTCCCATATATGTCTGAAGGCCTCTGCCAAGGTGAACCTATCCTAATGGATTGAGATACCGGTCTGACTAATATCAACATAACTGGCATATACAAGGGGACCAGTGGGACCAGTGGTCGATAAACCTAACTCTAGGTCAACACAACTGGCATATACAAGGGCACCAGTGGTCGACTTTATTGAATTTATTCCGGTTGGTCTTATGGTCTGGTCTCTTTTTTTTTGTATCTCAATCACTCTATTCCACCCTAGCAAAGGTAACAACTTGAATCGTGTGCCCCACCAAATCACTTAAAAAAACAGAAGGATTAGGATTCAACGATATATGGCGAAACTATCATTTTTTTAATTCTAACACCTGAGCTCTGTGCTTTTATGAATAGACTCTTTTCCATCTAATCAGATTGGTTCCTCAACTCCTACAACCAAGATGTTCCCATCCACTTAGATTGGTTAGTGCCAACCTTAATAAGCATAAATTTCTAGGCTCTGGAGTTTATTTATTGCAGCTAAAAGTTTCTCACATACCCCCAAACTTAAATCTAACATTGTCCTCAATGTTCTAAAGATAAAATTAAAAACATGAACAAGGAGAAACTGTTACCACTTGAAGCAAAAGAGTTAAGGAAAGATATTACCGTGTTGCATGAGCATGGGTTACCTCCCAGGAAGTGCTAAATTTAAAGTCTTCAGCCAGACTAAGAAAGGATTAGTCACCACGAAGAATCATATACCAGCATCCGGAATAATTGCGGGTCATCTGAATCAAAAAGTATTACCCAAACGAAGAGAAAATCGCAACAGACCATGAAGATACCGAACATACCCTTACTTAACTTTAAGATAACAATATCTAGTTGTGGTTCAGGTTCGGGTCCTATAACTGGGTCTAGATAAAAGGTGTTCATCGGCTTGACTTCCTCAAAGGCAGGATCCTGAAGGTCAGGTTGTAGAGTCTGGAAATACTCAACTAAGAATTTAGAAGCACATAAAAGTAACCTGAATAACTGGGGATCCTCTAAGTCAATCAAATTTGACTTACACAGCTGACCATAATGAACGTGGTGGTCTTCCTTAAACAAATGTGTCGACCCTAATCTCCTAAAGTAATTAGGTTTAGTCTCAAAACTCAATAATTGACACATCTGAAACTTATACATTCCCACAATTGGTTAAAAAATATTTGGTGGGAAAACAAAGTCAATTTGGGTACTATCGCCCAGGTAAACCACATCAACCAGAGGATGGGTTTCTAACAACTGAACTTCTTCCTGGACATTATTAGGTCCAGGAGATCTAGTATGAAGGTATTCTGGCACAATGGTTGAGGCACATATATCCCAAGTGAGGGACCTTTCTGAGAGTTAAAGGTAAGACACTAGGAAAGTGATAATCACCCCCAAACTTAGAGTTTTCAGTGTCTCTAAATAGACTAGTCACAATCTCCCTAATTTCTAGATCATCAGATTATTGAAAATGGTCAATTGATTCTTCTAAATTACAATCTGCATCCTCACTTATCTCTACGAGTTTATCTTCTTCTAAGACTAGCGTTTTTAACTCGCTAGACTCTAAAACAATATTCTCAGGGTAAACTCTTTCCTCTAAACCATTATTGGCTTCGCAAAAAGGAGATACCACATCGTCTAAAACGGGGATACTTCTAGTCAAATCCTCGTCCTTTTGAATAGGTGAATAATTACTAAAATTATTTGGATTTGAACTAGAAATAATATTATTATTGTAAAGCTCAATTGAAGTAACAAATTCCTGATCACTATGCCTATATGTGTCTGATTCTTCATCAACACTATCCTCATCATGATCATCATTATAATAATATGAAAATGGTTGAACCTCATCTAAACTAGTAGTGTTACCAATTCCAACCTCGTCATCTTGATTATGTGAATAAAAACTATCCTTACTTTCAAGGGTGGTATTGGGAACACTATATTGGAAGTTAAGACTATCTTGAGCAAATTTTTCCATAATCCTATTTGTACTCTCATTAAACTGCTTGAGGAACTCTTCTAGAGACATCTTAGTTGACTGCTCTATGGACTCTTCTGGAAGCGGAATATTATAAGTCTCTTTCATAAATAAGTGAAACTTATGTGTTGACTCATTGAAACTCTTAAGAGACTCTTCTAGAGAAATATGAGGATCGTTTTACTCGTATGACCTGTGGGTGTGTGAATAGTAATTAGGCTCATCATGGTATGACCCATAACCTTCAAAAGGAGGATGTTCCCAACCACTATTCACACTATGGTCAAAGTAGTAAAGTCCATTTTGTTCAGTTGGATATTCATTGTATTGGCTATTGTACCAGTTTGACATTCTCAAAATAAACCCACTGACAAGGCTGACTCTACCACAACAAACTTACTGATTTCTAGCAAACAAAAAGCATGATGGCTCCACTTAGATTGTTTCTAGACCAGCTTCTAATCCTTCGAAAGGGAATTCGTTATAATTTAAGCAAACCTCTATGGAATCAATCCGAGTTAAAGTAAGTTGAATAGAGGCGAGGGAAGCTCGGTGGAGCTTTGATACCCAAGGCCTCACCGGTATTACAAGGCTTCGCAGTCACGCATTCAAGTTACAGAAACCGTCAAGAACTTCGAAGTATGCTTAAAAGAGTAACCAATATTTTTCGAATGACTTTCCTGTCAAGCTCGTTACCTTATCGGTCTCGTTCTAGTCAAAATTTTAGGCTTAGGTTCGCGTTTGGTGTCGTTTTCCTAAGGCGGGCAAGAAGAAAACGGTGATAAATTCCGAACCCTTATCTTGTATGGCCAGTCCTTGCCCTTTACTAGGAAATTAAAGCAGCCGTTTTCAAGTCCTCAACATATATGCATACGAAGGAAGACAGTAACTCGCTGATAGGGGATTCGCGAGTGTTTCGACAAACTTACCTCCCGTACCAGACGGGGGATGAAACTTTGTAGTCGACTCGGGCCACGACTCCTATGTCATGTACGAACCCGAGGGGCCGAGACGATATCGTAATCGTCGTCCTTCTCTGCAAATATTTTATATTTAAACTACCCTTCCGTAGGGTTTAAAAATAATGTCCCAAAATTTAAAGTCCAAAGTCCAAAAAAAATAAAGTGCAAAAGAAAAAAAAAAGTCAAAAAAAAAAATCTAAAAAAAAATAAAAATGTCTCTCTTTTTTTTTTCTCTCTTTTTTTATAAAATAAAAAAGATCTTCTTCTTTCGCTCCTTTCGCTTTGCCTTTTACTCCAAGTCTTTAAGTATTCACTAAAAGCTTTAGCAAAAATTTTTTCGCTCCAAATTCCAAAATCTGAAAGGAAAAGACAAAAATCCAAAAACATAAAGAAGAACAAATAAAATAAAAACCAAAAAAAAAATCTGAAAACTCTAGCCTAAAAGACAAGTCCTCGTCGACGGCGCCAAAAATTGATGTATTTTCAAAGTTGTTGTAGTAATAGGTTCGTTGAGACTTGTGAAAGCGGATTTTTAGACTTAATTTTTATAAATAAAAATAAAAAACTAAATTAAAAAGATGTTGTGAAAATTATGGAGAGAATGGGGCTAAGATTCCACCATTGGTCGATATTAGTGATTTAATAAAACAATAATTATGCAACTCAACATTTAAATTTATTCTAATAGTATTGCCTAAACATGTAGATTTCCAAAAGAATAGATGTTAATCCAAGCATAGAATATCAAAACCCTAAAGCAAGCATATTCTATCAAGAGAAAATACACCTAACTAATCAAAATCATATAAACAATTTTCAGTTCAATGCAAAAATCATAATAGAGTTGTTGTAATTAATTAATGGAAATATATCACTTTTACCGAAACAACGGCTTCCTCCATAGCCCCAAGGATTGGGTTCAGCTCCTCATTATTACAAAGAAAACTAAATATAATAAATAAAAGAAAATTGTGAAACTGGCTACCGGCTCACCGGCTCTCCCTTGATTGTGCTCTCTTACTCTCTATTTATACACACAAACCCATTAATCAAATATATTCTTCCATAACTCCAAAATTTTCTTCTTTTTTAATTAAAAATATCTTCAATAATTTTTCTTCTTCTTTATATTCTCTAAATTTCTTTATTATACCCAAATGTTCTTTAATTCACAGAATCAAATCTAAGAGAAAATCCTCTAAGATATCTTTCATGTTTAATAGGAGATAACTTCTTTTTTTTCAAAACTCCGGTAATTAATACTCATAGATTTCTTGTTTATAAGGAAGAAGATACTATTGTCTTAAAAATTGTAAATCCTTTACTGTTGAAACCCAAATTTCTCGCCAATATTCTGTTTGAAAATGAAGAAGAAGGTGGTGTCCCTATCCAAAGTGCAGGTGCCTTTATTAATTTTCTCAGAGAGGTGCAAGCATCACTATTCGAGCAACTTTTTTCACACAAGTGTATTTCTCCAAAAACACATACACAAACATAAAAACACCATAATAACTACAAAATCAAGCACTAACAATAGAGATACTGAGGACAATTCAGACACAAAAATGTGTCTATCATGCATCAGCCACTGTATTATTATGTCCTTTCTTATACATGATGACATAGTCAAATCCCATTAGTTTAACTAGCCATTTTTGCTGTAGAGCTGAAGAGAGTTTCTGATCCATCAAGCATTTTAAGCTTTGATGGTCTGTGTTAATGACAAACTGACTGTGGCTGAGGTAGTATTTCCATTTCTGAACTGCCATTACTATGGCTAAAAATTCCTTTTCGTAAGTAGATAAAGCAAGTTCCTTAGGTCCCAATGGCCTACTGAAAAATGCAATTGTTTGTTCTCTTGTGGAAGGACAACACCTACACCTCTTGAGCATGCATCAGTTTCTAGTGTCAAAGGTTTGGTGAAATCTGGTAAAGCTAGAACCGGTGCTTGAGTCATGGCTGACTTGATAGAAAAGAATGTTGTCAATGCATCAGTAGTCCAAAAGAATAAATCCTTTTTCAACATATCTGTGAGTGGTTTGCAGACAGTGCCATACCGCTTGATGGACTTGCGATAGTAACCAGTCAGTCCTAAGAAACCACGTAATTGCTTCAAATTCTGTGGTTGAGGCCAATTGATCATAGCTTCAGCTTTAGCAGGGTCTGCAGCTACTCCACTGCCAGTGATCAAGTGTCCCAAATACTCCAGTTGAGGTTGAGCAAAAGCACATTTGGAAAACTTAGCATATAGTGAATGTTGATGTAGCAATGTAAAAACTTGTTGAAGATGTTGAAGGTGATCTGCCAGAGATGAGCTGTAAACAAGAATATCGTCGAAGAAGACCAGAACAAACTTACGAAGAAAAGGCTGAAAATTTTTATTCATCAATGCCTGAAAGGTGGATGGTGCACTGGTGAGGCCGAATGGTATAACTCGAAACTCGTAATGTCCATGATGAGTGCAAAAAGCTGTTTTGTGAATATCTGGTGGGTGAATTAAAATCTGATGGCAACCCGACAGTAGATCAATTTTGGTAAATATGATAGCTCTATTCAATTCATCTAACAACTCATCAATTAAGGGAATATGAAATTTATCCTTCACTATGATATCATTGAGTTTGCGATAATCCACGCAAAAACGCCATGTACCGTCTTTTTTCTTAACCAACAAAATAGGTGATGCAAAAGGGCTATGACTCTTCTGAATTAGCCCTGCAAAAAGCATTTCGTGCACTAGCTTTTCAACTACAGTTTTATGAATAAAGGGACACTTATATGGTCTTTGGGAAGTAGGAATGAAATTAGGCTTAAGTGGTATTTTATGATCCAAAGGCCTAGAAGGTGGTAGTTGAGTTGGCTTAGAAAAAATATCAGAAAAAGAATCAAGTAATGTAGACACTTCATTAGGGATTTGATGCACTGGAGTAGCAGTAATGTGAAAGAACTGACCAATTAAAGTTGGTGCCTTACTTTTAATGAACTTCTTAAATGCAGTAGCATAAAGAAGACTGAGAGAAGGTTTAGAAGATCTGCCTTGCAGTGTAATTTTGCGTCCATCATGAACAAAGGAAATTGTGAGTTTATTAAAATTAAAAAGACATCACCTATTTGGCGTAACCAGTCTGCCCCAAGCACCATGTCACAACCACCTAGAGGAAGAGCACGTAAGTCAGCTGAAAATGTGTACCCTTGCATTTCTCATTGTAAGTTTCTACAGATACCTTTGTTGATGGTGCTATCGCCATTGGAAACAGTCACAAGCATATGACCTGTTGGAGATATGTGAACACCAAACTTATCAGAAATCCGAGTGTCAATGAAGCTATGGGTACTATATGTGTCGATCAACACCATGATAGGATGATTGTTGATGGATCCCGAAATACGAATAGTATCATGGACAGAGTGGCCTGTCAAGGAATGCAATGAAATCTCCATAGTAGTGTCAAAACTAGAGGGAGAGTCTGCCATAGGTTCCTCAGGTGAAGCATCACCTTGATCATTGAATTATTCTTCATTAGCAACAAGCATGAATAGCTGCTGAGTCTTACAAATGCGACCCACTATATAGAACTCATCGCAATTATAGCAAGGACCTTTGTCTCTGCGAATCTTCATTTGTTGAGGGGTAAGTTTCTTAATAGGTGGAAGAGGTGGGTCATTTTTTGTAGGTATAGGGTGATGAGTAATGAAAGATGGTGGAGATGAAGTAAATGGTTTCTGAAACGTATTAGTGGAAGAGAAAAATGGTTTAGATATAGATGGGTTTGGAGGAATGGAAATGGGTGATGGAAAGAATGGCCGAGAAGGGTTTTTGATAGGTTTAGAATAACTCATAAGTGAAGCTTGTTGCATTCTGGCTAAGTAAAAAGCTCTAGAAGTATCCTCTGGCTTAAACATTTGAACAATAGTACGAATTTCATCCTTTAAACCACTAATAAAACTGAGTGTATAAAAAGAATCAGGTAACGTTGGGTTATTAGCTACCATATAGGCTTTGAAATGTTCAAATCTGTCATAATAATCCTCAACAGTAGTGAGCTGAGAGAGCTTGTTCAAACTG
Source organism: Papaver somniferum (assembly GCF_003573695.1). NCBI lineage: Eukaryota > Viridiplantae > Streptophyta > Magnoliopsida > Ranunculales > Papaveraceae > Papaver > Papaver somniferum. Next base: position 110,590,454 of record NC_039368.1, read on the forward strand.
CCAACATAATTATCAATTGCTACATCCTCAAATTGAAGACACAGATCATGAACAAAAGTATCCCAAGACATATCATGTTTACCTTGTTGATAATTTAAAAACCATGGATCTACTTTTGAATCAAAATGAATTGCATCCATATCAACTTTATCTGAATCAGCAAAATTATGAAAAGCAAAATATCTCTCACATTTTTGAACCCAACCCCTTGGATTAGTTCCATCGAAACGTGGAAAATCAACTTTGGGTGTTCTAGAAAACTTGTTAGGAGTAAATTTGATTACCTCATGATTTTCTTTAACTCCTTTTATTGGATCACCTTTAGATCCAGAAGATGCACCAGGATCTATAGTTGTCTCAATTTGTTCTTCAGCTGATGGAGGACGAAGAGATTGTATAGATTCGAAGATACGATCGAATTTATCATTTGATTCAGCACGACAATCAACTACCTCTGTAGTTAGAATTTGTAATTGATTTCGAATTTCTTGAATAACAGAAGAATTTTCCTGAGCAAGTGTATGAACACTGCTAACAGTAATTTTCTCTCCCACTGTCATGATTGAGGTCCCAGAATGGAGTCTGATACCAATTGTACAGATCTCAGTACAAGGAGGAATGAATTACTTGGTAGCAAGCTACCTTCTCTCTGAAATCAGAGCCTGAGTTATCTTCCAAAAGGAAAATGGTTTTTCATTCATTAGCTTCTTCTTACATTATCATTGGATATTTATTTGCCCACTCGTGGTTGACTTAATTCAATAGCCAGGATTACATCCATCTAACTCATATCTCTAGAGTTAAAGATAACCTTATACTAATTCAAAACAAGCCCCTACTTAAAAAACAAGCCCACTAATAATTCAGTTTACAATTTAATAGTTCCTGCAGCCCATTACATGAGCCCAGTACTCCAAGTAAGTACATGACAAAATGCTCATATAGCTAACCTTTTGGTTAACTATTGTTGAACCAACAAGTGCATACGTTTGGGTACGGTAACAAACCTAGAAGCGTGCATTGTCAAGTGTATATAACAAGTTAAGTTTTCGATCTAACGGTTGAGAAATATTAGCTTGAATCTAAATCAGGTTTTCATCTAACAGTGGATATTGATTGCTTTGTTACCAAGGTAACCTAATTGCAAACCCTGATTTGAAAGACTATATAAAGGAGATATCTAGTATTGTGAAAAACTAATCTCCACACCCTACGTGTGATACTATTTTGCATATTAGAGTCGGTTCTCCTTTAACCTTTGGTTTTCTTCTTCTAAAACCAGGTTAATGACTTAAAGACTTCATTGGGATTGTGAAGCCAGGACGATACTACTTTTATCGTAGTTGTGTGATCTGATCTTGCATCTTCTATCGCATGAGTACAATCAGATTGATTGGCTTGAGATTGATATCTCCGATAGGTAAGATATAAAAAGTAATCACAAACATCTTCGTCTCATTGTTTGTGATTCCGCAAGATCTTGCTTCGCTACCGTACGATTAAGATTGTTGTGAGGTGATTGATAACTCTAGTCTGTTCTTCGGGAATATAAGACCGTATTATCAATTGGTTCCTGTGCACCTTGATTATTATCAAAATATGGAACAAAACCTTTAGGGTTTATCTGTGGGAGACAGATTGATCCTTTGATAGACTTGTCTGTGGGAGAAAATTTTGTTTATTGTCAAAGCCTGCGATTTTGGGTCATAGAAATTCTTAGTTGTGGGTGAGATCAGCTAAGGGAATCAAACGCGCAGTATCCTGCTGGGATCAGAGGCGTAAGGAGTACAACTGTACCTTGGATCAGTGGGAGACTGATTGGGGTTCAACTACAGTCCAGTCCGAAGTTAGCTCTGAGTAGGCTAGTGTCTGTAGCGGCTTCATACAATGTGTGTTCAATCTGGACTAGGTCCCGGGGTTTTTCTGCATTTGCGGTTTCCTCGTTGACAAAATTTCTGGTGTCTGTGTTATTTTTATTTACACATTATATTGTTTTATATTTATAATTGAAATAATACAGGTTGTGCGTTAGATCATCAATTAGAGTAATCCACCCTTTGGTTGTTGATTGTCATTGATTGATCCTTGGATATTGGTCTTTGGTACCGTCCAAGTTATTCCTTGCATTTGATTAGAACTCGTAGTTCCTGCTTGAGTAAATCAAATCAAGAGAGAGATATAAACTCGTTGATATACTTTTAATTGATTGAATCTTGTTGATTCTCTTAAAAGTATATTCGAGTTAGTCCATACAGATTGCTAAGCGAAATATTGGGTGGTATTGTTAGACCCCCATTTTTTCAGATTCAAATTCACAACTATCAGATTCGGATACTTAAGAGTACCACCAAATGATAGTTGCCGATAAACACGAATTTCTGATTAGATAAATTTAATCTAAGCCGGATCCCAGATGATCAATATATATGCACAAATTCACTAGATATGAAAACTAATAAGAAAATCTTATTCGTATTCAAATATTCAATTGCATTCTTAATAACATGCACACCACAAACTTGAATTAATTGTGATCAATCACGTAAAAAGTGGAGTCTGTCAACAATGGATTATCACAAGATGTCTTTAGATCCAGCAATAGTTCTAAAGATCCCGTCGATACTCTGACCCAGTTTGAGTGACCCTTATGTTAGGAGAAAAGGATCTCAAGAATAATCAAACTAGGTGCAATCAAAGTTTCAACAACCATTAGTAAATAAAATCAATAACAAAAAACTAAAATAATAATACAATTATCTGTGTTAGAGCATATCTCGGTTGAACCCACCAAGTGTTGGTATGTCAAGTTTGTTTGTCATATTTTAGTGAATCAAAACTCATGTTAAGAGTCGCTTGATTATGTACTAGAGTCAACTTCGTATAGGTTAGCTTGAAAGTATTAGGATAATGAGACTTTACAAGTATTGCGAAGACTTGAATATGTGAAGAAGCAAGGAGCTACAACGACAACATCATTCTTCCACTTGAGGTTAGTGATATTTGACTTGAACTGATTCATTCCCTAATGTATCTTTCAAGTCGTGCATATTGAAAACAAAACTGTGAAGCATGATTGAACTCTAGATAGACATAGTATTAAGGAATACAATACGAGCTTTACTGCTTAACCATTAAACTTTGTAGATAAGACATCACCATAATCATTTAAATGCTATTGTGATTATGTATGGGTATGAGGTGAGGATTTCATCTTAGGAAACAATGTTTACATGTGTTCTAAGGAAGTAAATTCAAGAACTTGGTTTGTGAATCGAAAAGGAAATCGCCATGTGTTATCGGTATTTTTATTCATTGCATATCTTTTGAACAACCAATATGTGTGATTAGTATAACCGTTCATGACTTATTTGTGTTCTTGGTAAAACTATTCACAAATACCTGACTTATGTATTGGTATGACTTTTATTAGTGAAACCGATCTTAAGTAATCACCTGAGATGGTATGATCGAGTTTGTGATTTTATGTCTGTCCAAATCTGGGAAAAGGAGAACCGATCCTAGTAAGACGTGCAGTACATCACAAAGGGGAATCGATCCTTGTATGAGGTGCAGCAGGTTTATAGCAGAAAAGGGAACCGATCCTATGGACACGTGCAACACGTTTTTAGGCAAAGGGGAACCGATCCTATGGACATGTGCAACACATATAAGTTAGATAACATATATATGTGGGGAACCAATCCTAGTACCTAGTCAACCGAATTTTGGAAAGATAGTGTGACTAAGCACAATACTCACATGGAAGGTAGAACCGAAACTTGTTTTGGTAGAACCGTTACACCCATGATTTGTGATTGAGTGTTCTTGATCAATCACATAGTTCTTGAAATTCAGACGAACCAATTATAAACTTGTTTGGAAGTGTGCCAAATCGGTTTCAAGGTTGTAAGTATGAAAGAGGACTTACAAAGTAAGTATGTCGACATACTTTGAACACGTGATGTGAATGTTTATATTTAATTGTTAAAAGTTATTCCTTAATATCTAAGGGAAGAAAATCACATGATCGGAACATAAATAAGTTAAGAATCTTTTAATTAAGGTTATTAATTTCATTTTTAGGAAAACAAGAATTAGTAATGTGCATTTACTAATTAGAGATTTTTTGAGAGATTTCGATCATTATTTTTGGACAGAGCATTTCCAGGAATTATGGAAACCGAATTTGTGCTTTAATGAATATCTTGAGAATATTTTCGATTTTGGAAATTCCTTGGTGTCCAATCTTCCTAGTTTATAAATACTTGAAGTTTGCATTTCTAGCAAACTAATCCTTCGTAACAGCAAACTACCTCTTGTTGTGCTGCTACTGGTAAAGCCGCCTATTTGGAGAGGAGAGTAACCTAATTAGGCGAAATCTCTTACGGCCGCTCGGTTTAAAGCCTTCTTTGGGATTGAGAAGCTCTATTAGTACCGTTGGTGGGAAACTAGATAATTGCGGTTTATCTTTTGTTTTCGAATGATTTGATTGAATAACGGTGGTTGAAATTTGATTGCACCTAGTTTTTTATGCTTCAAGATCTTCTCTTCTGATATAAGATTCACTCAAACTAGTTCAGAGTTTCGACAAGGATCTTTAAACTGTTTGTGGTTCTAAAGACGATCTTGTGTAATCCATTGTTAACAGACTCCGTTTTGTGCGTGATTGATCACAAGAGATTCAAGTGATTGTGTGCAGGTGTTTATTGAAGATCTAAGAAGATTTGAAGACAAGGAAGATATTGAAGATTTCTGATTTGGGGTTCATAATCTTTGGTGTGCACAATACTTGTTTCGGTAAAAAGAGGATCCAATTAATAATCGGTTTTATCCTTGTGGTAGAATTGGATTGATTAGTTGATTAGATCGGCATCAACGCAATTCTTTGGATTAAGAGTGTTGATCCTAAAATCTTAACTATTACTTCGGTAATTGAACATAAGATAGATCTAAGGACCTGAAGAAGGAGTTTATGTTAAGATAAGCAGAAGAGCCTTTGTCCGACTCATATCACTTGGTTGAAGAGAGTTGATATCAAACAGATTTGTTGTTCCTTTACTGTTTGGAATACGAACCAAAGGAATTGTTCCAAGTACGTGACTTATTTATAAGTTGGAGGCGTGGGAATACAGACGGAACTAGGTGAACTATAGGTTTAGTTTCTTGGTCTCAACTATATGAAGTTAGGTTATTTTGTATAGCGGCTTAATCCCGAGAGTATTCAATTCTGGACAAAGTCCCGGGGTTTTTCTGCATTTGCGGTTTCCTCTTTAACAAAATCTTGCTGTGTCATTTACTTTTATTTTCCGTATTATAATTGTTTTATTATAATTAAAGTAAATTACACAAAAATTAATTCCTATTTACTTGATAAGTGAATCATATTGTGTTTGGTTAAGTCTGAACCTTTTTATCAAGTAAACATACTTCGTTGTTGTATTGTCTCGAGCTCGTATCCATTGACGATCACACGGTGTGAACCGATTAGTTGCATTGTCACGACTCAGTCCATAGACAATCACTTTCGGAGAAAAGACTTATAGGTAGGAAAAGTTTTAGATTGAGGTATATTTGGGTACCCTCGTCTTTTCAATCTAGTTTCCCACCAACGGTACTCGTAGAGCTTCTTGATCCCACAAAAGTTTTTAAATGAGCGGTCGTAAGAGATTTACCCTAATTAGGGTACTTTCCTCTTTTATAGACGGCTCCACCAGAAACAAGACGAATGAAGTTTGCACGGATCTTAGGATAGTTTTCAAGGATTCAAACTCAAGTATTCATAGACTAAGGTTGTTTGGACAACAAGGAAATTCCAAAACCGATTGTATTCTCAAGATATGCATTAGTGCAAAATTCGGTTTTCCTATTTTCGATTAATGTCAAACCATATTTCCGAAATCTCTCATAGAAAACTTCTATTATTAGTTTAGCACATTAACTAATAAAAATCTTCCGGAGTATATGCTTTAATTGATGGTAATTAAAACATATATTCTTGAAAATCATAATTAAATGCTTTTCAATATTTCGGTTTGAGATCACCCTGAGCATCAAGGAATATCTTTGAACAATAAAAGGTAAGAGTTATGTACATGTTCAAATAATATCAACATATGGATGTTTCTTATCTTAGGAAACCCTAGTTCTTAATTCACACACAACATGAAGAAATGTATGAACTTTGGAAACTCGGATTTTCTTTTGGGACCGGTTATACCATGACTCATAATATAAGTTGTGATCGGTTATATCATGCTTCCCAAGATAGGTTGTGACCGGTTACATCATGCTAAATGTATCTTGTGATAGGTTACACCTTACTTCACAAAGTATTTTGTGATCGGTTACACCTTGCTTTCCAAAGTAGCTTGTGATCAGTTACACCTTGCTTCCCAGTGTAGCTTGTGACCGATTACACCTAGCTTTCCAAATTAGCTTGTGAACGGTTACAACATGCTGCACACTATGGGCTATGACCGGTTATATCTCAACATAAGTCAAGATAGGTTCTACCTTGTCATCTTTTATTGGTCATCCAAATATATTCAATGAAGAACCGGACCAACACACTCATGATTTCCCTTTCGATTATAAAACAAGTTGATACATCTACTTCCTTAAACCAATGTAGTAATACATAGTTTCGTATGATGAAATCGCACCTATATCCTATACATAAGGATGTAACTAGATACATATATTATGTTGATGTCGTATTTACGAAGTTCAAAAGATAAGCGTTATTCTTCGTAAATTCGTTGACACTTTGATCATAATGATATGACCAACGTAGTCAATATCGGCCGATATATCGGGGATATTTTGGATATCGGCCCAGAACGATACGATAAGAAGGATATCGGGGATACGATATTCGCCCGATAGTATCGGCCGTATCGGTCGAATATCGGCTGTTTCGGTCAAATATCGGCCGTATCGGTCGATACGAAATTTTCCTACATTTCCCGATATGAGACGGTATTGGTCGTTTTCTATAAAGTTTAAGGGTAATTTTGGCGAAGAAAGTCTTCCAGGTGGTAGTAGAGGTGCATGTAGCTCTCGAAGCAAGTTACTAAAGTTACTCTTTTGTTTTTTTTTGATAAAATTGATGTTATCTATTATATCTTATCCGAAAATGTGTGGAAATGTTTAATATAAAATTATAGTCTCTAAATCTAGAACCGATATTATACCAATATTTCAACGATAATATCCCCGATATAAAATCGTACCAGTGTATCGGTCTCGGCCGAGATGAACCGATATCGGATATTAACTACATTGGATATGACCAAGTCTAATCACTAGAGTCTTATAAATATATAATTTCGCATGTTATGTTTTCAATATAATACGACTTGAAAGATACGTTAGGAATGGAAACAAGTCAAGTCAGTATTACTAACCATAAGTGGAAGGATGATGTCTTCGTTGCAGTCGTTTCTTTTTCACATTCTTCGGGTCTTCAGATTAATACTTGTAAGTCTCAACATTCCTAGACTTTCTAGTCTAACCTAAACGACGTTGACTATAGTAATTAATCAAGCGACTCTAGATGAGTTTTGATACTAAAGTATGACAACCAAACTTGACATACCAACGCTTGGTGGGTTCAACCGAGCTATGCTCTAACAATCTCCCTTTTTGTCAATTTTAGTGACAAAACTCTTATTACATATGAACGAATTACAAAATAACCCATTCTTCGTATGCTTGATTCCCAGTTTCAACAGAACAATAACCTTCATATATTTAAAAAAAAACAATAACAAAGGTTTCTCCCCCTTTTTGTCACAAAAATGACAAAGGAACGAGCAAACAAATAAGAAAACCGAAAGGATCTTACAAATCCACGAGACTTGCACAACCTATAAGAGTAAGCACGAAGGTTTCACATACCATTTTTGATAACCAATATTAAAACAGAAACTACAAAAGCAATCTTGTTTTAGTATGTTATCAAGGAAACAATTTCCCCGAGCAATTTTCCCTTAGTCTGATAATCAACTAAGATAACTTAGTTATTAACTGAACTGATTATGTATGCACAATCGTGATAAGACACAATTAGAGATCACAATTAACTCAATTTCTCTTATCAGGCTCTAATTTTCCATAATATAACTTAAACCTCCCTTTAGACAAGACAAACACTAGGTTAGTTTTCTTGTCAAGGACTTCGATTAGACTTGAATACCCAAATCCTATATTTGATAAGTCTAAACTAAGACCAGAATTAACTTAGTTTTCTCTTATCCGGAATCAAATGGACTAAACAAATGATCCCGCAATTTTGTTAAATAAAAATAGTAGATACAAATCAAAATCATTGAAGTGTCATAGTTTTTCTCAACCGGAAGCAATTGAAACAAAGATATCCAATGTAAGCACAACAATTGCAGCAAATTTATTTAAACAAAAAAAACTGATACCAAACAATAAAGAAGATACCAAATTATTAAGCCGATAAAATTGACACAATTTTTCTTAACCGGAAACAATTAAATCACGATAATCAATCCATACATCATAATAAAAAATATCAATTGTACCAAAATTTTGTTAAGCAAAAGAAAAATTATGCAATAAAATTAAGCTTTTCTTAAACATGAAAAATGATTAACTAACAAAATAAAATCGTCACCTCGATTTCCACATCCACTTGTCCCCATAAAGATATATTATTTAAGCGCAAGTTCAATAAGAAATCTCCCCATGTTTGTTCTCATCCTCTCGCAAGAACAAGAGAACAACAACAAGAGCAACCTTTACCAGAGAAAGGTTGAATCGGTTTTAACCATTGCGTGCCAATAGTAAAAGTTTAAACCCGAAACTCATATGTTATGCTAAACACAACTTATGTAAACATAAGTTGATATCACATCATTGTTAATTTTCACACATGAGTTTAAATAGTATCATCTTATGATCCTTTGATAAAGCCTACCTAAAAAGGCTAGAACTTAATCCCGCTAAATCAAAAAGCCACACAAACCATAAGGGATATCAAAATATGAGATCGAATATTTGGGTTAACAAAAACCGAAACTAATATCTCATAAACCGAAAACAATAGAATAAAAACATAATCATTCAACACGGGACTATGCAATCGGAATTATCAAATAATGAAACAAAAATTATGTAATAAAATATATTTATTCATAATAATTGATAGTTATTCGAATAGACCTTATACAAACTATCGAAATAAATCAACAATTTGAATAGTCTATTCCCAAATAGAAAGGATATGAAGATCAAATCTCTTCATGATGTTGCAAACTTCTTCGTTTAATAAGAATAATTCTTCGAATTCTTTGAAGAGATCCTTGATCAAAGAATAATTCCTCAACCTTGAGCAAGTTAGGTTCTCCCTCGTTTAATCTTTTTATAAGAATTTCTTTTTGATTGAAAAATGATCTTGAACAAGTACAGATTTCTCAAGATAACGCTTCAAGATCATGACCTCTAACTTTGTTTCTGCATAATTACGTGCCATTTTGTAGAGCTCTTTTCATAATCGATCATGGAATAAGATGGATTGACATTACTGTAAGAGGTAATTTTGTTTCCAACTAAACCAATGGAGTTGGAGTATTGTTTGTGGGTGAAAACTGTTTCTGCTGATTTTGGTAATTTTGGGTGTGTGGATGAGAAACGAATCCAAACCATAAACAATGCACTACACGGGAGTACTTTTGATTCGAGAGATCAATCTGTACAATCCTGGCCTAAACCAAGAAATGGTCGTTCCAGTCTTGCTTTGGTCACAAAGTGAAGGAGAAGGGTTGATCTTAGGGAGGGAAGCGAAGAGAGTGTTGAGACCAGAATAGTTGATTCTGAAGGTATGGTTGTCTATGACTTGTATCTGAAAGTAGAACTGGATAGCAGAATGGAAAGCTACCAGGTAATTTCTAGATATTGTGTTGTTGCCGACCCAAACTTGTTATTTGGTGAAAATAGGTGAAGCCTATTTATACAAGTCATATTGAAACGTACCTTGGTCTCATAGGAAGTGAACGATTGAGTAGTGGAAGAAAAGAGTAACGTGTAACCGTCAGACGTTATGCTTCCATGATGAAGGAAGTGAATTCGTGTAACCGTCAGACACTATGCTTCCGTGCTGAAAGAAATGAATTCGTTTACACTGTTACTTTTTACCACCACTAATTGTCCCACTTCATGACACTTTCTTGTAACGGGCGCATTGCACGCCGAACGCTGTAAACCGCCAGACTAATATCCTGATGAGTATCCGCCAGTTTGTGGCGTGTTAGATATCTCTAGTGTTTTCGTGGAAAATATGTAACACTTCGCTACGTGCGGCAAGTCAAAGTCAATGGACTTACCGCAGGAAAATAGCATGTAATGCTATTAGGCTCGTTTTGGCTGGTCGCGTAAAACTTGCCACAAGTTTGTCAGTTCGGTGGCGAACTTCGATGGCTGAGATCACATCTCATGAAGGATGGTAGCCGTTGATTATTGCTACCTTGTGTTGGTGCCTGATGACGGCGCAGTGGCGTTTTGGTGCGGCAATGTGGCATGGCTCGTGCATGCCAGTGGCACAGTGGTGCAAGTGGCTCCTAGCTTATCCATGGACACTATATTTAGGAAGTTGGTCGCCTGAAACTTGCCACAAGTCTGTCAGTTCGGTAGAGAACTTGGATGGCCGAGATTTCATCTCATGAGGAATGAGGACCATTGATTATGGCCGCATCTTGTTGTATAGAGGAGTGGCACCATTGGCATAGTGGCATGTTAGAGGCACGCCAGTGGCGTAGCCATGGCATAGCGGCATGCCATAGGTGTAGTCGTGGCATGGCGGCATGCTAGTAGCTGTGGCATAGCGACGTTCTAGTAGCCGTGGCATAGCGGCAGTCCAGTGGCGTTGCGGCATGGCCAATGCTAGGGTTTGGCGCCGTGGTGTTGGACCCACATGTGGCAACATTGGCCCTGTTTCCGTATCAATCCCACTGCTCTGGGAAACGTTATTTGGCTTTGTTGGCGTAACAACTTTTTCCAAATTAGGGTTTGGCATGTCGAAACCCTAATTAGAGTGTGTGGCATGCGGCATGGCAATACTTTTGTGCAGATGGCGCCATGGCTATGCCAAAGAAACTATGGCAAGGCCATAGTGTGGAAACGGCCACAGGAGTATGGATTGCCATGGGTGGCTATGATGTGGCGCCAAACCTAGGGCTTCCTGGGTCCCACATGGCTCGTGGCATGTTTCGGGGTCGAAGTGGCATAATTTGTGCCACGACTGGAAATTACGGCTTTGATTAATGCATATGCGTGCTTTTGACCATAAAACCCTAATCTTAAGCTTTTCATGGCGTTGGCCACGAACAAGAGGTAAGTTAGCACATAGGGCGCTATTTATCGCAGGTTGCCGCGAAGTGGCATGTTAGCATGTTACCGCGGCAGAGTGACGTGTTGGCATGTCGATCAATATGTTGTTGTGGTAGAGTGTGCTTGGCTTGCCAGTTAGTATGGTGGCGCGTCAGGGTGCGTTTGGCCTTTAATGTATGGTGACAAGTTTAGAGCGACTTGATTGGCCAAGAAAAGGGGTCCGGCCAAACATAAGGCGTGGATACACTTCTAATGAGAGTGTAGCGGCTTTAGAGCGACATGATTGGTCGATGGGAAGTGGGGCCAGCAAGTATGGGCCCTGCCACAACTTATGTGCGCGTGGTGAGTTTAAAGCGACCTGATTTGTCGAAGGAAATAGGGCTGGTTTAGGATGGGGCGTGGCCAATGGAAAGTGGCGCCATCTGGCCTAAGGCATGGCCACACCTCCCTTTGCTACTGTGGCTCCCTGTTTTTCTGATTCTGGGCAGGGTTTTGCACCTACTAATCCATAACTTCTGCAAGTTAGTCAGGGCAATTGATTAAATTTTATGTGTTGACATAGAGTTCTTTTAAGTTCATTGCCAAAGAGCAGCATGCTTTTCTGATTGAATACCTTATGCAAAGACCTTATCCTTGATATTTGGAAATTCGTGCTACTCTGCTGCGAGTGAACACAAATCGTCATGCCATATCAACATTAAGGGTTCAGCAGGGGAACATAGCATAGAAGGCATTCAAAGGAACTTATATTAAGTAAATATAGGCAAGGCGCCGAAATTTACAGAACATTTGGGATGGTTGCTACATTCGCCAGTCTTGATAAATTTCATGTAGATATATTGAACGGCAGGTAAAGCACTTCATAGCGCGGCAACGGGTCTTCTTATAGTTCCAGCGGGCCCACGGATGAGTCGGTGAGTTTGCCACACCCTCCTTTTTATGCTATTTATTTATTCGGAATAAATACTCAATCGGTGTTGTCACAGGAAGAAGCCATATAAGATAACCCTGAGATGGAGATTCGTCGTGATGAAGATGTGGTATTGTCTCCAACCATGGAAGCCGTTCCTGCTAGCAGTCTGGAGATGGATATTGATCGTCGTGAAGATGCTGCCTCGCTTCAGATGATGGAAAACCCCCCCGTGGCTGCGGGGTGCGATTGTTTCCAAGGAACCCTTGCTGGTCGCGGAATCAGTTGCAGACGCCACTGTCGACCCTCCATTTCCGACTCCTTATGAAGACCATGTGCTAATCGGAGGTTTTAGTGTACCATATAAGTATGAGGCGCTGTATACCAAGATATGGACATATTGCAACAACTAAAAAGATCACCAGCCGATTTGCATTGGTTAAGCGTGTAGAAGAAGCCTTATCCTCAATTCATGACATGTGCAACGTGACCGACCACACTATTTCGGGAGATGTAATTTCAAGCTGGAAATTTCACCGGGATGTACATGTAGACTTTGAGTTCAACGTCTCTTGGTTCTGTGAAGATTTTTCCGAGATCCAAAAGTTGCAGGCTGAAGCGATCGAAGGTCCCTCTGCGGATGTGATCAACCAACAGGAAGCAGAAGTCGAAAGGTTGTCTCTCGAATTGAAGCTGAAACAGGCGGATCTTCAAAGCGCAAAGGATGCTTTCTCCAAGATGAATGAACCGTTGTTGAATGATTTCCCTTGAATATCTTCTATCTTCTGAACTTTCTTTTCTTAAGTTTTTTTTTTGAAAGGAAAAAGAAACGCGTAGTTTATTATTTGATTTTCTGGTTTTTGGATTGATATATGATTGTTTCTTATAAGAGTTTTTGGATTATTTTGGAATAATTCCCCTTTGATCAATTGATATGTCAAAATCTGAATTGAGAATGTAAGTAGCAAGGTCATTCGAGAAAATTGTGAAACCGTGAATGTTACATGGGAAAGGGAAAAATATGGGATGATATGAAATTTCGAGGTGATTGGGTTATCGGCTTCCATTATAAATGTGAAAACCCAAACAGTAGATCGTGTAAACATTGTCTGACAAAACTTACTCGCTTTAGGGCCTTTCACCAAAACTGAATCTTCATGGAGTAAAATCCGAGTCTTTATGCGATGCCCTCGCTACCGGGAGAAGTCCCCAGTAATTCTTTATTGTCGGTGGAACGTCTTTATATCGGTCTGTGGTAAGGCGGAGAATCTCTAGTCCCCAGACGTAATTCTCCTGAATCCTTCTTTCCTTGCATAATGCGCTTCAAAGCATTGCATTCACTGGTAGGATGATGGAATTAAGAGTTGAATTTGTAACCGAGAGATTAATCTCCCACTGTGGTCGCCAATTATTTGTGGGTGAAAACTGTTTCTGCTGATTTTGGTAATTTTGGGTGTGTGGATGAGAAACGAATCTAAACCCTAAACAATGCACTGCACGGGAGTACTTTTGATTTGAGAGATTAATCCGTACAATCCTGGCCTAAACCAATAAATGGTCGTTACAGGCTTGCTTCAGTCACAAAGTGAAGGAGAAGGGTTGGTCTTAGGGAGGGAAGCGAAGAGAGTGTTGAGACCAGAATAGTTGATTCTGAAGGTATGGTTGTCTATGACTTGTATCTGAAAGTAGAACTGGCTAGCAGAATGGAAAGCTACCAGGTGATTTATAGATCCTGTATTTTTGCCGACCCAAACTTGTTGTTTGGTGAAAATAGGTGAAGCTTATTTATACAAGTCATATTGAAACGTACCCTGGTCTCATAGAAAGTGAAACGATTGAGTGGCAGAAGAAAAAAGTAACGTGTAACCGTCAGACGTTATGCTTCCATGATGAAGGAAGTGAATTCGTGTAACCGTAAGACATTATGATTTTATGATGAAGGAAAAGAATTCGTTTACACCGTTACTTTTTACCACCACTAATTGTCCCACTCCATGAAACTTTCTTGTAACGGGCGCATTGCACGCCGCACGCTTTAAACCGCCAGACCAATACCCTGATGAGCATCCCCCAGTTTCTGACGTGTTTGATGTCTCGAGTGTTTTCGTGGAAAACATGTAGCACTTCGCTACATGAGGCAATTCAAAGTCAAGGGACTTACTGCAGGAAAATATCATGTAATGCTATTAGGCTCGTTTTGGCTGGCCGCCTAAAACTTGCCACAAGTTTTTCAGTTCGGTAGCGAACTTCGATGGCTGAGATCGCATCTAATGAAGGAGGGTAGTCGTTGATTATGGCTACCTTGTGTTGGTGCCTGATGACGGCGCCGTGGCGATGTGGCATGACTCGTGCATGCCAGTGGCACAGTGGTGCAAGTGGCGCCTGGCGGAGCCATGGCCACTAGATTTAGGCAGCTGGTGGCCTGAAACTTGACACAAGTCTGTCAGTTCGGTGACGAACTTGGATTGTCGAGATTGCATATCATGAGGAAGGATGACCTTTGATTATGGCCGCATCTTGTTGTATAGCGGAGTGGCGCCATTGGCATAGTGGCATGCTAGTGGCACGCCAGTGGCGTAGCCGTGGCATGGCGGCATGCTAGTAGTCGTGGCATAGCAGCGTGCTAGTAGCCGTGTCTTAGCGGCATGCCAGTGGCGTTGCGGCATGGCCAAAGCTAGGGTTTGGCGTCGTGGTGTTGGACCCACATGTGGCTACATTGGCGTTGTTGCCACATCAATCCCACTACTTTGGGAAACTTTATTTGGCTTTGGTTGGCGTAGCAACTTTGCCCAAATTAGGGTTTGTCATGTCGAAACCCTAATTAGTGTGTGTGGCATGCGGCATGGCAATACTTTTGTGCAGATGGCGCCATGGCTATTCCAAAGGAACTATGGAAAGGCCATAGTGTGGAAACGCCCACATGAGTAGGGATTGTCGTGGGTGGCTATGATGTGGCGCCAACCCTAGGGATTCTTCGGTCCCACATGGCTCGTGGTATGTTATGGGGTCGAAGTGGCATAATTTGTGCCACGACTGGAAATTAGGGCTTTGGTTAATGCATAGGCGTGATTTTGACCAGAAAACCCTAATCTTAAGCTTTTCATGGCGCTGGCTGATGTGATTTGTAGATAGTGGTAAAAGTGGTTCGATTCTCAGTTGTGAAGGATATTAATTAGACTTAAATCCTAATATTAAAATAGAAAACTCACTAAAAATTATAGCAAACTCAATCAAAGATGATATCAATACTAAAAGAAACACTGAGGCTAAGATTCCACTATTTTCCAAATTCAAAGTGATTTAATCCAATATTTATATTCATGCAATTTTTTCGTTCAATTTGATTCTAAACTATTGCAACAAGTAGATTCTCAAAATAACAGGTGTAAATCCGAAGCATAGAACATCAAAAACCTAGGTCCAAGCATGATCTATCAAAAGAAATAACAATTGCTTAACAAGAATCATTCAAACAATTTTCACTCAAGGCAAAACAATCATAAAAATAGTTGCAATAAATAAATAAATAAGAATATACCACTTTTTGTTGGAAAAATAGCTTCCTCTGTCGCCTCAGCAATGGGGTTTTAGCTCCTCATATTAACCACTTGCTCAAAATACATGCTTGTTGCTCAAAAGTTGATTAAAAAGAAGAGAAGGTATAAAATAGCGTGTTTGTAACGAATATAATCGTTACGAACCACTTTTACAGAGTACCCTAACACAGAACTGTTGCGAACTCTGAATAGTTGTTATAGAAATTGTTACAAAGTGACTGAATTTTGAAAGAAAAGGCCATGGATTCTGTGACTGTCTTCGTCTGTCCAATGTTCTTCAGCTTCGTCTTCTTCCTCCTGCTGCTGCAACTTTCTCTGCAGTGTTATTTCTTCGTACCAGAGCTTCCCCTAAACTACGTAAAGGCCCCAAACTACTCGATAACTCCTTTTGGAACTCCAAGCAACATATATGTATATATGCCACAGCACGATCAAGTCTCCAAGAAATCTCTGATTTTCTTCCTTTTCTTTTTCCAAAAGTTACGGATATAATTTTCATATTTTCTTCACACGTCTCCCTGTTTAGACCAAACTTTCCTTTGTTGATAAATTCGAATCCATAAGGGGATATTCACTATCCCATTCCCCACGTATTACCAAATTTAGCCGAACATAAAATCCGTGAACAACTACTCCCCTGTTTCACCTGTTTTAGGAAATCTTCCCATATCTCCCTTTATCTTCGATTTTAATCCACGTACCTTGCATGTATGATCAAACCAAGCCCAAACCAACTTGGTCTGCTGAAAATCCACGAGAATATCACGTCCAAATCCAATTCAGGGATTTCGCTGTTGATAATAATTTTCCCGCCAAAATTCAGTGCGTTTAAACCATAAAGATGGTGTCCCCCTGACAATGGCTGGGGTGAGAATAGCTGGTTGGGTTCCCCATAGAAATTTGGGTATCCCTTATCCATTGATAGGGGTCCCTTTAGCGATTTTCTGGGTATTTTTAATACTTTTACTGGGTGCATCTAACACTTCGTCCGGGTGCCAACAACATTTCTTCGGGGTGTATTTAGTGATTCCTCCGGAGAGTGCAAACATCACTTTTCGAGCCAATTTCGCCACAAAAGTTTATTTTTCCAAAAATACCTACAAATAAATAAAACACCATAATAAGTACAAAAATGAGCCCTAAGAATATATAGAATCGAGACAAATCGGACACAAAAATGTGTCTATCATTGGCCACGAACAAGAGGTAAGTTAGCACATAGGGCGCTATTTATGGCAGGTTGCCGCGAAGTGGCATGTTGGCATGTTACCGCGGCAGAGTGGCATGTCGGCATGTTACCGCGACAGAGTGGCGTGTTGGCATGCCGATCAATATGTTGTTGTGGCAGGGTGTGTTTGGCTTGCCAGTTAGTATGGTGGCGCGACAGGGTGCGTTGTCCTTTAATGTATGGTGTCAAGTTTAGAGCAACTTGATTGGCCAAGTAAAAGGGGCCGGCCAAACATAAGGCGCAGATACACTTCTGGTGAGAGTGTGGCGGCTTTAGAGCGACCTGATTGGTCGATGAGAAGTGGGGCCAGCAAGTATGGGCCCAGCCACAACTTATGTGCATGTGGCGAGTTTAAAGCGACCTGATTGGTCGAAGGAAATAGGGCCGGTTTAGGATGGGTCGTGGCCAATGGAAAGTGACGCCATCTGGCCTAGGCTTACTTTCGTCAAGCAAGGTCTAGTATACTGCGCGAGGCGTGAAACCCTAACTTCTGCAAGTTAGTCAGGGCAATTAATTGAATTCTATGTGTTGACACAGAGTTCTTTTAAGTTCATTGCCAAAGAGCAGCATGCTTTTATGATTGAATACTTTATGCAAAGACCTTATCCTTGGTATTTGGAAATTAGTGCTACTCTGCTGCGAGTGAACAAAAATTGTCATGCCGTATCAATATCAAGGGTTCAGCCGGGGAACATAGCATGGAAGGCATTCAAAGGAACTTATATTAAGTAAATATAGGCAAGGCGCCGAAATTTACAGAACATCTGGGATGGTTGCTACATTCGCCAGTCTGGATAAATTTCATGTAGATATATTGAACGACTCAATAAATATACCAGCGGAGAGGTTAGCACTCACAACTTTGTTTCCTTACAGAGTGACGTCACATCAGATGCAAGGTTTTACGATTTTAACCCTAAGCTAAAAACCACCATCAACAAGTATACATAAAGATCAAAAACCATTTTCTCAGCATAGCTTTCTGAAACCCTTGCGGAAAGTTATGCATGGTAACCTGTATTGTACATAATTCTTGTTCTAAGAGGAATAGACAAGATTTATCCTTAAGAAATGTAAGAGATTACCAAAACTTATTATAAATATTAATAGTTTCTGAAAACTTGGTCACTATGTCAAAAATATTATCTTTTAATATAAAAGAACCGATTTTTTTTTCATATTTAAAGTTTTAAGAGAGTGTCTTCTTTTGAATATCTTCCATATATCTCGCAAGCTTTTGACTATTGTTTTATATACACTAAACGCATCAAACAAAAATTTGAGCACTTCATGAGTATATCTAAAGTTCCAGTTGGCTAATTTGTCAGTTACCCGTAATGGAGAAACTCATTTGTCATTTCCCATGGATTGTCAAATTGAGTTTTTCGACAAGTCCCACTGATCAATGGATGTATATATACATGTCATTCACTAATTCGTAACATACATTTTATATGCATGTATATATTAATTGTAAACATTAATTTAGTGAATCGCCTC
Source organism: Papaver somniferum (assembly GCF_003573695.1). Lineage (NCBI taxonomy): Eukaryota > Viridiplantae > Streptophyta > Magnoliopsida > Ranunculales > Papaveraceae > Papaver > Papaver somniferum. Next base: position 110,609,004 of record NC_039368.1, read on the forward strand.
TCCCTATTTATCCTAGAAGTAGAGGAACAAAAATATATTTATTAATAAGAGCTTATTTATTCTTCGCTTAACTTCTCTTTGTTTTATTTTTAATTTTAATTTATTGAAAACATGGAGCTAGTTTTAGATATGATGTTTATTGTGCAAAAAGTGCATATATATATATATATATATATATATATATATATATATATATATATATATATATATATATTTCACGTAAATCTAAATGCATGGTTAAGTACCGAGGCCTTGCTTTTTCACCAAACACATTATCTAGGTCACCACCTCTGATTCGGGAGACGGATTTGACCAGACAGGCCATGGTTTTGGGGAGTCAAGTTTAGTTTATTGTTAATAAATAAAAAAATTAACTTCATCTTTCTCTGAGTATTTTCTTCTTTCCTCCCTTCACAAATGTGAATCTCGTAATCCGTTCAAATCTTAGAGTCGAAAGTAAGAAAAGAACTCCATAATTACAACATACCAGAAATATAAACTATCACTAAGAATTTTATCTTGTTCTGCAACGAGGTCGACATGACACTTCATCAAATAGATTTTTGTTACTCATGATTTGATTCTTTAAATTATAAAACTAGGTTGATTTACTAGATTAATTTTTTACTTTTGATTTGATTTCAAATTAATTTGAACTCGTTGAATTAGATTTGTTATCTATTTGACTTTAGCGAATTAGGGTTCACCAATTGAATTACGGTTGTTCACTTAAATTTTTGGGATTTCATCATAATTCATTTATTTTTTTAATATAAGAAACGAGTATATATCTTCGATTATTATTAATTGTTGTTTTATCATTTAAAATTGATCCAAATTGATGGGGGATAAATTCTCGACAAAGGTACCCACATGTTTTCTGATTTATTATTTAGTCCTTCTTAATATACAAACAAGTATAAATAATGTAGAAAAATCTCTTATCAATCTTCTCATCAACTCTTTAATACCACTTATGGCAATTAATAAATTGATGAGGTTAAAAATATGTGAATCATTTCTTAATTTTTTTATTATATCTATATACCAATTAATTTTAGCTTTTAATGTATTGTGTTACAAGTTTGGTTAAGTTTACGCTATTTTACGTTACGTATATGTAACAAGTTTACCGACTCTTTGTAACAAGTTTTATATGTAACAATTTTTTTATTATATCTATATACCAACTCTTTATTACCTTACCTATATGTAACAAGTTTGGTTAAGTTCTCTTGTTCATGATCATTTACCAACCCTTTGATACTAGTTTTACCTTTTAATAAATTAACAAATATAAAACTACGCAAATTATTTTTATTTTTATTAGTTTTTTTAACACATGAAATAAACATGTATAGATACTAGTTTTATCACTTCACGCTATTTTCTTTTATAACCTCTATTGTCATAAGAAGACTTCATTTAGCTCATGTAGCACGAATATATAGGCGTATAGCTATATAAAACATGTACGAACTATAATGCTTAAAAAAATACAATGTGCGTGAAAGGACAAGTACCACAAATATTTTTTGTAATGTATGAAAAAGCAGGGTTATAACAACCACACCCAATAATTCATCTTGGCAATCTGTATAGACTGACTCCAATATAATTCTGAGAGATCTAACTTAATAGACAACTCTAATCAAGAAATATATCAAAGAGTTATATCTCAATTTCTCAATACAATCTGTAGTCGAACAGATAAAAAATCTGTGAGCCCGATTGATATGAGAAATAACTTGGACGGTACCAAAGACCAATGCCCAAGTGTCAATCAATTTATATCCAACAACCAAAGGTCGGATTTACCAATTGATTGAACTGCGCACAACATGTGATATTTTAATTATATAAACAAATATAATGCGAAAAAAGAAATAACACAGATACCAGAAGTTTTTTTAACGAGCTACAGATACTAGCCTACTACAAGTAAACTTCGAAGTGGAACGTAGTTGATCCGTAACCAAGTCTCACAAAGATTAAGGTACAGTCGCGTTCCTTACGCCTCTGAATCTCAGCAGGACTCTAAACACTTGATTCCCTTAGATGATCTCACCCACAACTAAGAGGTTTTACGACCTAAAGTCGAAGACTTATAAATTTTTTTGTCTCCCACAGATAAGTCTACTCTGATAGAAAAATTTGTCTCCCACAGAAGTACCTATGAAGTTTTTGTTCCGTCTTTTGATAAATGAAGGTGAACAGGAACCAATTGATAATATGGTATTATATTCCCGAAGAACAGTCTAGAAATATCAATTACCTCACACTAACTTAACTGTATGGTAGTAGAATAAGTTATTGTGGAATCACAAAGAATAAGACGAACAACTTTGTGATTACTTTTCATATCTTACCTATCAGAGATAAATCTCGAGCAAATCTAGAGAAGATAGTACTAAATATGATAGAAAAAATAAGATCGAAATATGCAACTACAGAAAAACTAGTTGGATTTGGCTTCACGAATCCCAAATGTAGTCTTTAAGTCATTACCCTATAATGGAAACACCTAGGTTAAAGGAAAATCGAATTTAGTCGCAACTAGGACATAAGAAAGTGTCGGGATTAGGTTTTCCAGTTGCTAGAGTTCTCCCTTATATAGTATTTCAATCGGGGTTTGCTTACAATCAAAGCTAAGATAGCTTAGTAACAAAACATTCAATATTCACCGTTAGATGAAATCCTGATTTAAGATTCAAGCTAAGTTTACTTAAAACCAAAGGAATATCTCTCCACCGTTAGATGGTCTTAGCTTGTTACACACAAATGAAATATATCTTCATTTAGATATGGGTAACCGTACCTAAACGTGTATATTGAGTTGGCTCAACAATAGTAAACCGAAGTTAGCCATATGAACACTATTGTCTTAACCACATTCTTCTAACACTTCTAGATCAAATATGATGATCAATCAATCATGATAGATAATGAAATGAATCTAATTGTGTTACTCATAGAGTTGTTCAATTGTATATATCTCATATAAGTATATAAGAACCAATTGAAACAAAATCGGATTGATTTGTAATCGTCCAAAGTACTTATATCGAAATCAATTCATGAACATTAAGCCACGATTTGCAAAGATTGCATTCCTTAATTTATTAATGTATTTGTTCATGAGAATAAAAACATACTTAACCGATTATAGAACTTTAACCACTAAGTTTGCAAACTGGTACATACACTATAGTTCTGGACTTTGGTCTTGTCCAGCCGTTTGCAAATGGGCATGCAAACAGCAGTCCCGGACCTAGCTCAGGTAGAACCGTTCACATACTGGTATGCAAACTTGGTTCCCGGACTTTAACAGTTAAAACTATGGCTGCCAACGGGTACCCGTTTACCCGGAACCGAACTAAACCCGGCTCATTCGGGTCCGATTCCGGTTCATAATATGATACCTATTAACAGTTTTCGGACCCATCGGGTCCCGGGTACCCGATAAAATATGTAAAATCAACAGATATGCTATCGGTCATTATAATCTACTCTTCCATTTCTATTGTTTTTCATCTAGCTCAAACAGCCATACTTATATTGTAATTAAGGTTTTCATAAGCATATCATTTGCCTTCGCTTGAGCTTATGCAATTCAACTTCATTTCAATTTGGTTTGGTCTGTTTTCATGGATTTTCATGTTCTTGCTTTGTTTCTAAAGATGGGTTTGAACAGATTTTTCAAATTGTTGTATATGTCGGCATCTCCGCACGTTGGTTTAAAATAAAGTATCAATCTGATAACAGAGATCTCAAATTGTGTGGATTTATGGAGAATAGAATAACAAAGTACAACAATTAATTTGAGATCTAAGTTAGATTTTTTCAAACCACGCAAGCAAAAGGAAATATTAATCAAGCTTTAATTAATTTATTCATGTGAATGAAAAACGATAAGATTTTGTATGTGAATTTTATTATTTTCACAGTTTTCAAGTTTGTCTTGAGGATGTATTCAAGCTTTGCAGAATTAGAAGTATTTGGCTTTAAAAACAAGTGACGAATCTATATTTTTTTTTTATGTATGGTGGCTAGCTATATCAGTCATGTAGTGAAGGATTGAATTTTTTTGATCAACAGTAGATGAGAATTCGATTAACCCATGTCGCCGCCATTGGAGGATTATATTTCTCTTTAATCTTATCAGTTCGCGACGGCCGAACAATATAAAGCGTGTAGGAAAAAATTATAACCAGAGTCCATGATACCGGATAACTACCCGGACCCGTTAACTACCCAGTGTTTTTATCGGGTCCGGTTCTGGATCAATAAAATTGGGAACCGGATTCGGAACCTTTAGGACCCGGAATCAACTAAAATAATAGGGTCCGGGTCCGGGTAGTATACTATCGTGACCCAATAGGACCCGTTGGCACCCCTAGTTAAAACTGTTTCCATACTGGTATGCAAACAAGGTTTCCGGACCTGAATCATACCAAAACAGTTTACATAACGGTATGCATACTGTGTTGTATCCAGACAAAGATTAATTTTTCTAAACTCCCATTTCAATCACTGAAATATCCTTAAAAGATGACAAATGGCCGTCTCACACATACCATTAGCTTATAAGTAATTTTTAAGTGATCGAATGATCAATACGAAACTTTTCGAGTCGACATCAAATTATTTTCTCAAACAAATCATGTAAGATGTTTCAATGAAATTTTCATTTGTTCATCGTTTGACTAATTATTTAGTTTCCAACTGTTTGAGGGTGAAAGCAGTTTCTGCTGGTTTCGGTAATTTCGTGTGATGTGGGTGAGAAACAAGTCTAAACCCTAAAAAATATACTGTAAGGGAGTACTTTAGGTTCGAGAGATCAATCTGTACAAGTCCGTCCTAAACCAAGAAATGGTCGTTCCAGACTTGCTTCGGTCACAAAGTGGAGGAGAAGGGTTGGTTTTGGGGAGGGAAGCGAAGAGAGTGTTGAGACCAGAATAGTTGATTCTGGAAGAGTAGTTGTTTTGTGACTTGTTCAGAAAGTGGGAAGCTAACAGACGGGAAATCTAGCAAACGTTTTCTGAGTGTTGTATGCTCCCTACCAGAACTTTTTGTTCGGTGTAAATAGATAATGCGTATTTATATAAGTCGAAGTGAAACGTACTCTGGTCTCGTTAAGAAATGGAAAACGGGTGAGTAAATGGGAGGAGGTGGTAACCGGTAACGCTTGGAATTGATGTTCTATAAAAGAAAGCGTTTCACCATTACTCCCTGTATTTACTAACCGCCTCATCCTTATGATACTTTCTTATAACGAGCGTAGTGTACGCCGCACGTTGTAAACCGCCAAACCAATACCCAATGAGAATCCCGCAATTTGAGACATGTGTTGATGTCTCGAGTGTTTTCGTGGAAAACATGTAGCATGTTGTTGTTATCTGGCAAGTTGAGCTTGGGAGACTTGCCGGATCGGTGGTGACCTTCAACGGTCGAGATTTTATATCTTAAGAGGAAGGTAGCCGTTGATTATTGCAACCTTTCATTTGGTAGCCAGTGGCATGAAAATATGATCAGTATGGCTATAATATGGCCCAGTTTAGGCGCGGCCAAAAATTAGGGTTTTGGATTTGTTTAGGCGCGACCAAACTAGGGACAAAGGTTGCCATGTGTTAGCTGGTAACCTTGGACGGCTAGAATTTTCATCCAAGATGGAAGGGTGGTCGTTGATCGTAGCACGCCTTCGTTTTGGTAGCCGCATGGGGAAGGCCGACATAGTATGGCGCGACAAGGTGGTTGGCATGCCATTGGCACATGTGACATGGCATGTCATTGGCACATGGGGCATGGCATGTCATTGGCACATGGGGAATGGCATGCCTTGGCGCAGTTTGGCGTGGCCAAAACTAAGGTTTTGGGCCAAAGGTTACCATGCGTTGTTTGGCAACCTTGGACGGCTAGGATTTGCATCTAGGATGAAAGGGTGGTCGTTGATCGTGGCACGCCTTTGTTTTGGTAGCCGCATGGGGAATGCCGGCATGGTATGGCGCGGCAAGGTGGTTGGCATGCCATTGGCACATGTGGCATGGCATGCCTTGGCGCGGTTTGGCGTGGCCAAAACTAGGATTTTGGGCCAAAGGTTACCATGCGTTGTTTGGTGACTTTGGACGGCTAGGATTTGCATCTATGATGGAAGGTTGGTCGTTGATCGTCGCACGCCTTCGTTTTGGTAGCCGCATAGGGAAGGCCGGCATGGTGGGGCCAAGGCCAATGGCGCGGATGGCTTGGCATAGTGGGGCCAAGGCCAATGGCGCGGATGGCTTGGCATAGTGGGGTCAAGGGTTTGGTATGGAGGGCTTGGCATGGTGCGGTTGGATTTACATGGTGGGGCCAAAGGTATGGCATGCCATTGGCGCATGGTGCGGATAGCATGGTTGGGGCCAAGGAAAGGCGCGGTTGGCTTGGCATGGTGGGGCCAAGGGTTTGGCATGCCATTGGCGCATGGTGCGGGCCAAGAAAAGGTGCGGTTGGCTTGGCATGGTGGGGCCAAGGGTTTGGCATGCCATTGGCGCATGGTGCAGCTAGCATGGTTGGCATGCCTTGGCGCGGTAGACGTGGCTGGCATGGTTTTCCATTGGCACAGTGGTACGGCTGGCATGGTTGGCATGCCTTGGAGCGGAGATGTGGCTGGCATGGTTGGCATGCCTTGGCGCGGAGATGTGGCTGACATGGTTGGCATGCCTTGGCGCAGAGATGTGGCTGGCATGGTTGGCATGCCTTGGCGCAGTAGCATGAGAATTAGGGTTTGGCATAGATGATGTCGGTCAATGTTAAGGGTTTGGCATGCTGATCGATTTAATAAATGTGCTAATGGTCATAGTGACGTCATGTAAGTTATACGGTTTTATGATTTTAACCCTAAGCTAAAAACCACCATCAACATTAATTCCCCTGCTTAGCTCGGAACCGGAGCGTCGTTGCGAGGTAAGCATAAGATGGTGACAGGCTAGGACAAAAATCGAAACAACAAGTCGTGAAAACATGGTCAGGAAGGTCCGACTAACCTTTTTCGAGAGGTAAAGAGAGTTTTATGCTTCCCGTGCTGGAGGCCTTGCATAAATTGTACTGGTAGTGCAGACCGTGGAGTGGTGAGATGAAAATCGTCGGCTTAGTCTGGCCATGCATCACCTTGGCTGGGTTAGGGAACATCGTGACGATGGCTTGACGAGTTTTTTGGCGTTGGTGTGGTTTGGAAGGGAGCCGCATGCATTGTGTTGGCTTATACTTGGTACGACGCGAGTGTGTGAGTGGGATTGGGAGACTTCTCGATGAGTCAAGGCATGGTGCGTCATAGTGGGGCAAGGCATGCCGCGGACGTCTTGGCACGGTGGTGGCTTGTCTTCGCGGGACCAATTGCATTTTTTTCCTTAATTGAATCAAATAGGAAGTCCTTTCCTTATTCAAACTCACAAGTGTCACGCCTATAAAAGGGGTCGGCCTCTTCCTTTATTTTACACCTTTGTTCTTTCGTTCTGGCCGTGTGGTAGTAATAAAGTGAGCAAGCGTGTCCCAGGTATGTCTTCCAGCGTTTCCTCTTCAATTTGTTTTTCTTGTTTTCTTGTGTTGGTACAAACCCTAGCTATAGGCGTACCTTTCATGAACTTGTAGAAATATTGTTCTTATGTGTTGGTAAGAATCCTATCCATAGATATACTTTCCATGAATTTGTAGTAATATTTCGGCGTGAATATCGTAGTAATGTTGGCCACCTCAATTATTACGCAAAGTAGGCATGCATGGGCAGGTAACTGTCGACCATTCCTTCCCCGCGAAAACCTAGTTTCTAGGGTTTCCCCAATTTCATTGGTGTGGCCGTGTGCATGATTTCCGTGGTGGGGGCGCCTTCTCGACCGGGAGCGAGCTTCCGTTGCAGGGTACGGCCTTGGCATGAGGCGGTGACGCAGGGTCTGCCGGTACCCATTTCGTTGCCTATGCGTGTTATGACTTTCCAGCAAATTGGCTTGTGTCCAGAATGGATCCTCTGTGGTTGATAGAATAGCTTCCATGTACTTTCGTAGTAACTTCTCTTCGGGTTTTTTCAGTGCACTCCCTTCAATAGCGAAAGCAGCGTAAAAAATTTTTTGTTAGGATGTCACTTGAGGGAAGCACTACCGTACCAAAGGACGTTAGAAACTCTAAGCCAAACGTGGCTGATGAATTCTTCCCGATATTTTCTTCCAGGAGAAATCATCATAAGCATGAGCCGATTCTTCTGACCGGTCCGAAGAGTGAGGGAGGGGATTGGTCGGTTCCGCCAGGGAACGTAATGCGGTTTTGTCTTCAGAGGAAAGAGTATTCCGCCTCTCCTGTTGACTTCAAAATCTCCGTGAGTCCATTGCATTCCTTTGATAAATGGATGCAATTCATGATAAGTCAAAGCTGCGCAAGAGCTAGCTTGACCAAGGCGCAAATCATTGATGTTGTCGCGGATTCTGCATCACTTCAAATTAGGAAAGATATCTCGGGTTTGGTCGTTTTCATCTTCATATGGTGTCCAGATACTCATACAACCATATGCAGGTGGGGTGAAATGACTATCTCCTTAGAAAGTGCAGTCGTTCTGCTGAATCTTCCCATAACAGGAAACCTCAACATCAAGTTGTCAGATGATGAAGAAGAAATGCGTGTCGTCCTGGTTGTGAAGTCGAAAGGATTTGTTCGGAAAGAAAACGAGATAAAGTGTTTCTATAGCTGGTGGGTGTCTAAATGGTTTCCCGATGAGTTGGCACCGGATCAAAAGAATAGTACGCTTCACGTCGCGGCATTCTTGGCTCTTTGGTTATCCAGAGATATTTTCGATGATGGCTCTGGTAAGAAGGAGATAAGGCCAGAACTTATCAAATTTTTTATAAGATTAGCGAAAGGAGTCGTTCTACCCATTGGCGGATTGTTTCTCGGTTCTCTGTACACACATTTGGATCATCTAGTTGCGTACATGCGCGCTTCAAATGGTTACATGAAAGTGGACTCGTATGTTCATTCCGCTTTCCTCCAGGCATGGCTATGGGACCATTTCGAGAGATACGCTCCTAAACCGTTGGCTCCACTTCCCGAGTCTTGTGGTGGTTCGAGGATGCTTCGCTGGTCGAATAGGCGCCCAAGAGATGGTTCAAACCTGGTTGATTTCCTCGACAATTCGTACGCGGTCAACTTTCGTCCGTGGACCCCGGTGTGTATATCCATAGTTCAGGTCAACACTTTTGCTTCCGCTCCAAACATGTCGTTGCTCTCTGACGAAAGGAATATGGGTGTCGGAGAGGTTGTATTCATGCGAAGTTGTACGCCCGGTTATATACCGTCTTTCTTTCGAGGCTCGTGTCAGGCAGTCTCTTACAATATTGATCGGGAATCTCGGTATATGGGTTTCGACCAAGGGGTCCCTCTTGTTCATCAGCCGATAGCTCCACAGGACTCATTACCAGCCGTTCTTGATGCTAGTGTTCTCACGCCGGGTAAAAGTCTCCCTTTCTTGTTTACGGAAAGAAATCCTTCGACTACCTCCAAGTATAAAACATTATGGCAGAGTGAGTTCCTTGTCATCCAAAATTTGTGAAAGTTGTAGTGGAGAATACCCGTGGTAAGCATTCTGCTGCAATTTTAGCGAATCATCCGTTGCTGAGGGATCCTTCTTCAACCAAAATAAAATCCATCATCCCGGACGCGGACAATCCCCAAGCGGAGGAGCGAAGGTCTAAAAGCCGTTCAGATGGTTTCCATTCGGATTCGACAGCTCTTCCGACTTTCAGTTCTTCTAATATGCGAGTACGTATGATTTTCTCTTTGATTTTAGTTGGATTGCGTATATCCTCGTCTCTTTTCTCAGCGTCTATCTTTGTACCTTGCCCAGGGTCTCAGCAGTGTGAACGCCTTTACCAAACTTGCAAGTAGTCAGAAAACAACGTTTCTTGAGACGGGAAGTGGCGATGCTGAACCTGTCCGTGGTGAAGGAGAACTCGAGAATGAAGAAAGTTCGGAGTCTAGTGATGACGAGAATAGTTCTTCCAACAGTAGTGCTGAATCTTCTTCTGGTCGGTCTGAAAGAGAATCAGTGAGTCTTCTACATGTTTTTCCTTCTTCCTTCTTTCTCTCTTCTTTTTGGGAAAGTATCTAATCTGTGATATCATAGGGGGATGACGTTTCTGAAGATGAACCTGAGACGAAGACTGGTAGAGGTACAGCTTTGTCTCTAACCATGGTAGCTGCACCTGGTGACCTTGAAACAGAGGTTGATCAAGATGAAAGTGTTTTTGCGACTCATACAATGGAGATCACTCCCGTGGATGCTGGCGCAATTATCGTTAGGAATCCCTTGCCGGTAGTTGATGCAGTTGCGGGTGCCACCTTCAATCCTCCATATCTGGTTCCTCATCCAGATCATGTGTTGATCGGGGGATTTAGCGTACCAAGCAAGCATGCGGCACTATACACTAAGATATGGGAAAGCTACGGACATATTGCCACGACCAAGAGAATTACTAGTCGATTTGCATTGGTTAAGCGTGTGGAGGAAGCCTTGTCTTCAATTGACGACATGTGAAACGTGACTGGATGTACCGTTTGTGAGGATGTAATCTCAAGCTGGAGGTTCCATCGTGACATGTGCATCAATTTCGAGTTCAATTTTCCTTGGTTCGTTGAAGGTTTCTCTGAGGTTGAAAAGTTGTTGGCCGAAACAGTCGAAGGTCCTTCTGCGGATACGGTCAAACAGCAGGAAGCGAAAGTCGAAAAGTTATCCAGGAAGCTGAAGTTGAAACGGGAGGCTCTCCAAAGCACGAAGGAGGATTTCTCTAAGAAGAGAAAGCCGTTGTTGAAAAACTTTCCTTGAATGCATTTCTGTCTTCTGAACTTCTTATTTTAGGTTTTTTTTTTGAAAGGCAAATGAAACGCCTAGTTTATGGTTTTGATTTTCTGGATTTTTGGGTTGATAGACAAGTATTACCCCTGAGGGTTTTGGATTATTATTTGGAATGAACTGCTTTAGAATAATGATGTTTTTGGTTATGAATAGAAGTGGCATGAGTACCCCAGGGAAGTCATGGAATTGTGAATGTTGTGCGATAGTAGAAAGCATGAAACACGGGAAAAATATGGCTATCGGTTTTTTATTTCCCCTGTGAAGATTTGAAGTAGTAGACCATGTATTTTGTCTAGCAAGACTTACTCAGTTTTTCGGATCTCCTGATGAAAAGGAATCTCCCGGGTGTAAGACCGAGTTTTGTGGGAAGCACCGTCGTGACTGTGGAAAGTCCCCAGTCATCCCTTGTCGTGTCATGACTGGTAACCGGGCCGTCTGGTATCTGAGCCGTCGATCCTTTGGAGGGTCGTCCTCTCGGAAGTCCCCAGTCATCCCTTGTCGTGTCATGACTGGTAATCGTGTCGTCTGGTAGCTGAGTCGTCGATCCCTGAGCGGATCGTTTGGTTTTACCGTCCTGACGTCTGGGTCGAAATATGAGATCGAGGATTGAAAGTTGACATTGTAACCAAAAGATCAATCTCCCACTGTGGTTGCCAATTGTTTGAGGGTGAAAGCAGTTTCTGCTGGTTTCGGTAATTTCGTGTAATGTGGGTGAGAAGCAAGTCTAAACCCTAAACAATGTACTGCAAGGGAGTACTTTAGGTTCGAGAGATCAATATGTACAAGTCCGGCCTAAACCAAGAAATGGCCGTTTCAGACTTGCTTCGGTCACAAAGTAGAGGAGAAGGGTTGGTTTTGGGGAGGGAAGCGAAGAGAGTGTTGAGACCAAAATAGTTGATTCTGAAAGAGTAGTTGTTTTGTGACTTGTGTCAGAAAGTGGGAAGATAACATATGGTAAAGCTAGAACACGTTTTCTGAGTGTTGTATGTTCCCTACCAGAACTTGTTGTTCGGTGGAAATAGGTAATGCCTATTTATACAAGTCGAAGTGAAACGTACTCTGGTCTCGTTAAGAAATGGAAAACGGGTGAGTAAATGGGAGGAGTTGTTAACCGGTAACGCTTGGAATTGATGTTCCATAAAAGAAAGCGTTTCACCTTTACTCCCTGTATTTACTAACCACCTCATCCTTATGACAATTTCTTATAAAGAGCGTAGTGTACGCCGAACGCTGTAAACCGCCAAACCAATACCCAATGAGCATCCCCAGTTTGTGACATGTGTTGATGTCTCGAGTGTTTTCGTGGAAAACATGTATCATGTTGTTGTTGTCTGGCAAGTTGAGCTTGGGAGACTTGCTGACTCGGTGGTGACGTTCAACGGTCGAGATTTTTCACCTTAATAGGAAGGTAGCCGTTGATTATTGCAACCTTTCATTTGGTAGCTAGTGGCATGAAAGTATGATCATTATGGCTTTAACATGGCCCAGTTTAGGCGCGGCAAAAAGTTAGGGTTTTGGCTTTGTTTAGGCGCGACCAAACTAGGGCCAAAGGTTGCCACGTGTTAGCTGGTAACCTTGGACACCTAGGATTTGCATCCAGGATGGAAGGGTGGCCGTTGGTCGTCGCACGCCTTCGTTTTGGTAGCCGTATGGAGAAGTCCAGCATGGTATGGCGCGAAAAGGTGGTTGGCATGCCATTGGCACATGTGGCATGGCATGCCTTGGCACGGTTTGGCATGGCCAAAACTAGGGTTTTGGGACAAAGGTTACCGTGCGTTGTTTGGCGACCTTGGACGACTAGGATTTTCATCTTGGATGGAAGGGTGGCCGTTGATCGTCGCACGCCTTCGTTTTGGTAGCCGCATGGGGAAGGCCGGCATGGTATGGCGCGGCAAGGTGGTTGGCATGCCATTGGCACATGCATGGCATGCCTTGACGCGGTTTGGCGTGGCCAAAACTTGGGTTTGGGGCCAAAGGTTACCGTGGTTGTTTGGCGACCTTGGACGGCTAGGATTTGCATCTAGGATGGAAGGGTGGATGTTGATCGTCGCACGCCTTCGTTTTGGTAGCCGCATGGGGAAGGCCGGCATGGTATGGCGTGGCAAGGTGGTTGGCATTCCATTGGCACATGTGGCATGGCATGCCTTGGCGCGGTTTGGCGAGGCCAAAACTAGGGTTTTGGGCCAAAAGTTACCATGCGTTGTTTGGCAACCTTGGACGGCTATGATTTGCATCTAGGATGGAAGGGTGGCCTTTGATCGTCGCACGCCTTCGTTTTGGTAGCCGCATGGGGAAGGCCGGCATGGTATGGCGCGGCAAGGTGGTTGGCATGTCATTGGCACATGTGGCATGGCATGCCTTGGCGCGGTTTGGCGTGGCCAAAACTAGGGTTTTGGGCCAAAGGTTACCATGCGTTGTTTGGCGACTTTGGACGGCTAGGATTTGCATCTAGGATGGAAGGGTGTTCGTTGATCGTCGCACGCCTTCGTTTTGGTAGCCGCATAGGTAAGGCCGGCATGGTGGGGCCAAGGCCAATGGCGCAGATCGCTTGTCATAGTGGGGCCAAGGGTTTGGTACGGACGGCTTGGCATGGTGGGGCCAAGGAAAGGTGCGGTTGGCTTGGCATGGTTGGGCCAAGGGTTTGGCATGCCATTGGCGCATGGTGCGTCTAGCATGGTTGGGGCCAAGGGTTTGGAATGCCATTGGCGCATGGTGCGGCTAGCATGGTTGGGGCTAAGGCAAGGTGCGGTTGGCTTAGCATGGTGGGGCCAAGGGTTTGCATGCCATTGGCGCATGGTGCGGATAACATGGTTGGCATGCCTTGGCGCGGTAGACGTGGCTGGCATGGTTTGCCATTGGCACAGTGGTACGGCTGGCATGGTTGGCATGCCTTGGCGCGGCGATGTGGCCGACATGGTTTTCTATTGGCACAGTGGTGCGGCTGGCATGGTTGTCATGCCTTGGCGCGGAGATGTGGCTGGCATGATTTGCCATTGGCACAATGGTGCGGCTGACATGGTTGGCATGCCTCGGCGCGGTAGCATGAGAATTAGGGTTTGGCATAGATGATGTCGGTCAATGTTAAGGGTTCTGCCATGGAACATGACACATAAAAAAAAGGTACCCTGGTAATTCTTACTTAGGCATGCTGATCGATTCAATAAATGTGCTAATGGTCATAGTGACGTCATGTCAGTTGTACGGTTTTACGATTTTAACCCTAAGCTAAAAACCACCATCAACACCAACAAATAATTGTTTCCAACTAAACTCGTCAAGAATAATGATGAACATAGCTAAAGCAAAAAACTTCCAACACATATTTCGAGAAATAAATAAGCGAGATAAACTCGGCTCGAAATATCAAATGTGTGTAATATAAAAGTTTGTATAGCTATACGACTTAGCCTCACCAGGAGATAGAATAGAATAGACATTTGAGTGATAGATAAGTTTTAGTCTCCACATATCTTTTGTTGATGAAGTTCCTCCAAGCCCCCCCAATAAATCTTCGTCTTCAATCGATGAACGCCATGAAGTCTAAAGCTCAACTACACATTCTATCCTAATCCGAGACATAACTATAAGTAGACTAGAAATCAAAACTTATAGTTTTGATCAACTAAACTTGACAAACAAGCTTGAGATAACAACGCTTGCGAGTTCGACCGAGCAATGCTCTAACAATGTCAAAGTAGGTAATGCTCCTGACCTAAGAGAACTCGTAGGTATTGTAACATAAACTCAAAAGACATGGCCTTTTCTCACTTACCATGCATAATTCTTACAAGCAAACAACATAGTTGACAAACAAAATATCAATTTCTCTTATACAAGAGAAACCAAAGAAGGTACGAACAAATTTGCAGGCATAATGCTTTAATCGCCTGTAAAGAAGTAGAAACTACAAGGTATAATGGAATCAAAACCTATTGACCCAACTAATCAAAGCTAAGACGAGGGAAACCTTGAACGTTTATAAGCTATATTTGCATTACCATTAACTCTATGTGACTTGATAGAAAACCAAACACATAAGCCTAATACAACTAAAAATGTTACAGATTCAAGTCCCACAAGCATGGATGAATTGGTTTTTCTTGAGATTTTGGTGTCAGAGATGTTTGGGGAGAGTCAATAGAGTTCTTCGTATCTCCCGAAACAATTAGTGGCTTCCCATCGGTGAAAAGGTTCGCTTAAAACCTGTTAAAACAAGACAAAAAAAAAGTTAGGTATCTCGGGAGATATTTATTTTGTGAAGATGTTGGTATTTAGCTGTAACTAAAATGTATTCACAATAATTTAGCTGTATTTTTAATTTATAGAGTCTGCAAATAATAAACGATCTAGCATGTCTTAGTACCACCAATTAAATCCAACTAGATGTATTCACAATAATCAGTAACTTCACGACATGGAATAGGACGAACACCTTATATACCTAAACAAATTATTCTCTTGTACATAGTAAAATTCAAATATTCACACAAACCCAATCTTAGTATTAACTTTTTAAACGCGAAAACAAGAGGAATCTCAGAATTAAAGCAACAATCAATTCTACCAGGAAAGCAATCATTTGGGCAATATATCAAATAAAATGTTCGCACATAAGGTTTTGTTTATGTAAATTCAACATAGAAATCATTTACATGTAGTCTCCATGTTCATACAATGTGTAAATACCCAGAAAAGCTCGTAATATAACCAGGAATTTCATTAATATAAATTACATTTCAAAGATTTCTTGTCTTCTGATTTTCTTCCTGTTCTAGTTGTTAAGTTATCTAACCGACTTGAAAGATATTTCTTATATTGTTTTATCTTTATAATAGGAACAACATAAGTAGTACATAATCAATCTAGATAGTTAAGTCCCTATTGATTGAGATCAAAAACAAGAGTTTTCTTGTTGAATATATACCTTGAAAGATAGATTGTAAGTTTCATACTTGTTAGAACTCAAATCCTCTTAATCTGGAAACGACTAGATTGATCTTGGATATTAATTCTTTAGATCGTCCAAGAACTATTTTACACAATCAAGTACACGGACCTTTGGTATATACATATTGATTGTGGAAGAGAAAACAGAAAAACTTTGCATACATATTATTCAAGGGTCTTTGCTTTAGATCTACTTGCAATTTTATTGGGTTTTGCGTCACATAGAGATAACAACTCTTTAATGTAACTCCAAAGGATATTTGATCAATCTAAATTCAAGTTTTTATGCCAATACATTTTGCCTACCTTAAAGTTCATTATACGAAAACTTTAAGCAATACTGCAATGATATATATGTTCTCCCCCTTAGTCTTTACTTCTATTTTTCGTAAAATATGGTATTTACATGCATAAGTAATTCACCCCCCCCCCCCTCTCAGATATTGCTCTAAATAGCCATATGTATTAATAGATTTTTAATAATATAAAATGCTAATTTTTTAGGATGAGTCTTCTAAGTTTTCCTAGTTAGTATCTTCACCTTGAGAAATTAAAGGTACAATTCCCTCGTAAATTCCACAAACGCACTCCCCAGAAAAATATAGCAACTAAGCACAAGTTCAAAATTGAACTCTCCCCCATTTAATGTCATTCTCAAAAAGAACAACAAAAACGGCCTATATCTAAAAGAGAAGCATTTTTCTTATATTTAGTTAAATTCTCAAGCTAAGAACAATCATCAAAAGTTTCTCATGAGATCATATTTCTAAATACTTTTAGAATTACCTCGTGGTATTAAAAAAAAATATTCAATCACGAAGATCAAGTATTGCTATCATCTTTGTACAAACTTGCAATAACAAGATTTGATTTACTCTTAAAAGGAAGAATTAATCTTTTCCACAAGGAATTACACTAAGAATGACAACCATAAGAGAGTGAAAAGGTCTCGCTGACATACAAAAAATCAGGCAATTTTGGAGTTCAGTTACACTCAAAAACATCCAAGTTCGCGAATTGAAAAATCAATTTGTGAACATGAATAAAGTAGTTCGCAGTTGTAGATCCAAAAGTGCACAGTTCATGAACTTGAAAAATCTGTTTATGAACAAAAGTGTACAAGTACCTTCAAAAATTATACAATTCGCGAACCTGACAAATCATTTTGTGGCAAACGTATACAGGAACATTAAAAAAAATACATAGTTTGCAAACTTGACGAATCAGTTTGTGAAAAAAATCAGTTTGTGTACTTTAGCAATACTTGATGCTTTTAGCTTTATATTTTCCCAAACAAAGTTTCCGAACAATAAATTGCTCCCAACCTCAAAAAAGCAATAAGCCTATGAGAATATAATTGCTTGAATTATATTTCGGGATAAATCAAGTACATGCTTGAACTCGAAAAATTATTTTATCCATACAAATCTCAAGCCAACAACTTTGTTTATTTGTCCCAACATGTTCGCTTAAGAATTTAAACATATAAGTCAGGTAAACATGAATGATAGTCAAGTGGATCATTGGACTATATGTTTGTCTGTTACACGAATTTCACCGTTGATTTATTAATATTTCAAGTGCGCATCCTAAGTTAAGATAAACGATGTTCCCAAAATACCTATATGATTATCATGTCTTGATAATTTTTCTTAGAATTCATAACCTAGGTTTAAATATCAACATTATGATGAGATAAACTCATCTAAACACATATTCATCTTAACTTATAACGTAGAAATTCTCATGGATCATGTTCTCGTGCCTTGCTCAATAGTTAGATAGACGGGACACAACTCTACAAAAGTATCTTTTTATAGGGGCGGCATGATTTATTAGAGGGGCGGCAGTGTGATAATAGCGTCCCTCTAGTTGGTTAGGAGGTGTCCAAATGGTTTTGTAAATTGTCTAGGTTATCTTCCCATGTTTTAACCTAAATCAAAGCTAAATTGAAAATCTATTTTCTTTCTTCTTCTCTTCTCCTCCCATCAACCGTAACCTCCATTAAAACTCAAAATTTCATCGTCTTCGATTAATCAGCGATTCGAAAATTAATTAAGTATAATGACTTATATGAGGTATGTTATGAAAAACCCAGTTAGGGTTTACTTTATTTTGTTCGATTTAGGTTTAATTTCTATCAGAAATTAGGATTTTAGGTGAAAATTGAAATTCAAATTTCTGGGTTTATGTGAGTTACGGTTGATTTTAACTCTATTACGAACCGTAACTGGAGAATTTGATGTTGTTACGGTTAGTAGTAGTTCAATTACCAACCGTATGTTCTTATATCTGAGAATTTTCTTCAGTTACGGTTGGTAACCATTTTTATTTACCAACCGTAACTCAGTTACGGTTAGTATCGAGCATTTGGTTACCAACCGTAATTGAGTTACGGTTCTTATCGAGCATTTAGTTACCAACCGTAACTGGTTTTACAATTGGGTTTTCCCAAAATTTAACCAGTTACGTTTGGTAGTTCATCTTTTACGAACCGTAACTATGAATTACGGTTGGTTACGAGCAAAATGCCAATCGTAATTAGCTCTGAAAATGTAAGAAATTGAATTTTTTTACGTATTTGAGCAACAAAAAGCTAGTTGGGACTAATTTAGAAGTATACCTGGTCATTTTCAGGCATTGGGTTTTTACTTTGTTGGTTAATTTCTTCAATTGATTGAGATTGACCTTCACCTTGGGTTAAAACTTCTCTACCATCTCCAATATTTTTTTTTAAACTCTAAAATCTGATTTTGTTCTGATTTTGAGTTAATATAAGTGAAATTAATCATTAACATTAAACTTGATTATCATCACTAAACTAACTTCTCAATTATGAAGGTTCCACTATTATTTTTTTGATAAGAGACATCTTAAATGATCATATAATGATCCTTTTTGTCCTATTAAAATGTCGCCCCTCTAATAAACCATACCGCCCCTGTAACGAGCTACCTACCAAAAGCATTTGGGAAATGTTGATCCCCGCATCATTTTGACCCACTCTCGAGTCCAATCATATATATACTAAAAAAAAAGAAGTGCATAGAAACCGGCCTTATAGCATCGGTCTATGTAAACGGACCTATGTAAACGTTTTATATACTACCGCCCCTAAGACTCATATGTCCTCATCGGTCCCTAACTAGGGTTTTAGTGAAGGAAAAAGAACCTCGCTGTCCTGGAATAACAGAGTAGGGGTTTATCATCCATGGAGGTTGCAGCATCATCAGTTAGGGTTTCTGGTTGTAGTATCCAACCATCGCGTTTAAGCCCTAAATTTAACTCAAAACTTCATGCTTCTTCTTCTTTTTCTTCTTGTAATCTCACTTCAAATGCTTCATTTGTATCAAGTAAACCTTCTTTTCCTCATAAAATTTGTTGTGTTAGCGCCTCTGTGAAAGATAGCCTTAAATCAGTTGTTGCCAAGGTAATTAATTTCATTCCATCATTTTTTTTCTTTCTTTTTCATTCTGTCGATAGAGTATGCGATTTTTATCTGGAACATTTGGGGTTTTAAGATGTTATGTTATGAGATGAAATTTTAGAAATTGATGGTTAAAATTAAACATGGTTTTTTGTAGATGGATAGCATGACGATTGATGATTCTGAGTTTGAGCTCTCTAGCTTAACGGCTTTATCACCCTTGGATGGTCGATATTGGAGAAAGGTTAAAGATTTGGCTCCGTTTATGAGTGAATACGGACTTATTCATTTCCGCGTTATAGTGGAGGTACAATTCATAAGTCAAGATTTACCCTCAGCATCGTTTTGTACCCTATATGCTTGATTTTTGATACAAGATCATTTATGAAAGTTTCATTTCGATCTTTGTTTAATCACAGATCAAATGGCTGATAAAGCTTTCACAAATTCCGGAAATAACTGAGGTCCCCAGTTTCAGCGAGGATGCCCTGTCTTTCCTGGAAGGAGTTATTGATGGGTTTGGTGTGAGTGATGCTTTGGAGGTGAAAAAAATTGAGAGAGTTACGAATCATGACGTGAAAGCAGTAGAATACTTTCTGAAACAAAAATGTCAATCCCATCCGGAGATTGCAAAGGTTGGATTTTATTCTCTTCAGTTTCATGTTTTTGAAGCTTCTTGTTTCTTTCAATTATAGTTGTCATTAAACTTGTGCTGTTTCATCTACACCAGGTGCTTGAGTTTTTCCATTTTGCTTGTACATCAGAGGATATCAATAATTTGGCTCATGCCTTGATGCTGAAAGGGGCCTTGAATACAGTGATATTACCCGTCATGGATGATTTGATAAGAGCTTTATGCAAGATGGCAAAAGACAATGCTCATGTTCCTATGCTTTCTCGCACTCATGGACAGGTACTGGAGTTTTTTACGTGAATAGCAAAGTTGTGTAAACTCTTTGTTGTTCATAGGGCCAGAGGCTGATATTTATATGACTCGCTTTGTTTCTTGGACTTACCGTGGCTTTCACTTATTGAGTTCTATCATTTTGTTCTTTTGATCTTCTCGTAGCCAGCTACACCAACTACTCTTGGAAAAGAAATGGCAATTTTTGCTGCTAGATTAAGCAAACAAAGACGTCATCTATCTGAAGTTGCTTTACTGGGCAAGTTTGCTGGTGCTTCTGGAAATTACAATGCGCATCTTGTCGCATACCCTGAGCTAAGCTGGCCTCGAGTTGCAGAGGAGTTTGTAAAATCTCTAGGATTAAGTTTCAACCCCTATGTGACTCAGGTTTGTTTCTTATCGTATATGTCTCATGCTCGTGGATATACTATGTTTTATGATGAAACATTTTCGCCACCAATTTGATATCGCTTGACTTGTTCTACTTATAATGATTGAAGATTCTCACTGAGGGTCATGGTTTTGTAAATTGTTTAACATGGTAGTGTTGGAGAACGTGGAGCTAATAGTTATGCAACTCAAATAATGCGTTTGTTAGTTTATTAAACATATATTTCTCCTGTTTTTACATGTGATGGTTGGTTGTGTTTCTCCTTCAGATTGAGCCTCATGATTATATGGCAGAACTGTTCAATGCAATGAAACAGTTTAATGTCATATTAATGGACTTTGACAAGGATGTATGGGGCTACGTATCTTTAGGATTCTTTAAGCAGGTAAACACACAAAATGAGAAGGAAGTTAGTGTATATGTTGGCTGCCAACTTTATGTTGCTCTACTTAAAAACTTATCCTTTTCTGACCTTTCATGCAGATTACAAAGGCTGGTGAGGTTGGGTCTTCTACTATGCCTCATAAGGTGAATCCCATAGATTTTGAAAACAGTGAGGGTAATCTTGGGTTGGCCAATGACGGGCTATCTCACCTGAGCACAAAGTTGCCTATTTCACGATGGCAGGTAATAACGATCTTAATGTTCTTCAGATAGTCCCTTCGGTTTATTAACTACGAATCTTATTCTTCAAAGTGCCTCAAGTAGTGGTCTTATCAAGGGTTACTAAAATATTGGACATTCTGTTTATGCATGATACAATTCAACGCAGATTTTGCATATTTGTACTGCCGTTGCCTTATGGTTTTATGTTCTTCATTTGTATGTTTTTTTTATGACACCTTACTTTATATTCGTTTAACAGCGTGATCTTACTGATTCAACTGTTCTGAGGAATATGGGGGTGGGATTAGGGCATTCTCTTCTTGCTTACAGAAGTGCCCTCCAGGGCATTGGAAAGCTCCAAGTAAGTATTTTGTTGTAGGCTTTCTGGGGAATCTTCTCCAACACTTGGAGAAACTACATTCAAGCACAAAGTATGCGTATCTTCGTCTATGATATAGTAAGTTGTTCATGTTTCTTATTTTTTCTCATTTCTAGGTAAATGAAGCTCGCCTAAGCGAAGATTTGGATCAATGCTGGGAAGTTCTTGCTGAGCCAATACAGACTGTAAGCATCTCAAAACTTTTTCTTTTTGTTGACATTCTAGATTATTATATTAGATAAAAGGAACGATACAATAAAGCAAAATAAACGGTATATCTCCAAGATCGATAATCCTCTATTGTAATATATATTAAATCAATGTTGTATGACTCGGGGATCGCACACATGTACATATTTAATATCTGAGACTTTTTAGTAGTCTCAATTATCTTTTGTACTGCCTAACATTTTATGATAAAATCAACACTTTAAATCCTAATGCAAGGCTATTGTAAAACAAACTTTATAGTTCTGCCAAACTAAGTCTCAACATTAGATGAGTCATGACTGAAAATGGAAGAAAACTGATAAAAGTGAGAAGAAGATCCTCTGATCCAGCGCCTCCACCTCTAGTTTAGTTTCTCAGCCTTTATTTTTAGTTTTTGTTTTTTACTTATATAGAAAGTTTGAAGGTGGTTGACTATTTTGACCCTGTAAACCGAGTTACTCGGGGATCGGACCGAGTCATGACTGACTCGGCGAGTAAATGCCTACCACTCGGCTGGGCCGAATATTTACTGATCGTATCGCTTGAAGGGCGATCCCTGAGTTACTTGCGTGTAACTCTGCCGATACATATTACGCGAGTAACTGAACCGATACATATTACATAATTAAATCCTTGCATTTTTTCTTTACACTTTCACCATTTTTGTAAAACTCACAGATTTGTATTTTCCCTTATCAGGTGATGCGAAGATATGGTGTTCCCGAACCCTACGAGAAGCTGAAGGAACTAACCAGAGGAAAAGGAATTTCTAAAGATAGCATCAGAGAATTCATTTTAGGTTTAGAGATCCCTGCGGATGCAAAAGCTAATCTTCTGGAACTTACACCCCACAGCTACATCGGCGAAGCAACCATTTTAGCTAATGATGTTGATAAGTTTGTTGATCTAGTGAATGGTGTTCTTGCCTTATAGGTACCCATGACCCATCCAATCTGTGTGTATTTCCAGAAATTCCGCAATTAAACCTCATTTTCTGATTAATCACTGGCATGCTCCTGTATTTTATGATTTTTGAAACGAGATTTTTACTTTTTCTACACTTCATTGAACATACGGTTTTGCTTCAATTTTGAAACTTTCAAATGTATAAAAAGCATGAGAAATGAGCAAGATTTGATACTATTTGATTCAACTTATTCAGAAGATTTCCCTTGTTTTACTTTTTAAGCCAAACACTATGGTTGGTGATTTCGCTTCACTATAGCTTAGTTAAATTGTTGATCAGATCTGATCCACCCTTAAGCTAAGCGATGAGACTGGAAACTCGAACCCGTCTGAAAAACTGGAACGGAAACTCAGTTTTTATTTTGCTAAGCGATGAGACTGAAACTCGAACCCGTCTGAGAAACTGGAACGGAAACTCAGTTTTTATTTTGCACTATTTGCACATTTTGCTTGGCTACAATTAAGCCATAGCGAGGCCTTAATAGCGAAATGTTAGTGCTTGGCCTTAGGTCGGTCCCTAAAGCTTCCATATGCTATGCCAGGTGGCTTGGCAAACTGGCCGAGCCACTATGGGAGAAAAGGTAAGCGGTCGAGTCTCCACCGGACGGTTGAGACTACACCGCTACCGGTCTAGTCTACACCGGTAACGGTGTAGTTTCCACCATTTGGTGGATTTGAAACCTCCAACGGCTCTTTCTTCACCGCTATTAAAAAAAGGGCAAAAATTCACACAAAAATTACACCAAATTTTTTACACAAAAAATTTCCATCTTTCTATCTTATTATCTTTAAAAATGGCAAAGTTTGAATCCCAACTTGACTTGGCTACCCAACTTGATTTTTCTGGAGTGGTGCTTGAATCCGCCCTTAACAAGATATGTGAAGGTTTTAAAGTAATTGGTAAAAATCAAAGAAGTATACAAGTTTTGGATATTAACCAAATCAAACCTCCAACTAAGAGAAGACCAAGAAAAGTTCAAAGGAAGGAAAATTTGAAGGCAAAGAAGAAGATAAACAAAGGAGACTCCGTTCATGAGCGCATTGATTGGAAGTTTGGTGAAATGAAGAAGATAAACAAGATGAAGAACATTGTCCCAAATTTTTACTTTTGAAGTCTTTATTATAAGTTATGTCATCATCTAGATGAATGAAAGAGGCACTAATATAAATTAAAATTCTAAACTTTTAATGAAAGATGCACTAGTTTTATATTAATATATCTTAAAATTAGAATTTGATACAAATGATAGTTGCATCATACAAACGAAAGATGCATCATATTCGGACATTTACTCTAAACTGGTCATATTTGGGCAACACCCTTAAAATAAGATAACAACCCTCAAAGTGATAATTTTGACCAACTATGTTGCGCCATTCGAGCCGACACATTTGCTCCACATCATTTGCGTTTTGGCCATTTTGTCGGTTTCGATAGCCTTCAGCAAGTACAACATCCACAACTTCACATCCTTGCTGATTATTCCAAAGCGACGACACAAAATCCATCTGCATTTCAATTATTGAGGTTCAATGTTTCTTCTTGAAATCTCTGAAATATGCGACTCCATACAATCTCTTGATGTTGATTTTGTCCACCATCGGCCATATCTTGCATAACAAAAATATAATGCCTGCAAATGGATTCATCTTCAGATATGCTAAATTTGCGAGTTCGAACTGACATATTAGATTTGTGGAGTGAAAGAATGGAGATTGAAAAAATGGTGTGAGTTGAAATGAAATTTGATATTGTATTTATAGGCAGATGAAATGATGACCGTTGGATGAGATGATACGAGCGGTCTAGTCTACACCGCTGACGGTGGACAGTACACCTAACGGTGTAAGGTGTAAACTACACCTACCGGTGTAAACTACACCGAACGGTCGAGTTCTTGACCTGGCCTGGCTAAGTGGCAAATTTACCACTTAGCCAGGCCAGTTTGACCCCTCCATGATGGGTGCTTAAATGACAAACAATCATATTTTCCACACCCACAGAAAGGGGCCATAATCTGCCCAGCTGAAATATACATCAGCTCAAACTGGGCAAAAAAAGAAAAAAGTGGAAGAGAAGGGTGTTTTGGGGATTTAAAAAAATGGCTCCAAGTAGGAAATTAAATTTAGTTTCATCGGTGAAAACAAAACCAAAAATTTCTGCTTTCTCTTCCAAAGTTCATTTTTGGTGTTCACTATGAGTTATCAATTATCTCTAGATAAATCACTGTTTCGTTCTCCTCCATCTTCATTTCGAAACCCTAATAATTCTTACAGAACCAGACAACATATCCCCACAAAAACAAATCAATTTTCATTTCAATTGTATTCCAAGAAACAGAGATTTCTCAATTCGTGGAGTAATTTTAGTACCGGAATCGCTGAAGAAGATGGGTTTAAGAAACGGTTTCTTTCATCTCAAATTAAGGTTTCTCCTAATGATGCTTTATCAGTTCCAAATGATGATGATGGTAAAGAGTTTGAAGCACCCACTTTTATTGAGTTTATTACTTCTGAAAGAGTTAAAGTTGTCGCCATGGTTGGTCTTGCTTTAGCTCTTTGTAATGCTGATAGAGTTGTCATGTCTGTGGCTATTGTTCCTCTTTCTTTGTCTCATGGTTGGAGTAGGTCTTTTGCTGGTATTGTTCAGGTAATCAACATATAAACCCTACTTTTCACTCTTGATTTTGGAGGTTTTATATTAGGGTTTCATTTCCCTGATTCATTGTCGTTTGCAGTCGTCTTTTCTTTGGGGATACTTGATTTCACCTATTGTTGGAGGAGCTTTAGTAGATTATTATGGTGGTAAAGTAGTTATGGCATGGGGTGTGGCTATATGGTCATTAGCTACATTTTTCACACCATGGGCAGCTGAGACTTCTTTGTGGGCATTACTTGCAATGCGAGTATTGCTCGGTACTGCCGAAGGTGTAGCTTTACCTAGCATGAACAACATGATCTCAAGGTATTGCCCAAACTTCCTAATTTGTGGTTTCGGACTTCACGCTGAAGTTCATGCGATATAATATGGTTTTTGTGTGATAGAACATGTGGTTATGAAAATTGCAATAAGGGTTGTTGAACTAACATTTACTTTTAGATGGTTTCCGAAGACAGAACGATCCAGGGCAGTTGGAATTGCAATGGGTGGATTTCAGCTTGGAAATGTGATTGGACTTATGCTTTCTCCAATCCTCATGTCACAGGGAGGAGTCTTTGGACCTTTTGTGATATTTGGGTTATCTGGGTTACTTTGGGTTTTAGTGTGGGTTTCTGCCACCTCAAGTACTCCTGGTCGCCATCGTCAGATATCCAAGTATGAATTGGAATACATAACAAACATGAGGCAGAGCCCCGCAGTTCCAGGGTTGGAGAAGAAACCTAAAACGACAAATGTCATCCCTCCTTTTGGGCGCTTGCTTTCAAAATTACCTACTTGGGCCCTAATATCTGCAAATGCGATGCATAGCTGGGTAACGACTTTAATTCTGTTAGTGATAGCTTAGAAGTAGCCTTGGTCTTATTGTGTACCTTATCTGTCTTGCATTTATCTATTTAACAATTTTGGAAATGGTAATCTAATCATCAATTGACTTATGTGCAGGGGTATTTTGTTATTCTTTCGTGGATGCCCATATACTTCAGCACTGTAAGGCTTTAATGCACTATATAATTAGGAACAATTTTTTCCTCGGCTATTCTGTAGATGATTATTAGTAGTCTTAACTGGTTGAAATTTGTTTGTGTGGAACAGATCCATCATGTCGACCTCAGACAAGCAGCATGGTTTAGTGCAGTTCCATGGACCATGATGGCAGTTTTAGGATATTTTGCTGGTGTTTGGTCTGATATGCTAATATCCAGTGGCACACCAGTTACAACTACTCGCAAGATAATGCAGGTATGTCTTGTGAAGAAAATTTCCCACATGCATGGTTGTCAGGATCGATTATAGATTATTACTCAATGCAATTTTTGTTTTCCCTTTTGGACACATACATAAACTGGTACTGGGGTCGAACATTCAAGGACATTGAAACAGCTCTGCTAGCCGTGAACTTGTATATATTTGCAGCTTAACTCTACAAGTACAAAACTTGAAAAAATAGAAACTAGAAATAAAAGAGAAAATGTAGAAACATGACTTCATTTTTCTTCAAGATAAGCCTAGATGTAGCTGTTTTATCTAGGATGAAGAATACATCATATTACCCAGTCCCTAATTCCCATGTCAGCATTTCCTAATCTTTTTGAGCGACATGTCAGAGTACCCTGTATTCATACCCAACACCGACACTATTACCATTGTCATTACACGGATAACAACCTTACTTATATGTTATATCTCTTCTCTGCAGTCTATCGGCTTCATTGGTCCTGGGATTGCTCTTCTAGGTCTTACTGCTGCAAAAACTCCGTTTATTGCCTCTTTTTGGCTCACTGTAGCCGTTGGCTTGAAGTCTTTCAGCCACTCTGGTTTTCTTGTGAACCTTCAGGTGGGTATCTTTGAAACATCACATTTGGAAGCAGTAGACAAATGAATCTTTCATTTGTATTTTTCTAAATGTTTTCCTTGTTTTACCATGTGAACAGGAAATCGCTCCACAGTATGCTGGCACACTACATGGTACTATTATTCATCTCTTATTTTATATTCCTTTTCTAGTTCCATAAATCTTAGAAATGACAAATGATAATTTTTGCTTTTAACTTTGAGAATGGTGTTTGTTGTTGTCTCAGTCTGACAAATGTTGATTGCTAACAGGAATGTCAAATACTGCCGGAACATTAGCTGCTATTATCGGAACTATTGGTGCCGGTTTCTTTGTCGAGCTAGTAGGTTCTTTCCGTGGGTTCCTGTTGTTTACCTCACTTCTGTATTTCGCAAGTGCTGTCTTCTGGAATACCTTTGCTACAGGAGAGCGGGTTAATTTTGATGAAGTTGATCAATAAAGGAGTACTTGTACTTTTACATCACAAGTTGTTTAAATCAGAAGTCATGGTGAAGTTTTATTACTCTCTTGATAATACTAATGCAACCAGCAGTATCATCAATGTACAGTTTCTTAGATGACATAGAAATCTGTAAGGAAATGTGTACATGTAATTACCAACCCCAAATTGACTGGCACGGCTTCTTACAGGAAACACTGAGCCGGAGAACTGAGAACATACCAACCTTATAGGAAGAGTGAGAGTACATTATTGTAGTTACATGCTTACGATTTGGAATCTTACTCTCTGCGCAACCAAAATGTTTTTTTTAATTCTGGCGTCGTTTCCGCCAGCGTGGCTCTTTAGGACTTTCTTAATGCGGCGAGCTTTGATGGCGGGCGGAATTTTACTGTTGGTGCTTAGTATTCAACCGACGTCATCTTTTGGGATTTTTGTTTTTGCCGAACTTTTTCCGGCAAACTCCCCCGGGTGTGTTAGTTGGCAGCGGCATTTTCAGTCGATAGTTGGGCAATATAAAGTCATCGGCAGATTCCAACTTTTTCCGGTAAAGAATGACTGTTTTTAAACAAGCTTATTATAGGGGCGGCATGGTTTATTAGAGAGGCGGCATTCTAATAGGACAAAAAGGGTCATTACATGATCATTCAAGGTGTCTCTTATAAAAAAACTGGAAATGATAAATTAATCCTCATAATTGATAATCTAGTTTAGTGATGATAATCAAGTTTAATGTTAATGATTAAATTCATTTATATTAACTCAAAATCAAAACAAAATCGGACTTTAGAGTTTAAAAAAAAAAGAAAAGTTTGGAGATGGTAGAAGTTTTAACCCAAAGTGAAGGTCAATCTCAATCAATTGAAGAAATTAACCAACAAAGTGAATACCCAATGCCTGAAAATGACCAGGTATACTTCTAAATTAGTCCCAACTAGCTTTTTGTTGCTCAAATACGTAAAAAAATTCAATTTTTTACATTTTCAGAGCTAATTACGGTTGGCATTTCGCTCGTAACCAACCGTAATTCATAGTTACGGTTCGTAAAAGATGAACTACCAACCGCAACTGGTTAAATTTGGGAAAAACCCAATTATAAAACCAGTTACGGTTGATAACTAAATGCTCGATACGAACCGTAACTCAGTTACGGTTGGTAACCAAATGCTCGATACCAACCGTAACTGAGTTACAGTTGGTAAATAAAAATGGTTATCAACCGTAATTAAAGAAAATTTTCAGATATAAGAACATACGGTTGGTAATAGTTCTATTACCAACCGTAACAACATCAAATTCTCCAGTTACGATTCGTAATAGAGTTAAAATCAACCGTAACTAACATAAACCTAGAAATTTTAATTTTAATTTTCACCTAAAATCCTAATTTTTGATAGAAATTAAACTTAAATTGAACAAAATAAACTAAACCCTAACTGGGTTTTTCACAATATACCTCATAGAAGTCATTGCACTTGATAAATTTTCGAATCGCTGATTAATCGAAGACGATGAAATTTCCAATTTTAATAAAGGTTACGGTTGATGGAGGAGAAGAAAAGATGAAGAAGAAGATGGAAAAAGGAACTGATTTTATTTTTTCTGATTCATTATGTTTAAAAAAAATTGATTTGATTTTGGTTGATTTAAGGTGAAAAGGGTAATCTAATTAATTTACATCCCTTTAAGACATCCCTAACCAACTAAAAGGACATTACTATTACAATGCCGCCCCTCTAATAAACCATGCGGCCCCGCTTGTTTTTAAACATTAGTCAACAGAGTACGACAGCAGCAGTTGGTGAGCAATCTTTGGATCTTACGTGTTGCCACGTACATATCAAGCCTCTGGAACAGTCCTCAAATGACATAGTTACCCTTCTTAAATAAACCTACCCACCAAATTTCTCATCATTCGTTCAAAAAATAAATCTGGTGATCATATTCTTTTCATTAGACCGCTCTATTACTTGGAGCTCTAATGACAGCAGTTACACCAATAAAATCCAATTGTCTTGTTCCTTCCGATGCTTTAACATCTTCTTCTAGGTTGAAATCGATTGGTTTAACAAAAACCCATCAAAGATTTCAATCAAATGTAATCTCAAAAGGGATCAAATGGGAAGAAAACACAAGTTTCGTCCAAAAACGATTGAAAACAGAGGAAAAGAATGGGGTTATTAAAAGGAAAATTAGTTGCAGAGCAGAGGGAGTAGACAGAGGTTTTTTAGTGGGTACTGAAGCAGGAAGAGTAGCTGAAGAAAAAGAAGAACGAAGAAGAGAAAGTGGGTTGTTTGGGTTCGTATTGACAGAGAGATTGAAGGTGGTTTCTTTAGTGGCATTTGTTATGTGTTTTTGCAATGCTGATAGAGTTGTTATGTCCGTTGCTATTGTTCCTCTTGCTGAAGCTCATGGCTGGAGCAGTTCTTTCCTTGGTATTGTTCAGGTACCCTCTTAGAATCATCCATTTTTTCATCCCCTGTCTTGTGTGATTCTATATTTCCGGATTTTGTTTGCATGCTGCGATCCATCTCACTAGTCATTCCTTAAAATTTCTCATTTTGATGTTTCTTATTTGTCAATAATGATGCATTTAGGATTTAAAAAATATAGTAAAAAGTATGTAATTATGCATAATCAATCATTTTATTATAATTAGCTCAGAATGTTGTAAGTTGGTGGAGGAAGAGATACACATTCTCCACACAAGTTGCATATTCCAGCTCTTTGTAAACCCTGCAGCAACTATGAGAAATAGAAATGGAAAAGAAAACCTTGTAATTCTTTCTCACCTAACCATCTTGAAATGGCTCAGGGAGAGGAGACTTGTTTGTCACTGGTCATTAAAAAGATTAACTGCCCAGTTCCCCACCAAATACGGCTTTTTAACTACATTTTTTTAAGTATGTCTCTTTCTTTCTTAAATAATTTACTAATATTACAGGCACTATGTATTTTCATTCCTGGCTCTTCAAAAAAATATAGAAGTGACCTTAGGGGGTCTTGGGGTGAGAGAGTGGGGCCATGGATGAGGTCACCATTAACGTCTCAAACCAAACAGTTCTGTGTCTTTAATAGGGAGTGAGGGATTTTGAAGAGTATCTCATGTTGCAAAAATGGACAGCATTAGCACGCATATTTGATTCATAATCTGCGTGTAACTTGTGGGGATTGTCGGGTCAAATCTATGTGATTAGTACTACTACTATGTTGAATTAGTTGGTAAGGCCGTATGTAAGGCGCCTTGAACCCTCAATTAGTCAATTCTTTGTATTTCAGTCAAGTGGAGTTCTGTTGATCCATTCTTGTCCAAGCCTCAAGTAATTTCAGCCCATTAATATGGCCCAATAAGCCAACTATTTGTGTTTGATCCTTGCTTCAATTGGTTATATAAAAAGAGATTGTTACTCAAATTTCATATGATTTTAGTTAGTGTGTAAGGTTTGTTTCTTTGGTCGGCAATGGTGAAAATATATTGGTGAACTTACTGGAAGTAAGCAAACTGATGAGAACCTAAAGCGAAATATAACAAACCCAGTTACAGCAAAGCCCAAGAATGGAAGAAAACAATGCACCAAGTAATGAACACAATTTGCTATGATAGAATCAACTTTAAACCCTTTAAGAGCTTCGTCACTTTGGATCCAAAAGAAAGCTTGCATTTTCATCTTTTCTAGTTTTATTACTGTAAAATGTTTTTCTATATTGCATTTGACTAAGTTAAGTGTTAAATTTTTGTGTTTTGAAGTCATCATTTCTATGGGGATACATTTTCTCATCAGTAATTGGAGGAGCTTTGGCTGATAAATATGGTGGGAAGCGAGTTCTTGCTTGGGGTGTTACAGTATGGTCCTTGGATACACTTCTTACACCATGGGCAGCTAACCATTCCACGGCCATGCTCTTAGCCGTTCGAGCAGTATTTGGATTGGCTGAAGGTGTCGCTTTTCCCTCCATGAACACTCTCTTATCTAGGTATTTTTTATGTTTCCTTTTATAGATATGCTTGATAGTACCATACTAGTTTGGCATTGCATTTGGTAAATGTATGTCATAACTAATATCAGTTGTCTGGATGTAATTTTGAATACCACTAAATGGTTTCCTTGCAATGAACGTGCGAGTGCAGTTGGAATTTCCATGGCTGGTTTTCATATTGGGAATGTGATAAGCTTTCTTTTAACACCTATCATAATGTCTACAATTGGAATTCATGGAGCGTTTGCTCTATTTTCATCTCTTGGACTATTATGGCTTACTATTAGGTAAGTCTGAGACTGATATGGAAGGTCTCAGAATTACACGTCTCTTAGAACATAAACTAGGAGAGTTTGAGACTGATAAGGAATGTGCTTATATTAGGAAAGTCTAGGAAAGACTTATTTTAGGAAACTGAGACTGATAAGGAATGTATTTGTATTAGGACTCTACGAGGTGGTAGCACAAATATATATAGACTTGTAATCAGTTTTGATGATATGAAATAATATACACAGATTCTTAACATGGCATCAAGAGCCAGTTTCGAAACCTTAAAAAAAAAAAAAAAAAAAAAAACGAAAGATGGTTAACGAAATTGAATCATCCAAAGGAAAGACGGTGGAATATGATGTACAAAAGAAGAACCCGTATATTACCTAGGTTCGAGTGATGGACCAGGAAATATCATCACGCCAATAACTTTGAGAGGAAATAATTATGATGAATGGGCTAGAGCCATACGAAGATCGTTAATAGCCAAAAGAAAATTTGGTTTTATTGATGGAACAGTTACAAGACCTGAAGATCCGGATCAGTTAGAAGAATGGATAGCAGTGCAATCAATGCTGGTCTCATGGATCAGTAACACGCTGGAGTTATCAGTGAGATCAACTCTGGGAGATTATGAGGATGCAAGTCTATTATGGGCACACTTGAAGAGAAGATTTTGTGTTGTTAGTGGAACAAGAATATGCCAACTAAAAGCATCTTTAAGTGACTGCAAACAGAAGAAAACGGAGGAAGTTGCTATATTTTGGAAGATTGAACAAAATATGGGATGAGATGGTGACTTATATGAAGATACCCCAATGCAAGTGTGGAAAGTGCACCTGTAATATTGCATCTCAGGTAAGTTTGTTGAGAGAAGAAGATTTATTGCATTATTTTCTGATTGGGTTAGATTCTGTATA
The DNA here is from genome assembly GCF_003573695.1 of Papaver somniferum. Classification (NCBI taxonomy): domain Eukaryota; kingdom Viridiplantae; phylum Streptophyta; class Magnoliopsida; order Ranunculales; family Papaveraceae; genus Papaver; species Papaver somniferum. Next base: position 110,641,831 of record NC_039368.1, read on the forward strand.
CAGCTCTTTGCGTGAACAATTGCTTGCAAGAGAACCATTGCCGTCTGTGGATGTTGCATATCAAACAATTGTGAACTCAGAACGCCTGAAAATTGGAGATGGAGTTGTGACTACAGAGATGCAAGAGAATGTTATGGCTTTTAAGGTGCAATCTGATCAACGCCTACTTAATAGTGCTTATGATCCCAACAAGTACTGCAAAACTTGCAGCAGACAAGGACACTCTGATGATGGCTGTTTTAAGATTATTGGATATCCAGAATGGTGGGGAGACAGACCAAAGAATGGAAGAGGAGGAGAACTGGAGGAAGAGGACGTACTGGAAGAGGAGGTAGAGGACAAGGAGGAAATCCTGTTCGTGCTCATAACCTGCATATTTCGGCAGCAAAGGAGAGTGCTGGTGCTGGTACGTCATCAGCTGATGGAACGGGTCTAGTAGGAGTTACAGCAGCACAAGTTCAAGAGGTGATGGAGTTTTTAAACTCAAGAAAGTCTGGTTCTCATCTACAAGGTAAAAAGAATAAAACATCCTGGATTGTTGACACAGGTGCAACAAATCATGTTACGTATGAACTTCTTAACATGAGGAGTGTACGAGATATTAGGGCATGTTCAGTTGGATTGCCTAATGGAAAATATGCATACTCTGAGAAAATTGGAACCGTGATTCTCCCTGGTGGATTGAAACTTGAAAACGTGCTTTATGTACCACAGATAACCTGTAACCTAATTTCAGTCACACAACTTATTGATGAGATGAGTTGTATTATTCAATGTACTAACAAATTATGTCTTATACAGGACCGGTCTACGAGGAGGATGATTGGAGTGGCTGAGAGACAAGGTGGACTATATATTTTCTGTGGTGTGCCGCATGTTGAAGTTATGGTTGTGCATGAAGATTCATATGAGTTGTGGCATCAGCGTATGGGACATCCATCAGAAAAAGTCTTGCAGAAATTGCAAGGTGTGAGTAGATTAATTAAGAAGAATAATGATGCTTGTGATATTTGTCCCCGGGCAAAGCATCGTAGAAGCAGTTTTACTAGTAGTTTGAGTAAATCAAATTGTATTTTTGATTTAGTTCATATAGATTTATGGGGTCCTTATAAGATCCATTCATCATGTGGAGCACAATATTTTCTAACAATAGTTGATGATTTTTCAAGAGGTGTTTGGATTTATTTAATTCGGAATAAAACAGAAGTTGAATCAATATTTCGTGAATTTGTTGCTCTTGTGAAGCGTCAGTTTAACAAGGATATTAAAATTGTTAGAAGTGATAATGGTACGGAATTTAATGCATTACGTGGGTATTTTAAGACTAGTGGAATAGTCTTTGAGACGTCTTGTGTAGGCACTCCACAACAGAATGGAAGAGTTGAGAGAAAACATCAACATATAATGAATGTGGCGCGGGCTTTGAGATTTCAAGCAAGCTTGCCGAAACGGTTTTGGGGAGAGTGTGCATTGACAGCGGCGTACTTGATCAATCGTACTCCTACACCTATCCTAAATAATAAAACACCATATGAAGTATTGTTTGGAAAACCACCTCTATATAAACAGTTGAAGGTCTTTGGATGTTTGTGTTATGTATATGATCAAAGTAGCAAAGGAGATAAGTTTGCTAGTAGAGGACGAAGGTGTGTGTTTCTAGGATATCCATTCGGTAAGAAGGCATGGCAAGTGTACGATCTCGACACAAGAAGGTTTATAGTGTCTAGAGATGTAAAATTCTATGAGACACAATTTCCATATAAGACCGAGTTGGATGGAACTAGAACTCATATAACGACTGATGTAGCTGGCACTACACATGAGACAGATCGTGTTGGTGAAGAATGGAGTGATGATAGTGATGAAGATTCAGTCATAGCCTACGGAGAAGAAGGTGCAGAAATACAACGACAGACAGATGCAGATGTCGTTGTACAGACAGCGCCTGGTGAAAATGTTGCAGTTCAGACTGCGACACCTGCAGAAACTGCAGCAGAACAGACTGCGACACCTGCACAAACTGCAGCAGAACAGACTGCGACATCTGCGAAAACTGCAGCAGAACAGACTACGACATCTGCTGCAGATAACGCAGTTCAGCACAAGTCTACGGCGGCATCAGAAATTCAGGCAGACGTAAATGGTGATGGACAACCCACAAATACTGTTGCTGTGAACAACGATTTAGGTAAGGGCAAGCGTCAGAAGATCCCATCAAGTAGGCTGAAAGGTTTTGTGACGCACACCATTCGAGAAAATAGTCCATCTCACTCTCAATCATCACAGTCATCATCCTCAGGTACACCTTATCCTTTGACATATTATGTTGGTTGTGACAGGTTTTCTGACATGCATAAAAATTATATTGCTGCATTGTCGGCAAAGACTGAGCCGAAAAATTTCAGAGAGGCGATGACACATCCAGGTTGGAGGAAAGCAATGGCGGAAGAAATACGGGCCTTAGAAGAACAAGGCACATGGGATATAACCGAATTGCCCCCTGGTAAGAAGGCTCTAGGAAGTAAGTGGATATATACGGAAAAATATGATGAAAATGGTACTTTGGTACGTTTAAAAGCAAGACTTGTGATTTTTGGAAATCATCAAGTTGAAGGTTTGGATTATAATGAGACGTTTGCACCAGTGGCAAAGATGACAACTGTTCGTATGTTTTTGGCTGTAGCTGCGGCTAAGCAATGGGATGTGCATCAGATGGATGTGCATAATGCATTCCTACATGGAGATTTGGAAGAGGAAGTATATATGAGAATACCACCTGGATTTGCTAAGGGTAATCCTAATATGGTGTGTAAAATGAAGAAATCATTGTATGGACTAAAACAAGCACCGCGGTGTTGGTTTGCGAAGCTGTCCACTGCATTGAAGAATTATGGGTTTCGGCAATCGTACTCAGATTATTCTCTCTTTACTATGCTAAAGGGAAAGATGCAACTTAATGTGCTGGTGTATGTTGATGATATGATTATTGCAGGAAATGATCTAGTTGCGCTTACACAATTTAAAGCATACTTGGGTCAATGTTTTAAGATGAAAGATTTAGGAAAGTTGAAATACTTCCTAGGATTGGAAGTGGCACGTAGTAAAAAGGGTTTCTACATATGCCAAAGAAAATATGCGTTGGATATTATAATGGAAACAGGTTTATTGGGTGCGAAACCTGCAGAATTTCCTATGGAGACAAATCATCGTCTTGCCTTAGCAACAGGAGATTTGCTTAGTGATGTAGAGAAATATAGAAGATTGGTTGGGCGTTTGATATATTTGTCCGTCACCAGACCAGATCTTGCTTACTCAGTGCATATCTTATCTCAGTTTATGCAGCGACCTAGACTGGAGCATTGGGAAGCAGCACTACGTGTGGTTCGATATTTGAAAAAGAATCCTGGACAAGGAATTCTGTTGCGCACTGATAGTAGTTTCAAATTAAGAGGTTGGTGTGATTCGGATTGGGCAAGTTGTCCTATCACTAGACGCTCACTGACGGGTTGGTTTGTTCTTTTTGGTGATTCACCAGTATCTTGGAAGACTAAGAAGCAACAAACTGTGTCTCGTAGCTCGGCTGAAGCAGAATATCGTTCCATGGCGGCGGCTACATGTGAATTAAAATGGTTGAAACAATTACTCCGAGATTTGGGAGTTTACCATACACAAGCAATGAGTCTTCTTTGTGATAGTCAATCAGCGTTATATATTGCGAAGAACCCTGTGTTTCATGAAAGAACGAAACACATTGAAGTGGACTGTCATCTAGTCAGGGATGCGATAATAAGGAAGATTATTTCACCTTCTTATACTCCTACCACAATACAGTTGGCGGATATATTCACAAAGTCGTTGGGGAAAGCTCAATTTCATGGTCTATTGTCCAAGATGGGCATTTGTGACCTACATGCTCCGTCTTGGGGGGGGTATTAGGTAAGTCTGAGACTGATATGGAAGGTCTCAGAATTACACGTCTCTTAGAACATAAACTAGGAGAGTTTGAGACTGATAAGGAATGTGCTTATATTAGGAAAGTCTAGGAAAGACTTATTTTAGGAAACTGAGACTGATAAGGAATGTATTTGTATTAGGACTCTGAGAGGTGGTCGCACAAATATATATAGACTTGTAATCAGTTTTGATGATATGAAATAATATACACAGATTCTTAACACTTACAGTATGGTTACCTGGGGTCACTAATGATCCACGAGAAAGTCGTCTTATTAGTGATACAGAGTTGGAGTTGATTCAAGCTGGAAAAACAGAAACAATAACGAATAGTGGCAAGCTTCCATCTTTACGAGAATTGTTCTCAAAGATACCAACTTGGGCGATTGTATTTGCTAAAATTACCAACAATTGGGTAAAGAAATCTTTCGAAACTATCTGAAATATGTTGAACTATTACTATTAGTACTATTCATTTTGTTTGTTGTTATTGTTTACGGAATTTGAAACCTGTTCCTACTTACAGGGTTACTTTGTTCTCCTCTCATGGATGCCTGTATATTTCAAGACTGTGAGTGCTGGTTCCTTCGCGCTCTGTGAGATTTTTCTTAGAGGTTTACCTCAATAACTCACTTACTTCCGACGATATTTAATGAAATTCTGACTCATAAATTAGGTATACAATGTGAACCTGAAGCAAGCTGCTTGGTTCAGTGCCTTACCTTGGGGAATGATGGCCATTGCGGGTTACGTTGCTGTTAGAGCTTCAGATTATTTGATCATAGCAGGATACTCAATCACACTTGTCCGAAAGATCATGCAGGTAAACACTCTAGAATGATGCCCTTCCATACAAATGGTCTTATTAGTAAGGTTTAGGTCGTCGGGATATTGAGATGGGGTAAAAATCCCATCACTTAATGAAGTCGTCTGAGTTAAGTGAAGGTGTTGCCTTAACTAGATTGTTGTTAAACATAAGTGATCAAGTAATCAAATTCATACGTATTTCTCGTTAGTCAAGTCCTAAAACTGGCTCCATTGTGAGATACTTGATTAGACTCATGCGTGCTAGTAAAAACACTTAATACTTGCATTCCATATTGGGAATAAATGTGGTGATTTTGATTGAACACAATTTGGAATCTGGCAGTCAATTGGATTCATTGGTCCTGGGGTGTCGCTTCTTTGCTTGAACTATGCGAAAACACCGGCAGCTGCATCAGTATGCTTGACTGCAGCTCTAAGTTTGAGTGCTTTCAGCCAAGCAGGTTTTCTCCTCAATATGCAAGTAAGTACTACAAGAAAATACATAAGATCATTCTGGTACCTATGCAATGACTGTAATGAAGGATTTCTTCGTGGTACTTGTACTGATTCAACGTCGTGTATGACCAGGACATAGCTCCGCAATATGCAGGATTTCTCCATGGTATGTTTTAGCTGTTTAGCTTAAAACCCACCAAGTTTTACCTATTTGTTTTCTCCTTTATGGTTAATAAAGATTTCATGGTAAATTAGTCTTTAATTTCATTTTTCTTGTTAAACAGGAATTACGAATTCGGTAGGAACATTAGCAGCGATAGTTAGCACAATTGGTACCGGTTATTCGGTAGGAACATTAACAGCAGTTTTATACTTCATTACCACCGTTTTTTGGAACGTTTACGCAACCAGAGAGCGTGTATTCTACTAACAAAAGAATGACGATTTTACATGTCTCTATGTCAAAGCTCATTCTAAATTGTGTACGGATCCGTTCCTCGGTCTAGAATCGCCAACTTGGAACGGGAAGATTTGGTAGACACATGCATCATCTACCAAAATCAGGCTCCTCAAGGGTCAGCCACTATAAATTACAGCACATTTAACAGCCTGAACTGGGTTATGATTCAAATTTATAATCAGTCTGATTATATTAAAATTCGTCGATTTATCAATTTAGCATTGTCAAGAAGGCAATCCTAGTATATGTTCTCATTTTTTTTGAAGTAAATAATGTTTTTTAATTTATTAATTGGCCAATTTTTTATAAAAATTAATGAAATTACATTCGGGGAACATGAATGCACAAGAAAAAACAGTGTGATTTTTCCTTCAATATAATGAAAATGAACAACGGTAGTCGTTGGTGTAAACGTCGGCATCAAGTGACCAGTGATAACGACATATGATTTCTCTCGACCGTCTAAAACCCAAGGACGAGAGAGCGTCCTGAGTTGAGTGAGATATCATATCATATGATTTCTGTCGATTGATATTTCTGCCTCAAAAGTGATTGCGTTTCTTACTCTCTCTGTTCTTTTGGTTCGTAAGGATGGACAAAAACATTTTCTCCACCAAATGGCTCATCTTTAGGGCCTAACCACATGATTTTGCAAAATTATAGATTGTCATTTTGTGCTTTTACATATATTTTTTTTTTTAATTTCTTGTCATGCAATACTGAAACTTTGCTAAGATAATCCACCTCCTAAAAGGTTATGCAGTCATGATAGTGTTTGAGCATTCACAAAAGTTCACAAGTATAATCCACGTCAGTGCTACGAAGGGGCTAGTTCTTATGCCAATTTCTTCTAAGATGAAGATGGAAGGACATTGTTAGATGGATGGTCTCTTCTCCGTGAAAATTGCTTATAGGGCCATCTTGGATAAAACTCAAGATAAACCTGTTAATAGTAATATGATTGACTGGAAAGCTCTTTGGAAAGTTAACCTTCCCATAAAGGTAAGTCCTTCATAATTGTTTGCCAACTAGGGATAAAATAAATAGGTATACTAATCACTCTATTTATGAATGTGTTCTACGTAAAGTCCGGGATGAATCACAACAACATCTTTTTGCTGACCGTAGTATTTTTATCCCTGTCCTTGATAGCATTGATCTTAACTGTGTGCAAGTTCTACAAGGGAAAAACAATCATGAATGGATTTCTTCTTGGTTTGATAATGATGTTCGAAACAGACCTAAAAACATAGCACAATTTAATTGTATTTGTTTCTTTATGTGGCATATTTGGAAAATAAGATGCATTCTGGTGTTTGAAAATTCACAAGTGAAGCTAAATGTTCATTAGTGTGAAAAATCGTATGGCTGTCTGGACAAGAATTCAGGGAACACCAACAACCAGCAGAAGAGAAACAATAGCTGATCCTAGACTAAAAATTTGGAAGAAACATGATATGCAATTTATCAAAGTTAACTTTGATGAAGCCTGGAGTAAATTTAATAATCTAACAGGAATAAGACTGATATGTTGGAGCTTCACAGGTGCAAGCAATAGAGCTAGGGGACACTGCACAAGAGTCGTAGACTCAGAGCAAGCAGAAGCATCGACAGCTTTGGAAGCAATAACTTGGGCAAAGGAGAAAGGAATTATGGATATTCATCTAGAGGGTGATAACCAAAGGGTGGTGAATACAATCAATGGGGAAAAAAAAGAGCAGTCAGGTGGACCAATGCGAGCATAATTCAAGATGCAATTCATTTACTTAGTAGTTTTTCCACATGGAAATGTACTTTTATCCGTTGTGAAGGAAATAATGTTGCAGGCACTATTACAAAGAAAGCTCTTTCTTTTACTAGTATCCATGAATGGCAGCAGTATAAGCCGACATGGTTAGCTAATGCTATCTATTCTGATGAACTGATCATGTTAACCAATTTTTAAGCGATAAATTTATTCTTTCTTATTAAAAAAAAGAAAGAAATTGGAAGGACAATATATATTAGACATACGAAGATTGTTCATTTCTTGGTTTTTGTTAGAACGTGTGGTGGAATAGTTGTTCTTTTCTTGGTTTTTGTTAGAACCTGTGGTGGAATAGTAAGTAGTAGAACTATCTAATGTAGACAAAGGTCCATCCCTAGCATCAGATTTATCTACTAAATTTATTAAAGTAATACAAGAAGGTGGATTATTGTTCTAATTAGTAGTACTATCAAAAATAATTTTCTTTTTGGCTAAAGTATCTGCTACCCTATTGGCAGTTCTAGGAACGAAGAAAAATCAGACAAAATTAAGGCAGGATTTAACAATCCTATTGTACTCGTTCAAAATAGCCCGACTCTACAGTGAAATAGAAGAGGAATCTCCATTCAGGTAGTTAAAAAGATTCTTGTAATCTCCTTTAATGATGAAATTAGTGATGTTATTCTCCCTGGGCCATGTTGCTGCTTGCAGTAATCCTACTACCTTTGCTTCTTCTGGTTCATTTGTTGTGGATGGTCCTGCTCTTCCCATTTCAATTTCACTTGCATCATCTCTTAAGATTCGTGCAAAACCAGATTGTGCATCTTTGGTTATCCAAGCTGCATCAACATTTATTTTATAATAATTCTTAACAGGGAATTTCCAGATTTCTAAAATATTTTTCTTCTTAGGGATGTTGTTCTTCTAGGTTTGATACCATTGTTGTACCAAAATTGTAAATGTGATATTTGCTTTCCTTGAAAATCTCCATGACATCTTTCTTTCCGTATAAACCACATCTTTGTCAAAACTAATTCAAATGAAGTTGTAGTGCTGGATGAGTCTAGCTAATAGCTAATCGTTACAAATATCAAGAAATTTAGCAGAAGCATTAAAGTGAAATTGAATTGGATTTGGGTTAAGGGCCCAAACTCGTCTAACATAGGAGTAGTGGAAAAATAAATGCTCTATTGTTTCAATGTCATCACATCCAAAAGAATAACATGGAGAAATCTCTTTGATTATCCCTAAAAGTCTAAAGTTAGTAGACAGAGCATTTTGAAGACATTTCCAAGCAAAGATTTTTATTCTGTGAGACATATCCAATCCCGACAGATCCTTCCAATATTGATCTGACATACTACGATTATTAGACATATAAAGATTGTTCGTTTTTTGATTTTCGTTAGAACCTGTGGTGGATTAGTCGTTCGTTTCTTGGTTTTTGTTAGAACCTGTTGTGGAATAGTAGTAGAACCATCTAATGTAGACAAAGGTCCATCCTTACCATCAACTTTATCTACCGAAAATTTTGAAGTAATACAAGAAGGTGGATCATTGTTCTAATCAGTAGTACAATTTTTTTATTTTTTTTTGTCTTTTTGGCTAAAGTATCTGCTACCATACTGGATTTCTAGGAACAAAGAAAAATCGTACAAAATTAAGGCAGGATTTAACAATCATATTTTCCTCGTTAAAAATAGCTTGACTCTACAGTGAAATAGAAGAGGAATCTCCATTCAGGTAGTTAAAAAAATTCTTGTAATCTCCTTCAATGCTGAAATTGGTAATGTTCTTGTCCTTGGGCCATGTCGCTGCTTGCAGTAATCCTACTACCTCTACTTCTTCTGGTTCATTTGTTGTGGATGGTCCTACTCTTCCCATTTCAAATTCACTTGCATCATCTCTTAAGATTAGTGCAAAACCAGATTGTGTATCTTTGGCTATCCAAGATGCATCAAAATTTATTTTATAATAATTCTTAACCGGGAATTTCAAGATTTCTAAAATATTTGTCTTCTTAGGGATATTGTTCTTTCTAGGTTTGATACCATTATTGTACCAAAATTTTAAATGTCTCTGAGTTTCTATGGATATTTTAAATGTGATATTTGCTTTCCTTGAAAATCTCTCTTTCCATATAAACCACATCTTTGTCAAAACTAGTTCTAATGAAATTGTAGTGCTGGATAAGTCTAGCCAATCTTTACAAATATTAAGAAATTTAGCAGAACATTAAAGCGAAATTGAATTGGATTTGGGTTAAGGGCCCAAACTCGTCTAACATAAATTTAGTGGAAAAATAAATGCTTTATTGTTTCAATGTCATCACATCCAAAAGAATAACATGGAGAAATCTCTTTGATTATCCCTAAAAGTTTAAAGTTAGTAGACATAGCATTTTGAAGACATTTCCAAGCAAAGATTTTTGTTCTGTGAGACATATCAATCCCGACAGATCCTTCCAAAATTGATCTGACATACTACGATTATTAGACATATAAAGATTGTTCGTTTTTTGATTTTCGTTAGAACCTATGGTGGATTAGTCGTTCGTTTCTTGGTTTTTGTTAGAACCTGTTGTGGAATAGTAGTAAAACCATGTAATGTAGACAAAGGTCCATCCTTACCATCAGCTTTATCTACCGAAAATTTTGAAGTAATATAAGAAGATGGATCATTGTTCTAATTAGTAGTACAATATTTATTTATTTTTTTGTCTTTTTGGCTAAAGTATCTGCTACCATATTGGCAGTTCTAGGAACAAAGAAAAATCGTACAAAATTAAGGAAGGATTTAACAATCATATTTTCCTCGTTAAAAATAGCTTGACTCTACAGTATAATATATGAGGAATCTCCGTTCAGGTGGTTAAAAAAATTCTTGTAATCTCCTTCAATGCTGAAATTAGTGATGTTCTTCTCCCTGGCCATGTCGTTGCTTGCAGTAATCCTACTACCTCTGTTTCTTCTGGTTCATTTGTTGTGTATGGTCCTGCTCTTCCCATTTCAAATTTACTTGCATCATCTATTAAAATTAGTGCAAAACCAGATGGTGTATCTTTGGCTATCCAAGTTGCATCAACATTTATTTTATGATAAATGCTTGCAGTAATCCTACTACCTCTATTTCTTCTGGTTCATTTGTTGTGGATGGTCCTGCTCTTCCCATTTCAAATTCACTTGCATCATTTATTAAAATTAGTGCAAAACCAGATGGTGCATATTTGGCTATCCAAGCTGCATCAACATTTATTTTATGATAATTCTTAACAGGGAAGTTCCAGATTTGTAAACTATTTATCTTCTTAGGGATGTTGTTCTTCCTAGGTTTGATACCATTATTGTACCAAAATTGTAAATGTCTCTGAATTTTTATGGTTAATTGTAAATGTGATATTTGCTTTCCTTGAAAAGCTCTGTTACATCTTTCTTTCCATATAAACCACGTCTTTGTCAAAACTTGTTCTAATGAAATTGTAGTGCTGGATGAGTCTAGCCAATCTTTACATATATTAAGATATTTAACAGAAGCATTAAAGTGAAATTGAACTGCCTTTGGGTTAAGGGCCCAAACTCGTTTAACATAGGAGTAGTGGAAAAATAAATGCTCTATTGTTTCATTGTCATTACATCCAAAAGAATAACAGAGAGAAATCTCTTTGATTATCCCTAAAAGTCCAAAGTTAGTAGGCAGAGCATTTTGAAAACATTTCCAAGCAAAGATTTTTATTCTGTGACACATATCCAATCCCGATAGATCCTTCTAAAATTGAAGACATACTACGTTATTAGCATTAATTATTCTAGGTTTATCCAGTTTGTTCTACATGGACTTAACTATGAATTCACCTGAGGAAGTGAGTAACCACCTTAATGCTCTACTCTTACTGCAATATGATTAGGAAACACATAATGAATCCTAGAGGTGTTCTACTTTGGTCTAAAAGATCATTTACACGTGTTAAAGATTTGTTATTATCATTTCAGTATTCTGACAAAGAGCTTCCAAGGTCAGGCACCCAGTTATCCTCCCAAATATTGATATTATTTCCATCTCCGTTTCCAAGATACTAAATTGTTTAACCAGTTTTATACCTTTATTGATGCACTTCCATACCCAAGAACCAGTAAGAGAGACTTTAAATCTAAAGACAATTTTTTTCCGGAAATATTTGTCTTTCAGGTTTGATCCCCACAGAGATTCTGGTTCTTTGATTAGTCTCCATGGAACTCCTATTATCATGGACAAATTGGTTTTGTGAGCATCTCTGAATCCGAGACCTCCTTTGTGTAAGGGCTTGCTCAAACAAGACCAAGCCTTTAGGTGATAACCTTTAGAGTTTGGTTCTTTTCCCAACCAGAAATCCCTTTGAATTGCATTTATTTTGTTTGTCGTTTTTTTGGAATAAAGAAGCATTCCATTTGAAACGCAGGCATACTTGAAAGAACTAATTTGTTTAAGACCATTTTACTCGATTGAGATAAGGTTTTACTCTTCCAACCCTGAGTTTTTTTTTCTTCCCCATTTTTTCAACAATTATTTCAAAAGATTTTATCTTGGATTTGTCAATGAAAAGAGGAGCTCCTAAGTAAGAATCTTTTAAGTCTTTTTTTTAGCAGTTTAGACTTTAGACATTATCCTTTGGTGTTTTGGGTGTACTTTTTTACTAAAGAAAGACCTAATTTGTCAAAATTTATAAGCCGTCCTGAAGCTTTATTAAAAATGTCTATGGTATTAAAAAAGTTTTTACATTCATTTAGGTCAATAGTCATCAGGGGAGCCATTCGAAAGAACAACTATAAAAGTAGTAGCGATGCATTGTCTATAGAGGTTGCAAAACTGATTATTAAAGCCAAAAGATTGCATGGATTTCATTAGGAAGTTCCAGTTATCTCTGTTAAAATCTTTAGACATGTCATTGACTCCAAAATCGTCAGTCTCAGTTTTTTTATTTAATTTCATGAGCTATGATTTATGTTGTTCGAAAATAGTCTAAAAGAGAGAAAAACATCCTAAAAAGGACCGAAAAGGAGATATGGTTCTATCCAGTAATGGGTTAATTATATTAGCCAATAATTTAGCTATTAGTTTGTAAGTTATGTTGCATAAACCTATTGGTCTGAACTGACTTGGGTTTTTTGGGTGTTTAGCTTTGGGATTAGAAAGGAAAAGGCAAGGGTGTATTATTCCATTTTTGAAAAAAAATACTAAGTTGTTGCAGTTGCCTCCTCTCCCATTGTGCCCCAATTTTGTTTTAAAAAGCTAGTAGGAAATCCATCAGACACCAGTAGTTTATTTGGTCTCATTTTTTGTAGGACTTCTAAAATCCCATTTTTAGAAAGAATTGCTAACATAAAAGAGTTCTCTTCCTTAGATATGACAGAATGTATGTTTTTAAGTGTTGATGAGAGTGGTCAACGATGTCTGTAATGAAAAGATTTTAAAAGTAGCTTGTAAGCATCGCATGGATTTCCTTTCTATCAAAAAAAAAATATTTTTTTTTAATAGAAAAAAAGTAATTATTATTGAGAAACTATAAAGAGATTACATCAAGTTTCTCTCTAATGAGAGTTTCCAGCCAATCTGGTAATACACCACTCCACAATTCTCTAGTAGTTTTGTTCTTAGCATCCTTTGCTAAAGAATCTGCAATTCCATTTGAATTCCTAGGATTGTGGGTGCAGATTCAATTGCTAAAAGAGTTTAATAAAGACTTGCAATCTAAAATTATATTGTTATTTGTCCATTTGACAACTCCTTCTCTACCATTTATTGCATTAACTACATTCAAACAGTCTCCCTCTAGATGCAGATACTCTATTCCAGCTTGTTTTGCCCATATAATCGCTTCCAATGCTGCAATAGCCTCTGCCTGCTCCTCATCTTGAGCTATACCCGGGATGCAGACTACTCCTCCATATGCACTTGTATGAGAGAACATAATCAGTCCACAACCCATAATTTTAGATGCTTTAGCAAAAGAACCATCAAAGTTAATTTTAGTGTAGTCATGCTCAGGCAATCTCCACTGAGTGATAGTCCTACTCTGTGATGAAACATTACTAGCACTATTATGCATGTAACCGAATCTTTCCCAATCAGCTAAATCCTGCTGAGTTCCCCTTTTAAATGTTTCCACCTGCTGCAGTTGAGCATTATCAAAAACTATTCCACATCTTAGTTTCTAGATGTGCCAGAGTATAAAACATGCATTCATTATTAAGTTATCCTGCAAAAATCTATTGTTAACATCACAATCAAACCAAGTAGTAATCCATTCTTTAATACATCGTCCACTTATTATCCCTGCAAGGTTAGCATGTACTGCATTCCACAAGTTCATAGTTACAGAACAGTGCAATAATAGATGATCAATAGTTTCAGGTTCGTGATTGCAGAGAGGACATATATCCTCCACACCCTGAACATGTCCAGATAGTAAATTCCTTACTGGAAAACAGTAAATTCCTTTCTATCAAAAAATATTATTTTAATTTCTTTTTAAGACATTTAATTGTTTTCCATTTTCTCTTTCGGAGAGTGAAAGTATGAAAGTATTGTATTTTTTTCTTTCCTAGAGCCGTCACATTGTCTCTTGACTGTTGTTTTGCTATTTCTTCCTGAGTATCATATAATTTCTCTAGTTCTAGCATGTTTTTCTATGTATGGTTGATGATTAACATTGGATCTCACATTCTCTAAATATTTTAAGTTTATTTTTCTATTATATTATTATTTATTTATTTTTTAATTTAATGAGTTGAAGGTAGACCAAAAATATTTCTCTTCCAATCTGTAAGTTGAACTCCTAAAAAATGAAAACCAGAGAATCAACCGGATTCTCTCAAAAAAAAATTCCAGGACTCTTTAAGTATTTGAATAGAAGATTGTTTCAGTTATATATAGATCTTATTTTCTTTCCTTTTTAAGAATAAGATAATATATAAAAGTAAAGGATAAACAGACAAAACCCCTGATATAGGTTCGACGGCAGTTTCCTTTAAGTGTGAATCCTTTTCGATGACTATATGGAGAAGATTACCATTATCATACAGATACAAAAAGAAAGGGGAAAATTATATTGGACTTGCTTCAACCCATCGAGGATTCATGTATTTTAGATAATGGTGAGACCATGTACAACTTTTATCATATTTAATGTCATAAAATTAGTCACCTGGGAAAGAAAGAGATAATAAACATCACCCCTTACTCACTTAAGGTTCGCCAAGTACTATATATCTTTGTAAACCAATAACAACTGATAAGTTTCCACAAATAATTGAAATTCAATTTCTTGATCTATATTTAAATTTTTAGAAATTTATAAAGTTCCTTCACCAAGCCCTATTCTCGATCTCGAGGCCGTTGGAAGAGGGATGCAATAGATCCAGGACACATTCGTGATCTGGAAGACAAGAAGTGGGACCTCATTCAAGATAAGGAAGCTCTTCATGTGGATTTGGCCTTTTCCCCAGAGAGCAACCGTATGGGAAACATATATAATTGGGGTACCTAATAAGAGTCCGTCGACTTTTTCGTGGGGGAAGGAGAGCTTTCTAACTTGATTCGGGAATCGATATGAAAAAAAATAAATTAAATTATCCCTTGTGAATTTAGTAGAAATAACTCGTGTTGTAACGACACTACATGCGATTGAATAATTTATATTTCACAATTACGATTAGTTTACACCATTTTTCATCAGTGTAATCTATTTGGATTAACATACATGCACACTATTGTTGGAAATCATATTTAGCCGGTTCCAAACAAAAAAAATGAATTATTTTATTTTTAATGTTGACAAAAGTTCTAAAGTTGTTCTTTATCTCCCGGTCGATAAAAGATGGATAATTTTTACAAATAATAAGATCAACTATACATGTTTGTAATTGAAAGATATAGTTATCGGTCTAAATAAGAAAATTTCACATTCAATTTGTCTTTTATGATCCTAATTGCCAAGGAATTCAATCAAATAAATATATTTAAAACGAAAAGAGGTTACAACTCTTACATCTATTGGATGTTTATGGCTAGGATGAAATTGTGATGGTCGGATCTTCTGTTTGTCTCTCAGAATGTTATATGTCTGTTGAAGGCTTAAAACCTATGTTGCTTTGTAATATAGATGAATAGAGACCAAGTTTTTAGAAGAGAACATAAAGTATGTTATGCAGACTGCAAATTAGATTATTTATTCGGAATTGAAATAATGAAATTTTTTCCCCCTCCTCATCTCAACTGTAAGTGAAATTTTATTCACTTCAGCAGTGCATGATGGATTAATACCAATATACATGTTGCTTGTTTTCTTTTCCTGACTCATGCACCTCTTGTCCAAATAACTAATCTGCAAAAAGGCCAATACACTTACTAAAGCAGGCAAACCTAATATTGTATATCATATTGTCTGTTAATTTGTTTTCATGCTTCTGGATGTGGACGTGGAGTAATATAGTGAAATAAATTATGATGTTAAGGCCATAGTATGAGCCATTTATACGTTTTTTCCGGCTTAACTGGGGGCTTGTCTTAGGATGTTTGTACTCCAATTTGATCCCTAGCCAAACAATAATAACTTTGTTAGCATGCTAGCGAGTTTCTCCCAAATTTAGGGGAACCCATAATTCATCTCAACACCAATATCACTAAATATAATATTGTATAAACGCAACTAGGTAAAAGTATTATGTTTAGTAAAGAATTAAGTTTTTGGATTATTCGATGTAAACTCTTCTATTATTACATCGTAAGTATAATGTTCGGTATACAGGAAACAATGGAAATAAAGGGATAAATTAATTTATTTAGGGGAACACAAACATAATAGTTAATCAAACAGATAAGGGTTTACACACATATATAAATAATAATTAAAGTTTACACACAGACTTTTAAAAAATATGCTTACCTAGATCTTAGGTATTATTGAAGTTATATTTAAATATAAGGGTATGTACGTTTTTCTAACCAAACAACTTTTAATTTTTTCCCTCCTACAAAAATTTATTTACATCTAATTTTATCTTATTTCAAAACATTTTCCCTCAAATTACTAATCCAATTCTCTTCTCACCTTCACGATGATTGTGTGGAACAATAACATTTACATTTGGGATAAACTCAGTAGTGTGCATTTCCACGAAAAGCTTCACACCAAATTGTTGTGGGAGAAGTTCGATAGATTCATGATAATGTCATCGAGATATGTCGTGATATGATCGTCTTAACCAACGTAGAGCTTTATTTCTAGCATTTTTTTCCTGATTTCGTAGCGTGAGCAAGCTCGTAACAAAGGCATCGGCACCTAAATGCCACCTAAATCCCTAGATAAAAAGAGCCCCAAAAATGTTATATTTTTCAATAGATATTTTAAAAATAATCGTGAAATATTCTGAAAAAGAATTCACAATATCTTAATATATTTACGTTGTATATTAACACTAGCTTAATTATGAAAATGCATAACATAATAATAATAACTCATTACAGTTTCCAGAAAATTATAAAGGAGTATCTCAAGAGATAATGTTATTGGCTACTGAAAAATATTGGAAGCATGGCAAGTATTTGATTTTCCAACATGTATATACACAGTGAAAAAAATTCAGCGATCTCTAAGGGCAATCGATGTATGTACAAAACATAGGTTAAAAAAGATTGCACTTATATGGATTTCTCTGAAGGTGTATACAAAGATGTTAATGTTCAAGTGTTTAGCACTATAGACAAGGAAAACCAACTCACATATTATATATTTCCACCAAAAGGATCGAAGCATTCATGCATGTTTTCAATGTGGTAGTAGAATGTACATTCCTCAAGATTTTGTCAAAATCGTAATACTACATATTGTCCTCACTGTGATTCGTTTGATCATAAGTCTCAAAATAATACATGTGGACGTTTCAGCGTGGTTAAGAAAATTGAACGTCGTCCATGTGTAACCGAGATGTCCATGGAAAAGTTGATTGTCCAACGAAAACCCATCATTGCTTGTACTGTAAAATAGTTGGAAATACCCATAGATATTTCTCTTAGATGAAGAATTGGTCCTTCTTAAAGATCATTGCATTCGTTTCATCATCATTTAAAATTCTGTTTTGTTACTGTTTTCAATTTATGTTTTGTTTTGTATCTAAAGTCTCACAGGAAGAGTCCTCCTCATCTTCTTTGTATGACTATTTTTTCTTTTAATATATTTATTATTTAAAAAAAAATCTTATGTTTTAGGGACTGGTTAATTTAAATCTTTAAAAACAACAACAATTTAATGCATAATGGTTGTGTGTTTGACTTAATTTTAAAGTGCACGATTATCATGTGTTTCAACAAGCATTCACAACTTCATTCCTTAGTGCATAAGCCACGAGGTACGTAGTACACATTGATTATAAATTCTAGGAAAGTAAATGCGTTTAATAAAACTAAAAATGTAAAACATTATGTTTTTACACGAGACATTGGTCATGGTGGTGCCATCACAATCTTTGGCAATGATCTTCTTGTTTAAGCTTTAGGAGTAGAACATGGAGAAGATCTCATTCCATAGCTTTCTTTAGTGCCCGTACTCTGCGGAATGCACGAATTAACACCTAAATATCGTTTAAAGTAGGAATCTTTTTTCTTCTCAATATGTATATCCTTTTTTCTTTTTTTTTTTATCCGAGAGATCATTATTTTATTTTTTTTATTCAAGAGATCATTATTTTCTTTTTATGGTCGCGCTTTACTTTCAAAAAAAAATTCTTTATTTTAGTTGTTAATTGGTTATCTATATAGTATTCTATAGGCAGATCACAATTGCCACTATATACACGACTCGTTCCGGTAATATTGTCGGTCGGAAATCAATGACATTCGAGTCCAATCCAAGAAGAAATCATGGGCACGTTCTTACTTAATACTTAATAGTATAGTGAACTTCTATAGTCATTCTTTCAGAAAATCGAAAGAAATCAGGAGTTTAACCCGAACCCTCAGACCCTTCAGGTAAAGGTTAGTAACTATGAAAAGGCCCTTCACGAGTTCTCTTATGAGGTTATTCTTTTGCATATGGAATTTCTTTTATTTTAATTTTTCTTTGTTCTTTTGCTTTTGTTAGGATTATCTTACTCTCTTTAAGTTCTATTCGCCCTCGCATGGCTTGTGTCTTGTTCTTTTTGAGTTGTATTCCCCCGCGCATGGCTTGTGTACATTTTAAGACAATTTTTTTGACCGATGAAAAATAAAATAAAATATAGATCTAGATCAATTTTCGTAATTGGTAACAAAAATATGTACTTTAGGCGTGCGGGGGCATCATGCACTTTCCAGTATGTGTACATGGAATTTCTTTTTACTTTAGTTTTTTTTTTTATTCTTTTGTTTTTTTAGGACTATATTGCTCTTTTTAAGTTGTATTTGCGCACGCATGGTTTGGGTGCATCTTAATACAATTTTTATTTTTGACCAATAAAAAAAGAGAGGAAAATAGATCTAGGCACATTTGTAACAAATCACTCAGGTATTGGACTAATACTTTGCAATTTTACAGGAAACTTCGAGCAAACATGATATGCCTATGCAGACAGATATCTAAGTGCGGAGCAGTCAGAATGTGAGGGCTTGCTAAAAGCTATGGAATGGGCTGAAAATCTCAACTTATAGTTGTAGAGTTTGAACTGGACGTGCAAGTCATAGTAGAAGCAGTTACTCAAGACCTGAACAAAGCATCATGGGAAAATCACTCTATTTTATTAGATATTAGAACTAAACTCTCCAGCATCCTTTATGGAGGTGCAAGTTTATTAGGAGAAAATTTAATAAGCCAGCAGACTTCCTGGCCAGGCATGCCAGAATTTTTAAAGTCTGTAAGACTTGGCATGTTTTTTTTACCAAATTTCATTGCCAATGTGATCTGGGAAGATGCACATCCTGCAACCCCAATCCATTAAGCAATAAAATTTTCGTTTTGAATCAAAAAAGAAAAAAAGGCACATTTGTAACAAATATATATAGTAAAGGCGCGCGAGGGCACCATGCAGTGCCTAGTGTACATGTACACCACGCCTTATTGATGCAAACATCAGTATATCCTCTCAAGTATTCTTCCCTCACAACCGAAATCTTTAGTGAAAGAAACGTCTCAATTCTCAAGGGTCACAAACTCACAGTGAGTTTAATTTGTAGCGTCCCTGGCTGGGTTTGATGCGGTCATGCATGTTCCCCACCTCCTCCTACCGAATCACATATTCATATGCAACATTCCAAACTCCCAAGGAAAATATCAGAAGATTTGTCCTCTTCTATGGAATTTTCTTCTTCTGCTGATACTTTTTTTCTTGTTTATTTTTCAGTGAAAATGTCAACGAATGGTACCGATTCTACAAAGATTCCGGCCGTTTCAAATCCATTAGCCGAGAAACCATCAGAAATAGCATCAAACATCAATTACCATGCAAAATTCACTCCTCATTTCTCCCCTTTCAAATTCCAACCTGAAAAAGCTTACTACGCTACCGCTGACAGTGTTCCTGATCGACTCGTCCAAGTAAATCCCGCAAACTCATTCTCAAATTTCTTTTAATCCAAAAGATTTCTTCTAGTATCTCTCTAACAATTTGTTTTTCCATCAAAAATCTCTCTCCCCAGTCCCCTTTCATCCTTTCTCTGTAAACCAACAAACATAAACTGATGCTATCAGATTGCAATGGTAACAAATGATATTTGGGTACCACTTCAAAAATTGTTTTTTGATTTCTGGAAACATAAAAGTCAGAAATTAATTTGAATACTCAGTTCCAGATCCGAAGATAAAAATATCCTGGCTAAATTGGGGCCTATAGATTTCTTCATCCACCCAATAGAGAATGATAAGGGGTGTCTAAAGATTGTAAACTTACTAAATTAACCTTAAAAAAATCTTAATTATTCAAACACAAATACAAATACAAAATCATAACTTAATTAACAAATACAAAAATCATTAAGCAAACTCAATTTATTTTTCAATTTCTATCAAAATTAAAACTAAATCCTAATCAATCACAAACAACAATTATAATCTAATTTCCTTTTGGTTTATAAAAAAAAACACCCAAAAACAGAAAATTTGGGTGATTGAGTTAAATCCCTTTAAACCCTTCCTTCTAAGAGATACTCTACAATGATTTACCTCTAAAACTTTGAAATTCACTCATCAAGGTATCTGAAAATCCACCCAGAATCAGTTTATATGTAAACCCTAGCAACCCGATTGTGGTCAAAATCGGCTTTTACTGTGAACCTACATACTCCGATTCTGGGTTGATGTGATGAACATCAACTATAATCGGATTACATTAATACACACATCAACTGATTCTGGATTCTGATGAGTTCTAAAAAGTGCATATTTCTATATATTTTTCTTGGCATTTAACTCATCTTTTGTGCGTT
Source organism: Papaver somniferum (assembly GCF_003573695.1). Classification (NCBI taxonomy): domain Eukaryota; kingdom Viridiplantae; phylum Streptophyta; class Magnoliopsida; order Ranunculales; family Papaveraceae; genus Papaver; species Papaver somniferum. The sequence continues at coordinate 110,662,683 of NC_039368.1, forward strand.
AATTCTACATTTTATCCCATATTCTGTATTTTCATTGTTTTCAAGAATAAATATTTTTCTTAATTAATTTTGCATTTTTAGGTAACAAATAAAGTTAGATGAATTGCGGAGCGGAAAAGAGCAGAAAAGTAGTGAAAAGCCGGGAGGAATCACGCAAGGAAGCCGCGAAGATTGTTGTGCACAAGACCAAAAGGCTAGAAGTGGGCTTGAAGAGGAAGAATTGTTCTTAAAGGAGATATGGGCTTGGCATACCCAAGGCCCAAAACCCTCACCCAAATCCATTTCCTATATCCATACCCGTTTCCTTTTCTAGCCGTCAGATTGGATCATCTCAGCATCCTATGGTCGCAGCATCACCAGTACATCAAAGTCTGAAGCTCCTGTCAAACACTACAGCACCTAACTCCATCTTGAGCCGTCAGTTTCGTTGTACTTACGCATCCAACGGTCGCTCCTCGCTTCCTTCTGTCTCGCCGTTAGATCGATCCATCATCTTCGCATCCAACGTCGCATCCTCGCTGTTCATCAACAATTGCTAAACTCGCCAAACACACGAGCACCTAACACCTTCCCCTACCAAACCAAACGCACCCTTCCTTCTTTCCCATCGAACCCATCTTCCCCCACCTCACCTCTGCAGAACCACTACTCCATTGTCACCACCTTCTCCATCATCGCCACCACCTGCTCCTTCTGCCACCACCACCATCCTTCATCATAACACACCAACCCTAAAACCCATCATCACTACCACTTTCACCAACTCTATAGACTTCTATTCCACCAATTTCACGCCTCACCAATCTCATGAACCCTAGATGTGAAATTGGTAGAATAGGTTGAAATAAAGTTGTAATTGAAGCATGGGAAGGAGCAGAAGACGTTGAGGAAGCATGGGCCGACGAAATAGAAGAAGGAATCAGAGAGTTAGGTGAGTGAATTGGGTATTTGGTGAAACCCTAATTTTACTGATTTGGGGATTTTGAATTTATTTTGTTGTAACTATAAAAGGGTGTTAGGGGTTGTAAAATTGGGCATCTCTGGGCTAGCCAGTGAGCACCATTAGCAATTCATTTTCAATTCATGTTGAATCTCTCTTATGCATAAAAGTTGAATGTGAATTGTATGCTGTGTAATGTGGAGCATGTTTATACCTGTTAGTATCATGATTACAAGCATGTCCATGTTCTAATTCACTTGCTAGGGCTTAGAGGAAGCTCTTGATCATATGCTAGGAATGTTAATGTATTTGTATGTTCTTTTATTGAGCTGAATTGCCTTAGGATGAATGCTTAGTCATTTGAGCTACCTGCTTGTGATCACCTGTGCTGTTAGAAGACAGCTGATACTAGGAGTGGAGCTAGGTCTTTGGCCAAGAATTCAATCCACTAGAGAGACTGCCTTAAGCCAAACTAGCTAGAGAAGCTAAATGCCTGTGATCAGTTGTGCTGATTAAAGACAAATGATGCTAGGGGTAATTTGGCTAGGATAGTTAGTAGAATCCTCATTGTAATCTTTCAGGAAAGAACAAGACATACATTGCATCATAATTTCCTTAGCCTAGGGTCAAGTAATGGAATCAAAAGCCTTAGTATCTTCCTTTGAACTCAGATAACCTTAGAAATTTAGAAAACTTTAGCAAATCCTCCAAGTCCCTGTGGACAAACCCTTATTTACTTTTTCTTGCTTCAACTTCCCTGTGCACTTGCAGGCTAGTTTAGGTAGTTCTTTCCTTTTACACCAGATTCATGTTCGGATTATTTTGGACCGTATGTAATCCGATTGTTTAGTTAAAAATCTCTGAACCCTTTTCTTCAATAATCGGATTACATTGTCGTCCATATAAACTGATTCTGAAAAAGCTGCAACAAACTACCTTAAGAATCAGACTTTATAGATAAACTTAAAGTCTGATTCTGGTACAAATTTCATGAGTCCAAGTTACCCAAAAAAACAAAACCACTTTCATTAATCAAGCTTGGTTCAAGTTTGCAAAATACAATATAAGAAAGCGACAAAATATAAGCATCTGATAGATCAAGTTTTTAACATAAGGAAAATACTCATTCCAACAAATGGAGACCCTCGAATTGATCCGGCTCGATCAATTCCTCTCATCGCCTCATGTTAGGATCGTATTTTTTTAGCCACTCCTTGGTGACCTCCGTGACCTCATTTAACTTATCTACCGGTGGTAATGGACAATCATCACGTACTCTAAGACCGATACAATGTATGTTGTTATGGTTGAATAAAACAATTCTCCGATGCTTAAGCGATTCATCCCAAATGGTGTATTTTGGTGCGTATGTATAACATGTTCCCTTACCAAATATATGAACAACGCAACTCCACGTTTCCGCCAAGAGATGACCACATAGAGGCATCTGCATCCAATGCCCTCCGGTAGTTGGTCCATTCCCCTTTGGCCCTTGTACTCTAGCAACCATTTTTTCAAAAAACACTTCTTTGTCTTGTCTTGGTTTTCCCTCCTTCATCATCGATATGTATAATTCCTTGTCTTCTTGTAGACGCAAGGCCATCATCTTTCTAAAGTATTGACATTGGGTTAGGTTCTCATCGTCCGCCAAACTTATATGGCCTATTTGCCTCAAAGTGGACAAGTTATCCTTATCATCCTCCTTAATTTTCCTAAGGATATCACTTGGTCTACACGCTTTCATCGAACTCACCGTTTCCAATTGATGTGGTTTCAACCCACAAACGGCCGCGTGTCCAGCAAGAGATTCCGGATCATCATGATTGTGACAACCATTCATCACTTTAGAGAACTTGTATACCCTACTACCATCGGGTTTCTCGGGTCTATTAACTATAATCTTAAACGGGAAACCATACTTCTTTGATTTAGTAATGTATTCCCTTGTCGTCTTCTTCACGTACAGTCTTTCCTTTGCCCAGTGACTTTCTTGCTTTCCACCCCTCTCACAAAAAATTTCCAAACGCTCTTTACTTGAATGACAGACTAAAACTAATGCATATTTGATCTCAATTCCCTTGTCTTAAACCATTTCTTTGCATCGTTTCTATCTTTCCATTCCAAATCAGTAAAATAGTGGGCAAAGGTATCAGGACCCAATAGAGATACGGCTTCGGGTTGATCTTCTTCAAATGCCACAACAATCTACAACAAATATCAACAAGTTGATGATTCAAAATCGGTTTATATGTTACAGTCGATTAAACCGATTCCAAGTAATTGGTGTATATGTGCAACTATAAAGACCGATTGAAGAATTGTCGAAAAAAAATCTAAGTCCATAATCGGTTCACTTCTAGTGTCGTATAATCCGATTATTGTTCACATTTCTTCTGGAACTTTAAAATCGGTTTATATATACACGAAAATAAACCGATTTTCAACTTTGTGTTTTCTACGTGATTATTTAAGTGAAGAAATCGGATTATTAACATCACCAACAAAAACCGATTCTGGTCACATACCAAAGGAGACAAAAAATATACTACAATCGGGTTATATGGTGACTAACAAAGACCGATTGTAGATCCGAATTTGGGGATTTTACCCAGAATCGGTTTATGTAGTGTTATCGAATAAACCGATTCTGGGTTAAAAGTTTGAAATTTTTTCCTTTTTTGAGCGATTGGGACATGCAAATACATGTTTGTAGATCGTTACAACTCATACCTGTTTATTAAGAGCATTATCACCTTCTTCTTCCCGACGAAATTGTTCTTGTGCTTGAATAATATCCCCAAGCATTCTTTGGTTCACTTTGTCTTCTTCATTCAACAAATTTTCCAATTCGGTAGGATCGAAATCATGATAATCCGATGCATCCACCTCTTCATCACTACTAGAGTCTTCATCATCACTATATTCTTTCATTTTTGTTAAGAAAATCAAAAATCATAGTTTTCCTTTTTTCCCTCCACTTCTTTCCCTCCAATCCTTAAAAAAGAAAAATGAATTTCTACTCCAATCCAAGCATTATAATCCCACTCAAACACTTATTAATTTAACAAAAATTAACTTAGTTAATCATCACTAATTTAGTAAGGGCATATTAAGTATTAACATAAATAATGGATAAGAAATTTCTACAAATTACTTCCGAATGATCCTGTTTTGTGATATAGTTATAGGCCCCAATTAAATGGCATAGACTTCAATTTAACCTGGAAAAATATTAACTTGTTACTAAGCAAAAATATTTTACTCCTGTATTTTATTTATGGAGAAACGCAATATTTAACTTCTTTTTTCGTCTCCAAAAGGCTACAAGGGTTTTTAAACTTTAAGAATGGAGTGAAAAAGCGGACACTTGGCGTGCATTAGTTGCACCTCTCTCACGTGTCTTCCTTATCATCATCTCTCGTGACTCCTCTCATTCACTCGCTCACTCCCACTGTCTCTCTCCTCTCTAAAATCACTCACTCCCTTTATTAACAGAAAGACACTTTAACTTGATTTTAACTCCAACTTCATTCAGGGTTCAAGCTCTTTGTGTGTGGATCTACAACACACAGCTTCCTCTTTTCTTCCTCATCTGTAAGTTATCTCAATTTCTCTCACAAAACCATTGTAATTGTGGATTCTCATTTCAATTCCTCTCTGATAAGATACTTTTTTTCTTGTTTATTTTTCAGTGAAAATGTCGACGAATGGTACCGATTCTACAAAGATTCCGGCCGTTTCAAATCCATTAGCCGAGAAACCATCAGAAATAGCATCAAACATCAATTACCATGCAAAATTCACTCCTCATTTCTCCCCTTTCAAATTCCAACCTGAACAAGCTTACTACGCTACCGCTGACAGTGTTCGTGATCGACTCGTCCAAGTAAATCCCGCAAACTCATTCTCAAATGTTTTTTAATCAAAAGATTTCAATTGTGTGAATTGATTTATTTTGTTGTTGTAGCAATGGAATGAGACTTACGAACACTACCACGAGGTTGATCCAAAACAAACGTATTACTTATCCATGGAGTATCTTCAAGGACGAGCTTTAACTAATGCAATCGGGAACCTCAATCTACAAGATGCATATGCTGATGCTCTTAATAAATTAGGACATGATCTCGAAAACATTCGTGAACAGGTATGTGTATTAATCGTCTATTCATTTATGTCAATCGCATTTTTGGTCGTAAATTAATCGGTTGTTACGTGTACTGGTTCACATGACTGTAGGAGAAAGATGCAGCATTAGGAAATGGTGGTTTGGGAAGGCTAGCATCATGTTTTCTGGACTCCATGGCGACTTTGAATTTACCTGCCTGGGGTTATGGTTTAAGATACAGATATGGGCTGTTTAAGCAGAGAATCTCCAAGGAAGGCCAAGAAGAGACTGCTGAAGATTGGCTAGAGGTGTGTATTCTTAGCCTCAACTTGTGTTAACTATTTTTTAAAATCTCAAAATCGTTTTGATTGGTGATTTGTGGTCGGTGTTGCAGAAATTTAGCCCTTGGGAAGTTGTGAGGCATGATATTGTGTTTCCTATCACATTCTTTGGACATGTTGAGGTTACACATACTGGATTGTAAGTCTGTTATGTTTAACTTCTTAATACGTTCGCATGATTGTTGAAAAAAAATACTGTAATTAAATGATAAGAATTGTATATATGATTTGCATTTATAATGGAGTTATAATTCTCATTGTGGAAGAGCATTTACTTACTATATAAATGTCGGGTATGACAGATTATTCTTACTGTTCACTGTAAATTTTTTACCTCTTTCGAACATCAATTGAGTTTCTTGTGTTTGTGTGTCTTCAGTCGAAAATTGGTTGGAGGAGAGGTCATTCAGGCTTTGGCATATGATGTCCCGATTCCCGGATACAAGACAAAAAACACTAATAGTCTTCGTCTATGGGATGCAAAGGCTGTCGCTCAGGATTTTGACTTATTTCAGTTTAATGATGGGCAATATGAAACTGCAGCTCAGCTTCATTCAAAATCTCAGCAGGTCAGATATAAACCCCTTAACCTTCAACTGTTGTTACTGGTGCTCTCTGTTATATCATTTGAAATTCAATTTTTTGAGTGGGCGAGTGATTACCTGCCTGCAGAAAAAGAATGTATAACCTAGTAAACTTTATTGGAAGTTCTTCTCCACTAGTTGTATATGTGACAATTGATTGTCTATCCAATCCGACTGAAACTCCAATCAATTGTCTGTTGCAGATTTGTGCAGTTCTGTATCCTGGTGATGCTACTGAAAATGGAAAGCTTTTAAGGTTGAAACAACAGTTTTTCCTCTGCAGTGCCTCACTTCAGGTAAATTTATCTCAGCCTCTTGTCAGCACTACATTTATTTCCGTATTTGTACTTTCTGAATGTAGAGGCTATCTGGATTTGAAGGATATCTATCACTTCCTCGCCATTCCAGAGTCCCCCATAGCACCAGTTAGAAAAATGTTTGTCATTCGTGATGATTTTGGTTGATTCCTTACTGAAAAGTTCTTTTACAGGACATTATTGCCCGATTCAAGGAAAGGAGAGATGAGAAGGGCTCATGGAATTGGTCTGACTTTCCTACCAAAGTGGCAGTACAACTGAATGATACTCATCCTACTCTCGCTATTCCAGAACTGATGCGTCTGCTAATGGACGTAGAAGGACTTGGCTGGGACGAAGCTTGGGATATAACAACTAAGTATGTCAAACGGTTGCCTGGCCTTATCTTTCTCTTGTGAACTGCAACTTAACAAGTAGATTGGAAAAGTTAGTTACCCTTCGACAAAAAAAAATTCTTACTATATTATTAAATGGAAATTCATGAGACTAAGTCGAGGATTTTCTTGAACTAGGACAATTGCTTACACCAATCATACAGTTCTTCCCGAAGCACTAGAGAAATGGTCACAGGTTGTCATGAAGAAACTTCTCCCTCGCCATATGGAAATCATTGAAGAAATTGATAAGCGTGTATGTCACCACCTCCTCCTCTTATTTCTCTTACTACTTTTTTTTCTATATACGACATGCACAGCGTTTTTAGAGATTCTTGTTTCCTTTTGCAGTTTATGGCGATGGTATCTTCTACTCGATCTGACCTTGAAAGCAAGCTCTCCAGCCTGCGCATTCTGGATAACAACCCACAAAAGCCAGTTGTGCGGATGGCAAATATGTGTGTGGTTTCTGCACACACGGTATAATTTCCTTCTACCCCACTTACATGCATGGTCTCTCTATTTTTAACAACTGATGTATATCTCTTGGCTTCCAAAAAGTTCTAAGTTGAAAGAATGCTTCAAAATTCCTGTAGGTAAATGGTGTCGCCCAGTTACATAGTGACATATTGAAGGCGGAGTTATTTGTGGACTATGTCTCTATATGGCCTACCAAGTTCCAGAATAAGACCAATGGCATTACTCCTCGCAGGTGGCTCCGATTTTGCAGCCCTGAGCTCAGCAGCATAATCACCAAATGGTTGAAAACTGACGAATGGGTTACCAACCTTGATCTTCTTGTTAAACTTCGCCAAGTACATATTTTCACTATAATGTTTTAGATTAATTCCCTAGTTCTTGTTGTCATAAAAGGTTTTGTACTCCAATGACGATTTGCAACTACAATGTGTCAACCAGTTTGCTGATAACACGGAGTTGCAAGCTGAGTGGGCATCAGCAAAGATGGCTAATAAACGCCGCTTAGCAGATTACATATTACAGGTGACCGGTTTGACCATTGACCCTGACAGCCTCTTTGACATACAAGTTAAGCGCATTCACGAGTACAAGAGGCAGCTGATGAACATTTTGGGTGCAGTTTATAGATACAAGAAGCTAAAGGTATGAAAGTAAACATCATGGTTACAAGTTAGCGCTATTTGGGGACCATTATTACTTCCGTTTGACATTCCAACCACAGTTAGCTCAAAAAAGGAAACAGAAAAGTCTACCTTCCAGTTTGAGGAAGCGTTGAATGACACCTAATATTGATTGTTTACAGGAAATGAGCTCTGAGGAACGGGCCAAGACAACAGCTCGCACCATCATGATTGGAGGAAAGGCATTTGCAACATATACAAATGCCAAAAGAATAGTGAAGTTGGTGAACGATGTTGGGGCCGTGGTCAATAGTGATCCTGAGGTCAATAAATATTTGAAGGTACAGTCCAGTTTTTCATAGGGTTACCTTCCTTCCTTTCTTCTTCTCCTCCCTAGATGCAGGAAATATTCCCAAGTCTTCAGTTTCTCAAAATCACCAGTTTTGCTATCTTAACATCTCTCAGGAAAATTTTAACGGTTGAACTTGTATCCATGAACTCAAAAATTTATGAATGTGCAGGTTGTTTTTGTTCCGAACTACAATGTATCTGTTGCTGAAATGCTCATTCCAGGGAGTGAATTATCACAGCATATCAGTACAGCAGGCATGGAGGCTAGTGGTACAAGCAACATGAAGTTTTCACTGAATGGTTGTCTCATAATTGGAACACTAGATGGGGCTAATGTAGAAATAAGAGAGGAAATTGGAGAAGATAACTTCTTCCTCTTTGGCGCCACGGCTGATGAAGTCCCGAAACTGCGCAAGGATAGAGAAAATGGGCTGGTAAGAAAATTTGATATCTTTTCTTACTCTAAAACAGGTTGGTGGAGCAACAAGAAATCTCCTAACAACATTTTCGTTATTTACCTTGCAGTTCAAGCCTGATCCCCGTTTCGAAGAGTCCAAGGAATATATAAGAAGCGGCGCATTTGGTAGTTATGACTATAACCCGCTTCTTGACTCTTTGGAAGGGAACACTGGTTACGGTCGGGGTGATTACTTCTTGGTCGGTCACGACTTCGCAAGCTACATGGATGCTCAGGCCAAGGTGGATGAAGCTTATAAGTAAGAACATCAACAACTGCTCTCCTCTTCTATTTTTCCAATTTAGTCATTGTGTTCAGCCATCTTGAGCTCTGATAAGGGTTCTTATGATTCTATGGAAAATGAAAATAACGATTAGGATTTCATTTACCTCTTTGTGTTTTCGCTGTATTATTTTGCAGGGACAAGAAAAAATGGCTAAGGATGTCCATCTTGAGCACCGCAGGCAGTGGTAAATTCAGCAGCGACAGGACGATTGCACAGTACGCAAAGGAAATTTGGAACATCAAGGCATGCCCAGTACCCTAAAGTTAAAGCCAATGATGGCTGTTGCTCTTTCTTACATTCATTTGCTAAAGAAATAAAATCCCAACAAAAATCTGAAACTGTAATGGAGGCGTCAAGCTTGCCTATTTCCATTTGTATGCTATTTAGTAGTAGTTCTCACTTCAATCTATATAAGAAGAATTTCCTATCTTATATTTTTCTTGGCACATGAGGAGACAAGATCCTATATGAAATTATCATCAGTTCATCACCCATAAGTACCATCAAAGGCCCCAAAATTAATACAAAAGATCGGAGGATTTTGCATACGGGCTGTGCTTACATATTTAATCACATTTGTCCAGTTAACATCAAACAAGTAAATCTTTTTCAATCTGTTTGCCTTTAGACATTTGCTTCATGATTATTATTATTCTCCGGAAACACCATTGGTGGCCAAAATTGATGGCCCAAATAGTCTCTGAAGCTTGGTGCGGATCGATCCCAAAAGGCTCTGGATAACCAGCGACAGGTGGCCGCTGGAGGCGACCGATCTTATGATTTATAGGACTTCACTTTGGATGTGGCAACTACTATGGCCGAGTGAGAAGTGGGTATGCGCTGGAGGCGAATGATGTAACTGATATGACGATTTATGCGATGTGGCCAAAATTGCGGCATTCTTCGCTCAGATAATGGTCTTTTCTTGGCAGTTTTTGCAAAGTATATACATGACAAATAACGATGTGGCTGAAATATGGGCAGCAGATGGTATGAAACTTGTTTTACATCTTGGTGTTAGAAAGTTAGAATACCAAGAACCGTGTCCTGTCCCCCGTGAAAGACTGTAACCCTGTTCAAGATTCTTTCCGAGTTTCCTTTCAAACTTTCCGGGTATGGAACAAACATTCAGCAAACAAAGATGGATAAATTCATGCAGAAAGAAAGGCTACATTTTAAACATAACATCTGTAAATAAAACTAAGCTGGGACACTACACGCACACAGATGGATGGACTCCAAAGCAATCAATTCACCACTTTACTACTTTCAAAGTTTGCCTGCTTAAAGATATGGTAAATGCTTCCACAATTCAGTGCGGAATTTTCCTCAGCATCACACAGGTGTAGGAGATCTTGACCCCGATGAAGCAGATCTTGAGCGTGAGGACAAACTGCCACTCCTTGACCTAGGTGGTGGTGATGCACTAGGAGAATAATGCCGTGAGCTCCTACTTTGCCCTCGACGTGGGCTGGGGGAGAAGCTTTTCCTGTGTTTTCTCAATATGGGAGATGCACTGCGAGAGTAGCTTCTCCTTGAGCTCCTCCTACCCCTCAGTGAAACACTCCGACTGGAAGAGGATGTGTAAGGAGAGTTGTACTGCCTTCTGGAACGGGGCGACAATGAGCCTCTACGATAATGCCTTCCACGACGGGGAGAAGCAGAAATTCCACGACTGGGAGAAGCAGAAACAGAACGATCACGCCTTCTATAATAAGGAGATACTGAACGGTCACGTCTTCTTCTGTAGCGATAGGGTGAGTACGATCGATCATGCCTTCTCATATATGGAGTCACAGAACGATCGTGTCTTCTTCTATGATAATATGGGGAGTAAGACTGATCATGCCTTCCAGAATAGGGAGTCACAGAGCGATTGCGTGAATGTGCCATGTAAGATCTCTCGCCCCTGCCGTCTGGAGATCTATTGTATGGGGAACGAGACCTGGAATACCTGCGCCTGTCAGGAGAGTGTGATATTTCCCTGTCTGTCTCTGAGGAGTAACGAGGAGATCTGGAACGACTCCTACTGCGTGAAGAGTAGCTACAAGATCGACGGCGCACTGCATCAAGACAATAGTAAATAAACTTGGAGTTAAACACTACTTCAAGCAATAAAACAACGCTTAAACGATGCTACAGATATCATCAATACAAGGAGAGGCTCTCACCATGGGCACTTCTAGGTCCAAGATACCTGCCAGGGGTTGGTGTTCTTCCCCTTCGTCTCTTTGCCTGTATTTGAATCACCAGCTATTGTTATCTCATTTTGTTTGAAGAAACAACTTGAAAACCTAGAACGGGCTATAGCAACACAACACTAGATACTAGATGAGCATGCCAAAAAGTAAATAACAATAAATGAAATCTGAAATGATCAATTTGTAAAAGAATCACAGGGCATACAACCCTCTAGTTATATAGTCTGATATTTGCTTGATGAGTTGTTTTGATCTGATTTGATTTGTTTAATTTGTGAAAGAGCTTTTGAAGTTTGATGAAGAGCTGCTACACAGCCACCTGCTACCAAGAAAACTTCACATGGAAAAGATATCTCAACATTTAAACATAAAAGAAACAAAAACATGGGATATATACACAATTAAGGTTAATATAACCGCAGTTAACAATCTGGTGAAACTAACTACCTTTTCCACAGTGATGACACGACCTTCTAGGACTGAACGATCTAGATATTTAAGGCAGCGATTAGCTTCCTCTACATTGGACATAGTCACAAATCCAAACCCACGAGACTCCCTGGTACGAGGATCAACCACAAGGTGGATGTCTACCACCTGGAAAGTCAAAAACACATCAATATGAGCAACACATACTTATATATGTAAAGAAGCTACATCAATCTAGAAAACAAAGCCAATATAATTCAGAGATATAAACCATTAATCCTTGAATAACACAACTCCTAGGCCTACCAATACCAAACACCTTCAACAACTGAGAATTTCAAGGCAGGACCTGTGTATGTCATCTATATTATACACCAATATGTGCATGAGCACATATTTGAAGTAACCTGAGGGTGTTTCCACAACGAAATGACTACCTGGATGGGTGTTCGCAATGGGTATACGGATAATCAAGGCGAGTTGCTATTCACCAACATCTAAATAACAATATAGCTTTATGGTTTATGTTGGAAAACAATATAGCATGTTTTTGCAATCAAACAGGGTGTGGATGTGATCAAAATAAATCACGTAAGCAAAACCCTAAGGAATGAAACAAATATTACCTTTCCTCCTTCACTTGAGAAATGTTTCTCCAATTCTTTCTTCGTAATCCGAGGGGATAAACAGGTGACATAGAGATTATTACCAGGATTTTCCACACTCCTGAAAACCATTTCAAATTTCAAACAAAACCAAATCAAATCAACTGGAAAATCAACAACATATAATCTAATACCACGGGAAAATTTGTCACAATATTCAGAAACAAAATAATTACCTAGATCGACTCCTCGACCTGGATTTTGATACCGATCTCGAAACAGACCTACTATATCGGTCATATGGAGATCGAGAGCGCGAATACCTTGACCTTCTTGCGTACATCTGCAATGAAAGATTAACATCAAGGATTCTCATTAATCTAATAGGAATCACATGAATTAAATTCATAATAGTATCAAACAACATCTACTTATTTTGATTCGATTGGCAGCAACCAGAAATTTCAATAATCTTTACCTCCTCTTTTCCGTCTATCTCAGTTGCAAATTGATTGATCTCAGAGAAGGTTATATAAGAAAAAGAGGTCGCTCAGAAGTTTCTGGATATGCGTACGTGTTATAATTTCAATGCACTTAAATTTCTTCTGGGCCACATCCAGGCGGGAAAAGAGGCTCAGGCCCAAAGAAAAAGAGCAGTAATAAATTAGAAAAGTGTGCCTGCGTAGGGGTGATCATGGGCCGGTATGGACCGGTTTTTATCTCATCCGCGTCCAATTCAATACATTACGGATTTCAAATTTGGCATCAGCATCCAATCCACATCCTACGGATTTGCATCCAATGGATACACGGATGAACGGATTGGATTCGGATAATCCAATGGATTTATATTAGTTAAAATTTATAATAAAGAAAATAAAGCTAACACAAAATAACTCCTCATGGAACCTACATATCCTATATATGTATAGGAAGATAAAAATACCATGTACAACACCCCAAACAAACACCTTTAGAATTCCTAAATGATCCATAGTAATTTTTAGAACTATATAAATGCACTTAACTTAACGGATATGGATGTCCAACGGATTTTCAAAGTTGCATCCGGACCCGATCCGTAATCCTTTGGATTTCAAAAATTCCATCCGCATCCAACCTATTAACAAATGATCCGGGCATCCATCCGCAAATAAACCGTTGGTCTCGGTTAAATCTGCGGATTACGGGCCAAATGCTCACCCCTATGCCTCCCCATTTCATAAGCAGACGCACTCGTAACTTTATCCCCGGACAAGCTATCTCCACGAGGATCACCTGTAAACGCAAGAATCATAAGTACATCTCTCGTGACTACAGGTTTGGTATCTAGGCTTTTCCATCTTGAGTGAAGTCACTGTAGATATAAACTTTTATTTGAAAAGGCTTAGGAATTATTTGGCTAGTCATAACGCCAATGCGAGTTGACAGTTTTCTATTTCATAGGATATAACTTGCTATTCATATGGGAATCGGTGTCCAGCGTGGTATTAGGATTTCAACCAGCTTCTAGTAATTTTCAATTTAAAAAACAAAAACAAAAAAACCCTTTGATTGACTCGTCATTCTGGTATTATGTAAACTAATTGGGAGCTACATGAATTTAAATGGACCTGATATAAGGTCCACTTAAATTCCCTTGCTTAAATCCTAAATAAAAATAGCCCCACGTTTTTTATCATTCATTTTATTCTCCCTTTTCTAACCTACCGACCACTCTTTCTTTTTCTTCCCTTTGTCGATTAATTCGTCTGTAATTGTCGATTAATTATTTCAAACAAGTTTAGTGTGTCAAAGAGACTTGAAAACCTACTGGTGACCCTTAAATTAGAAAAACGATGCAACGTTACAAGCGAAAAAATAAATCAATTGGTGAAGAAGAAATCTTGGAACTTGAAGAACTGACGAGATTAAGAAAATAAGTGATGCTATAAACTCAACCCACTACTTTATTATGTTGTTTGAATGTCAAATTAGGTTTAAAAAATTGAAATTGTAGTTATATGTGAAAAGGCGAGGGTACCGAAATATACCTCAAGCTAAAACTTTTCCTACCTATAAGTCATTTCTCCGAAAGTGATTGTTTATGGACTGAGTCGAGACAATACAACTAATCGGTTCACACTTCGTGTGATCGTCTATGGATACGAGATCGAGACAATACAACAACGAAGTATGTTTACTTGATACAAAGGTTCGGACTTAACCAAACACAATAGGATTGCTTATCAAGTAAATAGGAATTAACGTTTGTGTAATTTACTTTAATTATAATAAAACAATTATAATGCGGAATATAAAAGTAAATGACACCACAAGATTTTGTTAACGAGGATACCGCAAATGCAGAAAAAACCCCGGGATCTAGTCCATAATTGTTTACTTTAATTATAATAAAACAATTATAATGCAGAATATAAAAATAAATGATACAACAAGATTTTGTTAACGAGGAAACCGCAAATGCAGAAAAAACCCCGGGACCTAGTCCATAATTGAATATTCTCAGGATAAGCCGCTACACAAAATTACACTAACTTCGTATAGTTGAGACCAAGTAAATAACCTTATAGTTCACCTAATTCCTTCTGTATTCCCACGCCTCCAACTTATAAATAAGTCACGTACTTGGAACAATTCCTCTGGTTCGTATTCCAAACAGTAAAGGAACAACAAATCTGTTTGGTGTCAACTCTATTCAACCAAGTGATATGAGTCGGACAAAGCTCTTCCGTTTATCTCAAAATAAACTCTTTCGTCAGTTCTTTAGATCTATCTTATATTCAATCACCCAAAGGTAATCGTTTAAGATTAAGCCAACAACACCTTTAATCCAAATCAATTAATCAATCCAATCTACCACAAGGATAAACCGATTATTAATTGGATTCTCTTTTACCGAAACAAGTATTGTGCACATCAAAGATTATAAAACCCAAGTCAGATCTTCAATATCTTCTTTGTCTTCAAATCTTCTTAAATCTTCAACAAAAACCTGCACACAATCACTTGAATCTCGTGTGATCATTCACGCACAGAACGGAGTCTGTGAACAATGGATTATCACAAGATCGTCTTTAGAACTAACAACAGTCTAAAGATCCCTGTCGAAACTCTGAACTAGTTTGAGTGAATCTTATATCAGAAGAGAATATTCTCAAGAATAAACAAACTAGGTGCAATCAGATTCCAACCACCATTATTCAATCAAATCAATCGAAAACAAAAGATAAATCGCAATTATCTAGTTTCCCACCAACGGTACACGGTAGAGCTTCTCAATCCCAAAGAAGACTTTAAACTGCGGCCGTGAGAGATTTCGCCTAATTAGGTTACTCTCCTCTCTGAATAGGTGGCTACACCAGTAACAACAACAAAAGAGTAAATCTGTTGTTACGAAGGATTAGTTTGCTAGAAAGGAAAACTTCAAGTATTTATAGACAGGGAAGTTTGGACACCAAGGAATTTTCAAAACCGAAAATATTCTCAAGATATTCATTAAAGCACAGATTCGGTTTTCATAATTCCTGGAAATGCTCTGTCCAAAAATAATGATCGAAATCTCTCGGAAAATCTATTTAGTAAATGCACATTACTAATTCTGTAATTTCCCTACAAAATGAAATTAATAACCTTAATTAAAAGATTCTTAACTTACTTATGTTTCGATGCTGGGATTCTCTTCCCTTAGCAGTTAAGGAATATCTGTGAACAACTAAAGAAATAAACATTCACAACACGTGTTCAAAGTTTGTCGACATCTTTACTTTGTAAGTTCTCTTTCACACTTACAACCTTGAAACCAATTTGCCACACTTCCAAACAAGTTTAGAATTGGTTCATCTGACTTTCAAGAACTATGTAATTGATCAAACCAACATTCAATCACAATCATGGGTTTACGGTTCTACCAAAACAAGTTTCGGTTCTACCTCCATGTGAGTAATGTGCATAGTCACACTAGCTTTCCAAAAATTCGGTTGACTAGGTACTAGGATCGGTTCCCCACATATATATGGTATCTAATTTATATGTATTGCACATGTCCATAGGATCGGTTCCCCTTTCTGCTATAAACTTTGTTGCACCCCATACAAGGATCGGTTCCCTTTGATGTACTGCACCCCTTACAAGGATCGGTTCCCATTTCCTTTTAATTGGTCAGACATACAAAATCCGATCATACCATAGGTGATTACTTAAGATCGGTTTTACTAATAAAAGTTATACCAATACATAAGTCAGGCCTTTGTGAATATTTCTACCAAGAACACAACAAGTTGTGAGCGGTTATACTCTATCACACATATTTTGGTTGTTCATAAGATATGCAATGAATAACAAAACCAATAACACCTGGAAATTTCCTTTTCGGTCCACAAACAAGTTTATGAACTTACTTCCTTAGAACACATGTAAACATTGTTCCCTAGGATGAAATCCTCACCTCATACCCATACATAATCACAATAGCATTCAAATGATTATGGCGATGTCTTATCTACAAAGTTTAATGGTTAAGAAATAAACCGCGTATTGTATTCCTTAATACTATGTCTATCTAGAGTTCAAATATGCTTCGCAGTTATGTTTTCAATATGCACGACTTGAAAGATACGTTAGGGAATGAAACAGTTCAAGTCAAATATCACTAACCTCAAGTGGAAGGATTATTGTTGTCGTTGTAGCTCCTTGCTTTTTCACATCTTCAAGACTTATCAATACTTGTAATGTCTCATATCCTAATACTTTCAAGCTAACCTATATGAAGTTGACTCTAGTACATCATCAAGCGACTCTTAACATGAGTTTTGATTCACTAAAATATGACAACCAAGCTTGACATACCAACGCTTGATGGGTTCAACCGAGCAATGCTCTAACAATCTCCCCCTTTGTCAATTTTAGTGACAAAACTCTTACATCATATGTATAAACAAATTACAAGAGTTCATTACAATCCGCTTGATTCCCGATTCAACAACACAGTAAAACTGCTTATATTCAATCCTTGAAAATTCCGTTGTTGACATTATAATAACAAAGCTAATACTCCCCCTAAGGAAGATATGTAGATATTAAATTCGCACGTCTTTGTTAAACCATTTTATATGACATGTTACTCCCCCTTAGTCTGTGCTTTCACTCTCTCGTTAGTTAAAACATTCAAGTACCAATGTTCTTTTCCCTAGCGATGCCAATCAATATAAAATCAATGCCAGCATCACCTGTTTACTCCATATATTTCTCCCCCTTTTTGTCACAAAAATGACAAAGAAACGAAAAAATAAAGGACAACACGAAAAGAATCTTACAAATCTCAGAATAGACTTGCAAACCTGTAGAGTTAGGCACGAGGGTTCCACACATCACGTTCTGATAACCAATATCAAAACTGAAACTACAAGTATTCTTATTTTGATATGTTACCAAGGAAACAATTGTCCGAAACAATTTTTCCAATTTAGTTTAGCAAACCAAAAACAACTAAGCACATTATTCCATTTGCTAAATCGATTGTTCAAAAACAACCGATTAACTCGATAAGACCAAAATAAAGATAAACTCCATTTTTCTCATCAGGTTTCAATTATCCATAAACTTAGACCTTTCAATTTTAAACAAGACAAGTACTAGGTTAGTTAACTAGCATTCCTTGTTTAGGCATTCGATTAGACTTGAATAACCGAAACCTCACTTTGATAAGACAAACTAAGATCAGAATTAACTTAGTTTCTTATCCGGAATCGAATTGGACTAAACAACTCATCCCATACACAAATTATTTTGTTAAGCCATAAATAATTCATACAAACCAAAATAAATCAACTTGCATAATTATTTACCTCAACCGGAAGCAATTGAAACAACATAGACATTAAAAGCACCGCAATTGCACCGTAATTTTGTAAGCCTAAACAATTGATACCATACAAAAGCAAGATAACAATGGTTTTTCTTAACCAGAACAAATTGAATCACACATACATCAATTGTACCGAAATTTTGTAAGCCTAAACATTTGATACCACACAAGAAAGCAAGATAACAATAGTTTTTCTTAACCGGAACCAACTGAATCACACATCCACACACAATCATGGAATAAATATCAATTGAACCGAAATATTGTTAAGCGAAAGCAACAAATATATATAATATAAACTCAAGCTTTTCTTAAACAGGAAAACAAAACTAACAAGATTGTTACCTCAAATTTCGCTTCCACTTCTCCAATATGATAGCATCTTCGTCCAGGGAGAATTGATATCGAAATATCACCACGTTGTCATCCTTATGCATAAACAAAAGAATAACAACACACCTCAACCTTTACCAGAGAAAGGTTGAAAACCGGTTTTAACAATTGCAAGCAAAAGTTGAAAACCGCCGAAACACATATGTTTTTATGCTAAACCAAAACCGATTCAACATATTGTGACTTTTTCACATATTGTTTTTATCAGAATCCCTCGTGATCCTTTGATAAATCCTACCTACTAGGGCTAGAACTTAATCCCGCTAAGTCAAAAAGTCACCCAAACCATAAGGGTTCACAATATATGAGATCGAATATTAAGGTAGTAAAAACGAAATCAAATATCCCATAAACATACATAACAATAAGATAAAATCAATTAAGCACAGGCTATGTAAACCGAAAACTATCACAAGAAAAATTGTTAATCAAATAATTTTATTCATAATAAGATAGTTTTATTCATAATAGACTTTATTGAAATAAATCAAAGCTACTATCTATTTTTCTAGAAGAGATTTAATCTTTTTTTATTTGCTCATCAGAGTCATCTTCAGACACAATTTCTTGTTCTTCTTTTAGGAACTCATCATTGATTGCTATGATTCCTTCTAGAGTTTCTGGATCATTTTTGTATACAAACATCAATTGTCTCTGAATACAATTGTCTTCCAAGACGCAAAATGTGAAACATGAGATCTCCATTACTATACATTTGATCATGTGAGATACTTGATCCCTTTTGAGCACCATACATCCGGTTAATGACTCCTTGAGAGATAGTTTTAATAACTTCTCATCTCCACAGTTGTTCCCCATTGCTTTTTCACACAACTTGGTGATGAGACAGGGATATCCAAGATTTCTATGGAATCCTGTAACATTGAGAGATTCAATGATTTTAAATATTTGATTGATAATCATTCCACAAATATCAATTTGTTTCTTGCCTTCAAGGAGGTAAAAACCAATTCAGCAAAATCTCTATTCCATTGAGAGGAATCTCTTGAGCAAGCATAGAGAGTTGGTACGGCCAGTTTACCGAAAATCCTTAGGTATAAGGGAACATCTTTGGTTATCATTCTTCCCCTTTTCCATTCAACATTCTTACCATTAATGAGTTTTGAAATATTATCGTGCTCAATTTCAGAACACGGGATCATATGGCCTTCACCTTATAGTTGATGACTTCTGATATCATCTTTCTGTCAACATGAAGAACCGAACTTCCAACCAAGGTGCTAAAAGTAAGATTTTTATGATTTATATTATGAATATTACCATAAAAGATTCTTACAGTATCAGGAGAGTATTTTTCAAAACCGAACATATTTCCCCAAATTTGATTTCGAACAAAGTTCACATAGCTAGTTTCTGAAACATCCGGATCGAATCGTTTTTCTTCAGTGAAGCTATCTCCCTTCAGGGCTTGATATCTTCCAAAGCATGTACTATCTACAAAGTTTGTAAAATCATGCTTTCCTTTGATCAAGTGTGTATTCTTGATGTTCTCAACTTCTTCAGGAGATAAAAGTTGATTCAAGACAAACTTTTCTATTTCAGAGATCTCTTCTCTTGTTTTCCTCTTTCCCATACTTGCGAAAATATGAGAAACCCTAGTTACGGTTTTGAGCAATCTTCCCCAATATGTTCGAATTCATTGCAAGAGATTATCTTTTATAGGAAGACTGGACAACGAAAATCGGAAATAACTAGTTTTAGGAAATACACTCAAAATCGGAAACCGTGGCTTGTGGGGAAACAATTCCGATTTTGCATCTAGGTCTTTCTTTTGGAAAACCGGTTTTCTATGAACTGGATCTTTAATTTGGATTGATTTCATGTTTTTGTCCAACATCTGTGTACTCTATTATTACCAGAGTATGATAATATCACTTGAAATATATTCAAGAATTTACTAGAGTATGCAGAGAAAAAATTGAACAAAATATGATATTTGTTAATATCATCAGAATCAAAAACCATATAATATTTCAAAAGATCACTTGCTTCATTAAAACAGTTGTGAGGTGCATGAAGCAATCCATTGTTAATAAAATTATTAATTGAAAACTTATTCCTTGAAGGAATACATACTTTCCAATATCGCATCCTAGAAGGCGAGACACTAACAGAATTATATCTGAAAATGTACACGTATATACTTTAGTAGGCCGACCAAAGTATATGTAAGGTTCCATATTTAATAGGAACATAATATCCATGGTGCACAAAAATCATAAGAGAAATCTTATGCATTTTCAAGATACAACCTGTTACATAGGCATTAGTATCATTGTTACTCAACAAAATGATACATAATCCTATGTTAACCAAAGGAACATGTAGTCACTCAAGACATACATAAGCATGATTCCTAACAGATTTAGGAATAAGAGTATTACATACTTCATACATGATTTCCACCACGATCTTATAAAGTAATCAAATCCTGCAACTGCATTAATTGAATCAGACTTTGGATTCATTCTTATAGGTTGGATCGCATCAAACACAGATTGTTAGACGTTTTCGTGTTTGCCTACTATGATACCATTTGAAAAGGCGAGGCTACCCAAATATACCTCAAGCTAAAAAAATTTCTACCTATAAGTCCTTTCTCCGAAAGTGATTGTCTATGGACTGAGTCGAGACAATACAACTAATCGGTTCACACTTCATATGATCGTCTACGGATACGAGATCAAGACAATACAACAACGAAGTATGTTTACTTGATACAAAGGTTCGGACTTAACCAAACACAATAAGATTGCTTGTCAAGTAAATAGGAATTAACGTTTGTGTAATTTACTTTAATTATTATAAAACAATTATAATGCGGAATATAAAAGTAAACGACACAGCAAGATTTTGTTAACGAGGAAACCGCAAATGCAGAAAAACCCCGGGACCTAGTCCAGAATTGAATACTCCCAGGATTAAGCCGCTACACAAAATTACACTAACTTCGTATAGTTGAGACCAAGTAACTAACCATATAGTTCACCTAGTTCCTTCTGTATTCCCACGCCTCCAACTTATAAATAAGTCACGTACTTGGAACAATACCTTTGGTTCTATTTGGTATCAACTCTATTCAACTAAGTGATATGAGTCCGACAAAGGCTCTTCTGCTTATCTCAACATAAACTCCTTCGTCAGGTCCTTAGATTTATCTTATATTCAATCACCCAAAGGTAATCTTTTAAGATTAATCCAACAACACCTTTAATCCGAAGAACCGTGTTGATGCCTATCTACTCAATTAATGAATCTAATCTACCACAAGGATAAACCAATTATTAATTGGATCCTCTTTTACCGAAACAAGTATTGTGAACACCAAAGATTATAAAACCCAAGTCAGATCTTCAATATCTTCTATGTCTTCAAATCTTCTTAAATCTTCAATAAAAACCTGCACACAATCACTTGAATCTCTTGTGATAAATCACGCAAAGAACGGAGTCTGTTAACAATGGATTATCAAAAGATCGTCTTTAAAACTAACAACAGTCTAAAGATCCCCGTCGAAACTCTGAACTAGTTTGAATGAATCTTATATCAGAAGAAAAGATTCTCAAGAATAAACAAACTAGGTGCAATCAGATTTCAACCACCGTTAGTCAATCAAATCAATCCAAAACAAAAGATAAACCGCAATTATCTAGTTTCCCACCAACGGTACACGCTAGAGCTTCTCAATCCCAAAGAAGACTTTAAACTGCTGTAAGAGATTTTGCCTAATTAGGTTACTCTCCTCTCCGAATAGGCGGCTACACCAGTAACAACAACAAAAGATTAAATTTGTTGTTACGAAGGATTAGTTTGCTGGAAAGGAAAACTTCGAGTATTTATAGACAAGGAAGTTTGGAAACCAAGGAATTTCCAAAACCGAAACTATTCTCAAGATATTCATTAAATCACAGATTCGGTTTTCATAATTCCTGGAAATGTTCTGTCCAAAAATAATGCTCGAAATCTCTCAGAAAATCTAATTAGTAAATGCACATTACTAATTCTGTAATTTCCTTACAAAATGAAATTAATGACCTTAATTAAAAGATTCTTAACTTACTTATGTTTCGATCCTGGGATTCTCTTCCCTTAGCAGTTAAGGAATATCTTTGAACAACTAAAGAAATAAACATTCACAACACGTGTTCAAAGTTTGTCGACATCTTTACTTTGTAAGTTCTCTTTCACACTTACAACCTTGAAACCGATTTGCCGCACTTCCAAACAAGTTTAGAATTGGTTCATATGACTTTCAAGAACTATGTGATTGATCAAATCAACATTCAATCACAATCATGGGTTTACGGTTCTACCAAAACAAGTTTCGGTTCTACCTCCATGTGAGTAATGTGCATAGTCACACTAGCTTTCCAAAAATTCGGTTGACTAGGTACTAGGATCGGATCCCCACATATATATGGTATCTAACTTATATGTGTTGCACATATCCATAGGATCGGTTCCCCTTTGCCTAAAAACGTGTTGCACATGTCCATAGGATTGGTTCCCCTTTCTGCTATAAACCTTGCTGCACCCCGTACAAGGATCGGTTCCCTTTGATGTAATGCACCCCATACAAGGATCGGTTCCCCTTTCCTTTTAATTAGTCAGACATACAAAACCCGATCATACCACAGGTGATTACTTAAGGTCGGCTTTACTAATAAAAGTTATACCAATACATAAGTCAGGCCTTTGTGAATAGTTCTACCAAGAACACAACAAGTTGTGAGCGGTTATACTCTATCACACATATTTTGGTTGTTCATAAGATATGAAATGAATAACAAAACCAATAACACCTGGAAATTTCCTTTTCGGTCCACAAACAAGTTTATGAACTTACTTCCTTAGAACACATGTAAACATTGTTCCCTAGGATGAAATCCTCACCTCATACCCATACATAATCACAATAGCATTCAAATGATTATGGCGATGTCTTATCTACAAAGTTTAATGGTTAAGAAATAAACCGCGTATTGTATTCCTTAATACTATGTCTATCTAGAGTTCAAATATGCTTCGCAGTTATGTTTTCAATATGCACGACTTGAAAGATACGTTAGGGAATGAAACAGTTCAAGTCAAATATCACTAACCTCAAGTGGAAGGATTATTGTTGTCGTTGTAGCTCCTTGCTTTTTCACATCTTCAAGACTTCGCAATACTTGTAATGTCTCAATCCTAATACTTTCAAGCTAACCTATACGAAGTTGACTCTAGTACATAATTAAGCGACTCTTAACATGAGTTTTAATTCACTAAAATATGATAACCAAACTTGACATACCAACGCTTGGTGGGTTCAAACGAGCAATGCTCTAACAATATGGAAACCACCATGATGATTTTTCATTTTTTCCTTAGGACATCATTCTTCGTTGAATGAGTATCGTCGACGAATTTTCATCCCTGAAAGTAACATTGAATGGGTCGTCAAGATAATTTCAAATCCTTGAAGTCTGATGATGCAGTATGAACAGTCGTTCGGTTTTGAAAATCTAAAGCATGACGACTAATAACTGCCAGATGTTAAAGGGCCCATGCCCATGGATGTGCGGTCCAAAACAAGAGTCATTTGGTTTTACCCTCTCCTTGTATATAGAGGATATAACATCCATGTAACCATATAACTCTTATCAATAGAATTCTTCTCTTTCTCTGCTTCTTTCCCATTCCCTAATATTCTACTGCAAAACGTTATCATGCAAGGTGATATGCCGGAGCTAAATTAGATCTGTTGATATATTTTTTTCACATAGAATGATGTCTCAATCCTCACTATGTTTCTTTTTCTAAATCAAATACGAGATCCTAAGACCATAAGCTCAGTGGCTTCCGCAAAGAAAAAAGGTTTTTAATCTTCTATCATTCTTCTTTTAATCAGATCCGTTAAAGCTTTAAAAGGTACGTCCCCCTGTGTTCAAATTAATCAGATTTGATTGCATCCATGATGTTTGTGGACCTATTTTAAAATAAATTAATAACCCCATGTATGTTGTACGGTTGATTTATCCAACTTTAGATGTTTGTATTACTGCACATCGCATGTGATTAAAATAAGTATCTTGTCTAAATTTTTCTGTACCGACTATCTGTTTATAGTGGTCCTATTTTGATATTGAGATCTGGATATACATGTTTTCTTTTAATACGATGATTAATCCATTGACCTCCTACCGTACGCACCTATTTACATGAATTTTATGAAAGGAGTGAATTTTCTTGTTTTGTTTCAACATTCAATTCAAATATGATATAATTGGGAATTTGTATTTTTGATTTCGACACATCAGATATAATTGGGATTGGGGATCTGAGAAATTTTCTGTGTTTTTGTATTTTTGCTTGTTGTATCGGTGGGGAGTATGAGAACTTTTATGTTCGCGGACAGAGGAAGGAAATCTGAGGAGAACGAGGGAAGAAATCTTCCGTTCCAGCTCCTGTGCGGTTTTGCCTGTTCGGGTCCGCTCCAGCTCCTGTGCGGTTTTGCCTGTCCGGGTTCGCTCCAGCTCCTGTGTCGGTTCTGCCTATCCATCCTGTTTTGTTCCAGCTCCTGTGTCGGTTCTGCATGTTTCAGTTGTTGTGCACGACCAATCACGTTTTGGTTATGTCTATGTAAAGGGGGAACCAAAGTTTGAGGTATGTAAAAGTGAATACTCAGTGGGCTTATTTATTTGTTTTGAGAATATGTTTAGCTCTGTTTTTTTTTTGTCTTAAGATAAGTCCATATCACATAAACAACCAATTTAAATCGTGATTGTTGACCATTAGGAGTTTTGGTTTTAGTACTATTTTGTTCTCTTGAATATGATGTTGACTATAGTTGAATGATGTCTTTTGTTTAATTGGTTGTACCAACTAAATTCCAATGTATTTATTTGGGGTTTAGAAGTACTTGAACACCATCATTGTGTACTTGATATTTTCTTCCCAAACTTGAAATGTTCCATGGGATGCAATCCATTGGCTCGACTATTAAGAGTCGGTATTTTCAAAAGATAAGTTGCAAATAAAATCACATGTATTCCAAATTTTGTGGAAGAACTTACAAAAGATGATATGAGTCAGAAAATTTCCATTTCTGTACTTCATACATGATACTAACACACCAGTATATGGTGAAATATGACAACAAGAGAACTATCTTTAGTAATCTATTCAACCTAAAGTAAATGGTTGACATGTATAGTGAGATTCTCTTGGCCTATTGAGATAAAGAAATTTCTCAAATTAAGCTAAATGTAGCAAAATTAAAAATGGAAAGAACCCGAAGTAATAAGGGTTAGACGTAATGACTCATATAAAGCATGTGAAAAGGGACATATATCATGAGACAAAGATGTATTTTTTCCCAGTAGTAATGACACCAAAGTACAGGTATCAGCTGAATATGGGATGAAGCTAATATGTAATTATAGCTCCCATCATAAATGAAAGAGTTGAAAATGAACCTGGTCATAGGTGTTGATATATACAATGTAATGTGTGTATCGTAGTAGCAACCAATTTTCACATCAACTTTAATGGCAACAAGAACTTTGCCGGTCCAATTGACTATCTTATTCAGTTGAACTAGACCCAATATCCGCACCTATGGAATGAAAACACGAGACATAAATTCTCTAAAGAACTTGAGATATATTGGGTGAAATATGGTATATATTCAGTCTAAAGTACTTGAGTTGAATCCCACTTTTATTAAGTAATAAGGCCACACCACTTATTAAAACTCTCAAGACCTAAATGTCTATTTTTCTTCCACTAGCTTAAGGAATTTAAACTAGTTTTTGAAAAAAAACAAGGCTTGGTCAAGATCATCAAAGAATGCATAAAATAAAAAGAAAAGAGCTATGTGAATCGGTTAAACTCAGGCGAAAAATCGGTCCGACTCAGCTCCATTAAATTCTTCGATCTACACAATTTGCTTCATTAATTCAGGTTTTTCAGGTGTTTGTCGATTCATTACCAATGATTGGTGTTAATAATTCCATCTTTATTTATCATTAAATTCAATAAATATGTCTAAATCAAGAGGAAATAAATCAGGTGATTTTTCGGGATCTACTGCAAAATCTGATGAAATTTTAAAACCTGATGATCTTAATCGTAGCTTTTCTGATTTTGTGACCTTCATTCCGGATGAGGATATTGATGAAAGCTTAGAGGAATGGAAATATAGTTTGATTGGGCGATTAGACCTAGTTAAGCTCAAATTTTGGGTTGCTGAATCATCGTTGAGAAGGCAATGGAAAACTTCAAGTAAATTTCAACTAATTCGAATTGGAAAAGGTTACTTTATTATTAAGCTTGAGAATGAATTATATATGAACTTAATATGGAATGGAGATTGGGAAGTTGAATCACAATATCTTAAACTAAGAAAATGGGAACCGAATTTCAACCCTGAAACTCATAAAACTTCTACGGCTTATATTTGTGTCCAACTTCCTGGGATAAGCATAAAATATTGTAAGGAGAAGATTCTGATGAATATTGGAAAGGCTTTGGGTAGACCAGTTAAGGTAGATGAGACAACTCTTAAGAAGGAAGCAAGATACTATGCAAATATCCTGGTGGAAATGGATCTCGCAAAACAAATTCCTAGCAAAATATGTGTTAAATCTAAGTATGGCATATTTGGTCAAGCAGTAAATATTCCTAATAGGCCAAAGTTTTGTTATCATTGCAAGATAGTAGGTCATTACACAGGAGAATGTAGAAATAAAAGCAGGGAGCAGGAATCATCATCTAGTGGAGCTGTGAAACAACCTAAGTAAGTTTAGAGAGTAGTGACTAAAAAGAAGACAATTCCTCAGGTGGGTTTTGATATCTGTAATCCTTTTATGCCAGTGGAACCAAGCTCTATACCAAGTACTCCAGTTTTACAAGGGGTAGAACCTTCACAGAACATAGCTAATAATTCAGGTAAATTTCAAGTGTTACAGGAATTGAATGATGAATTTTTTAATTCAAATATTTAGTTCCCAGCTCTTTCAGTGGAGAAGCTACTAAGGGAAGATGCTGCTGCTCCTGCCATTAATAATACTAGCACAATTATACCTCCAATTAGTAGACAAGCTTCAAGTGAAAATGTTCCTAAAGTTAAACAGAATACAATACATGGGAGCACAATTACTACAAGACAACAAACTGCAAATTTGGTGATCAATGGTGGAAAAAGAGAGTTTTTGAGAAGAAATTCTTCTCAACCTCAATCTTCTAAATGAAAGTAGTCTTCTGGAATCTCAGAGGCCTGAGAAGAATAAGGGCCAGAGATAAACTTAGGAGTTTAGTAAAATCTTTTAATCCTTCTTTAGTTATTCTTGCAGAACCAAAAGTGCATTACTCTTCAGATTTCTGCAAAAAGTTGAAGTTATCAGGAATGCATTATGAAGCAATTCACAACTCAAGAAATGGTAATAAAGGTAATATATGGATTATGTGGAGTTCTTCAATTCAGAAACCAAACATAATACTCTCATCTGAACAATCAATAACAGTGGAAGTAGGAGATTCTTTAATAACTAGTATTCATGTTGCATCTTTAACAATAAATAGAAGAAGTTTATGGAATGATTTGGTTACAACCAGTACTTTAAACAAGCCATTGTTGGTAATGGGGGATTTCAATACTATTATGAGAGAATAGGAAAAGAAGGGGGGGGGGGGGGGGGGGGGGGGGGGCTAAAACCTATGCTTATATCAATGTTGGAATTCAACAATTGTCTTCATAGCTGTGGTCTGATCCAAGCACCTAAAAGTGGATTGCAATTCTCATGGTGTAATAATAGAGCTGGTAAAAAGAGAATTGTTTGCAATCTAGACAGAGCTGTTTTTAATGATAAATGGTTAGAAAAGTTCTCAAGTTGGGGGTACAAAATTGGTAGTAGAGGTATTTCAGATCATAGTACTCTATATGGAGGGTCTGCTGACATCCCAAAGCCTAAGAATACTTCATTTAGAGCACTGAAAGTTTGGAAAACTCATCCTGAATTTTTGAATATAATTACTCAGTCTTGGGAGAAATGTCTTGAAGGAAATCCTATTTTTGTTTTTATGAATAAAATGAAAAGACTGAAAATTGACTTGAAGGAATGGAACTGGTCTGTATTTGGTGATGTTAATAAGAAGCTGAAGCATATAGAAGATGAAGTAATGAGAGCTACTGCTGCATCAGATACTGATCCTTCAAATACCATTTTATTGAATAATCTTGTTACTGCAAGGGGTGAACAAGATGTTCTACTTCAACAACAAAGAGAGATTGTGCAGCAAAAGTCAAGAGTGAGTTAGTTAAAATATGGTGCATCTAATTCAAGGTATTTTCATATCCAGATGAAACTAACACAAGCTCAAAGTATGATAACAGAACTTGAAAATGATGTAGGAGATATTCTCACTGATCAAAAAGAGATTGCAAATGAGTTGGTAAATCACTATGAAGCAAAATTCAAATATCAGGATGTTAATATAGATGAGAGTATTTTTACAAGTATTCCAAATGTTCTTACTAGAGAAGACAACATCATGATAAATGTCATTCCTTCTGATGAAGAAATTAAAATTGTAGTCTTTGATTTAAATCCTGAAAGTGCTCCAGGTCCTGATGGTTTTGCAGGATGGTTTTATAGATTCTCATGGGAAGTAATTGGTCTTGAATTCACAAAGGCAGTTCAGTTTTGCTGGAGCAAAGGTTTCATTCCAAATGGATTAAATGCTAACTTCTTAAAGTTACTCCCAAAAGTGAATAATGCAAAAAAATCTAAGCAATTCAGACCAATTGGCCTTATGAATTTCAACTTCAAAGTTTTTACCAAAATTTGGGCTACAAGGTTGGAGAAGGTGATAAATAACATAGTGTCCCCTCAGCAAGGAGCTTTTATAAAAGGAAGAACAATTCAAGAACAAGTTACTCTTGCATCTGAGATGATAAATGAAATTGAAACAAAGAGGAGAGGTGGAAATTTTGGTTTAAAGCTTGATATAACTCAAGCATATGATTCCCTTAGATGGAAATTCTTGTTTCATGCATTACACAGTTTTGGTTTTTTATATAAAGGATTATACTGGCTGCAAGTCATGTTACAATCTGCAAGAGTATCAGTGTTAGTCAATGGAGGGCCTGAAGGTTACTTTAAAGTTGGTAGAGGCTTAAGACAGGGTGACCCACTGTCACCCATGCTATTTTTTATTGCTGAAGGTATCCTTAGCATAAATATTACACAAATGATTCAAGATGGCAGTTTGAAAGCTATGGTGAACACCTTCACATATTTTCTTTGCAGATGACATCTTTCTATTTTGTAATGGTGAAAAAAGGAATGTTAGAAAGCTAATG
The DNA here is from genome assembly GCF_003573695.1 of Papaver somniferum. NCBI lineage: Eukaryota > Viridiplantae > Streptophyta > Magnoliopsida > Ranunculales > Papaveraceae > Papaver > Papaver somniferum. Next base: position 110,692,400 of record NC_039368.1, read on the forward strand.
AATCTTCTTAACAAGTATCAAGATGCTTCAGGGAAACAAGTTAACCTGGAGAAAAGTAAGTGCTTCATAGGTGGTACTTGCCAAAATAGAAGAATACAAATTTCTGAAGAATGTAATGTTGTTTTGGCTGATTTCCCAGATAAGTATTTAGGGGTAATGTTGGTGCAAGGCAGTGTTAAAACTCAACATGTTTGGAGTGTGGTGGATATGATGCAAGATATATTGGATGGTTGGAAAGGTAAGGTGTTATCTTTTCAAGAAAGACTCATTCTGGTAAAATTTGTTCTGAGTAGTTTTCCAATATATTCAATGTCTGTGTACAAGTGGCCTAAGAGAATAAGGGAGTGTGAAAGAATAATTAGAATTTTTTTATGGTCAGGGGAACCTACAACTAAAAAACTGATAACCCTGGAATGAAATAAGACTTGTTCTCCAATAAGTAAAGGTGTTTTTGGTTTGAGAAGACTTGAGATCATCAATAAAGCTCTTTTAGTGAAGCTACTGTGGAGAATTCAAAATGGTAATGAAGATTGGTCAAAAAAATTTCAAGCTAAGTACAAAAATAAAAAAGGTGAACGGATTACTTATTACAAGAAGTCATCAATTTGGCCAGGAATAAAGTGGATAATTGGGGAAGTGGAGGAAAACACTAGATGGATGTTGGTGATGGAAGTAATATTTCTGCTTGGAAAGATAAATGGGTAATGAAGAAAACACTGCAAGAATTATACCCTGACAATGCCTATATGCTGCAGTTTCCAGATATGAAAGTGTCAGACTTTATACTCGATGGTGAATGGATTGTGCCTACAGAGCTTATGGAAATGATTAATATAAGTGATTTACCAGTAGTGAGTGAAAGGGGAGACAACAGAATATGGACTGGAACTATCACATGACATTTTACAGTAGCTTCAGCAGTGGAACTCATGAGACATAAATTTCCTCCTCTACATTGGACAAAAAAGGTACGGCACAAATCTATCCATCCTAGTATTTCTAGTAATATTTGGAAACTAGGTAGAAATATTTGTGCAACTGATGATAATATGAAGAATAGAAAGTTCCATATAGTATCAAGATGCATATTATGCAGAAAAAAGGAGAAAACAAAAGATCATATGCTTTGGTATTGTAATTACAGTGAGATCATTTGGAGCTGGCTTGGTGACATTTTTAACTTTAAAAATCCAAAGTTTTTGAGGATATATTTCAGATGGCAAAAAACAAGAGTCCAGCTATCAAATAAATATGGTTGTTGAGTGCATTTGTCACTATGAAGGAACTCTGGTTCTTGAGAAATAAATGCACTTATGGTAAAGGGGAATGTAATCTCAATACCACTAAGAAGAGGATAATGAAAGTCATATCTGACTGTGATATAAGAATGAAATCACATATGTGGAATAGTAAATATGATCTTCAAGTACTCAAAAGATTTGGATTAAAGACCAGAAGGGTGAAAACTTGATAATCAAAGAAGTCTATTTCCAATTACCAAGTCAGGATAAATTATTACTATGCTGTGATGGTACATCTAGAGGAAATCCAGGTATGGCTGGTTAAGGGATAGTTGGGAGAACTAACACAGGTGAATTTGTGGTTGCAATTTCAGGAGGAATAGGCATATCTACAAATTTTTATGCAGAAGTCTTTGTTATACTAATTGCAGGGGAATGGGAAGTACGGAATGGAATCCAAGAACTTGTCTTCAGAACAGATTCTCAAGCAGTAAAGAATGTCTTCCAGAGTGAGAGATTGCCTTGGTTTGCAATAACAAGATGGGAAAAAATATGTGCTGCTGTAGTATCCTGGAGCTTCACACATAGTTACAGAGAAGTTAACTTCTCAGCTGACAACATGGCAAAAATGGGTGCTACTCTTGGTAGAGGGGAAAAAAGAGTATATGGTAGGAAACCATCATTCTTGGGATGTCTGGAAAGCCCAGACCAAGTTTATTTTAGATTTTGTTAAAAGCCATATAATGGGATTCTTTTTGACTCTGTTTTCTTTACATTTCTTGAGTTGTAAGTTTTGAACTCCTTTGGTTATTAATAAAATTTTATTGTTAATACAAAAAAAAAACTAGTTGTTGAACTATTTCCTTATAATGTGACTACGAGGATTGGATCATCGAGCGCAACACTGCTCAAAAAAAAGAAAAGAAATTGTTTTCAAGATAGAACAAAGACGTCACAAAATCTCTATATGTACCGAGAGATAATCACACCTTGTTACATTCCAAAGAAACCCATGCAAATGGATATCATGTGGAACCTGACTGTGATGATAACGTAATTGATTGCATCTTTTATAGTCACTAATGTATTTGGAAGGAAACATACTTTAGAGATACTAATGAGTCAATTTAGTGAAATGTAAATCAATGTCGTATTAAATTGGATTATTGAATCCATATTGACTCCGACGATGAAATGTTGGAAATTGACTCATACAGACTTTGACATAACCATAAAGGCACTTTGGTTGTGACATGATGTTTTGTTTTGAAAGGACTCATACGTACATCGCTGTGTTTGAGTGGACGAGACAAAAGGAAAAAGATTGACAGAATGCGAAGTAACAACATATCTCTCAATAAGTGTTTTCTAAAGTACTATACGCACAACCCCATCCTCCTTCCCAGTATTCTTTTAAGTAAGAGAGCATATCACTCATTTTACAAAGTCTTCAGTAAAACATGATCGAGACCATCCTAAGATGCAAATGGTAAACAATCCATATTACAAAGATAACAAGGTGAAATTTAGAAAATATTCATGCGGAATGCGGACCATTAAATTGACTTATGACTCTGGTGAATGTTTTGACATTTTGGACTAGTTATAGTTCCCAAGAAATTTGCGTTTAAAAACTCCTAGCACATATTACACAATATAAAGTGCAAAGGCTCACCACCCTTATTAATGCTAGAGAATTTACATCAAAAGGACTTGATGAATATTGCATGTTTAATAGGATAAATATAGAGCATCTTATACCCAATGGGCTACCATCAAAGGTTACATATGGTGCATAAGGAATAGGTTATGCGTACCAACCTATATTTTATTTCTTTGGGGGTATGCAGTATTACACGCATCTTACTTAATTCGTTTTTAGAACCAAATATTAGTCAATCTTTTCTGCCTAACAGTTGATAACTAGATTTAAGCCTGACATTCATGTTTTTATGCATTTTTGGTTGCACTATATATGTGTCATTATGACTCCTCATCGTACTATAATGGGTCTTCAAAACTGTTAAGTAGTTATGTTGGAAATGAGTTCCTAACAATTATCCACATTTTAAAATTTTTGGCAGGAGATCTCTTACCGCTAGATTTGCAGGTTATCACTTTAATGAGACAGTCTTCCCATCGTTAGAGGGAGATAAGAAAAAGTATTTTCTAAGGGAACGACAGGAATTGTCGTGGTGTGTTCCCACCGTGTCTCATATTGATTCTTGTACTCCACAAATATTAATGTGAAGTGATAAAGAATATTCGGTTTTCAAAATGTACACTGATGTTGCTTAAGTGATGAGATCACACATACCAGCTGCAAACCTACCTGCAAAGTTACAAATCCTCAATACGGGATATACCCCATAGACTAAGGTGTTGCAACTACACTTAGTGGAAGTGTGGTTGAGGCCGTGGATCCATAAAGGAAGTTGGAGAGACCACTTGGTTCGATCAATCCTCACTTAGAAAGGAAGTAGGTGAGTAGGGCAAAACTTATTTATATCATCAGAAATCATCTCATAAGATTGTCTCTGAATATGTCCATGAATCAAACTGGAGGACGCTCCGAGGTTTTAAATGCTTCTAAAGAACAATGAAATCCTGACGGATTATGGGAATGCATATGAGTCAATGGAAGGATCATGCGTGCACAATGATGATATAATCCATAAATAGTTTCTCCAGAAGTAGAGCACAATGAGATCGAACCATGCTTTATTTTGATTAATTTCAAATAAATAACATATTTGGTCTACGCAATCCAGGTAGAACTTAGTTCTTTGACAAATATATGGGTATTTGGTGTGGTGGTGCTAACCAACCTAGTGTAAATCCTGTGGGACATATGTTTGTCACAAAGTGTAGTGAGAATAATGAGGTCTTAAAGTATAAATAATCACCTTGTGGCATGAGGTTTCTCACAAACCCCTTGATTGCTTACTCTTTTGAACATCATAATGTTCAGTTTATTAGTTTGCTTGGTAGTTTTCAAAAGAACTTGAAACATAGTAGATGTGGTTATATATCTGGAGATTTAAGCTCAAAGATATTTGCAAAAGTGCATGATAGCCTTTTGCTTCCCAAGTCGAATGACTCTAAACCACGGAGTGTGTTTGCAGTTACACTGGAACACTCACTTATTGATTTAAACAATCAGGCGGATGTGGTATACCCGTCTAAGTGACTATTTGATTGGGAAGGGATAAAAAACTAAGGTTTCGTGCCATGTGTATTAAATAAGTTCCTGATTCAGAATTATAGCTATCTATGTTGACGATATGAACATGATAAGTACTCTTAATGGAATAAGAGATCTTACAAGCTATCTAAAATCTGAATTTGAGATGAAAATCCTGGGAAATCTCGATATTATCTATGTTCTAAACTAGAATACCGAGCTTGTGGTATATTATTCCACCATTTTGCATATGTCCATTGTCAGGCAATTTAACAAGGACGTGCATGCTGCTAGCACTCCCATGATTAGTCGAGTTTCAAATGTACATAAATGACCAATTCGTTTAAAGGAAGATGACGAAGTTGGGTCGGGAGATGAAATTTCCGTATCTAGGTATAATAGACGCATTATTGTACTTAGCATAATGTACTCAACCAAATGTTACATCCCCAACGAACTTGTTAGCTAGATATATCTCAGCGCCAACGCAACGTCATTGGAATGATATAGTGAATGTAATCATGTGCTTAAAAGTAACCATTGATATAAATTTGTTTTATCCATGCAAAGACATAAAAAGGAATGCTAACAAAAGTGCAATCCAAAGGTTGTTTATTATAAAGGAACAATAATCTCTTCTCCAACGAAAGTAATCAGGGGGAGATACAGTAGACTATTTTCTAGGTCATTATCGATATTCAGTTTCGAAAAGTACATGACTAAAGGAACAGTCTGGAACAAATCTGAAAGTAATCAGGGGAAGATGCCGATATCAGGGGGAGAATCCAAGGATATGATGTCGACATAATTTACTTCGAAATTGAAGCTGTGTTGTACTCTTTTTCCCTTCGATCGAGAATAGTTTTTCCCAAAGGGTTTTGTTACTCGACAAGGTTTTTAGCGAGACAATACTAATAACATCAAGTATGTTGAACGTTGAAGACATAAAGATCGCGTTGATATTATTAAAAATATCTGAATCAAAGAAATGAAACACGATAGTCCGTCAAGCAACGTAACTACCAGAATCAACAACATGGTTCTATAAACATCCAACTAATGAAAATTGTCTGACATCATGGGGAGCATTTAATGGTGTGTTGAACTCTTTTCCTTCACCGAGGTTACTTTTTCCCACAGGGTTTTGTTGCTCGGCAAGGTTTTTGATGAGACAACAACAAATACCGGGAAGTAATTTCCCAACTAAGGCTATTGTATTTCCCACAAGGATTTTCTGTCTTAGAAGTTGTGAAACAACTAGTCAACTTCAACGGAACAAAGTGATCATCTGCAACAGATCACCTTTACTTGCATCTGTCACGTTGTACTATTTTCCCTTCGTCAAGGTTTTATCCCACTGGGTTTTCCTTGTCAAGGTTTTAATGAGGCAACATATTCGAGTCAAACTATGTTATAAGTTTGCTTAATATTGTACTTTTTTTTCTTTAGTTAAGGTTTTGTCCCTCTGGGTTTCCATGGCGAAGTTTTAACGAGGCAATTAACTTAGAATCATCGATCTGTGAAGATCGTATTGCATGTGAGGAACAACATGTAAAGTAAGAGACAACATGTGAAGTACTACACGTGAAGAGTTGTACCAAGGTTTTATCCCACTGGGTTTTTCCTTGTCAAAGTTTTAATGAGGCAACTGATTTCGGCGCAAGTCATCAAGGAGAGGACGACATTTGAAGAACTACATTCAAAGTACTATATGTGAAGCACTATGTATAAAGTTTTGTTGTTGAACCGCACAAGGGGGAGTGTTAAAGGGCCCATGCCCATGGATGTCGGTCCAAAACGGGAGTCCTTTGGTTTTCCCTTCTCATTGTATATAGAGGATATAATATCCATGTAACCACATAGCTCTTATCAATAGAATTCTTCTCTTTCTCTGCTTTTTTTCACTTTCCCTAATATTCTGCTGCAAAACCAGAAAACTTCTTTTCCGGAGTTCAATTTTGTTATTAGTTATCATGGTTTTGAAAAACTAACTTGACGAACGGTCGTCACTTCGTTGAATTTTTGTCCATGAAGACCAATAATCGCACAAAACCAAATTTCAACTTGTTTGGATATCACTTGTTGGCTGAGATTGATTATTTCGATAATCATTATCTTGGTTTGATCTTCGGCCAAAGAAATTTTTATTGATTTAATAGAAGATCATTCACTCTATTTTATCTTTGTTCTGAAGATTGATTTGGAAGATCGATAAGATAATTGGTTAATGAAACAAATTTAGTTATTTAATGTTTTGGATTACGATCCAAATGAGTAAAAACGAGGTAATTTAAGTGGACCTATAAAGTATGCCAGGAAGACTAAAAACGAGGTAAAGTTACCTTTATGATTTTTCGAAAATCCTAACTAAAAGTAGCCCCTGATTTTTATCAAAATCATCTCATTTTATTTTCATTCTTCTAATCGTACAACCACTCTCTCATTTTCTCTCCTTCTCCATCGTATTCAAACGATAAAAACTTATCGATTAATTCGTCCTCAATCGTTGATTAAGCGTTTCAAATATGTTGAATCATGTCAAAAAAAACTACTAGAAAATCTAATGGGGGCTCAAATTAAAAAACAATGCATTTTCCAGTTTGATAGGATTTTCACCTTATTTGTATCCAATCTAATTCATTACGGGTATTAAATTTCTCGTTCGCATCTAATCCACCATCCAGTGGTTGCACGGATGAAAGGATTGGATGCGGATAATCCAATGATTTTGTTTTATAATTAATTTAAAATTTAGAATAAAGAAGTATGTAAAGGCATCAAAAATGATTTCATCAATCCATAATTGTAAAACAAGAACATATAGGACATTTCAGAGCGGAGAATTAGTCAATACATGCTCAAACATCACAACACCATGTTATTGTTTTGTCACAAGCACAAGATATCACCTTAACAGAACCGCTCGAAAAAGTTTCCCAGTGCAAAACATTGCCCATGGACATAACTAGGACGATTATTTTTTGTTTATTGTTCCTGAAGTCGAAACATGTTTATATGCTAAGACTAAGACGCGAATATATCTAATGTCCAGTGGATGTTCAAGGTCACATCCGCGCCTAATCCGTAATCCATTGGATTTCAAAAATCTCATTCGTATCTAACTCATTAACGAAAGGTCTAGGCACCCACGTATAAAAATACGGTTGGCCTGCATTGAATCCACGGATTCCGGGCAAAATACTCACCTCTAATAGGCATACGTGTTATATTCCCAGTTTAATGCGCTTAAATTTCTTATGAGCCACATACATGCGGGAAAAGAGGCTCATGCCCCCTCCTCCTAAAAAAAAAGGTCTTACTGATTCATAATTCAGATATATCTAAAATGGTCAGTGGCTACAAAAATTTAATGCAGACTTAGAGAGTATGCTAGGAGGAGTAAAAAAATGATGTAAAATTACTTAAATTTTTTTCCCCAAATCCTAATTAAAAGTAGCCCATAATTTTTCTCAATATCATTTTTTTTCATTCTCATTCTTCAAACCTAACGACCACTCTCTCTTCTTCTTTCGCTTTCCATCGTATTCAAATGAGAAAACATATCGATTAATTCGTCTGTAATATTTGATCGATCATTTCAAACATGTTGAGTCGTGTCAAACAAAACTACTAGAAAATATATTGGTGTCCCTCAAATAAGAAAGGTAATGCAACATACAAATGAAGAAAAAAAAATCAGTTAGTGAAGAATAAATTTCATAAAACGAAGAAATGACGAGATTAAGAAAGTAAGTGATGTCATAAACTTAATCTTCTACTTTATTATGTTGTTTGAATGTCAAATTTAGGTCAAAAAAGTCGAGGTTGGTATCTTTTCAGCTACTACAAAGACTCTTCATGTTTGCCTTAGGACGTCATCTTCATAGGATGAGTACTTGACTAGTTTTGATCTCTGAAAGTAACGGTGATAGGGTCGTCAAGATAATCATCACAAAACTTTGACGATTGTGATGTAGTATGAACAATCATCAGGTTTTGAAAATCTAAAGCATGACGACTAATAACTGCCAGAAAACTTGTTTTCATATGTTCAATTTTGTTATTAGTTGTCGTGGTTTTGAAAAACTAACTTGATAACTAAGTGACGATCGTCACTTCATTGCATTTTCGACGATGGCGACCAATAAATGCACAAAAACAAAGTTCAAATTGCTTAGATTAAGCTTGTTCACTAAAATTGATTATTTCGATAATCATTGTCTTGGTTTGATAAAAAACTAAAGGAGTTTTTATTGTATCAACGAAAGATAATTTACTTTAATTTATTTGTGATCTAATTGATTTGGAAGATCGATAAGTGAGTTGTTTACTAAAAAAAAAATTTAATCATTTGTTGTTTCGGGTTACGATCCAAATGAGTTGAGAGCGAAAGTATTCAAACCGATGAAACAACTCAAGATAGTGGACTGTATCTTGAGATGGACATGCGTAGGACGAATTGGATATAGGCGTAGGGAATGAACTGAGTAACAAAGGGATATTTACTTGGTTCCAACTATTTGAAGTTATGGTATTCAATTTATATATCGGGTTAATAATGAGAGTATTCAAAACTGGACTAGGTCCCCAGGGTTTTCTTCCAGGTAGTTTTCCTAGTTAACAAATTCATGTGTGTCTATATGATTTACTTTACTTGCACATTTTATTGTTTATATTTTAATTAGAGTAAATACACTTATACGTTAATACACCTGGTAACAATCCCGCAGTTAGTTTTGTTTCGAATCTCGACTATTTACCAAGTTACACATTGTTGAAATAATCTTTTGGTAGTTATTATTTCTGTAAGATTATACGAGGTGTCTCTATGTAGGTTGATATAAAAAATATTGTGATGTACACAATCGTCATTTCAATATTAATTAAGCAAATGAATATAATACAACTTATATATCAAGTTAACATAAGCTAAGTTTTTTAATTAAACGATGCCCAATTATGGCGAAGATGGATGTCATCAAACTGAAGTTACGACTTACCTTGAGTTCCTAAACAAACAAATATTTCTAATTGTGAGAAGTTTGCCATCTGCTACATATAATGGGTGAGCTTAAGTATGAAAGTCTTTGACTCCAAAATTTATTTTCTTTCGACTTCCTTTATTTCTTAATTCACCCTTTGCATCGTTTAACACATTTGTGGGTTAGAATATATGGCGAGCTTAAGTATAAAATTAGTCGATACGATAATCTAGGTGTATCATACTTGCAAACCTTAAAAAAAATTATTAACTTGTCCGACATTTAAGTATCATCATTTATTTTATCACTATATATCTTGTATAGGTTACAAAGACAACATCGATAGAAAATCGGATCCTTATGGTGTTGGTTGTGTCTTTTTTGGCAACATTTCTCAAATCCATAGCTTTAAACACGTTTGAATATTTCTCTATCATATGGATCGTGGTTGATCATCCGTGTAAGTATGAATAGGTTAATTGGTACAACAGATTGCAACTTTTTTATTTCTTGAAAAAATTGAAACAAATAGTTGTTAATCATATTCATGAAGCTTGCTGTTGATGGTGGTTTTTAGCTTAGGGCGAAAACTGCAAAAATATGTCTACCTGACCCGGCATCAGAAGTAGTAGACCTTGATATATCTACATTCCATAGGTAATTTGGAGAATATATCAAAATATGATGAGTGCCTATGTCTCTCTTCGTTTTATGTTGAAACTCAAGCTCCTAGATGAATTGTTCACTAGTATAGAGCCGAATGAGTATTTCAGCTCCTATCTTCCTGCCTAGTATTTTCCTATGCAATGTTCCCAGCCGAACTCTCAATATTGGCATGACATGACGATTGGTGTTCACTCGCAGCGGAGTGGCATGAATCTCCTGAAGTGTCAGTATTAAGACCTGCATGAAAACACTCACACGGGATGCATCACTCTCTGACAAAGAGATTTTTGTATCAGCGTGTTTATACACCTTTTAATTAAAAGTTAACGCGATCGAACGCGTTTAAATTCCTTAAGGAAAATCTATATTGTCTGTATCAGTCTTAAAAAACGATCACTGCCGCACGATTAGGCCACACAATTAAATAGGCCTAGTCTACTCCTAGCGGAACTTGGCGATCATCATGATGACCACCGGCGGGCCCACTAATACCTCAACCGGTCGGAGTCCATTTAGCACACTCCAGCGTCATCGAACGCTAACCCCAAACATGGGTGATCGCGCTGTTGAAGAAGAGACCTCAAACGAGCTAAAAAAAGCCAAAACGGTCTCAGAAACATCACGACCGTCCAACTTAGCTAAGACTAGTTGGACGACTTAGATTTTCCTTCAAACGATCAGAGAAGTGCTGGCGTGTTCATTGGTTGATCGACTTGCCCGCGGCAAGTCCAGAGGGCATCTAATCACTTGTCCAAAGTAGGGTGAATGCGCTGTTTGAAAACTCTAAAATTGCTTTGCGGCAACGCACTACTGTCGTAAAACAATCACAACCATCCTTCTTCACCGGCCAAATTGAGTGGCTTAGATCCAATTTCAGGCGGCTCCGAAGGCATCAGCGTGATATGAGACAACCCACATTTGCACATGGCCGATCGGCCTGTTCGAACTAACACTCAGTGCCTTGAATCGCTCACCCAAAAGAGGGTTGGCCGCATGGCTGTCCATCCAACTTCGCTAGCCTAGTTGGATGGTGTAGATTTATTTTCAGGAGGCCAACAGGGTAGCATCGTAATCACCAGCCACCCCTCCTCCACAGGAAGCGATCGACCAAGTGATATGTGACGCCCCAAGGCCCCAACCTAATCACTTGCTTATCTAATGGGATTACCACCTAAATGAAGCATCAAACCTAGTTTACCGATTATAAGAATCATAAATACATAAAATGATTATAACAAAACCCAAACTCTCTGATATTATACAAATGCCAATTCTCTCAGGAAATCACTAACATGCTATTAAAAGACAGAATAATTAAAGCTCAACAGTAAAGGAAATCAATTAACACTTTCACTTTCACTCTCAACTCAATACGTAATATCGAAATACGACATTCAAGAAAGAAAGTAGAAAGATAACATGTCATATCACAATCAACGTAAGACAATCAAGTATGATATGCATATAAATGATTTTCCCAGATAATATATAATATAATATTCTCCACGACATCTCGCCTAGTAGGTAATATTCGCCACGGCATCTCGCCTAGTAGAGACATAAATTTATTATATAAAATAAAGTAATAATATTCGCCACGACATCTCGCCTATTAGTGCTTAGCGAGGAACTGTGGGGAAACTACAGACACTCCTCGCGGGGAAACCACAAAATGCATAACACACACATACATCAAAGTACACACAACATGGCAAAAATGGTAAGGAAAAATCATGCTCGCAAGTAGAAAGGAGTCTTAATGATTACAAGAAAGTTACATGAGTTCCCACCTGTTTTAATGATAAGCCTCGCCTACCTCGAGATCCATGATCCACTGATTCATCCTTTGAATCGATCGTTGTTAATAAAGAGTAAGTGTTAATCACACAAGCACTCTAAAAAATTAGCCAGAAGGCTCACACAGGGCTCATAACATAATCTCATACAATTCTCTAGTTAAAGGCTAAGTGAACTATTTAATGGTTCTAAGCCCACTTATGATTCTACATCTTTTCATTATCTATCGTTAGCACAAATAAAGGTTTACTAATTCAATTAGATTGGTTCTATAGTTCACTAAATATGTCTTATGAATATCTACAACTTTGTAGAAGGGACGAAAGACTAATTTGGACCACAAGGTCCAATTCATTGTTCAATAGCAAGACTGACCCTAGGCACAAGTCTACTAAACCGGACCATTAATATAAAGCCCGGTCCAAACAGGGTCAATTAACAGTCAAACTAGCGGTCAAAGGTCAACCAACAGTCCACGTCAAAATTCAAGGTCAAGTCAGATTCAAGTATGAATCGGGTCAAATAGTTCAACTCAGTCATATAGACTGATTCAGGTGAGTCGACTCAGTCAGACAAACTGAGTCAGACAGAACAAGATCTAAGTTAGACATCTAACTCAGATAACAAGGAGCAGAACAAAGCCAAACACTTTAATGCATAAACAAAACACAAAAGCAAACAGGTAATGGCTATAACCCTTCTAACTGTAATCTCCAACTATAACATCATTTATATCACTTTCCATTACAAAGCTAATGGCAAAAACTCATAGCCCTATCCAATGCATACTTGCAATACACATATCTCTTGAATTCTAACAACACTGTCATCTTAGCTTCAACTGCAACACACCCAAACTGCAGTTTAGCATTTCTATTCCTTCTCAGCATCACATGCCCACTGGCATCAGCACCAACTAACCTTGCTTAACTCTAGCTGTAACATCTAACATTAATCATCAATTCCCTTAGCCACAGCTACAACCCCAAATCATCTGGAACTGCATACTCAGAGCTTAAACCAAATGCACATGCAATTACCTTTACAATCTATATTGCATTATCTTCATATTTGAAACTTCAATTCAACCTCAGCAGCCCATTCATATCACTAACAAAATCCATATTTCATATTATATCTTCAATACAACCAATTGCCACTGCATTTAGAACATCACCCTCTTCTTACTACTCCAGCAGTTCCATAAACCACAACTCCAGCACCCTGCAACTCAGCACAACACCCTGACTTAATCTCATTTTCATTTCCTCTAAACTTTAACTACAGTTCTAACTGCATCAACACTATCAAGTCCTTGCTCTTAACTGAAGATACAAATCCAAATCCAACTCCTACACTTTATTCATATTCTTCTCTTCTGCAACTGAACCCCAGTAAACAAACATTACCACCAACCACAATCCCTAATACACAAACAATACCATCTCTAGCCACAACAACTCCTGATCAACCAACCAGCACCACTAGTTCAGCCAAAACAAAACATATCTTCTTCACAGTCTCCAACCAAGACAACAACCTACAGAACTGCAAGCTTCATGAATCTCAACACCATTATTTACAAGCCCACTATCTAATTCTTTTTCATCCCTGTAATTCAAATTACAACTTTAAATTCTCAACTTCACAGCCCATAAGTCAATCTCGTCATCTTCTTGTCACAAAACTCTAATTCTATACCACCAACAACACTCCTAGTTCCCAAATTCATAAACTCAAATCCTTAATTCTCAATTTGGACTGCCCAAAACTAAAATTAAACCCTATATGAACATCTCTACTTCAAATCAAAACAAACCCATATACTAGTTCTATCAAATAACAACAATTACAAGAAGAAAATCGAATTAATTTGAAATCCTAAATTGATCTTACTGTTCCTATGAGATTGAATCAATTCCTCCAATCAACAACACGATAAATCACCAAACCCTCAACAGATTCATCAAGTTCTCTTGATTCCTTTGTCTCTGAAACATAACCCTAATTTCTAATTTCCAGCTGCATCAGATTCTTCTTCTTCCAGGGCTAAATCAACTTCCTGAATCATCTCCTTCTTATTTGATTCAAAATCTTAACAGAGTTAATACAAATTACTCAAGAAATTAAACTCAATTCAGATCGACATAGAGAAAGAGAAAACTGAGAAGAACAGAGAAGAAGAAAGAAGAAGAAAAAGAAAGAGAAAGAGAAAGAGAAAGAAGAAGAGAGAAGAGAGAATGAGTTTCTCTCGACACGTTGGTGATGATAAGGCCAGCGAAAATTATTAAGGCAACCACGCTTTGGATAAGGGCGGCCAGGTCGGTCTAAGGCAAAATTATTATTTTGCCCCTCACACTAATCTCATGATATCTTCTGCATCCGGTATCCGAAAGACACGTTCGAGTAGTCCAATTCGCATTACTTTTCGAGAGCTATCTAGTGATACTAGTTTCGTATCTAAAACGTTGTTAGATTAATTTCTAATAGTTAACATTCATCTCTAATTAATCGAGTCAATAGCGGTTTAGTCGTCTCATGACTGGTCTAATAGCGTTGACGAGCTTGAGGGTCCTTACATGATAACTCGCCCATACAGTCATCAAACGATCACCCAATGGTGGTCGGTCATGCTACCTTCTTAAGACGATCAATCCGCAACTGATTCAATCGAGCTCTAAAACAACAATGCTTCATGTACATCGATTATTTTGAGCTGCTTGCTTAAAAACGATGCTTTACCTGCATCAAACACATACGATATTTTATCAATATCGGCTTCACAAATAACTTAGTTATTTAACCTAATAGCGCCGCGTGCTATTCTTTGCGGCAAGTCCCACGACTTGACCCATTTAGTCGAGACATCAAACGTGTCACAAACTGGGGTTTCTCAAGTTCGCCTTGCTGCTGATTATAACTATTGGAGATTGCTTTGTTACCGTTGACGCTCTCTCTAGCGCCACAAACAAAGAAAGTCATTCACACCGAGCTAAATATCCGAGTTTGATCAACTACTCATGGATATTACACTTACAGCTAAAATACTAAGACAAGATGAATTTACCTTGCCGTTGACGATTGACATGCTTATGATTGAGTTGATGACAATGACGAAGAGGAGCCGTCTGCTGTACACGAAATAACTGAGCCGGTCGAGCAACAAATATAGATAAGAGGGACGATACCCCTTTTCATACGAACGGAGTTTCTAGAGTTTGAACAGAGGAAGGATTTCTTCTTGCTCCATGAACGGGAATAGATGGCTGGGCGCACCGCACTCGTACCCCATAGCTGAGCTAGAAACACGCTACTACAAAAGCCATTGGCCGCACGAACCCACTGCTGAAGGTCGATTTGGATTTCCCTGGTAATATCTACCTGCTTCTTCTTTTCAATTTTTTTTTTCGTCGGTCACCATCTAGTGCTTACCCCGCAACAATGTCAGTATTACGTGCTAAGCAGGAGACTTAATTTTGATGGTGTTTTTTAGCTTAGGGAGAAAATTGTAAAAGTCTGTCTACCTGACCCGACATCAGAAGTAGTAGACCTTGATATATCTACATTCCGTAGGGAATTTGGATAATATATCAAAATATGATGAGTGCCTATGTCTCTCTTCGTATTATATTGAAACTCAAGCTCCTAGATGAATTGTTCACTAGTATAGAGCTGAGTATTTCAGCTCCTAGCTGTCCGCCTAGTATTTTCCTATGCAATGTTCCCAGCCGAACTCTCAATATTGGCATGACATGACGATTAGTGTTCACTCGCAGCGGAGTAGCATGAATCTCCCGAAGTGTCAGTATTAAGACCTGCATGAAAACACTCACACAGGCTGCATCACTCTCTGACAAAGAGATTTTTGTATCAGCGTGTTTACGCACCTTTTAATTAAAAGTTAGCACGATCGAACGCGTTTAAATTCCTTAAGGAAAATCTATATTGTCCGTATCAGTCTTAAAAAACGATCACGACCGCACGATTAGGCCACGCAATTCAATAGGCCTAGTATACTCCTAGTGGAACTAGGAGATCATCATGATGACCACCGGCGGGCCCACTAATACCCCAACCAGCCGGACTCCATTTAGCACACTCCAGCGTCATCGAACGCTAACCCCAAACATGGGTGATCGCGATGTTGAAGAAGAGACCTCAAACGAGCTATAAAAAAAGCCAAAACGGTCTCATAAACATCACGACCGTTCAACTTAGCTAGCCTAGTTGGACGACTTAGATTTTCCTTCAAATGATCAAATAAGTGCTGGCGTGTTCATTGGCGGCCCAACTTCTCCCTTGGTCGATCGACCTGCCCGCGACAAGTACAGAGGGCATCAAATCACTTGCCCAAAGTAAGGTTAACGTGTTGTTTGAAAACCCTAAAATTGCTTTGCGGCCACGCACTACTGTCGCAAAACAATCACAACCATCCTTCTTCATCGGCCAAATCGAGTGTCTTAGATCCAATTTCAGGCGGCCCCGAAGGCATCAACATGATTGTCGGCAACCCACCTTTGCACATGGCCCATCGGCCTGCTCGAACTAACATTCAGTGCCTTGAATCGCTACCCCAAAAGAGGGTTGGCCGCGCGGCTTTAAACCCTAAATTACAACAACGACGATATTCAATTAACGCAAATCATCTCGTCCATCCAACTTCGCTAGCCTAGTCGGATAGTGTAGATTTATTTTCAGGAGGCCAACAGGGTAGCATTGTGATCACTGGACACCCCTCCCCCACAGGGAGCGATCAACCAAGTGATAGTTCGCCTATACGGTCCTCAAACGATCACCCAATGGTGGTCGGTCATCCTACCTTCTTAAGACGCACAATCCGCGACTGATTCAATCGAGCTATGAAACAACGATGCTTCATGTACATCGATTATTTTGAGCTGCTTGCTTAAAAACGATGCTTTACGTGCATCGAACACATACGATATTTTATGAAAATCGGCTCCATAAATAACTTAGTTATTTAACCTAATAGCGCCGCGTGCTATTCTTTGCGGCAAGTCCCACAACTTGACCCATTTAGTCTAGACATCAAACATGTCACAAACTGGGGGATGCTTACCGGGATATTGGTCTGGCGGTTCACAACGTGCGGCGTGCAACGCTCCCATTACGAGAAAGCGTCAGGAAAGGACGGACGGTTAACAGTAGTGAGTGAAAGTGTGACCAGTCTTCTCTCATAACGGAAACACGATTATCACCACTTTCCGCACAACTCCACTTCTCCACTACTTAACTTCCTCCACTTCCTATGAGATCAGGGTGCGCTCAATGACTTGTATAAATAGGTTTTCAACCTCTTTCAAAAAGAACACAAGTGTTATCAACACAAGTATCCAGAAAACGCCAAGAACTGATAGCTTACGTTTTGCAAGCTAGTTCCACATTCCGATATAAGTCATAAAACAGCCACACCTTCATAATTCAACATTCTGATATCAAACACCTTCTTCGCTTCCCTCCCTAAGATCAACCCTTCTCCTCACTTTGTGACCGAATTGAATCTGGAACGACCATTTCTTGGTTTAGGACAGAGTCTTACAGATTGATCTCTCGAATCTAAAATTACTCCGGTGCAGTACATTTGTTTAGGGTTTGAATTCGTTTCTCATCAATACAACCAAATTTACCAAAAACAACAGAATCAGTTTTTACCTCAAAATACTTCCATCCAAGTTAACGATCTTGTTAACAAATCGAAGAATATATTTCTACAACGACACCTTAAATTTTATTGATGGGTGACATATTCTTTATAAGGAAAAACCTTGAAATATATTCAAAATTACCACCTAAACAGCTTTATATGCAAATGAGTTTGTAACTTGTAATAAGAATATCTTTCTACCAACCCTTTAATACTAGTTTTTCTTTGAATATAGTTAATAATTTTTTGTAGTATCCATATTTTTATTGTGTTTTATTAGTTAATCTTAGCTTGAATATATTATGTTATTACATTATCTTACATATATGTTAAAGTTTTGTTGATTTCTCTTGTACATGAAATCATGTTTTTATCAACCATTCGATGCTAGTATTAGCTTTTAATATATTAATAGATTTAAAAATTTGTTAATCACTTCTTCTTTATATTTTTATTGGTTTAGCACAATGTAAATGTTTTCATAATGAAGTTATTTATTGCAAAGATAAAAATATATTGAAAACTACATTCTTTATATTTATAATACCCCACACTTCTTGTTGAATATGTATAAGTTTAGGCTTTGACCTTCATGGAAGTATCCATATTTGATGATTTATCAGCAAATATTTGTAGTTTGAATGGCTATTTAATATTTGATACCTAGTAAATATCCAAGACATTGGTTTGGTATCTAACATTTCAAAAATTAAGGAATGGTACCTAGACCTGACGTTGATCGTCCAAGTTTAGGTTTGACTAAATTTTTATATATTTATTAAAAAAAATTATTAAAAGTTTGTTTGAATTTACAAGTTTACCCTAATAAACCCTTGTCTTCTTTCCTTCTTCTTTTTCTTACGCGATTTAACTCCTTCTATTTTTATGAAAATAAAAACGAAGAAATGACAACCGCTCCCCAAAATAAATCGCTCATCAGCCTCATTAGTATCCCAAAATGGAACTGTGATTATGTTATTACGTGATTCAGATATAGTTGAGCTAGCTTGTGTTGATTCAGTTTCAATTATGGTGAATCCGATTGAGAATGTCCCGCTTACAAGCTTTAAGGTTATAATATTCAAATTAGTGGATCCCTTTGTT
Organism: Papaver somniferum; assembly: GCF_003573695.1. Taxonomy (NCBI): domain Eukaryota; kingdom Viridiplantae; phylum Streptophyta; class Magnoliopsida; order Ranunculales; family Papaveraceae; genus Papaver; species Papaver somniferum. The sequence continues at coordinate 110,711,039 of NC_039368.1, forward strand.
TGATTTTAGTAATTGAAGGATGCAATGATCCTGAATTGGAAAGTGATAGTTTCAAAGCAAAACCAGTTTTGATAACTTTGATTGGTATTATTATTGGTGTTGGTAGAATCGTGAGTAGCGTTCTGGAAATTTTAGTTCCTTGGTTGATTGATTTTTGAGTAACAAAGAATTGAATACTAGAAAAGTTACTGCTGAAACGTTTGCCAAATAAGGTGAAAAAAGTTCACAAAAATCAATGGTTGTCGAAGAAGATGCAATGATGAATTTCATCGTGTATAACTCCTAATAGGATAAAAATTAATTGATTAATCTAGAAAATGATCAGAATTTCCATAGCAATGCTTGTAATCGATCTATTGATATTTCAAGTTTTAAGTATTTGGGAAGATATTTTTGGGGTTGGGATAAGTTACCGTGGGATAATAAGGTTTGGGGGTTACTGTGATTTGATTATGATGGATAAGGGGATGTACACACTAATAATAATTAAAATAACCATAAAGAGAATACGAATGATAAATTTTGAGTATGAAAGGGTTGGTTCAGTTAGTTATAGTATGTATTGACTTGATTTTTGTTATTGGGTATCTTGTGTTTCGAATATAATAAGTGTGGATTAATGACTATTATTGTTGGAAAAGAGAAGATGAATTTGGTGATTTAGGTTTTCTCCGTGAATAAATATGTAAATTCAAATAAATTTTTAATTAAAAAAATAAAATAAAATATGTTGGTCAAACCGAATCTTTGACGGTCAACGACATGTTTAGGTAGTAACCATTCATATTTGAAATGTTGGCTACCAAACCAATGTCTTTGATATTTATTGGGTACCAACAGTTAGATAGCCCTAGTTTGAATTCCTTAATCTGCGCCATTTAGTTGCTGCACAATTGTGCTGCCTCTTTTGGCAGCGCTTGGGTATCTTATTGAGTTAATTTAGTTATGGTATTGTTTACTTTCATTTTCTTTAATTTTATTATGTTATAGGATTTATCATGAGAGTAGAATGATGAATCCGGTTTAAGGAATCTTGTGAGAAATAATACTCTCATATAAACCTGTTATACAAAGAAAAAATTCGAGTTTGTATTGTTGAGACCAAGTAATCTACCACTAGTTATTTAGTTCCCTCAGTATCCTTGCGCCTACAACTGTCTGGTCAACACATTTGACTCCCAAGACAAAACTCACTATCTTGAGTTGTTTTATCGATGTAAAGTCTTAAGTACTCAACTCCTTTTGATCGTAAAACAATAAAGAAACAAAACTATTTGGTAACTACTCCAAGAATCTTTTAGAAAAGATTCGTTGAGTTTTGACAAAGGATCTTCCGTTTAAACGGTAAACTTCTTTGTCGGGTAAGATCAATCCAACTCCGAAACAATCAGATCTAGATTCACAACTATCATATTTGGATACTGAAGAATACCACCAAATGATAGTTGCCGATCTAAACGACTATATGATCAAATCTATAAAAGATAAACCAAATCTTAGTCGGAACTCAGCCGATCAAGATGTGTGTACAAATATCACGAGATGCGAAACCCAATCAAAAAAATATTCTCGTCTTTAAATCTTCAATGGCCTTTTATTATACCTGCACACCACAAATTCGATTCCACTTATGATCAATCACACACAAAACGGAGTCTGTTATGGATGATCAAGAGTTGTCTTCGGATATGAAATCAGTTATGAAGATCTCGTAAATACTTTGATCTAGTTTGAGTAACCTTATGTTAGAAGAGAATGTTCTCAAGAATAATCAAACTAGGTGCAATCAAAGTTTCAACGACCGTTAGTCAATCAAATCAACAATCAAAAACTAAAATAAAAAAGAAATTACCTAGTTTACCACAAATGATACTCGTAGAGATTCTTGATCCCACATAAGTCTTTAAGCAAGCGGACGTAAGAGATTTCGCCTAATTAGGGTATTTTCCTCTCTGGATAGTCGGCTCCACCAGAAACAACACGAATGAAGTTTTTCTGGCTCTTAGGATAGTTCGCAAGAAATGAAAATTAAACTATTTATAAACCAAGGTTGTTTGGACAACAAGGAAATTCCAAAACCGAAAGATTCTCAAGATATGCAATATGTACTTGATTTCGGTTTTCATATTTCCAACTAATATCCAGCCTGTAATTCCGAAATTTCTCTTTGAAAAATATTTAATATTGGTTTAGCACTTAACTAATATAGCTTTTCAAGAGTTATGTTTTGACTGCTGGAAAATCAAAATCACATAATCTGAAAATCTTAATTAAAATATTCTCAATATTTCGGTTTGGGATCACCTTGAGCATCAAGAAATATCTTTGAACAATTAAATATACAAATTATACACATGTACAAATTATGTCGACATCTATAACTTTCCTATTTAGCAAACCCTAATTCCAAACTCACACAAAAGCGTAATTAATATGTGAATGTTGAAAATCGGTTTTTTCTTAGGACCGGTTCTACCATGACTCCTAACATAGGTTAATATCGATTCTACCAACTCTCCAAATATAGGCAGGATCGGTTCTACCATGACTCCCAACACAATCTAGGATCGGTTTTACCAAGACTCCCAATAAAATATAGAATTGGTTCTACCATGTATACAAAGTAAGTAGGGATAGGTTCTACCATAACTCTCAATATAAGTTAAGATCGGTTCTACTAGGGTTCCCACCTTAGGTTCGAATTGGTCATCCAATAGATCTTCATAGAAAACAAAACCAAAACACCTATTGGTTTCTTTTTGGTTATGAAACAAGTTTCTTATATGTACTTCCTTTAAAGACATGCAATCAAACATAGTTTCCTAGGATGAAACCACAATTATATTCAATACACAATCAAGTAACGAGTTATATAGATAATGTCGATGTCGCACTTACGAAGTTCAAAAGACAAACATTATACTTCGTAATTCAATATTCTTCCGTAACACTTTGATTATAATAATTAAAATAACCAAGTCTAATACTAGAGTATTAAGTATAACCTTGCATGTTATGTTTTGAATATTAAACGACTTGAAAGTAACGATAGCAATAAAAACAAGTCAATTCAGTATCACTAACCTCAAGTGGAAGGATGATTCTTCATTGTAGCCGATAAGTCTTCACGTTCTTCATATCTTCAAGGTTATACTTGTATGTCTCAACATTCCTAGACTTTCTAGTCTAACCTAAACGAAGTTGACTCTAATATATTTAATCAAATGACTCTAATTGAGTTTTGATACTAAAATATGACAACCAACCTTCACATATCAACCCTTGGTGGGTTCAACCGAGCAATGTTCTAACAATCACGACATAAAATTATGCACATCCAGTGTCGTATCGTAAAATAGATAATCACTACCATGTGTGCTCCTCGAAAGGAGATCGTCCTGGTAATAAGTACAGAAATCCCTTATATGTGGATAAGATATCATTCATTTGACAAATGTTATACTTCGTAATTTTTTAATATGGAGGATTTTATATCTTTGCCACCCTTTTATGTGTATCATCAAAATGTCCATTCAAAACGTATGATGAACATGGAGAATGCTCCTTTTTTGTATACTAAGAAAATAATACGAACTCCAAGAATCGTTAGGCTAGGAAGCATTTACTTTGTTGAATGATGATTTTATAACCCATGTAGAAATGACTAATACGTTCTCTGGTATGCAAAATTATAATAGAAGTATCTTGATGGAGTCTTAGGGTTGGGTAGTGGATTTGTCTTTTGTTTCAGCATAACAATTTGCTTATAGGTTCATAGAATATTTATATTGTCCAAACCCACTTGAGAGAATAAGTTGATTTTTTTTTGAGAAGACATTGTAAACAAACCTGCCAGGTATTTTATACAACATTGATGATGAATATTATATTTTTCATATGGTAAATATTGATAGGGAATCGACATTGGCAGAGAACCAATTGAAGTTATTGGATTTGATGGATTTCTGTTCGGGTGCAACTACAAGTCATCTTCCTAATCTACAAGGCATTACAGGATAAGTGTCGTGGTATTGCTAGTCAACTAGGTCGGAATTTCCATAATGTTACTAATAATACATATGCAACATCACCACGAACTTTATGAAACACTATCTACATACTTTCATTTTGAGAAAATGCCAATCCGCTATTGATGCCCACCATTTCTCATCACGAGCTATTCTTTGGAAACATCTAACAACAGGGATTTCGCATAATACATGATTTTGAGAAATTGAGTATTGGATGCACCACATTCTCATGTTGACGAAGAAAATATAAGAACCGAAGGGTGCCTCACTCATTGTTATTTGTTCCATTTTAACGTTATATCCTTTCCTTGGTTATTTATAAAAGATAAAATTTTAAGTGGCTTTCCAAGGAACAATAGTTAAGTAGCTCTGGAACTTACATGCTTAATTTGGAGTTTTATTATCACAAGATCAAATCAGTTTGGAACTGCCAAAACATTTTGTAAACTTAACTCAGGAGTCTTTTGAATTTGGAATGTCTGCGAAGTGTCAAAACAGTGTATATGTGTACTTGAAAATAAAAGGTGTGCTGGAAACATTCAAAATTAACCAGTTCGTAAACTACGTAAATTAATTCGTGTAGTGCTGATTTAAATAGTATCTAGTACTATCTCAAAATCGTTGAGATTTATTTAAGGATTATTTAACATTTGGTACCCAATAAATGTCCAACACCTAGCTTTGGTACCCAATTTTTAAAATATTAAAGGTTGATACCTTGACTAGACGTTGACCGTCAACCACCATGCTTTGACCTGATTATTTATTATTTTCTTTTAATAAAAAAAACAATACTAAGAAAATTAATTTTTCATATTTACCCTTCCCACACCTCCGTCTTATTTATCAATGCTTCATTTCTTCTTTCACCGTTATCAGGAACTGTTATTCGTATATGACATGAAGAAATTTTTTTGCTTGAAGGTAAGAAAATCAAAAAAAAAAAGAAGTAAAGAGTACTAGTGATAAACCATTTGAGAAAGATTTCTCATTTAAAAATCTTCGATGCAATGTCATCGACATAGGGAAACGTTCGTAAGGATTTGTAGGTGGTGTGTGAAATTGTATTTTTTGGCAACTAAGAGAAATTTTTTGTGTGAAAATATAAGAGAATTTTTTTTTCCTCGGTATGAGCTCCGACGGAAAACTCCGGCAATTGAAAACTGGAGTTCTACAATGGATTGGTCTTATCCACGTTTTTCTCTAGTTTTGATTACTGCTCTTTTCCCTTTTCTTTCTTTCTCGCATTTTCTTCACGCCGTTTTTGCTTTTGTTTTGGGTTTTTACTCCCTTTCCTTGCCTAGGGTTCCTGGTTTTCTTTTTAGGGTTTTCAGAGTTTTTCTTTCCACCATGGAAGATGCATCCTGTTCTGCTAATCGATCCTCACGGAAACCCACTTCATCACCTCATCAGCTATGTCAGGACGATGCTACACAAGATGGGTATTTCCATTGGCCATTCAAAAACTTCGACAGCTGCCGCGATGGAGTTCAGGGTAGATGTTATGCCAGGGGGTCGATACTCAAGCATTTGCAGGATAAACACCTTTTCTCGGAAGGTAACAAAGCTAGTTGCAGGGATATCATTGCCAATGATCTACAGGTTTATTGTGCCTGGGAAAGACTGATCCAACAGTTACGTATGTGGTTATGCTGCCAATGCATGAACCTGCATATTTGGAGGTCTCCTTGCAAAGAACTGAAGGATGTTCATGGCTTCATCGCTGGCCCTTTCAATGGCAGTTCGGCAGAATTTCTCATCCACAGTGTAGATAAGCATGCATAGGTTGTGTTTGTACCAGCTGATCCAAGGGTTGCTTCTACAGCTACGCTAGATGATGTTGCTGTCGTTGATGAAGGTTTTTATCTTTCCACGGACTTGCTTACTACTGTTTTTCAGCGGCAGTTTCCCATTGTTTCCAGCATTCCACACCAGTATAGGTTAAGCTTTTCTCGTACCCTGAAGTGTTGCTTGGACAGTGTTCTTTGTAAGCCAACAGACTTGGCTGCTTGGTTACGGTTACTTCTACTTCCCTTTTGCTCTTTGGCGCGCTTCAGTCCCAAACGATCCGCTGATGAGAAGTCAAGTAACAGAAAGCGACTTCAAGTCGCTGCCATTCAACAGGCTCTTCTTGCTTGGAAAGAGCCTATGGGCTGTTACACTTTGATCTCTAAGCTTCTTCGCTCGCCAAGCCAACAACGATACACTAAACAGGACAGCAAAAAGAAGCCAGAGGCATCCAACTTAAGTGCCTACCGGAAGAAGATTGACAGTGGACATTATGCGGCCGCAATCCATGTTTTGTCTTTGAATGGTGTTGCTCCTCGGGACGACAATACCTTGTCTGAAATACAATCCAAGCATCCAGCAGCACCCCCACCTACCATCCCGGAGGAAAATTTTGTTTGCGACCCAGTCACGGTCGATTCAAGAGTTGTCTTAGGCGCCATTAAGAATTTCCCAAGAGGCACTTCTTGTGGTCGTGATAGTTTGCATGCACAACATCTTATCGATGCGATGAGTGGTGCAGCTGCGGCTGTGGCGGATGATTTGTTGGCTTCGATTACAGGGGTGGTCAATCTTTGGCTGGCAGGCAAGTGCCCTAAGGTTTTAGGAGAGCTCATTGCCAGTGCACCGCGTACGCCCTTGCTTAAACCTGGAGGTGGGCTTAGGCCCATCACGGTTGGTACTATATGGCGTCGGTTGGTCTCTAAGGTGGCTGCTTTCTCCGTTGGTAAGGCCATGTCTTTTTAATTTAGGGGATTTCCAGTTTGGGGTTGGTGTACCAGTAGGTGGCGAAAGTATACTTCACGCGGTAAATGGTTTGTTGGAGTTGATAGGGCATTCGAATAAGATGTCAATGTTGCTTATTGACTTTTCGAATGCGTTCAATATGGTGTGCAGGTCTCATCTCATTAGGGAGGTCCGACTTCATTTTCCAGGTATTTCTCGACGGGTGGAATTCTGTTATGCCAGACCTGCTAGGCTTTTTTATGATTAGTATATCTTGTCTTCTGACATTGGTGTTCAACAAGGAGATCCCCTCGGTCCCATTTTGTTTGCTCTGAAACTTCACCCTCTTGTGAAGTTTATTGCTTCTCGTGTAACCTCGATTTGCATGCTTGGTACCTTGATGATGGCACCATCATCGGCGACACTTTGGAGGTGGCCAAAGCTTTAAGGACTATTGAATCCGAAGGACCGAGTAGGGGCTTACATCTTAACATCAAGAAGACTGAGGTTTGTTTTCCTACTTTTGATCCACGAATTATGGCTTAAAGTGTTTTCCCCAAGGATATTGGTAGGCCTAGCAAAGGAGTTAAGCTTCTGGGTGGACCTGTGAGTTTGGACTTGGAATTCATGAGTGATATGGTGTTAAGTAGGGTGAACAAGACTATTCAGCTTATGTCTGCTATCAAAAAACTCAAAGACCCTCAGAGTGAGATGTTGTTACTTCGTAACTGCGTCGGTGTATCCAGATTATATTTTGCTATGCGTACCACCAACCCTGCAGCTCTTCAACATGCCTTAGACCTTTTTGGCGATCATTTACTTAAGTATTTGAGGCTTTTAATCACGGGAGATGGTGCTGGTTTTGGTCTGTTGCAACATAGATTAGCTACCCTACCCATCCGATATGGTGGGCTTGGTATTTACACCATGTCAGACACTTGCGCATACTGTTATCTTTCCTCTCAGAGTCAGACTACTTCGGTGCGGAAAGTGATTCTTGGTAGCTTATTCTCAACCGATAATGGTGTTACTTATCAGTTGGCTCTTCAGAAATTCATTCAGGTATGTGGTTTGCCTTCCACTTATTGCGCCGATGACACTGCCCCCCCTTGTATGCACTCCTTGGAAGTCACTTATTTTGATGCAGTTAAGAAGCAAATTCCTGTCCAATTTACACTTTCTGCAAGAGATTCCATACTTTGGTAATGTAACCAGGTTAAACATGCTCAAGATTATCTTTTGGCTACTCCCATCAGTGGTTTGGATCAATGTCTCGGGCCTAGACAGTTTAGAGCAGTAGTATGTTATCGCCTTGGCTTTCCTTTGTGTTGATGGTGGAATTTTGTTCACGGATAAAATTGTAAAACCAGATTTAGTGTGCCGACATCCTGCAAAGGGTAAGGCCATTTGACAAACGATGAGCGCAGAAATCTTCTCGTTTTATTTATTTGAAGCAATTCAATAAATATACAAAATTCACTCAGAATGGTGCATGTAGCAACAATCTCAAATATTTTGTATATTTATAGCATTATTAATTAATGCATGAGTTGCCTTGTATTTCCCGTGTTGTTCTCAGGAGGACTCTCATTATTGGTGCGGCATGACGACTGAGTGTTTACTCTCAGCAGAGTAACACGAATCTCCAAGTGTCAATAGTGAGGTAAGCACGAAATACCCGTACATGCCATATCAGTCTCTAACCAAGAGAACCCTGTGTCGGTGGGCTTATATTAGCACGATCGAGCATGTTTAATTCCCTAAGGGTATTATGGATTGTCCATGTCAGTCTCAGAAATGATCACGGCCACGCAAGTTGGCCACATAATTTAACTAGCCTAGACGAACCCTAATAGGAGCAAGCAATCACCGTGATGTTCACCGGCGGGACCGCCTATGCCCTAGCCGGTCGAACACCACGCTATACCCCTAATGTCTGTCAAACGCCGGCCCCAAAGAGGGATGTCCGCGTTGCTTTAGGGAAGGCTCAAACGAGCAAGACCGCTCAGAGCAGTCTTAAAATCATCATGACCATCCAACTTCACCAGCCTGGTTGGACGGATTAGATCATCCCAAGATTGATCAGTGAAGCTCTAATGCACACATTGGCGGGCCCACTCCTCACTCCACTTGATTGGTTTTCTCACGACCTAGCCCTAGAGCAATGAACGCTTGCTCGAAGTGTGGCTGACGTGATACTTAAAGGGTCACGGAAATTCCACTAGCGTCTTAAATCGATCACAACCATCCAACTTCGCCAGCATATTTGGATGGCTTAGATCGCTCCTTGGACCATCGAAAAGGTGCACATAAGTTCACTATTGGCCAAACATGGGCCCCACACGATCGGTCTCCCCAAAGGAGGAGCATAGCCTTACAAACCGTTTGGCAAAAGTTGCGCACGCGTGACTGATCCAAAACCTTAATTAGGGTTTGCGGCATTACATATATGTCGCAGTTTGATCATGACCATCCATCTTCGCCAGCTCGTATGGAGGGTATAGATATAGACTAAGGAGGTCCAGAGAGCATCAACATGATCACCGTGGGCCCATCTGCGCACGTAACCAGTCGGCCAAGGTGGACCATGGCCAGGCACCTCGAAACGCGCTCCCAAAGATGGCATGTTGTGGCCCCCTAAAATCCTTTGCGGCAAATGATTTCAATCGCAAATCGATCACGACCACTCATCTTTGCTGGAAAAATTGAGTGGCCTTGATCGCACCTCCGCGAGATAGTGTAGCATGGACTTGTACACCGGCAAGCCGTCTACATGCATGCTCGATCAGTCCCACCAAAAACTTTGTCCACGCTTGATTTCGGTCAAGCTAAAGAGTGATACTTGCGCACTTCTTTAAAACCCTAAAATCCATCGGTCGCAAACATGTTCCACAGATCATCTCATCCGTCCAATTTTCCAGCTTTGCCGGACAGCCTAGGCTAAGAGTTAAACGACCAATAAGGGACCTTGGTGATCACCATCCGTCACTCTACCACAAGGAGTGATCGGCCAAGGGATGGCCCGCCCATGCGGCCTCCAAACGATCACTCAAAGATGGTTTGGCATGCATCTATTTTAAGAAGCTTAATCCGCGACTTACTCCGTTAAGCTTTAAAACAGTGATTCTTCATACATATTGATTGTATTTGATGCATTACATGCATAGAGTATACACGATATTTCATGAATATCGATTTCCTAAATAACTCAGCTATTTAACCTAGCACCGTATGCTACTTCCTGTGGATCCCACGATCCACTCATTCGAGACATCAAGCATCTCATAAACTGGGGGATACTTACTGGGATATTGGTCTGGCAGTCGCCATCACAAGAACGTGTCAGGAGGCATGGACAGTTAACAATGATGGGAAAAGTGGGCAAAAACGTGATCGTGCAATCACCTACACGACCCCACTACTCCATCACTCAACTTCCTCCACTTCCTACAAGATGAGGGTTTGGCTCATTGACTTGTATAAATAGGTCCTTCGCCTAATTCCAAAAGGAGACGAACAAACACAGAAAAACCAAGTGTTGTCATCAGTATCCAGAAAACACCAGAACTGATAGCTTTCATTGTGCAAGCCAGTTCATCATTCTGATACAAGTTATAGACAGCCAACACCTTCATTATCTCAACACCTTCTTCGCTTCCCTCCCTAAGATCAACCCTATCTCCTTCACTTTGTGACCGAAGCAAGTCTGGAACGAACATTTCTTGGTTTAGGCCAGAATTGTATAGATTGATCTCTCGAATCAGAAAGCACTCCCGTGCAGTGTATTTGTTTAGGGTTTAGATTCATTTATCATCTACACACACTCGAAGTTACCAAAACCAGCAGAAATAGTTTTCACCCACAAACAATTGGCGACGACAGTGGGAGATTAATCTCTCGGTTGTGAAGTCAATTTCTTCAATACCCATTTCCATTTGTCTGATTTCAAAATGGTTGGTCTTAGGGATTCCCCAACAACTTCAAATCCCGGTCGGAGTTCCTCCAACGAAGATGCTCCTCTTTCCAACGGTATGTCTGACGGCGCGGCTGGAAGAATCCCAACATTGATCGAGTTGGCACGAGTGCAGGGGATTCACACAAAGAACATGGACCTGATCAAAAAAGAGCGGTTTTCCTGTGACCGAGATTTCTACACCGGGGACTGATCCTCACAACGATCTTCCTCAAGTCAGTAGCTTCACTACGAACCAGAGGCCGGTGGATCAGGAAGCGGCTTCTCTAGTGGAAAGTTTATGCGAACTTTTGCACCTCTCAAAGAATCAACGGGCGGAGACATTTTCTACAATCAACCAGATAGCCCTGGATGTACACTTAACTCCTTTTACGTCTAGAACATGATGGCGGAGAAAGGTCACAACCGGACCCAACATGTTACTGCACGCACCAAGGATTCAGAGTTCAAGAGGGCCCTCATCGACACGGGAGCGTCTTCGAATGTGATTACTCTCAAGACTCTCAGGACAGCCAAGGTTCGCCCAGGAAAGATCGTACGAAAGCCTACCACGATGAAAGACTTCGAAGGAAACCATACCAACATGTACGGGTATGTCAATCTGAATTTATCTGTAGGGCCCGTCCAATCAAAGGTGAAATTCGAATTCATAGAAAAGGAGCCAGACTACCATATGATACTGGGTAGACCGTGGCTTCATGACAATAGGGTTGTCCCTTCGACGTATCACCAGTGCCTGAAGACTATGCTGAATAGGGAAGTCATTCGTATCCCTGCATCGTTGTCTCCTTATGCATCGATATATGGAGTGAAATTGTTTGAACCAAGAGAAGCTCCGCGGGACGATTCAGACAAAGTTCATTGCATCGCACTCCCCACGTGGGCGTCAATTCAGGAGGGGGACCAACTCGCATCATTGAGGGCTAAGACCCACGATGCTTCTTGGCATACAAGGCGTTCTTCTTCATCCGGTAAATCCGCGACCCACGTTCATACTAAGAGGGAGCGGACTTTTATGGCGAGCCGTGATCAGAAAGGGAAAACTGTGTATCGACGCCGCTGTTAGGAATTAGAAGGGGAGACTGTTGCCCAGTCTCTCCGCCCAGTGGAATGATGCAACAACGACGAGCCACAAGAAGAGGTGCTAGATGCTCCACGACAGTTGAAAGACGGCACCAACTCCACGACTGATGAACTTGAAATCGTTAATATCGGAAATGAAGAATCTCCCATGCCTATCTCCATCAGCTCAACCTTGTCCACAAATGAACGCACGGAGCTCGTGCAACTTCTCAAAGAATATCAGGACATATTCGCTTGGATGTATAAAGAAATGCCCGGTCTAGATGAAAAATTAGTCACCCATCATCTACATGTCATACCTGGATTCAAGCCGATCAAGCAATCTCCGAGGCAATTCAGGCACAAGGTAGAAGAGAAAATCAAGACTGAGATTCAGAAGCTGCTAGCTGCTTTAATCCCATCCATCATACGACCTGGTTGGATAATGTAGTTCCGGTGAAAAAGAAAAATGAACAGATCAGATGCCACCAACGAACATGACATGTTCTCCTTCATGGATGGATATAGCGGGTACAATCAGATAAGGATGTACGATCATGACGCAAGTAAGACAACTTTTCGAACTCCTCTCGGAAATTTTTATTATACTGTAACGCCATTTGGTTTGAAGAATTCCGGTGCAACGTATCAACGCGCTATGACGGCAATCTTCCATGACATGATGCATAAGCAAGTCGAAGACTATGTGGATGATATAGTAGTCAAATTGAAAGCTCGGGCAGATCACACAGGAGTCCTACGGCAAGTGTTCGAAAGGTGCTATGAATATAAATCGAAGATGAATCCTTTGAGATGCGCTTTCGGCGTTTCTTCAGGCAAGTTTCTGTGATTCCAGGTAACTGCCGAGGGGATCAAGGTGGGCCAATCCAATACTCAAGCTATCCTCATGATACAGCCGTCGCGGACTGTGAAGGAGCTCCAAATATTTATGGGCAAGGTGAACTACATTCGACGTTTTATACCTGGTTTGGCCCAGCTCGTTGATTCATTCACTCTATTGTTGAAGAAAGGATCAAGCTTCGTGTAGACCACACTACAACAGGAAGCGTTTCGGAAGATTCAACGAACATTATCATCTCCAAATCACCATAAAGAGTTCGCCTATTATGTCAGCCCGGACGAGAGCGAGGGCGGGACATCTTCGGATCTACTGGAGCCGACACCTCAAGGGAGCAGCCTCAAGAAGATAGCGATGTCCGCATCATCATGTTGAGAAAGAATCCGCAGCTTGGGTGAATCACTCTGTCAGACTTTAGAGGAATGTTTCAGCGAAACAGCGAACATCCAAATGATTATGTCAATAGGTCCCGAATTCAGGCACTGAAGGGTCACGATCCAAATGTGACTGAACAACAAGTGGTGTAGTTGTGCATCAATAGGATGGTACATGTCAATCATGCTTTATCGAAGAACCTGCGCTTTCTGACATCCTCTGAACTCCGTGAATCTGCTAAACGCTCAAGTTGCGACAGAACCTGCCCTGCTAGAAAGAACAAGCCTGCAAGTAATGAAGAGCCTCATTATGTTCGTGGAATCATACATCTCACCAACAGGCAATGCAAGATTCAGCCTCCTGTAAGCAGTTTTGCTGAAGCAGCAAGAGGAAAACCACCAAGATACAACATCCTGCGCGTCCAAAATCGCCAACTCCAACTCCAGTACCATATGCACGATGTCCACAATGATGAAACAACGTCCAATATATTCCATGTCTGGATCGACGATAACTACATCAATGAGAGACGCTTTCAGAATTTCGTCTCCCGTAGAAGAAGTAGTTGCGTTACCAAACGAGATTGCACCTGGGACTCAAGAGGAACTTCCCTACTCCTCAAACACACGATCCAAAGATGATAATGGAAAAGGAGTATGACTGGGGGCTGCTTAGCACTGCCCATCTCAAAGATGGTGAATTCAGAGAGATGCAAGCACGCTATCATTATGATTCCAAGATGTCCAAAGACGAGGATATACTCAAGAGAGCAGACGTAAAGACATCCTCATGAACCTAGCGTGACAACATCTATCAAGTCGAAAGCTCAGTGGATACTCGTGGGCAGGGGACTGTCTCCCTCTTCTCTATTCCATGAAGAAACGTCAAGAAAGCCATCGGTTCCAACTTCTCCCTCTAATAACGAGACGATCTCTACCATTGTATGAAGAGTGCCAAGTTCGTGCAAGTTGCCACCACGCCTCTCCCTGCCATTCTCTTCTGATCGCAGCTGCTGCCAAGAACCGTTGTTGCTCGTCGATTGATACCATCCAGATATTCACCATATCAATAACCACTACGTATAAAGGTAATCTAAACTTCTGCATATTTTTACCCATGGATAAGTAATATGATTACTAGTACAAAGGCTGGATGGCGATACCTTTATTATGGTAGACCCATCGGGGATACAAGATAGAGCTACGTAGACCACGCTTGGGGACTGAGCCTCATCATGAAATTCCTTCGTCTTCAGTCAAGAACTTCTTCAACACAAGAGAGATGGTCAAGAAGCATGTAATTCGCAAGGGGAAATAAAACTGAAACAGAATCCGCTTCAACGCTCTCTCCAACAGAAGCTGCTTCAACGCTCTCTCCAACAGAAGCTGCTCCAATGCTCTCTCCAACAGAAGCTGCTTCAACGCTCTCTCCAATAGAAGCCGTTTCATCTCTCTCTCCAGAAGAAGGCGTTTCAGCTCGCTCTCCAGAGGAATGTGCTTCAACACTCTCTCCGGGACCCGCCTCGACGTTTGCTTCAGAACCTGCTTCAACACTCTCTCCGGGACCCGCTTCGATGTACGCTCTAGAAGCTCTTCAACGCTCTCTCCAGGAACCGCCTCGACGTTCGCTTCAGAAGCTGCTTCAACATGCTTTCCAGAAGCTACATCAACGTTCTCTTTGAGAGCTGCTTCAACATATTTTTCATAAATTGCTTCAGCATCCTTGTAAGGATATTCCTCATGATAGGGCTTGTCCACATCAGAGTCGAGGATTATGGCATCGTCATGAATAGTTTGAGATCACAACCGACCACATGCCTAATCTACCTGGTGCCAACCGACATCATGCTAAGGTAACGCTCACCTGGATGCCTCTTGAACGTGACATGTTCCAAAGACAGTCTGACCTACCATCTAATGCCTACCCCACAATAATGAAACCATTATGTGCTAGGCAAGGGACTTAATGTTGATGATGGATTTTAGTTCAGGGCTAAAATTGTAAAACCAGATTTAGTGTGCCGACATCCTGCAAAAGGTAAAGCCATTTGACAAACTATGAGCGCAGAAATCCTCTCGTTTTATTTATTTGAAACAATTCAATAAATATACAAAATTCACTCAGAATGGTGCATGTAGCAACAATCCCAGATATTCTGTGTATTTATAGCATTATTAATTAATGCATGAGTTTCCTTGTATTTCATGTGATGTTCTCAGCAGGACTCTCATTATTGGTGCGGCATGAAGACTGAGTGTTTACTCTCAGCAGAGTAACACAAATCTCCAAGTGTCAATAGTGAGGTATGCACGAAATACCCGCACGTGCCATATCATTCTCTAACCAAGAGAACCCTGTGTCGGTGCGCTTATATTAGCCCGATAGAGCATGTTTAATTCCCTAAGGGAAATCTGGACTATCCATGTCAGTCTCAGAAACGATCACGGCCACGCAAGTTGGCCGCATAATTTAACTAGCCTAGACGAACCCTAATAGGAGCAGGAAATCACTGTGATGTTCACCGGCGGGCCCGCCTAGCCCTAGCCGGTCGAACACCATGTTATACCCTAACGCCTGTCAAACGCCGGCCCCAAAGAGGGATGGCCCCGTTGCTTTGGGGAAGGCTCAAATGAGCAAGAACACTCAAAGCAGTCTTAAAATCATCATGACCGTCCAACTTCACCATCCTGGTTGGACGAATTAGATCATCCCACGATTGATCAGTGAAGCGCTAATGCACACATTGGCGGGCCCACTCTTCACCTACCTGATTGGTTTTCTCACGACCTAGCCCTAGAGCAATGAACGCATTCTCGAAGTGTGGCTGACGTGATGCTTAAAGGGTCACGGAAATTCCACCAGCGTATTAAATCGATCACAACCATCCAACTTCGCCATCATATTTGGATGACTTAGATCGCGCCTAGGACCATCGGGAAGGTGCACATAAGTTCACCATGGGCCCAACATGGGCACCACATGGTCGGTCTCCCCAAAGGAGGAGCATAGCCTACCAAACCGTTTGTCCAAAGTTGCACACGCGTGACTGATCCAAAACCCTAATTAGGGTTTGCGGCATGAAATATATGTCGCAGTTTGATCATGACCATCCATCTTCTCCAGGTCGGATGGAGGGTATAGATATAAACTAAGGAGGTTCAGAGAGCATCAACATGAATACTGTCGGCCCACCTGCGCATGTAACTAGTCAGCCAAGGTGGACCATGGCCAGGCGTCTCGACACGCGCGCCCAAAGATGACATGCCGTGTCCCCCTAAAATCCTTTGCAGCAAAGAATTTCTGTCGCAAATCGATCACGACCACTCATCTTTGCCGGACAAATTGAGTGTCCTAGATCGCACCTCCGTGAGACAGAATGACATGGACTTGTACACCGGAAAGCCGTCTACAAGCATGCCCGGCCTGTCCCACCAAAAACTTTTTCCATGCTTGATTTCGGTCAAGCTAAAGAGTGATGCTTGCACACCTCTTTAAAACCCTAAAATCCATCGGTCGCAAACATGTGTCGCAGATCATCTCGTCCGTGCAACTTTACCAGCTTGGTCGGACAACCTAGGATAAGAGTTAAACGACTAATAAGGCACCTTGGTGATCACCATCCGTCACTCTACCACAAGGAGTGATCGTCCAAGGTATGGCCCGCCCATGCGGCCTCCAAACGATCACTCAAAGATGGTTGGGTATGCAGCTATTTTAAGACGCTTAATCCACGACTTACTCCGTTAAGCTTTAAAACAGCGATGCTTCATACATATTGATTGTATTCGATGCATTACATGTATAGAGTATACACGATATTTCATGAGTATCGATTTCCTAAAGAACTCAGTTATTTAACCTAGCACCGTATGCTACTTCCTGTGGGTCCCACGATCCACTCATTCGAGACATCAATCATGTCACAAACTGGGGATACTTACTGGAATATTGGTCTGGCGGTTTACAGCGTGCAGCGTGCAACGCGCCATCACAAGAACGTGTCAGGAGGCAAGGACGGTTAACGATGATGGAAAAAGTGGGCAAAGACGTGATCGTGCAATCACCTACACGACCCCACTACTCCATCACTCAACTTCCTCCACTTCTTACGAGATGAGGGTTTGCACTCAATGACTTGTATAAATAGGTCTTTCCCCTATTTCCAAAATGAGACGAACAAACACAGAAAAACCAAGTGTTGTCATCAGTATCCAGAAAACACCAGAACTGATAGCTTTCATTGTGCAAGCCAGTTCATCATTCTGATACAAGTTATAGACAACCAACACCTTCATAATCTCAACACCTTCTTCGCTTCCCTCCCTAAGATCAACCCCATCTCCTTCACTTTGTGATCGAATCAAGTCTGGAACGAACATTTCTTGGTTTAGGCCAGAATTGTATAGATTAATCTCTTGAATCAGAAAGCACTCCCGTGCAGTGCATTTGTTTAGGGTTTAGATTCATTTCTCATCCACACACACCTAAAGTTACCAAAACCAGCTGAAATAGTTTTCACCCATAAACACTTTGTTTGTTGAAGACGAGATGTGTTCTTGTTGCAACAAACCTATGGACATTTTTGGTGATCATGCGCTTCATTGTGCTAAGGATTTTGGGAGTAAGTTTCGTCATGATGTGGTTCGCGACGTAACTGTAGATATCTGTTACAAAGCTGGTGTTCTTGTGCGTAAAGAAGCTTCTTTGGGGTTGGTGTCAGATGATGACAAGGATTTAAGCCCTGCGGATATTGTAGTACTCAACTGGGAAAACGGTCAAGACGTGTGTATGTATGTTACAGGTGTGTCACCCTTCACTGGCGATGGAGACCGTGTCTTCGTCCCAGGACAGGCCATTTCTAAAGCAATTTCACGCAAGCATACTAAATACTTGAATGAATGTGCTTCGCATGGTTATGGTCTTGGTGTTTTAGCTTTCACCACTTTAGTAGAACTCAGTGAAGATTTTTTTTTTTAAGCGTCTAAAGAGCTGTTTAGTTAATAATGATGTTAGTTGTGGTCTAGGTAGGTTTATTTTTCATAAATTGAGTGTTTCTATTCAAAACGGAGTTGGTGTCCAGCTTGTTGCTCGGCTGCCAACTAAAAACTCTGTTGTTTAAATTTTCCTTAAATAAAATTTAAAATTTTCATTATGAAAATGATATTTCCTATTTGATTAAAATTAAATCACAATTCGTGTTTTTTTGTGCCAACTATGGTGTCGTGAATCCCAATTATTATTTTATTTGTTGCAAGTATTGGTTTAAAGATACCATCATCAATGGTGGAAGTAAAGTGGTAGGAGTATGTTCATCAGCTCGTAATTGGGTTGGAGATTTGCAGAGGGAAAAAATGGTGGGAGGGAAGATGTGAGAGAGGTGTATTTTTCTAATGAATGGTATCTTAACCTTGGAGACTGATTTAAGGTTTAATAGGTACAAATTTTTGTAAATTTCAACAATTTTTCATAATAATTAAATGTAATAAAACTAAAATTGGTCAATTAGAGCCATTAACAGTCAACTTGTGGTCTGTGTATCTACCCATAAGATTTCAATTATCGGGTATCAAAGTTAGGGGTTGACATTTATTGGTACCAAAAATTAAATAACCATTTATTTAATCAAGTCATAATATTTATAAATTCGTGAACTCGGTAAAGCAGTTTGTGAACTTTAAGAATTAACTTGATTACTCCTTATTACTTGTATTCTTCTTTGCAATGTTCATCATAATCCTAACGTCATATGACATGTCTCTGTAGATATAATGATATATAATATGAATAAATAGGATAGTCAGTCTACACATACCCACATTGATGAATTTTTTGTTGACATCATCGTTCTTCAATCTTCAAGGAGATTGGTGAATTCTGGTATTCAACTACCATGCTCTATTCCTAGTCTGAGACTGATTTTAGTAAATTATTTATCAAGATATAATTTTGATAAACTAAAATTTACAACAAGCTTGACATACCAAAACTTGTGAATTTTACTGAGAGACGCTCAAATAATATTTGATTATGTTGTTCATCTTAACTGCATTGCTTCTTGGTGGCTCCAATGAATATAATTTTCAGTAAATCGCTTTCATGTCCAGTGATATAAGGAGCTTTGAAGAAAGCATTTAGCGAACTGTTATGTATGGTTGGTTGTTGTGTTTATTAGAAGCACACAAAACACTTGCAAGTATACAAGGCCAAGATTTGTAATAAAATGATGAGTAGGGATTTGTCCACAGGGAGAGGAGCATACAAGAAGTCTTCCTAGGCTAACAATGGTGACAGTGCACTATGGCAGTGAGCAAAGCAAGGTAAATGGCATGAACCAAAGATGTAAGGCAAAGCAAAGGAAACAGCTAGGTAAAGCAGCAAAGAACCAAGGCTTGGAAGCCAAGGGCAGGGTGAGGATTATGCACTGACTTCAGTGCACACAAGCTACAAAGTGCAAGAAAATAAAAGGCAAGAAAATTAACTGAGTTGAAAGCACACAGGACTGAAAATGCAAGTTTCTGAGAGGGAATTGGTGGGTAAGCCAAGGCTTATGATCCACCTTGTGTCCTAATCAAATGACATGTTTCTAGGTTATGTTTGTTCCTAAGCATACATCTAGAAATGGAAGAACACCAAATTGCTCACTAGTCTGCCCCTAGCATTGGCTGTCTTTTGACAGTACAGCCAATCACAGGCTCTATGAGCATTGGTATCTCTTTTGCACAATCAAAACATACAGGAAGTAACTATCCTAGCTCATTTACACTTGACAGTGCACAAGGCTTCACTGAGCCTTGGCCTGATGCTGATTAGCTCATGCTAACCATGAGTAAATCACATATCACATTAATAATTAAAAACACAACTAGCAACATATCAGATAACTAAAACATATGCAATTCAACTGTCACTGATAAGCACTGAAATTTGAAGTTCATTAAAATTTAGCAAATTCTCTACTGGCTAGTCCAGAGAGATACAGTGTCCCCTACACACTTCACATAACATCAATTTATACCCATTACCCAATTTAGGGTTTTCCCCAATTTTCCCCAAAATCAGTGAAATTAGGTTTTTCAAATTACCTAATTTTATGGCACAATTTCTCCCCCATGCGTCGACCCATTCTTCCTCTGACGCTCCTGCTCCATTCCCACGCGCCAATTGCTATCTAGACTCGCCTAATCGATTGATTTTTCTTCTAGGGTTTCAGAGAGGTGAGAAGAAAAATCAATCAAATAGGGGGCTAGAAAGAGGGGGTGATGATAGTAGTGATGGGTTTAGGTTTAGGGTTGGTTTGGTGGTGTTTGGTGGTGGGAGTGGTGGTGATGATGTGGTGGCAGGTGAAGAGGTGGTTCTGCAGAGGGGGGGGGGTGATGGAGGAGATGGGTTCGATAGATGGGAGAAGGGTCGTTTGTTGGGGTGTAGGTGCTCGGTGCTAGGGTGTGAGGCGGGTCCATCGAGTGAGTTTCGTGAGATGGGCCGTGGATGGAAGCTGGTAGGTAGATCGGATGGTGATGGAGGAGCGTTGAGCGACCGTGGATAGAGATACAACGAAGAACGGTCTAGATGGGTTAGGTGTGTAGTGTAAGGCGGAGATATCAAACTTGATGAACACAAGGGAGCGACCGTTGGATTCAACTACCATCTAATCTGAAGGCTTGGAATTTCAGCGCTGTGGTGCTTGGCAGAGACTTCAGATTTTGATGCTCTATGAAGGAGCGACCGTCGGATGCTTCTGAGAACTGATCTGATGGCTGAGAACGGAGGCGCTTTTTGTGTGTAGAAAATGAGGTTGTGCGCACCATTCTTCGCGGCTTCCTTGCGTGAATTTCTCCCGGCTTTTCACTACTTTTCTGCTCTTTTGCTCCGCGACTCATCCGAACTTTATTTTACCTAAAAATGCAAAATTAATTAATAAAAATATTTATTCTTGAAAACAATGAAAATACAGAATATGGGATAAAATGTAGAATTAATGCACAAAATGAGTTAAAATGCCAACAAAAAGGGATAAATATATACAATATTTGGCACTCATCAAATACCCCCAAACCTGAATTTTACTTGTCCTCAAGTAAAACAAAACTAAGGAAATCCTAACTATACCACTGTCGCTGGTCTCTCGAATGCATTTAGCGTATGCACTAAGCCTTTTAAACCACTAAGTGTCCCTAGTGGACGAGTTGAAGTCTCGTGAAGGTTTGCTTAGAACGTACCTACAAAGTTCTAGGTCAAAATATAAGCTCAGATTCCATCAAATGTGACATGTGCAAAACAGTTTAAGCTCACAGCAAAATGGAGATGTCAATCTAGCTATCGAAGGCACAATCCTAGCACTGATAACAAAAGACATGTGATAAGAGTGTAAAGTGTATCTACACATGTGTAAAGAAAGATCTGAAGTCATGACTACTAATCACCAAGAGATAGTTTCTCAGGCTAAGAACTGAGGTCGAAATCTAGCTAGCTGTCCGGACTTTACGAGAATTGTGAATGAGTTGGAGGTATTTCACAATTACTCGCGTTGTACATCAATGGCATACACCCTCCTTGCTTATTACAAAAACACAAAAGACTCTTTACATGACTCTTATTTACATTGACTATTCTCTTTTTATTTTTGGAACAAGAGATGATGGAATTGATAAATACTTGATTTTTTTTTTGTATTTTTTCTGATATTTTTTTTTTTTCTGAATATATACATTTTTTTTTTTTTTTTTTTTAAGGAAACACTTTTGATACATAACAAAAGGAAACAAAAGATTACATGACACTTTGCAAGAGGTAGCCCTTTTTGATGCACCCAGTTAAATTCGATGGTTGTCTTTCTTAATGTAACCTCCACCTTCTATCCCAACCAACCAAAGAACAAGCTAGTCAAGTTTCGTTCAGTATTCTAAAGTGATTGGCAATCGTAACTTCCTATCAAACACCTTGAAGATCGAGGCCATACATGTATTGGTAGATCGTGCGCGTGCAAATTTCTTATCACTATGTGAATTGTGCTAGAATCAGGGTGCCTAAATATCTAGACTAAGACTCCTAATAAAAATACATATTTGCACAAGAGTCAACATTTCAAGGTAAATGAGCTCCATTTTTATGATTTTTTCATTTTTTAATTTTTTTTTTTTTTTTAATTTTGATTTTTCAATTTTTTTGGAATTTTTAATTTTTCAATTTTTTCAAAAAGAAAAGGAGTTCGTTTTCAATTATGCAATTATCATGGTATCTACTCTATACCCCCAAACCTAAACTAAACATTGTCCTCAATGTTTCAAAATATGGAAAGAATTATAAAACAATATATGAAGAGGAACATGCTGAGTAGAGTAAAAGGAGAGAGAATACCCGATTGTACGGTGGAGCTCGATTAAAACTCCGTTATTCAAGGCAAAAATCCATCATATTAGCAGTCACAATGGATGAGCACAAAATATACAAAAGGAAATTTAACTAACACATTATCTACAAGAAAATTTGGTTTTTAATGGGATTGGACTTTTTGGAAAAAATTTGGTTTTGTTGGGAACATTTGGTTTTGATGGGAAAACGAAAAATTTTGGTTTTTAGGGAAAATTTGGAAAACTTTTTGGTTATTTAGGGAAAGAGTGGACCAGTTTAGTCCACATAGACTGGGTCCTCCAGGTTGGTTGTTTCAATGTCGGGTGGAAATGGCTCAAGGAATGGCTTTAATCTCTGCCCGTTGACTTTGAAAACGTTCTTGTTGGAGACATCCTCCAGCTCTACAGCTCCATGAGGAAAAACTGTGCGTACTAGGTACGGACCCTTCCATCTGGAACGCAGTTTTCCTGGAAAAAGATGTAATCGGGAGTCATACAGCAAGACTTTCTGACCAGGAGTGAAGGATTTGCGCAGAATACGCTTATCATGAAATATCTTCATCTTTTGCTTGTACAGCTTGGCACTGTCATAAGCCTCATTTCTCAATTCTTCCAACTCGTTGAGTTGAAGTTTCCTTGAATTCCAGCTTCGTCCAGAGAGAAGTTCAGCTCTTTGATTGCCCAGTAGGCACGATGTTCTAATTCCACAGGTAGATGGCACGGCTTTCCATACACTAGACGATAGGGGGACATGCCAATTGGTGTCTTATAAGCTGTTCTATAGGCCCACAAAGCATCATTCAATCTCAATGACCAATCTTTCCTGGACGGGTTGACCGTCTTCTCCAGAATGTGCTTAATTTCCCTATTAGACACTTCCACTTGTCCACTAGTCTGAGGGTGGTACGGAGTAGCAACCTTGTGAGTTATGCCATACTTGCGTACTAAAGACTCAAAGTACTTGTTACGAAAATGTGAACCGCCGTCACTGATGATAGCTCTAGGGGTACCAAAACGTGCAAATATGTTTCCTTTAGAAATGAAAGTACCACCTTGTGGTCATTTGTTCTGGTTGCTATGGCTTCTACCCACTTAGAAACGTAATCAACTGCGACTAGGATGTACAACTTGCTGTCAGACATGGGAAATGGACCCATGAAGTCTATCCCCCAAACATCAAAAATCTCCACAATCAAAATGGGGTTCAATGGCATCATGTTTCTCCTCGAAATGCTTCCTAGCTTTTGACAGCGTTCACAAGCAACACAATAATCATGGCAATCCTTGAACAATGATGGCCAATAGAATCCACACTGCAAGATCTTTGCAGCGGTTTTCTTGGCACTGAAATGGCCTCCACATGCTTGGTCATGACAGAAAGATATCACATCTTTCTGTTCAGTGTTGGGGACACATCTCCTAATGATTTGGTCTGGACAGTACTTAAACAAATATGGGTCATCCCAAAGGAAATGTTTGACTTCAGCCAGGAATTTAGAGCGGTCTTGTCTCGACCAACGTGAGGGCATCCTACCTGTAGCGAGGTAGTTAACAATATCAGCAAACCAAGGAAGGTCTGAGATAGACATCAGCTGTTCATCTGGGAATGATTCTCTAATCAGCTCACATTCATCAATAGACTCTAAAGTTAATCTAGACAAATGATCAGCAACCACATTCTCACAACCTTTCTTATCACGGATTTCGAGATCGAATTCCTGTAATAAGAGTATCCATCGAATAAGGCGAGCTTTAGCATCCTTCTTGGAAAGAAGATACTTCAAAGCCGCATGGTCTGTGTATATGATGATCTTAGACCCTATCAGATAAGATCTAAACTTGTCTAATGCGAAAACGACGGCAAGCAATTCCTTCTCGGTAGTTGAATAATTGAGTTGGGCATCATTAAGGGTTTTGCTAGCATAGTATATCACATATGGTAGTCTATCAACTCGCTGTCCTAAAACAGCACCAACAGCATAATCAGAGGCATCACACATAAGTTCGAACGGAAGCTTCCAATCGGGTGGTCGGACTATAGGAGCGGTGGTGAGAAGGGTTTTTAATTCCTCCCATGCCTTCACACAAGCAGCATCGAAATTGAAGGCAACATCTTTGGAGAGAAGACTGCACAGAGGTCTGGAGATTTTGCTGAAATCTTTGATGAATCGCCGGAATCGCCGGTAAAAACCAGCATGACCTAGAAATGATCTGATCTCCTTCACAGAGCAAGGTTGTGGTAGATGTTGAATGAGGTCAACTTTAGCTTTATCCACTTCAATTCCTTTTCTGAGATGATGTGTCCTAGAACTATTCCTGAATTCACCATAAAATGGCATTTTTCCCAATTTAGAACAAGGTTCTTTTCTTTACATCTGGATATCACGAGGGCAAGATGCTTCAAACATTCGTCAAACGAGGAACCAAAAACAGAGAAATCATCCATAAAGATCTCGAGAAAACTATCTATCATGTCAGAAAAAATGCTCATCATGCAACGCTGAAAAGTAGCAGGTGCATTACACAACCCGAAGGGCATACGTCTATAAGCAAACGTCCCAAATGGACACGTGAATGTAGTTTTTTCCTGATCTTCCGGAGCAATGTGAATTTGGTTATAACCGGAAAAGCCATCTAGAAAACAGTAGTGACTGTGTCCAGACACACGTTCTAGCATTTGGTCAATGAAAGGGAGCGGGAAGTGATCCTTCCTTGTTACTGTGTTCAACTTCCTGTAGTCGATGCATACTCGCCATCCTGTGGTTGTACGAGTAGGGACTAATTCATTCTTGTCGTTCTGAACACAGTAATGCCTGACTTCTTAGGCACAACTTGAATGGGACTAACCCATTTGCTATCGGGAATTGGGTATATGATACCCGCATCAAGTAGTTTCAGGATCTCTCCTTTGACTACATCTCTCATGTTAGGATTAAGTCTCCTTTGCATTTCCCTCGATGGTTTGGCATTCTCTTCAAGGTTAATGTGGTGCATGCAAATGGTGGGACTAATTCCTTTGAGATCTGAGATGGTCCATCCTAAGGCCTCTTTGTGTTCCTTAAGTACTTCTAAAAGCTTACTTTCCTGTTCCGTGTCTAAACATGATGAAATAATGACAGGTAAAGTATCAGAAGAACCTAGGAATGCGTACTTCAACGTACTAGGCAATGTTTTCAATTCAAGCTTGGGTGGCTCAACAATGGATGGAATAAGCTTGGAATCAGAGAATAGGGGTTGTTCCACTTCATATTTCCTTTCAGTGACGTCCATTTGAGGTACAGATTCGAGCAGAGATAGGACGTCACTACAGTATGCATCATCATAGGAATCAGGGTTAAAGTTCTCCATACATGCTTGAAAGGGGTCGACGGATAGAATGTTAGTCAACGAATCTTGCATTAATCCTTCAATCATATTAACTTCATGCACATCATCATCATCAAGATTCACAGGTTGTTGACTAATATCGAACACATTCAATTCTACCGTCATGTTACCAAAAGACAGTTTTAACACTCCATTCCGACAGTTGATGATCGCGTTGGACGTAGCCAAGAAAGGACGTCCTAAGATGACAGGAATGTGACAGTCTGGGTTTTGTACAGGTTGAGTGTCTAAGACAATGAAGTCTACGGGAAAATAGAATTTGTCAACCTTGATCAAAACATCTTCGACCACTCCACGAGGAATCTTGACAGATCGGTCTGCCAGTTGTAGAGTGATAGATGTTGGTTTCAACTCCCCAAGACCTAACTGCTCATAAACAGAATATGGCAGTAGGTTAACACTTGCACCTAGGTCTAATAACGCTTTATTGACCGTGTGTTCTCCTATAGTGCAAGAAATTGTTGGACATCCTGGATCCCTAAACTTGGGTGGAGTTTTGTTCAGAATGATGGAACTCACCTGCTCAGCTAAGAAAGCACGTTTTTGCACATTGAGCTTGCGCTTTTGAGTACACAAGTCTTTGAGGAATTTGGCATAAGCAGGGATTTGCTTGATTGCTTCAAGAAAAGGAATGTTGATGTTGACTCTCTTGAACAGATCTAACATCTCATTGTAATGGGTACTTTTCTGTTGATAGATCAATCTTTGAGGAAATGGGCAACAGGAAGATGAGTTGGCAAAGGGACATTCACAGCAGTAGAATTGTCAGATTTTCCAACTTGCTCAGATTCTTTGGTTTTCTGGGGTTGTGGAGACAACGTGGAATTTGTATCAGATCATTAGGTTCGCCCGTTGTTCTCGATGACTTTACCACTTCGGAGGGTGGTAATGGCATGGATTTGATCAGGTGAGGTTTCAGTGCAGGATGTTGTGCCTGTTTGAAATATCCTCTTTGGATTTTGTTGGGGTTGGCTCGGAAGTTTACCCTTACCTTTTCTCTCTCATTTTGATCCATCTTTTGATCTAGATTTTTCTGACTTTGCATCAAACTCTGGAACATTTCCTCTAGGGTGGATAATCTCTTGTCGGTATTGTGTTGAGGATATGATTGTTGTTGAGAGTTTGATTGTTGTTGAGGGTTTCTCGGGTGTTGATAACCTTGATTGTTCTGATATCCCTGATTGTTTTGATAGCTCTGATTGGGTTGAGATGGTCCTCCTTGAGTGGGTCCTTTTGACCATGAAAAGTTAGGGTGGTTTCTCCATCCTGGATTGTAGGTCTGTGAATAAGGGTTATGCTCTGGTTTTGAAACATGGCATGTGCCTGTTCAAGCCTAGACTCCTGGACTGCAAGCAAATCTGGACAATTTTGGAATTGATGGTTGGGGTCGTTACAAGCAGCACAAACAGACGAAGCGACATGTTCTCGGAGAGTAGTGGTGGAAGGTTTTGAATTTTTATGTAGTTCTAACTCTTCTAATCTCCTAACTATTGATGCCATGTTTGCTCTACCCTCAAAATCCGCTTCAATCCTAAAAGCCTTTGCTTCGGATGTAGTCTTTCTGGTTTCACGGATGGATTCCCACTGTTGCGTCTTTTCAGCTACTTCAATCAAGAAGTCCCAAGACGCGTCAGCAGTTTTATCTACGAATAGACCATTACACATCGACTCAACCGTTGTTCGGGTGGACACATCTAGACCTTCATACAAAATTTGCACAAGTCTCCATTTTTCAAAACCATGATGGGGACATTGGAGCAATAATTCATTGAATCTCTCCAGGTATCTAGCTAAGGTCTCACCTTCTAATTGCACAAAGCTATTCAGACTTTGACGAATTGTCGCAGTCTTGTGGTTCGGGAAAAACTTTTTGAAAAACTCCTTTGTGAGGTCATCCCATGTCATGATGGATTGAGGCTGTAAAGCATAGAGCCAGGCCTTTGCCTTATCTTTCAGGGAGAAAGGAAAAAGCCTTAACTTCAGGGTTTCGTCGGTCATTTGAGTGAAACGCAGAGTTCCACAAATTTCCTCGAATTCTCTCACGTGGTGGTACGGGTTTTCATTCTCAACACCTCTAAAAATAGGAAGCATCTGTATTGTGCTTGATTTCAGCTCATAATGGCCATTAGCCTCGGGCAGCAAATACAAGAAGGTTGACTGGCTCTAGTTGGGTACATATAATCCTTGAGGGTACGGGTTCTCCCATTGTTTCTGGTTGATCTGGACTGTCTCCCTCAGAACTTAGAATTTCGATAGGTTCGTCTGGGTTAATTCTAACAAGTCTGTTTGTCTGGTCTCTGTAGGTCACAATCATGTCCTAGTAGGTACCTTAACTAACATGTTGGTCAGACAGAGCAATCGGAAACAATTTGGCCCACAAGGGTTATGAAGATTTGGTTTTGAATGGGTTTTGGTTTAAAAAGGGGTTTTGTTTTTGGTTTAAAAATTTGGGCTTTGGAAAAAAAATTTTGAACTAAACCTAGCATAAATTATCACAACTCATAAAAGAAAATAAAAACAATAATAATAATTAAAACAAACCCATAAAAGAAAAAAGAAAAATAAAAGAAATAAAGAAAACAAAAAATAATTACAGTCCCAAATATAAAAAAAAAAAGAAAAAAATAAATTATTACAATCCCAAATAAATAATTAAATTAATTATTACAAGCCCAAATTTGAATTTAAATGAGGCCCAAGTGGGTTAACTCATGGGTTAGGCTTACTTGTTTTTTGGAGGGAAGCCCAAAAATAGGCTTTTAGTCCCCTTTTAGTTGCACAGCCCAGTTGGGCTTTAGGATCGTCCTAGCAGCTCACGTCCAAGCCCAGCAGCAACAGGTGGAGCAGAGCCCAGCAGCAGCAGCAACGGAGCCCAGCTGAAGCAGCGAAGCCCAAGAGCAGAAGTTGCAAGCCCAGCGAATTGAGGTTACTGAGCCCAGCTCAGTTGGTTCAAGCCCATCTCAGTTGGTTCAGAGCCCAGCAGCAGAGGTTGCACAAGCCCAGTTGACAGCTTCAGTTGGCAGCCCAGTTGGCTTGGCAGCAGCTTGGCAGAAGCAACAGCAACAGCTTGGCAGCAGCAACAGCAACAGCTTGGCAGGGCCAACAACAACAGCAGACTTTGAAAACTTCAAAAAGATGGCAGCCAGCTCCCCGGCAGCGGCGCCAAAAACTTGTTGTGTTTATTAGAAGCACACAAAACACTTGCAAGTATACAAGGCCAAGATTTGTAATAAAATGATGAGTAGGGATTTGTCCACAGGGAGAGGAGCATACAAGAAGTCTTCCTAGGCTAACAATGGTGACAGTGCACTATGGAAGTGAGCAAAGCAAGGTAAATGGCATGAACCAAAGATGTAAGGCAAAGCAAAGGAAACAGCTAGGTAAAGCAGCAAAGAACCAAGGCTTGGAAGCCAAGGGCAGGGTGAGGATTATGCACTGACTTCAGTGCACACAAGCTACAAAGTGCAAGAAAATAAAAGGCAAGAAAATTAACTGAGTTGAAAGCACACAGGACTGAAAATGCAAGTTTCTGAGAGGGAATTGGTGGGTAAGCCAAGGCTTATGATCCACCTTGTGTCCTAATCAAATGACATGTTTCTAGGTTATGTTTGTTCCTAAGCATACATCTAGAAATGGAAGAACACCAAATTGCTCACTAGTCTGCCCCTAGCATTGGCTGTCTTTTGACAGTACAGCCAATCACAGGCTCTATGAGCATTGGTATCTCTCATTTGCTCAATCAAAACATACAAGGAAGTAACTATCCTAGCCCATTTACACTTGACAGTGCACAAGGCTTCACTGAGCCTTGGCCTGATGCTGATTAGCTCATGCTAACCATGAGTAAGGCAATCACATTCATCACATGTAATAATTCAAACTCAACTAGCAACATTTGAGATAACTAAACACATATGCAATATTCAACTGTTCACTGATAAGCACTGAAATTTGAAGTTCATTAAAATTTAGCTCAATTCTCTACTGGCTAGTCCAGAGAGATATACAGTGTCCCCTACACACTTCACATAACATCAATTTATACCCAATTACCCATTTAGGGTTTTCCCCAAATTTTCCCCAAAACAGTGAAATTAGGTTTTTCAAATTACCTAATTTGATGGCACAATTTCTCCCCCATGCGTCGACCCATTCTTCCTCTGACTCTCCTGCTCCATTCCCACGCGCCAATTGCTACTCTAGACTCGCCTAATCGATTGATTTTTCTTCTAGGGTTTCAGAGAAAGGTGAGAAGAAAAATCAATCAAATAGGGGGCTAGAAAGAGGGGGGTGATGATAGTAGTGATGGGTTTAGGTTTAGGGTTGGTTTGGTGGTGTTTGGTGGCGTCAGGGAGTGGTGGTGATGATGGTGGTGCGGCAGGTGAAGGAGGTGGTTCTGCAGAGGGGGGGGGGGTGATGGAGGAGATGGGTTCGATAGAATGGGAGAAGGGTCTGTTTGTTTGGGGTGTAGGTGCTCGGTCGCTAGGGTGTGAGGCGGGTCCATCAAGAGGTGATGTTTCGTGAGATGGGCCGTGGGATGTGAAGCTGGTAGGTAGATCGGACGGTGATGCGGAGGCAGGCGATGAGCGACCGTCGGATGAGGAGATACAACGAAACGAACGGTGCTAGATTAGGTTAGGTGCTGTAGTGTAAGGCGGAGATATCAAACTTTGATGAACAGCAAAGGAGCGACCGTTGGATTCAACTACCATCTAATCTGAAGGCTTGGAATTTCAGCGCTGTGGTGCTTGGCAGAGACTTCAGATTTTGATGCTCTATGAAGGAGCGACCGTCGGATGCTTCTGAGAACTGATCTGATGGCTGAGAACGGAGGCGTTTTTGTGTGTAGAAAATGAGGTTGTGCGCACCATTCTTCGCGGCTTCCTTGCGTGATTTCTCCCGGCTTCGAACTGATCATAAAAGACTTATGCCATCCAAAAGGGGGCTGTGAACACAGAGATCAATGTCATCTGAGTATTCACAAATAATGCGCGCAGACTCATGACAATATAGTAAATAATCTGCGCATGAGTGGAATGGATTGGTTATGTCGAATCCTTGACTCAGAATTCTAATACTCTTCCTCGTCTCATCAACTATAATCAATGTTCTTATCTCATACAATAAGATAAATAGTGGATGAAGTATAAAATGTACGAACATGATATACCATAAGTATCGAATTGAACATATAAAGTATAAATGCCTGAACATAGACGAAACGATTAACTTATATGATTCTGTGTCTACAGGTTTGGGTTTTTCATTATATGTATGAAGGTTACAGAAATAGTCGAATGACTTTGAGATCAACATAAGCCTGCGTAGCAGGAGGAACTTCACTTACACTTTCTCTATCTCTATCTTATTCTCCTCTCAATCTTTTTTTCCCCCCTCTTCACTTGGGGGAGAGGGGTATTTATAGGGAGGTTACGTGGGGTCCACTTCTGAATCCGTTATAACCTTATCCTCTTGTGTTTTTGCACTCACGCAGAAGTCTTCGTGTTCTCGGCTGCATCTGCGTGTTCTGTTGGATAATATTTATCTGCGCTTCCAATACAGGCTGACTGACACGTATGCTGTTTGAGGTATTTAATGGGTAGTTGAGATGTCTGTCCGCGGTAGACAGCTGTCCTCTGTCCCTGTCTTTTCTGCGTCAGTCGGACTATCCCCAGCCGTAGATCTTAGATCTTTTGGGGATAGGATAAAGTGACTCTTGGGTTATCCTCGTGCTTCGCAGTGTTCTATGTTTCTGTCTCCTCGATCCTCTACCGTTGGATCTGGGTGGTGGCGACGCTATCTTGACAAGGCGCGTCTGGCTGTCCACGTGTGATATCATATCTTGATGTTCTCAGCCGCATGTCCTCCACGTGTGTCTTTGTGGACACGTGGCGGAAGATGAAATGTGTACCTACAATTGCCCTTTTCATCCTACTGGGCGTTAGTCGAAGTGGGAAGAAAAAACGTGTTACTCTCTTCATCTTCTCTTTATTATTTTCCTAGATTTTAGGGCACGTTCCCCACTATTTGCAATAACTTCTTCTTGGGTAGTGGGCGGTTTTTTTTCTCTTTGTATATATTATGAGAAGGAATATGAAAATTCTCTAGTCATAAATTTCATTCCTTCTCTTTCCTCAGAACTTTATTTTTTGTTCTCGCTTTTGTTTCCTTGTTATTAAATGTTGTTGCTGCTACTGTTGTTTTTGTCTTTGTGCTGTGCTGTGTTGTTTCTTAAAGCTTCTCTGCTGTTTTTGTTGTTCCTCGAAGCTTTCTGTTGCTGATGTTGTTGTTCCTCGAAGCTTTCTGCTGCTGCTGCTGTTGTTCGTCGAGCTTTTTTACGACCCTGATTTTTCCTTTATAGGTAAGTGGTTCTACTGTGTTTGATTATCTTTTGAAAAATATATTCGTTTTCTGTTGTGCTATATGTGTTTGTGATGAAGAACATATATAGATGTGTGTATGATTGCCCTGTTCGTCATTACAAACAGTAATGATATCTTCCTTCGTGCATGTTGCCCCTATTTGTTATTTCCCTTATTTTCCATCTGGTTCATGATTATGAAGAACTGGATGAAATTGGGTTTTTTGATTTTCGTTTTGTATCCGCGGAAATCTGAAACTTGTTTGTGTACTACGCAGACATGGCTGATCATCCGCGGGTTTCTTATCAAACTCCACCTAGTCCGCGTAGATCTCCTCCGCGTAGGGATCCTGATGTTTCTCCGCC
Source organism: Papaver somniferum (assembly GCF_003573695.1). Lineage (NCBI taxonomy): Eukaryota > Viridiplantae > Streptophyta > Magnoliopsida > Ranunculales > Papaveraceae > Papaver > Papaver somniferum. The sequence continues at coordinate 110,743,533 of NC_039368.1, forward strand.
TGGTGGAGGTTCGTCTAAATCTTCCCAAGGTGATGCCCGCGTTCATAGGGTTTCGTCTTCTTCTGGTCAGAGGCGCTTAACTTCTAAGAGGGTGAGTCGCATAGAGGGAATACGCAGAAGGGGACCGGCCAAAAGAGCTCCTGGCTCCCGGTATGCTTTCTCGTCCCTCAGCTAATCCGCGTGATGATCCTAAGAGAACGCGGGATGTCCTACCTCTTCGGTCAGTGCGCCTCCTTCCGCGTCTCACCAACATCCTCTACCTCCCCCTCCAGTGTCTCAACCCAAGGGGAGGTCTTCGAAAGAAGTGTTTCGAAGACTGATGCATCTAAGGTTCAGCCTAAGAGAAAGCTTCCGATAGAAACCCTTCGAAGGATTCTGCGCCTGATCCCGTGGAGGAGGAGGATATTTCTCAGGAGATACGCAGCGTCGCTGTTGGGGAGAAGAAAGTGACCTTCAAACATATTGATCTGGAGGTTTTCAAGGAAAAACATGGTCTTCACTATTCGATGTTCGTTTTACGCTGCTGATGATGATATTACTTATGAGATGATATCGACGTATAAGTTTGATGAATTTCATCTGCTGACCACGGTGGGGGCCTTTGAAGCGGGTCTTATGTTGCCTTTGTACAAGTCTGGGGATTCTTTTTATTATGATGTGCTGGCTGGTCGAGAGGGTTCTTCGAAGAACAACACTGTCGCTCTATTTCCCAACTTCATGGGAATTATCTTCGTGCACTGAGGGAGTGTTATCTTCGGAGCAAAGGAGAGACAATGATGACTCTTTATGTTCCCAACCCTGAGGAAAGGGAGTGGTATACGCCTGAGAATTTTAACAAGTCTTTCGGTGACTATGTTAACAGTAGGAATCGTAAACCGTGGAGTGTGAGTCTTCGGAATATTGCCGCTCCTCGTGGTGAGATCCGCCTTCTGAGTGAAGTAAGTGGTGCTAAGGTGAAGTACGTCCCGGGTACAGAGAATTCTACTAACAAACTGGTGTTTCCTACTCGTGAGCGGATCAGCGTGATCATGACTATGAATGGCACGCAACTGTTATTGAGGTTGTTGGTCCCTGGGCTTGGGGGTGGGTTCCAGGTCCGCAAGGATGGCGTCCTACCGCAGATAGCCAGATACGTACGGCTCCTCCTGCTCGTTATGGGAATTTCCGTCCTTGGCATTTGAATTTTGAGGGCATGAATTTCCAATATGCCCTCGATGTTGTTGATGGAGATGACGAAGAGAGTTCCGATGCTGATCTTCAGGCGAAGAATGCTGCGGTTGTCAAGGTAAGATTTCTATATGCCTTGTCCTTTAGTTGAGGCAGTTTTAATTCTTTTCAAAGTCAGGGATTTTTATTCTTGTGCCTTGTCTTTTTAGGCGACGAAGAAGAGGAGGATAAATCCCAAGCAGTCCACCACCGCAACAATCGAGGAGGCGGAGGTTTATGAAGAAGTTAACAGTCCTGTGACTGAGCTTGGAGGATGAAGATGTGTCTGATAGAAGAGCGTACTGATACATCCCTCTCCGGTCATGATGATGAGAATTTGTTGAAGGGAATACTACCGCTGGTGGGCGGTATTGGTGGTGAATTAATCCCGCAGGTGTCATGATGCTGGTGCCGAAGCTAATCCTGCGGGTTGCAGTGATGCTGGTGATGATAGCACTGGCCTTGGTGATGAGGGTGCTGGTGGTGAAATTCCTGCTATGTCTCAGGAGTTTTCCTTTGGTCGGATTTATTCTGCGGAGGATGGTTTTGACATAAACGCTGCCCTGGGCCTGGCTTCTGAGTTCAACCTGCTTTCCCCAACGATGATTGGGATGTGCTTGGTAATTCTAACAAGGTGGACGGGAAGGGTAAGGGAGTCGTGGATGCTAGTGATGTTCCAGAGGGAGCGGTGCTAGAGACCTTCCAGATTTGGACGGGAGTAGCCTCGAACTCTTCGGGTGCTAAATTCACGGACATGGGTAAGGCCTCGGTTGGGTCTTCTGGAGATGATTTTCCTCAGTCACTGATCCTGAGGGTGATGATGCCATCTTAGCTTGGTTTAAAAGAAGAACTTGATGTTCGTACCCAATCCAGCTCCTGTGGTGGAGGGTGAGAAGAAATCTGATGCCTATACCCGTAAGATGATGCAATTGTCTCCCGAGGACCAGGTTGCAGTAGCGTGGGATAAGAATCTTCGGGCCTGGAGGCTGCTCTAGTAGTCGACGCTCCCTCGACTGTTGCTGATATGATGGCGTTGGCTGATGGGTATCAGTATGGATTTCCCCAACACGGATGTTAGAGGTGAGTTCTCTTATCATTTTGCCTGGTATCAGTTTTTAGCAATTTTTAGAGTCAGGGTGTTCTAATCTTCTGATTCGCAGATGATGAGGAGTGAGCATTGCAATCACATGTTGTACCAGTTTTTTAAGGCCAAATCCCTTAAGTTGGAGGCTAAGCTTCGTCTTCGGGAAGAGGAGCTTACTGCGGCTGAGACTGTCATGCTGATAGGGATAGGGAGATATGTGAGTTGAAGAGTCTCCTCAAGGCTAAGGAGCAACAAGGCAAGGAGGAGGAGAAGCTTCGTATGGATCTTGCTATGGTTCGTAGTGAGTTGGAGGAGGCCAAGAAGAATTCTTCGGCTGTTACAGGTTTAATTGTCTGTTCTCTTCCTTGCTGTTATCCTTTACTGTAATTAGTGTTCTGTCTAAGTCTCCCTCCCCCACTCTATCTTCAGTGGGTGGAGTTCCTGAGTTAGTATGGCTTCGGAAAGAGCGGCAGCGTCAGAAATCTCGTATCGCAGAGTTGGTAGAGAAGATAAAGAGCGAGGCTAATAAGTGGAATGCTCATGCCGATGAACATAATGCTCTGGCAGAGGAGTGGAGGGTCAGACGAGTCCAAATGATTGATATGCAGAACAAATATAACAATGATCGTCGTTTGTTTGATGGAACGTTGTTGTGGATGTGTGATAATCTTCGTGAATCCCGAGAACAGGTCTCATCATTGGAAGCTAAAATCAATCTCTTGGAAGAAGAATTGCATCAAGATCGTTCTTCTCAGTCTTCTGGTGTTAAAGATTACATTCAGCGTCTTGCTAGGGAGAGAGATGACGCTAGGGCTGAGGATGGTGCTCTTAGCAAAGCTTTAGCTGCGTCTAGGGCAGATGTGGTACGCCAAGCTGAGTCTGAGAGAAATCTTGAAGTAAATATGTATCGGCTCAACAAGGGTCTGGAGGGTTTAAACAATGAGGTCAACCATCTTCATCACTTGGATTAAATGAAACAGGTAGAATTAGATGTGAGTCAGTACGCCATTTCAACCCTTCAAGCGTATTATAAGAAGTTGTCAGATGAGTATGATTTTTTTGATGAAGCCCGTGATGCTGTTGCTAACGAATATGAAATAGCTTCGGCGAGAGTCGAAGGTATATGCTTATATTATCGAGTGTGATTCTGTAATTTCCTGGACCTAACCATCTGCATTTTTCTTTTCCTTGCAGATCTCCAGGGATAGCTTCGCACTGCAAATGAAGAGCTTGCGGAGGCTCAATATCAATTAGTGCATCAGGAAAGTCAGATTAATTATCATAAAGGTTTAGCTACATCAAGGGACGAGGCTGCCCAAGCCGCTTCGAAGGAAGTGAGTCGCCTTTCCTCGTTGTTGTCAAAGGCTGAGATGATGAATATTGTTATTGCGTACAAGGCTAGGTGTCAACTATTGGAAGAGACTAACAAAATTCTGGATAGCATCGAGTATGATCTTAAGACCGAGCATGGCCTTATCAAGAGCTATCTGTGCCGTGAGAAACCCCCTCCCCCTACATCTAGTTCTTCAGGGACTTCCTCGGGTGGGAGCGTACCTTCAACGCAGAAGGTGAAGATTGCTAAACCTGCTGGTGGGGTTGAACCATCCAAGTATATTTTTGTAGAGAGTTGATCTTTGTTGATTATGAGGCTTCGTGACATTCCTTTTGTATTTTCTTGTTTCCGCGTATCATTGCCAAGCCTGTAATCAACTTTTAATGAATTGATCATTGTTATGGTTAATTTGGAATATAACTGAATGTAATCAGGGATAGTGAAGTGTTTGAGTGCGAACCCGAAGATATGTGTATCTTCGTGAACGTCTTGAGACCTGTCACCCTGCTGGATAATCCTGGGCAGAGGATTCCCAGACGGTGAGGGTCGGGGAAGCGTTCTAGGATATGAGTTGGTTGTAATGTACGTTCATTCCGTCAACCCGCTGCCATAAGTGTAAGTGAAGTGTTTGAGTGCGAACCCGAAGATATGTGTATCTTCATGCACGTCTTGAGACCTGTCACCCCGCTGGCTAATCCTGGGCCAGAGGATTCCCAGACGGTGGGGGTCGGGGCAGCGTTATAGGATATGAGTTGTTTGGAATGTACGTTCATTCCGTCAACCCTCTGCCATAAGATTGGTTGGGTATCTTTTTCTGCTGGATGCCTTCCCCATGGTCCTACACTTATAGACGCTGATAGGGGAGTCCCGAGAGATTGTAGGTGACTACTTTCCCCAAGTAAAATAGAACAACAATTAACACCAGTGTTTACGTGGTTCGACAGCAGAGTGTCTACGTCCACGGGTGAAAGAGGGTTAAAGTGTCTATTCAGTTTGTTGAGTTACATTTAAAATAATTACATTAATGGAACCTCTGAGGTAGAAGATAGTAAAAAACAGTAGGATGAAGTATTGATGCGGAGGCTGTATTTACAGGTGTAGGGTTCTCGTGAGGTGTTATATTTACACGCAGTCGTCTTGTTACTATGTTGGTCCATGTATTGTGACTATTTTTGCCAAAAGTTTGCTTGATTGATAGATTGAGGTTTGATATTCCTCTTTCAGAGATAGAAACATGTCGATCGCAAGCGTCGTTTTCTTCTTCTGGCGCTCTTCACGCAGATGCAGGCCTGCGTTGCCCTCTGCAGGTAGTATGGATTGAGATATTTTGCATTCCATGGGTGTTTGAGGATCTCCCCTTTTAGGTTGCGCAGATAATAAGACCCATTTCCTGCAACATCATGTATGACGAAGGGTCCCCCCCATGTTGGTGCTAATTTTCCCCACTTCTTTTCTCGTTGGTATTGGGGAATGGTTCTCAGCACATACTGCCCTTCTACGAAATTTCTAAGCTTAACCCTCTTATTACACTCCCTTGCTAGTTTCCTTTGATAGTTTTCCATTTTTTTTAGTGCTGCCTCCCTCCTCTCTTCTAGATCATCCAATCTTTCCAACATCATGTCCGATGTGAGGTTCTTCTCCCATGCTTCAGTCTTCATAGTTGGCATGATTATTTCTGTTGGGATAATAGCTTTGGCTCCATAGGTGAGTAAGAATGGGTATTCTCCCGTGGCTGATCTTCGACTTGTCCTATAAGACCACAAAACGTTGTGTAGTTGCTCACACCAGCGCTTCTTGTATTCGTCCAACTATTTTTTGAGGATGAGTGCGAGGGTTTTGTTTGTGGCTTTTTCCTGACCATTGCTTTGAGGGTAAATTGGTGTTGACTTGTTCTTTCGAATTTTGAAAGTATCGAAGAGTAAGTCGATGTTTTTTCCCTGTAATTGCTTGCCATTGTCAGATACAATCTCAGCTGGTATGCCAAACCTGCAAATGATGTTTTGAAAAATCAATGTGAAGACATCTGCGTCTCGAATCCTTGCCAGGGCTTTAGCCTCTACCCATTTGCTGAAATTGTCCGTGGCCACTATCAAGAATCTTCTCTTCCCTGATCCTTCGATTAGGGGACCCACAATGTCTATGCCCCATTTTGAGAATGGCCAAGGGCTGTCTATTGGGTTCAGCATTGTTGCGGGTGCGTGGAATTTTTTGGCGAAACGTTGGCATTCTTTCCATCTTCGTGAAATTCTTGCAGCGTCTCGTATCATTGTTGGCCAGTAATATCCTTGAGTTTTCGCCTTATATGCTAGGGATCTCATTCCGTTGTGATTGCCTGTGTCGCCGTGGTGTATGTCTTTCAAAATCAAATGTCCTTCGGATCTGGATAGACAACGTAATAATGGTCCGAGAAAAGATTTTTTGTACAAAATTTCTTTTCTCAGATCATATCTTCCTGCCTTTGACTGTATTTTTCTGGCTTGCTTTAGATCCGAGGGTAGTATTCTTTCTTTTAGGAAAAGATGAATCTCAGATCTCCAATCTTCTTCTTTGCTGAAGTCTTCATCTTGATCTGCCTTAGCCATGATGTCGTCTTCTTGGAAATCATCCCTGATGAATTCTCCCACGTCATCATCTGCAATATCTTCTTCTGCGTGGTTCCTCTGTTGTGCAGCGCAGAGTTCTTGAATATCAATTGAAGGCTCGTAAATCCTGGCTGCTTTGATTGCTTTGACGTCCTCGTTTCTGAGCATCGATGATATGTAGGCCAGGGCATCCACGTGCCTGAGTTCCTTCCTTGCCAGGTGTCGGAATTTGATGTTTGGGATTTGTGATGCGAGTTTTTGCACCAATTCCATGTATGCTGACAATGTTCTGTCATAAACATTATATTGCAACCTAAATTGTCGAATGACCAGCTGTGAATCGCTTGTCAAACGCATGTCAGTTATGCCCATTTCTATTATCAACTGAAGGGCATGCACCACTGCTTCATATTCAACTATGTTGTTGGTATGCCCCTTGAATTCTAACCTGAAAGCATGTATGATCCTGTCTCCTGTTGGGGTGGTGATTACGATGCCTATCCCCTCCCCTTCTTTATTTTTCGACCCATATACGACGACTTCCCATTGCCTAGGATATTTTGGTTCCAAGATGTCTATAGGGTCTTTACCTTCGTCCATTTCTGGTAGTCCTGCTGCCTTTCGTCCTTCGATGATGACTTTTTCGCAGTTATCCAATGGTAAGTCTGCTAGGAAATCTGCTAATACTTGTGACTTCTGAGAGTGCTGTAGCTCATGGATGATATTGAATTGATCTAGGTGAGTATTCCATTTTGCAATTATGCCTACTTTTCCTGTGTTTTTAAGGACTGCTTCTAGCGGAGCTTTGCATGGGACGCGGACGTAGTGAGTCGAAAAGAAAGTTCTGAGTTTCAGGGTTGCCCATACTAATGCCAAGATGAGCTGCTCGATCTTCGTGTAGTTCCTTTCTGCCGCGTTCAGATTATTGCTGATGTAATAGATGGGCTACTCTATCTTCGTGTTGGTTTTAACCAATATTGCGCTGACTGCATCTTCTGTTGCTGCTATGTATAGTGCCGACATTTCATTAGGGTATGGTTTTTGTAATATAGGGATTTCAGCCAGGTATTCTTTGATATTTCGAAAAGCTTCCTCGCAATCTGCCGTCCATTCGAATTTTCTTCCTTTTTTTGAGAATGTTAAAAAAGTGCTTACATCTATCCGAGTACCTGGATATGAACCTCCCCAGTGCAGCCAGCGAACCATTGAGTTTCTGAACCTCTTTTAAATTCTTTGGGGATGGCATTCTAATGATGGCTTCAATTTTAGCGGGATCGACTTCAATGCCCCTCTTCGTCACCAAATATCCAAGGAACTTTCCGGAAGTGACACCAAAAGTGCACTTCTCTGGGTTTACCTTCATGTTGTGCACTCTCATTGCTTGGAAAATATCTTTTAGGTCTTGGTGATGATCTTTGCGCATCTTGCTTTTAACGAGCATATCTGGTGTGATGATTAAGATGCACACAAAACACTTGCAAGTATACAAGGCCAAGATTTGTAATAAAAGGGTGAGTAGGGGTTTGTCCACAGGGAGAGGAGCATACAAGAAGTTTTCCTAGCTAAGGTGTGTAGTGAGCTAAGGGCAGGCAAGGTAAATGGCATACATACAAGAATGCAAGGTAAAGCAGCAAAGAAACAGCTAAGAAAAAAAAGCAATGTAAATCAACAAAGAACCAAGGCTTGGAAGCCAAGGGCAAGGGCAGGATTGTGCACTGACTTCAGTGCACAGTAGCTACAAAGTGCAAGAAAATAAAAGGCAAGAAGATTAACTGAATTGCAAACACACAGGACTGAAAATATAAGTTACTTAGAAGGGATTGGTGGGTAAGCCAAGGCTTATGATCCACCTTGTGTCCTAATCAAATGACATGTTTCTAGGTTATGTTTGTTCCTAAGCATACAACTAGAAATGGAAGAACACCAAATTGCTCACTAGTCTACCCCTAGCATTGGCTGTCTTTTGACAGTACAGCCAATCACAGGCTCTATGAGCATTGGCATCTCTCATTTTCACAATCAAAACATACAAGGAAGTAACTATCCTATCTCATTTACACTTGACAGTGCACAAGGCTTCACTGAGCCTTGGCCTGAAGCTGATTAGCTCATGCTAACCATGATGTAGCAACATACATTCATCATATGAGATAATTTAAACACAATTAACAACATATCAGATAACTAAAAACATAAGTAATTTTCAACTGTCAACAGTTATGCACTGAAATTTGAAGTTCATAAAAATTTGTAGCAAATTCTCTACTGGCTAGTCCAGAGAGGTATATCGTTTCCCCTACACACTTCACATAACATCAATTTATACCCAATTACCCAATTAGGGTTTTCCCCAATTTTCCCCCAAAATCAGTGAAATTAGGTTTTTCACATTACCTAATTTTATGGCACAATTTCTCCCCCATGCGTCGACCCATTCTTCCTCTGACTCTCCTGCTCCATTCCCACGCGCCAATTGCTTCATCTATCAACCTAGTTCACCAAATCCAATCCTAACAGTGATGAGGATGGTGGAGTTGTTGAAATAGATTAATAGGTGATGGGGGGGAATGATAGTAGTGATGGGTTTAGGTTTAGGGTTGGTTTGGTGGTGTTTGGTGGTGGCAGTGGAGGTGAAGAAGATGGTGGTACGGTTGCAGGGAGAGGTGGTTTGCAGCAGGGTAATGGTGGAGAAGAAAGGGGCTCGATGGTTTGGGAGAAGGGTGCGTTTGTTTGAGGTGTAGGTGCTCGGTCACTAGGGTGTGAGGCGGGTCCATCAAGAGATGATGTTTCGTGAGATGGGCCGTGGGATGTGAAGCTGGTAGGTGGATCGGATGGTTCCTCCTGATGAGGTTGGTAGCGACCGTCAGATTTTTTGATACAACGAAGTTAACGGCTCTAGATGGGGTTAGGTGTTGTAGTGTAAGGCGGAGATATCAAACGTTGATGAACAGCAAGGGAGCGACCGTTGGATTCAACTACCATCTAATCTGAAGGCTTGGAATTTCAGCGCTGTGGTGCTTGGCAGAGACTTCAGATTTTGATGCTCTATGAAGGAGCGACCGTCGGATGCTTCTGAGAACTGATCTGATGGCTGAGAACGGAGGCGCTTTTGTGTGTAGAAAATGAGGTTGTGCGCACCATTCTTCGCGGCTTCCTTGCTTAATTTCTCCCGGCTTTTCACTACTTTTCTGCTCTTTTCGCTCCGCGACTCATCCGAACTTTATTTATTACCTAAAAATGCAAAATTAATTAATAAAAATATTTATTCTTGAAAACAATGAAAATACAGAATATGGGATAAAATGTAGAATTAATGCACAAAAGATGAGTTAAAATGCCAACAAAAAGGGATAAATATATACAATATTTGGCACTCATCAAATACCCCCAAACCTGAATTTTACTTGTCCTCAAGTAAAACAAAACTAAGGAAATCCTAACTATACCACTGTCGCTGGTCTCTCGAATGCATTTAGCGTATGCACTAAGCCTTTTAAACCACTAAGTGTCCCTAGTGGAGGAGTTGAAGTCTCGTGAAGGTTTGCTTAGAACGTACCTACAAAGTTCTAGGTCAAAATATAAGCTCAGATTCCATCAAATGTGACATGTGCAAAACAGTTTAAGCTCACAGCAAAATGGAGATGTCAATCTAGCTATCGAAGGCACAATCCTAGCACTGATAACAAAAAAAAGACATGTGATAAGAGTGTAAAGTGTATCTACACATGTGTAAAGAAAGATCTGAAGTCATGGCTACTAATCACCAAGAGATAGTTTCTCAGGCTAAGAACTGAGGTCGAAATCTAGCTAGCTGTCCGGACTTTACGAGAATTGTGAATGAGTTGGAGGTATTTCACAATTACTCGCGTTGTACATCAATGGCATACACCCTCCTTGCTTACAACACAAAACACAAAAGATGACTATTTACATGACTCTTATTTACATTGACTATTCTCTTTTATTTTTGGAACAAGAGATGATGGAATTGATAAATACTTGATTTTTTTGGTATTTTTCTGATATTTTTTTCTGAATATATACATCGTTTTTTTTTTTTTTTTTTTTTTTTTACATTTTGATACATAACAAAAAGAAACAAAAGATTACATGACACTTTGCAAGAGGTAGCCCTTTTTGATGCACCCAGTTAAATTCGATGGTTGTCTTTCTTAATGTAACCTCCACCTTCTATCCCAACCAACCAAAGAACAAGCTAGTCAGTTTCGTTCAGTATTCTAAAGTGATTGGCAATCGTAACTTCCTATCAACACCTTGAAGATCGAGGCCATACATGTATTGGTAGATCGTGCGCGTGCAAATTTCTTATCACTATGTGAATTGTGCTAGAATCAGGGTGCCTAAATATCTAGACTAAGACTCCTAATAAAAATACATATTTGCACAAGAGTCAACATTTCAAGGTAAATGAGCTCCATTTTTATGATTTTTTCTTTTATTTTTTTTATTTGATTTTTTTTTTTTTTTTTTTTTTTTTTTTTTTTTTGGAATTTTTCAATTTTTTCAAAAAAGAAGGAGTTCGTTTTCAATTATGGCAAATTATCATGGTATCTACTCTATACCCCCAAACCTAAACTAAACATTGTCCTCAATGTTTCAAAATATGGAAAGAATTATAAAACAATATATGAAGAGGAACATGCTGAGTAGAGTAAAAGGAGAGAGAATACCCGATTGTACGGTGGTAGCTCGATTAAAACTCCGTTATTTCAAGGCAAAAATCCATCATATTAGCAGTCACAATGGATGAGCACAAAATATACAAAAGGAAATTTAACTAACACATTATCTACAAGAAAATTTGGTTTTTAATGGGATTGGACTTTTTGGAAAAATTTGGTTTTGTTGGGAAAACGAAAAATTTTGGTTTTTAGGGAAAATTTGGAAAACTTTTGGTTATTTAGGGAAAGAGTGGACCAGTTTAGTCCACATAGACTGGGTCCTCCAGGTTGGTTGTTTCAATGTCGGGTGGAAATGGCTCAAGGAATGGCTTTAATCTCTGCCCGTTGACTTTGAAAACGTTCTTGTTGGAGACATCCTCCAACTCTACAGCTCCATGAGGAAAAACTGTGCGTACTAGGTACGGACCCTTCCATCTGGAACGCAGTTTTCCTGGAAAAAGATGTAATCGGGAGTCATACAGCAAGACTTTCTGACCAGGAGTGAAGGATTTGCGCAGAATACGCTTGTCATGAAAATCTTCATCTTCTGCTTGTACAGCTTGGCACTGTCATAAGCCTCATTTCTCAATTCTTCCAACTCGTTGAGTTGAAGTTTCCGTTGAATTCCAGCTTCGTCCAGAAAAGTTCAGCTCTTTGATTGCCCAGTAGGCACGATGTTCTAATTCCACAGGTAGATGGCACGGCTTTCCATACACTAGACGATAGGGGGACATGCCAATTGGTGTCTTATAAGCTGTTCTATAGGCCCACAAAGCATCATTCAATCTCAATGACCAATCTTTCCTGGACGGGTTGACCGTCTTCTCCAGAATGTGCTTAATTTCCCTATTAGACACTTCCACTTGTCCACTAGTCTGAGGGTGGTACGGAGTAGCAACCTTGTGAGTTATGCCATACTTGCGTACTAAAGACTCAAAGTACTTGTTACGAAAATGTGAACCGCCGTCACTGATAGCTCTAGGGGTACCAAAACGTGAAAATATGTTCTCCTTTAGAAATGAAAGTACCACCTTGTGGTCATTTGTTCTGGTTGCTATGGCTTCTACCCACTTAGAAACGTAATCAACTGCGACTAGGATGTACAACTTGCTGTCAGACATGGGAAATGGACCCATGAAGTCTATCCCCCAAACATCAAAAATCTCCACAATCAAAATGGGGTTCAATGGCATCATGTTTCTCCTCGAAATGCTTCCTAGCTTTTGACAGCGTTCACAAGCAACACAATAATCATGGCAATCCTTGAACAATGATGGCCAATAGAATCCACACTGCAAGATCTTTGCAGCGGTTTTCTTGGCACTGAAATGGCCTCCACATGCTTGGTCATGACAGAAAGATATCACATCTTTCTGTTCAGTGTTGGGGACACATCTCCTAATGATTTGGTCTGGACAGTACTTAAACAAATATGGGTCATCCCAAAGGAAATGTTTGACTTCAGCCAGGAATTTAGAGCGGTCTTGTCTCGACCAACGTGAGGGCATCCTACCTGTAGCGAGAGGTAGTTAACAATATCAGCAAACCAAGGAAGGTCTGAGATAGACATCAGCTGTTCATCTGGGAATGATTCTCTAATCAGCTCACAATTCATCAATAGACTCTAAAGTTAATCTAGACAAATGATCAGCAACCACATTCTCACAACCTTTCTTATCACGGATTTCGAGATCGAATTCCTGTAATAAGAGTATCCATCGAATAAGGCGAGCTTTAGCATCCTTCTTGGAAAGAAGATACTTCAAAGCCGCATGGTCTGTGTATATGATGATCTTAGACCCTATCAGATAAGATCTAAACTTGTCTAATGCGAAAACGACGGCAAGCAATTCCTTCTCGGTAGTTGAATAATTGAGTTGGGCATCATTAAGGGTTTTGCTAGCATAGTATATCACATATGGTAGTCTATCAACTCGCTGTCCTAAAACAGCACCAACAGCATAATCAGAGGCATCACACATAAGTTCGAACGGAAGCTTCCAATCGGGTGGTCGGACTATAGGAGCGGTGGTGAGAAGGGTTTTTAATTCCTCCCATGCCTTCACACAGCAGCATCGAAATTGAAGGCAACATCTTTGGAGAGAAGACTGCACAGAGGTCTGGAGATTTTGCTGAAATCTTTGATGAATCGCCGGTAAAAACCAGCATGACCTAGAAATGATCTGATCTCCTTCACAGAGCAAGGTTGTGGTAGATGTTGAATGAGGTCAACTTTAGCTTTATCCACTTCAATTCCTTTTCTGAGATGATGTGTCCTAGAACTATTCCTGAATTCACCATAAAATGGCATTTTTCCCAATTTAGAACAAGGTTCTTTTCTTTACATCTGGATATCACGAGGGCAAGATGCTTCAAACATTCGTCAAACGAGGAACCAAAAACAGAGAAATCATCCATAAAGATCTCGAGAAAACTATCTATCATGTCAGAAAAAATGCTCATCATGCAACGCTGAAAAGTAGCAGGTGCATTACACAACCCGAAGGGCATACGTCTATAAGCAAACGTCCCAAATGGACACGTGAATGTAGTTTTTTCCTGATCTTCCGGAGCAATGTGAATTTGGTTATAACCGGAAAAGCCATCTAGAAAACAGTAGTGACTGTGTCCAGACACACGTTCTAGCATTTGGTCAATGAAAGGGAGCGGGAAGTGATCCTTCCTTGTTACTGTGTTCAACTTCCTGTAGTCGATGCATACTCGCCATCCTGTGGTTGTACGAGTAGGGACTAATTCATTCTTGTCGTTCTGAACAACAGTAATGCCTGACTTCTTAGGCACAACTTGAATGGGACTAACCCATTTGCTATCGGGAATTGGGTATATGATACCGCATCAAGTAGTTTCAGGATCTCTCCTTTGACTACATCTCTCATGTTAGGATTAAGTCTCCTTTGCATTTCCCTCGATGGTTTGGCATTCTCTTCAAGGTTAATGTGGTGCATGCAAATGGTGGGACTAATTCCTTTGAGATCTGAGATGGTCCATCCTAAGGCCTCTTTGTGTTCCTTAAGTACTTCTAAAAGCTTACTTTCCTGTTCCGTGTCTAAACATGATGAAATAATGACAGGTAAAGTATCAGAAGAACCTAGGAATGCGTACTTCAACGTACTAGGCAATGTTTTCAATTCAAGCTTGGCTGGGGCTCAATCAAGATATAAGCTTTCAGAAAGTGGGGTTGTTCCACTTCTTCCTTTCAGTGACGTCCATTTGAGGTACAGATTCGAGCAGAGATAGGACGTCACTACATATGCATCATCATAAATCAGGGTTAAAGTTCTCCATACATGCTTGGGGTCGACGGATAATGTTAGTCAACGAATCTTGCATTAATCCTTCAATCATATTAACTTCATGTACATCATCATCATCAAGATTCACAGGTTGTTGACTAATAAACACATTCAATTCTACCGTCATGTTACCAAAAGACAGTTTCAACACTCCATTCCGACAATTGATGATCGCGTTGGACGTAGCCAAGAAAGGACGTCCTAAGATGACAGGAATGTGACAGTCTGGGTTTTGTACAGGTTGAGTGTCTAAGACAATGAAGTCTACGGGAAAATAGAATTTGTCAACCTTGATAAACATCTTCACCACTCCACGAGGAATCTTGACAGATCGGTCTGCCATTGTAGAGTGATAGATGTTGGTTTCAACTCCCCAAGACCTAACTGCTCATAAACAGAATATGGCAGTAGGTTAACACTTGCACCTAGGTCTAATAACGCTTTATTGACCGTGTGTTCTCCTATAGTGCAAGAAATTGTTGGACATCCTGGATCCCTAAACTTGGGTGGAGTTTTGTTCAGAATGATGGAACTCACCTGCTCAGCTAAGAAAGCACGTTTTTGCACATTGAGCTTGCGCTTTTGAGTGCACAAGTCTTTGAGGAATTTGGCATAAGCAGGGATTTGCTTGATTGCTTCAAGAAAAGGAATGTTGATGTTGACTCTCTTGAACAGATCTAACATCTCATTGTAATGGGTATCTGTTGGCAATCTCTGAGGAAATGGAGCAACAGGAAGATGAGTTGGCAAAGGGACATTCACAGCAGTAGAATTGTCAGATTTTCCAACTTGCTCAGATTCTTTGGTTTTCTGGGGTTGTGGAGACAACGTGGAATTTGTATCAGACTCATTAGGTTCGCCTACGTTGTTCTCGATGACTTTACCACTTCGGAGGGTGGTAATGGCATGGATTTGATCAGGTGAGGTTTCAGTGCAGGATGTTGTGCCTGTTTGAAATATCCTCTTTGGATTTTGTTGGGGTTGGCTCGGAAGTTTACCCTTTTATCTCTCACATATTTGATCCATCTTTTGATCTAGATTTTTCTGACTTTGCATCAAACTCTGAAACATTTCCTCTAAGGTGGACAATCTCTTGTCGGTATTGTGTTGAGGATATGATTGTTGTTGAGAGTTTGATTGTTGCTGAGGGTTTCTCGGGTGTTGATAACCTTGATTGTTCTGATATCCCTGATTGTTTTGATAGCTCTGATTGGGTTGAGATGGTCCTCCTTGAGTGGGCCCTTTTGACCATGAAAAGTTAGGGTGGTTTCTCCATCCTGGATTGTAGGTCTGAGAATAAGGGTTATGCTCTGGTTTCTGAAACATGGCATGTGCCTGTTCAAGCCTAGACTCCTGGACTGCAAGCAACTCTGGACAATTTTGGAATTGATGGTTGGGGTCGTTACAAGCAGCACAAACAGATGAAGCGACATGTTCTCGGAGAGTAGTGGTAGAAGGTTTTGAATTTTTATGTAGTTCTAACTCTTCTAATCTCCTAACTATTGATGCCATGTTTGCCCTACCCTCAAAATCCGCTTCAATCCTAAAAGCCTTTGCTTCGGATGTAGTCTTTCTGGTTTCACGGATGGATTCCCACTGTTGCGTCTTTTCAGCTACTTCAATCAAGAAGTCCCAAGACGCGTCAGCAGTTTTATCTACGAATAGACCATTACACATCGACTCAACCGTTGTTCGGGTGGACACATCTAGACCTTCATACAAAATTTGCACAAGTCTCCATTTTTCAAAACCATGATGGGTACATTGGAGCAATAATTCATTGAATCTCTCTAGGTATCTAGCTAAGGTCTCACCTTCTAATTGCACAAAGCTATTCAGACTTTGACGAATTGTCGCAGTCTTGTGGTTCGGGAAAAACTTTTTGAAAAACTCCTTTGTGAGGTCATCCCATGTCATGATGGATTGAGGCTGTAAAGCATAGAGCCAGGCCTTTGCCTTATCTTTCAGGGAAAAAGGAAAAAGCCTTAACTTCAGGGTTTCGTCGGTCATTTGAGTGAAACGCAGAGTTCCACAAATTTCCTCGAATTCTCTCACGTGGTGGTACGGATTTTCATTCTCAACACCTCTAAAAATAGGAAGCATCTGTATTGTGCTAGATTTCAGCTCATAATGGCCATTAGCCTCGGGCAGCAAAATACAAGAAGGTTGACTGGCTCTAGTTGGGTACATATAATCCTTGAGGGTACGTGGTTCTCCCATTGTTTCTGGTTGATCTGGACTGTCTCCCTCAGAACTTAGAATTTCGATAGGTTCGTCTGGGTTAATTCTAACAAGTCTGTTTGTCTGGTCTCTGTAGGTCACAATCATGTCCTAGTAGGTACCTTAACTAACATGTTGGTCAGACAGAGCAATCGGAAACAACTTGGCCCACTGGGGTTATGAAGATTTGGTTTTGAATGGGTTTTGGTTTAAAGAAGGGATTTTGTTTTTGGTTTAAAAATTTTGGGTTTTTGAAAATTTTTGAACTAAACCTAGCATAAATTATCACAACTCATAAAAGAAAATAAAAAACAATAATAATAATAATTAAAACAAACCCATAAAAGAAAAAAGAAAAATAAAAGAAAAATAAAGAAAACAAAAACAAAAAAAATTATTACAATCCCAAAAAAAAAGAAAAAGAAAATAAAAATTATTACAATCCCAAATAAATAATTAAATTAATTATTACAAGCCCAAATTTGAATTTAAATGAGGCCCAAGTGGGTTAACTCATGGGTTAGGCTTACTTGTTTTTGGAGGGAAGCCCAAAAATAGGCTTTTAGTCCCCTTTTAGTTGCACAGCCCAGTTGGGCTTTAGGATCGTCCTAGCAGCTCACGTCCAAGCCCAGCAGCAACAGGTGGAGCAGAGCCCAGCAGCAGCAGCGAAGCCCAAGAGCAGAAGTTGCAAGCTCAGCAGAAGTTGAGGTTACTGAGCCCAGCTCAGTTGGTTCAAGCCCATCTCAGTTGGTTCAGAGCCCAGCAGCAGAGGTTGCACAAGCCCAGCAGCAACAGAAATAGGCAGCCCAGTTGGCTTGGCAGCAGGCTTGGCAGCAGCTTGGCAGAAGCAACAGCAACAGCAGCAGCAGCAGCACCAGCAGAATCTGCAGCTTCACAGCAGCTTCAGCAACACTTGCACTTGCAGCAGTGCAAGGTAGTGCACACCAACAGCAGAAAACAAGCAGCAGAAATGCACACTTGCACACCAGCAGCACTTTGAAAACTTCAAAAAGATGGCAGCCAGCTCCCCGGCAGCGGCGCCAAAAACTTGGTGTGATGATTAAGATGCACACAAAACACTTGCAAGTATACAAGGCCAAGATTTGTAATAAAAGGGTGAGTAGGGGTTTGTCCACAGGGAGAGGAGCATACAAGAAGTTTTCCTAGCTAAGGTGTGTAGTGAGCTAAGGGCAGGCAAGGTAAATGGCATACAGACAAGAATGCAAGGTAAAGCAGCAAAGAAACAGCTAAGAAAAAAAAGCAATGTAAATCAACAAAGAACCAAGGCTTGGAAGCCAAGGGCAAGGGCAGGATTGTGCACTGACTTCAGTGCACAGTAGCTACAAAGTGCAAGAAAATAAAAGGCAAGAAGATTAACTGAATTGCAAACACACAGGACTGAAAATATAAGTTACTTAGAAGGGATTGGTGGGTAAGCCAAGGCTTATGATCCACCTTGTGTCCTAATCAAATGACATGTTTCTAGGTTATGTTTGTTCCTAAGCATACAACTAGAAATGGAAGAACACCAAATTGCTCACTAGTCTACCCCTAGCATTGGCTGTCTTTTGACAGTACAGCCAATCACAGGCTCTATGAGCATTGGCATCTCTCATTTGCACAATCAAAACATACAAGGAAGTAACTATCCTAGCTCATTTACACTTGACAGTGCACAAGGCTTCACTGAGCCTTGGCCTGAAGCTGATTAGCTCATGCTAACCATGATGTAGCAACATACATTCATCATATGAGATAATTTAAACACAATTAACAACATATCATATAACTAAAAACATAAGTAATTTTCAACTGTCAACAGTTATGCACTGAAATTTGAAGTTCATAAAAATTTGTAGCAAATTCTCTACTGGCTAGTCCAGAGAGGTATATCGTGTCCCCTACACACTTCACATAACATCAATTTATACCCAATTACCCAATTAGGGTTTTCCCCAATTTTCCCCCAAAATCAGTGAAATTAGGTTTTTCACATTACCTAATTTTATGGCACAATTTCTCCCCCATGCGTCGACCCATTCTTCCTCTGACTCTCCTTCTCCATTCCCACGCGCCAATTGCTTCATCTATCAACCTAGTTCACCAAATCCAATCCTAACAGTGATGAGGATGGTGGAGTTGTTGAAATAGATTAATAGGTGATGGGGGGGGGGGGGAATGAGTAGTGATGGGTTTAGGTTTAGGGTTGGTTTGGTGGTGTTTGGTGGGTGGAGTGAAGAAGATGGTGGTACGGTTGCAGGGAGAGGTGGTTTGCAGCAGGGTAATGGTGGAGAAGAAAGGGGCTCGATGGTTTGGGAAAAGGGTGCGTTTGTTTGAGGTGTAGGTGCTCGGTCACTAGGGTGTGAGGCGGGTCCATCAAGAGATGATGTTTCGTGAGATGGGCCGTGGGATGTGAAGCTGGTAGGTGGATCGGATGGTTCCTCCTGATGAGGTTGGTAGCGACCGTCAGATTTTTTGATACAACGAAGTTAACGGCTCTAGATGGGGTTAGGTGTTGTAGTGTAAGGCGGAGATATCAAACGTTGATGAACAGCAAGGGAGCGACCGTTGGATTCAACTACCATCTAATCTGAAGGCTTGGAATTTCAGCGCTGTGGTGCTTGGCAGAGACTTCAGATTTTGATGCTCTATGAAGGAGCGACCGTCGGATGCTTCTGAGAACTGATCTGATGGCTGAGAACGGAGGCGCTTTTGTGTGTAGAAAATGAGGTTGTGCGCACCATTCTTCGCGGCTTCCTTGCGTAATTTCTCCCGGCTTTTCACTACTTTTCTGCTCTTTTCGCTCCGCGACTCATCCGAACTTTATTTATTACCTAAAAATGCAAAATTAATTAATAAAAATATTTATTCTTGAAAACAATGAAAATACAGAATATGGGATAAAATGTAGAATTAATGCACAAAAGATGAGTTAAAATGCCAACAAAAAGGGATAAATATATACAATATTTGGCACTCATCAATATCATCCACATATACTTCCAGCGTACTTCCAATCCATGGTTTGAAAATTGCATCCACCATTCTTTGGTAGGTTGCCCCTGCGTTTCGCAGTCCAAAGGGCATTCTTACATAGCAATAGAGGTCGTGTGGTGTATAAAATGTTGTATGTTGTTGATATTCTTCTGCTAGGAATAATTGATTGTATCCATCCATGAATGACATTTCTTCGTATCCTTCAACTGCCTCGACAAGTTGGTCAATGCTTGGCAGTGGATAGCTATCTTTAGGGCAAGCCTTATTGAGGTTGGTGAAGTCGATGCATATCCTTACTCCGCCATTTTTCTTCGGTACGATGACCATGTTAGAGATCCATGTTGGGTACTTAACTTCTTTGATGAATCATGCGTCCAGTAGTTTGCGGAGTTCCACTTAAACTGCTCGATGGTATTCTAGAGCTATTTTGCGCACCTTCTGCCTAAAGGGGGGGGGGGGGGGTACCTGGTTTTATTCGAAGTTCGTGATGAACTAACTTTGGTTCAATTCCCGGCATGTCCCTCAATTTCCAAGCAAACATGTCCGCGTATTCCTTTAGAAGTTTGATTAGCGCGGCTTCTCTTTCTTCATCCATCAAGGTACTTATTCTGATAATCTTCGGGTTTCCCTCAGTACCTATGTTGACTTCTTTAGCTGCTTCGACAGGTGTAAACGTGGGTTTTGGTTCCCCCAAGAGAGGAACATTCTTTGATTGCTATTTGGTGGGCTCTCCGTCTTCTTTTGTCGCGGAGGTGCTGGCTTCTGCGCCGCCAGTGGTGCTTACGTTCAGAAGGCTTTTTCCGGATATTTCTTCCAGATATGTATCTATGGTTATTTCCTTATTTTTGGCTCTTCGGGACTAGTGCTTTTCTTTCCGCTCATTATTGATCTGATTCTGTAAGGTCTGACATTCCCGCGCAGTTACTTGGTCTCCTTTAATTTCCATGACTCCCTGGGGTGTTGGGAATCTGAGATATTTATGGTAGGTTGCCGTTACTCCCTTGAGATTGTGAACCCATCTTCTTCCGATGATGGTTGTAAGGTGAAGGTGCATCTACGACGCTGAATCGAGTGTCACTTTCATGGACCCTGCGCCTACTTGTAAGAAAATGTCCCCTAGGGGCTTTGTAGCTGCACCGTTGAATCCGTAGATGGTGTAGTAAGATGACAGCAGTTGCTTGTCGTTGAGTTCCATACGTTTGAACGTGTCATAGAACAGGACGTTGACTGAGCTTCCTCCATCGATGAGAATTTTCTTGACATTGCACCCTGCTATTGGGAGTGTGAGGACTAGAGGATCATTATGGTCTTCCATGTATTCTTCCACATCGTCTGCATCGAAAGTCATGGGCGCATCCATCCAATGTTCGTGCTCGTTTACCTCTTTCCCATCGATCTTATAAAGCTCACAATAATCTTCGAATTGTTTTCTCAATATCTTCCCAATATGGGCGGTTAGGGATGGTCCTTGAATCTCTGAACATGAAATCGTGTTGAGGGTGTGGTTGCCTTCTGGTAATTGAACCTGCTTGCCTCTCTTGGTTCTATCTTCGTTATCAATCTTCCGTATATATTGCTTCAGGTCTTCTGCGTCAATTAGTTTTTGAATCATTATCTTGAGATTTTTGCATTTTTCTGTTTGATGACCGTTGAAACAGTGGTATTCACAGTATTCCTTGGATTTTTCTGATTTAGGAGGCTGCTTTCCCTTGGACCATGGACAATCGAAGTTCTCCCTCCCTTTGATCTCTCTCAGGATGCGCGAATAACTGGTATTCAGCTTGGTATAGATTTGATCTTCAAATTTTCGATCACCTCTTCGTTTATCATCCCTTCGTTCTTTCCTTTCTTCGTTGGGAGGTTCTTCTGTGATTCCTCTTTTGGACCCACTGGCTTGATCCACGGAATTCGTGCGTGTGGGACGTTGAGTATGAGCTCTGGGATTTTCACGCTGAATTTCTTCTAACCTTGCATGATTTTCTATGATTATCCGGAGATCTCCTTCGGTGGTAGGGATGGTTCCGTGGTTCTCGACAAATAAAGGACTCATCCTGTCCATTCCCCATTTGTAGCAGTTGATACTAACCACGGGATCTACGTTGCCAATAGCTTGGAAAATATTGTGCCATCTATTAGTATATTCTCTGATGGTCTCTTTGTATTTCATCTTCAGCGAGAATAGTTTGTCCATGCCGGTATTGACAACCTTGTTGTACATGTATGCTGCTAGAAATTTTTCCGTAGTTGGTCGTAGGAGTCGATGGAGTTTGATGGCAAGTTATCAAACCATGACAACGCGGACCCTTTTAAACTTGATGGGAAGTATCTGCACAGTATGGAGTCTTCGTTATCCCAACGGGCCATCATTCGACTATAGTATCGAAGATGAGCCGCAGGATCAGTTGATCCGTCATAGCAATCGAAAGTAGGAACCGAACACTTCTGCGGTATGGAAGCCCTGGCCAAGTGTGGCGTCAGCGGGGTAGTGTTTGCTTCCTTCATCACTTGCTCTAGTCTTCCGCCTCCCTGCCTAGTCTTTAGCTCCTTGATTTCTTCCAGCATCTCATCATGCAGATTTTCCATTGCGATCCGGTGCTCTTCATGAATGGTAGATTTTGCTCTTAGGAGGGTGGTACCGTCGTTGTAGTCCGAGTTCTCGGGATTGTAATAAGGGTCTGATCTTTGGCTGCTCCTTTCTCCTCTTCGGTTCAATGGAAGCGGGTTGTTTGCGATCACCATTCTTCTATCTTGATTAGGTGCTACAACCTTGGAGTTAGCTTCGTCGCGTTGGTTTTCTACCTCTGCGCTATGAATGATTCTTTCCTTGAGTGTTTGGTTCTCTTGTGCTAATATCGCCACAACATCTGCGTATGCCTTCTGGTTCTTCCTTAATTCTGTCAGCTCGGCCATCATCTGAGCGGAATGATTTGACCCTTGATTTGGTGTTCCTGCGCGCAATTGCTCATCAGCGGCTATGGTTTGTTCCTCATCCACGATCTGTATTACTGGTTCTGGTGGATCTAACCGTGCACCTTGAGACCCCGACGGTTGTTGGGAGGGTTGATCTGCTATTAGAAGCGGTTGCTTGGTCGAAAAAGGTATGTTCTATTCGTTGGTTAAGGGCATCCCATAGAGGGGTTGTTGTATTCCTAACTCTGCTACGACTTCCTGATGTTCCTGTAGTTGAGCGTTGGTTACTCTGGGAGCTCCAACTTTGGATCCTCCAGCTCTTGAAGCTCCTGCTTTGGCTGCCGTAGCATTTACTGCGTTTGATGCGATGATGTTGGCATTGATGGGGGTCGTACTTTCTGCATTATCCTGCGCCCTATCCGCTGCCTTCAGCTTTTCACCTCTCTGCTTACTCCTAGTTACCACTGGGGTTGTCCTTGGCATCTCTTTTGACGAAGCTTTTGCCTTCCCGACATCTTTGCTTCTCTCCATCTTTTAATATTTTCCTGAAAGAGAGAGAAAAAATCACGAAGACAATGGGCCCCACGTGATATCTATTAGCGTTTTGAGTTCTCAAAGGTGTAAAATCTTGAAGATACGAAAGGCGCCCATCTATGTAGATGACCGTAGATCTGTTCGAAGTTTTGATTTTCAAAGACGTGAAAACTTAGAAAATGCATGAAAAATCAGATCTACTTAGATAAACGCGGATCTGTTCATAATTTTGGTTTTCAAAGATGGTGAAAACTTAGAAAATGCATGAAGAATCAGATCTACTTAGATAAACGCGGATCTGTTCATAATTTTGGTTTTCAAAGATGGTAAAAACTTAGAAAATGCATGAAGAATCAGATCTACTTAGATAAACGCGGATCTGTTCATAATTTTGGTTTTCAAATATGGTGAAAACTTAGAAAATGCATGAAGAATCAGATCTACTTAGATAAACGCAGATCTTTTCATAATTTTGGTTTTCAAAGATGATGAAAACTTAGAAAATGCATGAAGAATCAGATCAACCTAGATAAACGCGGACCTGTTAAAAATTTTGGTTTTTGAAATCATGAACGGAAAAAACCGTAGTGTTCCATACATCGTTATTTTCAGAAAACGAAGCCTGAAACAAGTCACAGAAGAAGATAAATATTTTACCGGGATGAAAATCCCTGTTTCTAGCGCCAGATTGTGAACACAGAGATCAATGTCATCTGAGTATTCACAAATAATGCGCGCAGACTCATGACAATACAGTAAATAAACTGCGCATGAGGGGAATGGATTGGTTATGTCGAATCCTTGACTCAGAGTTATAATACTCTTTCTCGTCTCATCAACTATAATCAATGTTCTTATCTCATACAATAAGATAAATAGTGGATGAAGTATAAAATGTACGAACATGATATACCATAAGTATCAAATTGAACATATAAAGTATAAATGCATGAACATAGACGAAACGATTAACTTATATGCTTTTCTGTCTGCGGGTTTTGGTTTTTCATTATATGTATGAAGGTTACAGAGATAG
Source organism: Papaver somniferum (assembly GCF_003573695.1). Classification (NCBI taxonomy): domain Eukaryota; kingdom Viridiplantae; phylum Streptophyta; class Magnoliopsida; order Ranunculales; family Papaveraceae; genus Papaver; species Papaver somniferum. Next base: position 110,767,431 of record NC_039368.1, read on the forward strand.
TCGAATGACTTTGAGATCAACATAAGCCTGCGTAGCATGAGGAACTTCACTTACACTTTCTCTATCTCTCTGTCTCTCTCCTATTCTCCTCTCAATATTGTTTTGCCCCCCTCTTCACTTGGGGGAGAGGGGTATTTATAGGGAGGTAACGTGTTCTCAACTGCATCTGCGTGTTCTGTCTGGATACGCAGTATTATCTGCGCTTCCAATACAGGCTGACTGACACGTATGCTGTTTGAGGGTATTTAATGCGGGTAGTTGAGATGTCTGTCCGCGGTAGACAGCTTTCCTCTGCCCCTGTCTTGTCTGCGTCAGTCTGACTATCCATAGCCGTAGATCTTAGATCTTTCTGGGGATAGGATAAAGTGACTCTTGGGTTATCCTCTGGTGCTTCGCAGTGTTCTAGTGTTTCTGTCTCCTCGATCCTCTACCGTTGGATCTGGTGGGTGGCGACGCTATCTTGACAAGGCGCGTCTCTTGGCTGTCCACGTGTGATATCATATCTTGATGTTCTCAGCCGCATGTCCTCCACGTGTGTCTTTGTGGACACGTGGCGGAAGATGAAATGTGTACCTACAGGGACAAAGGGGGAACTAAGGTGAAATCAGTCTGAAAAGAAAGAAAATAGACAAGCTCTAGTCAAAGAAACACAGAAGAAAAAACTAACTCAATGGGTTTTAAAGTATATAGATTCTCATTGAGTAATTATAGACTCGAAACAGATATTTTAAAATGGGAAAAACTTCAGAGCCCAAGAGAACAACATGCATTTAGTACTAATGAACATACATTCAGTAATGTTTCGTTTTTTGGTGAAGGTTCTTGAGTTGCGCTCCAAATTTTCCAACATATTATACCTGGTGAAAACGCGGGGTACCAAAATACACCACAACTCTTTCTTAGGCAACCTGTATGGATAAACTTAAATACAATTCCGAGAGTTAAATTTAATGAATATCAATCAAGGAATAATATTTAGAGTTGTATCTCTTTCTTCCACAATCAGAAAGTTTACAGAGACAAGTCCGTGAACTTGATCTGCGTATGAAAGTACTTGAACAATTCAAAAGATCAATACACAAGAATCAATCAAGTAGTATCCAACAAACAATGATGGATTTATCTACTTTGATTGATTAACGTACAACATGTGATATTTCAATTATAAAGATAAACAATATAATGCTGAAATAAATAACACAGAAAACAAAAAATTTGTTAACGAGGAAACCGCAAATGCAGAAAAACCATGGGACATAGTCCAGATTGAACACCAAACTGTAGTAAGACGCTACAGACACTAGCATACTACCAATTAACTTCAGACTGGAATGTAGTTGAGACCGAATTAAACCCTAACACCAATTAGTTACAGTCGCGCTCCTTACGCCTCTTGAATCCCAGCAAGACTCCGCACAGTTGATTCCTTTAAATGACGTCCTTTACAGTCTAAGATTTGCTTCAACTCAATTTAATACTTTAAACCAATCTTCCTCCAACAGATAAGCATATATGTGTGATTTTCATTTTTATCGCAAGTCAAGGTGAAATCGATAACAATAGACAAAGTATATCTAACCTCAAAATATGCGCTTATGCTTCCCGAAGAATAGCCTAGATTATTATTCACCACACATGGAATCAACAAAGTCTGAGACGAAGAGAACTTTGTGATCTCTATCTATCTTAATTGATGGATCAAACTCAACAATCGATCAAGATCAGGATGCTCGAACTATCATGATAAATGATAGCTGGACCTGGCTTCATGAGTCCCTGTGAAGTCTTTGTAGTCGCTAAACCCTAAAAGGATTTTAGGAAAAGGATGACTCTAGTTTACAACTATGACACACAAGAGTAGTTTCGGGATTCAAAGATCTTCAGGTTCCCTTTTTACATACTTTCAAAGCATAAGTTGCTTTATGTTCAAGAAAAGATAGTTTTGGAACCAAGCAATCAATTTCCTCCGTTAGATGAATCTTGGAGGTCTAACAACCACACCCAATATTTCGTTCGGCAATCTGATTAGACAAACTCCAATATACTTTTAAGAGAATCAACTAAACAGTCAGACTCAATCTAGAGAAACGTATATCAAAGAGTTTATATCTCTGTTTCACAATGTAATCAGAAAATCAAACAAATAGAAATCCACGAGCCTGATTATTATGTGAAACAACTTGAACGATACCAAAGACCAATGTTCAAGTGTCAATCAATATAATCAACAACCAGAGGTTGGATTCTCAATTGATTGAACTTACGCACAACATGTGATATTTCTATTATATAACAAATATAATGCAGAAAAGAAATAACACAGACACCGGAATTTTGTTAATGAGGAAAACCGCAAATGCAGAAAAACCTCGGAACCTAGTCCAGCTTTAAGCCGCTACAGACACTAGCCTACTACCAATGAACTTCGGACTGGAATGTATTTTATCCCTAATCAATCTCACACTGATCAAGGTACAGTTGCGCTCCTTACGTCTCTGAATCCCAGCAGGATTCTACGCACTTGATTCCCTTAGCTTATCTCACCCACAACCAAGAGTTGCTACGACCCAAAGTCGAAGACTTGATAAACAAATCTGTGTCACACAGAAAAGTCTATTGGAATAGATAAATATGTCTCCCACAAAAATACCTACGAGTTTTATTCCATATTTTGATAAATCAAGGTGCACATGAACCAATTAATAAACTAGACTTATATTCTCGAAGAACATCCTGATATTATCGATCACCTCACAATAATCTTAATCGTATGGAAGCGAAACAAGATATTGTGGAATTACAAATGATGAGACGAAGATGTTTGTGACTACTTTTAATCTTACCTATCGGAGATAAATCTCAAGCAAATCTTAGCAAACATAATACTCAATCACGATAGTAGAAGTAAGATCATATTACGCAACTACAGATAAAATAGTTGGGTCTGACTTCACAATCCCAATGAAGTCTTTAAGACGTTCACCTATACAGGGTTTCGTGAAAAACCTAAGGTTAAAGGAGAATCGACTCTAGTCGCAACTAGTACCACACATAAGGTATGGGGATTAGGTTTCCCAGTTGCTAGAGTTCTCCCTTATATAGTTTTCAAATCACGGTTTGCAATCTAAGTTACCTTGGTAACAAAGCATTCAATATTCATCGTTAGATGAAAACCTGATTAGACCTAAGCTAATATATTTCAACCGTTAGATCGAACTTAGCTTGTTATACACAAATGAAATGTACCTTCATTTAGGTTTGAGTAACCATACCTAAACGTGTACACTTGGTTGTCTCAACAGTAGCTAACCGAGGTTAGCTATATGAACACTCTCATATCCACCTTATTCATCTTAACCACAACTAGTTGAAATGACTCAAATGAAACTATTTACAGAGTTGTTCAATTTTTATATTCTCATAGAAGTATACAAGAACACAATTGAAGCAAAATCGGTTTGATTTACTCGAATCAATTCATGAACATTATAGCCACGGTTTGCAAAGAATGCATTCGTTAATATATAAATGTATTAGTTCATAAACAAACCGATTTTAGAATTTTAACCACTCAAGTATGCAAACGGGTATGCATACTTAAAGTAGCCGGTATGAGTTTGGGTTCGCCAGTATGCAAACGGGTACGCATACTTCCAAACACAACAGAAATTTCCGGACCCAAACCCTTCGCCAGTTTGCATACGGGTATGTGTACTTAGGTACTCGGAATTCCACAACTAACAGGTACACATACGGGTATGCATACTATAGTTTTGGTAATGGATCACATACATACAAGAATGCATGCTATGTTCGTAATCCAATGATGGTTAAGTGTTCTAAACTCTATTTCAATTATTAAAACTTTCTTAGAGGATGACAATAGTTGTTTTCACGAACTATTAGCATCAAAGCAATTTTCAAGTTATTGAAATATCATAACAAAACATTCCAAGTCTACACCAAATGATTATATCACACAAACCATGTAAGATGTTACTCGACGATTTTCGCATGATCATCTTTTGATTTTCGTCAAGAATATAAGATGAGCTTGGTTAAACCGAAATTTTACCAACACATATTTCGAGAAATATGTAAGCGAGTTAAACTCATCTCGAAATTTCAAATGTGCATAATCGAATATTATATAGTAATGCGACTTTTGCCTCAATATAAGAGATAGAGTAGAAATAGACTTTCCAAGTTATAGATGAGTTTTAGTCTCCACATACCTTTTGTTGATGAAGTTCCACAAGCTCTCCTCAGCAGTTATTCTTCTTCAATTGATGAACGACGTGAAGTCTAATGCTCAACTATACAATCTATCCTAATCCGAGACATCACTATAAGTAGACTAGACATCAAGACTTATAGTTTTGATTACTAATATTGACAAACAAGCTTGAGATAGCAACGCTTGTGAGTTCGACCGAGCAGTGCTCTAATATGATTGACAAATCAAGATATGCACTATAGTTAGGATGAACTACAACCGAACCGTGTACAAAGACATTTTTCATAAACGGTTAGCCGAAACTAGGTGATTGAACTATAAGCTTAACCATTCTCATAAAAACTTAAGATTTTAAGTTTGAATCACAACCATGGGTTATAATGTAATCAATCATGTCTATAAAGTGTTCTTAGATATTTATTCAAATGTTAATTATCTCACATAAATAATTTTATGTGCATCTGAAAATATTCGACAGGGTAAGTACGTGTACTTAAATCTTGTTCGTGACTATATTTTTCATGGTATATGTACCGGGTATGTGTACCCTTAAGACAAATATAAGTTCTGGAACATACAAATCTTTTTCGGTTTGCGTACCGGGTATGGATACCACACCGGTTTCAGAACCAACAGTTCTTTTTTCAATATGCATACTAGGTATGCGTACCATTCCAGGTTCACAGACTTTTTGTGGTATGGATACCGGGTATGCGTACCACTAAGTCGCCGCCGAACTATAGCTACACTGGTACGTGTACTGGGTACATGTATTACAGCTCCAAACCTATAACAGTTTCCCAGTTTGTGAAAGTGGTATGCATACTGTCATGTATCCAGATTTTCACTGGTTCTATATTTTTCTTTAGATCAATTCGAAACATTCCTAAATAACATCGATGACACATATCATTGTTCCAGGAAATTTTTGAATGATAATCTTGAATCACAATTAAGATTATGAACAATAAATTGTTCTTAACCGAAATTCATCAAGTATGAACAAATGTTCATTAAGCTTAGTCATATATTTCGAGAACTAATTACCAAGATATACTTGACTCGAAATTCTTGATATGCTTAGTCAATAGTCTAATTAGTTAGGCGACAACGTCTCATAGATAGAAAGATGAATATAACTTGAGAAATATGTGGTTCAGTCTTCACTTACCTGTTGTTAAAGAAGTTCCCCTAAAGCTTCGATTGATCTTCTCCTTCAAGTGGTAGAAAACAATAATGACTGTCGTGATGTCCATCTCTCAACTACACTTCTATCCTAATCTGAGACTTAACTAATTATTGACTAGAAATCAAGATATAGTTTTGACAACTTGAGATAGCAACACTTGTGAGTTCGACCGAACAATGCTCTAACAGTTGGAATCCTCAACTCAACTCTTATATCCATATGCATAATCTATATAGAACACTGCCATATATAATTACTATAATTATCACATATATAGCCCAATTTAATCATACAATAAATCATTAAACACATTGATGCTTTAATTTGGAAACACGTCCAAACTATTTATCAAAATATACCATTTTATCATCTCATCTAAACCCTAATACTATAATGGAAAATTTATCATATGTGTTCAACAATGACTCTTTTAGACAAGATGTTCAACCATTGCATCAAATTATGACGATCATTCCGGATAAAGTGGAATGTATATTGTCTTACCTCTATTTGGATTGCGGATGAAACCAATTATGAAGTATATGTAGAATCCTTATGCAAAGAAGTATAAACTCAATGAAGTAAGGAAAATGCTAAGAATACCGACATTTGATCCTGACTGAGAGAGAGTGGGGCCCATCTTAATCACTTTCTAATCCCAATGTATAGAAGTGCTCCGGGAGACCACACGATCCCCCTCAGGATATTTTCTCGCTTTTTTTTATCGGTGTGTCTAGCATCACCCATGAAGTAATCGAAATATGTTAATGTATGGACGTTTCGAACCAAAAAAAAAACCTATTTATTTATTTTCTTGCGTGGACTGGAGAAGTTTTTGTTCGTTGGACAATTGACATTGACGCTTTGGAAAATAAGGTAAGTAAACTTACTTTTCCATGATATATTTCAGAGGCATAAGTATTGGACTTTGAGCATGAAACAGAGAAGATCCCGTCTATAAAACTTGCCCTGTCATTATCTGTGTCAAGTGGTAACGCTAGAGTAAAGCATGTCTGCTAATGGGGGTACCCGTTTGATGAGAGGATACGGAAAATCGCATAAGATAAGTTAGAAACCCTTTACCTTATATAGGTTTCGGTACAGTAAACTGGTACCCAACTAGTAATGTTCAGAAAAAAGAAGTATATCGATTTCTTTTTATTCAACTTTATGACCACATAATAATTTAACTTCATGTACATGTCGTAAAGTCATTGATTGACGATAATAATATAATATGAGTTCAAAACTTGTCGGCATCAAATTCTTCACCGACCAGGAAAAAAGATTCAACTTCATGACCACCTAATAAACACTGGTCCCTGACAGTCCAGGTCAAGACCCTGATTCCGAAATGAAGTAGGTGGTGTGCATTTGACGAACTTTCTCTCTCTCTCTCTCCCTTTTTTTTTCCTCTCTGCAACTCTATCTTGGAATTATAGTAGTTATCTTCTTCGACTGCAAGTTATATTGACGGTTTTCTTCATCTTCTACATTGTTTTTCTTAGTATTTTCTTCAATTTTCTGCCCGGATCTTGAATTATTTTAAGATTCGGGTAGATTTGTAGATATCATTATATATTTAAATAAAATAAATTGTTGTTCCTTTAATCATGATTCAAAGACTTATTTATATTGCAAGAATTGTAGACACCTTGATCCCATGAAGTGTGACAGTTGTTAAAGTAAAAGAGTGGGGGAGTGTAAATCGTGTTAAAACCAGTTACTCATCATGCGGAGATTTGGTTGATTTTATATCCACTACTTTGCTAACTCCTCCAACTGATTCCACGACTTACTCACATTCTCGCCGTGTGTATGAACACACGTGCCGTATACTGCCAGACCAAAACCCTAGTTAATATCCCCCATGTGACACGATTGACATCTCGTGATTGTGGATTCAGTTGCTGACTTTATGGGACGATGAGTCCTTGTATTGCTGAGTCGAACGTGATTTGCAAATGTTCTGAGACTCATGAATTGAGCATGTCTGTTGAGACAAAGTTATCATTGTTGATTTGTTGATAACTTAAGGTGAGCAAATATTGTTGAATCGTTGAATATTGATAGATGAACCAATATTCCTTAGTCTGAGCAAATATTGCTCGTCTGAACAAATGTTGCTCGTTTGATGAATTGTAGGTATCGTTGAATATTGATAGTTAATCAATATTCCTTAGTCTGAGCAAATATTGCTCGTCTGAGCAAAATATTAATTTAAGATGCTGACATCTGAGCCGAGCATAACTATTAAAGTGTTGATCACGGGATCAACGTAAAATTATTAGTGCTTGAATCTGCTCAGAATTATGTTTTTCCAGAGCTATGGATTCGAAACCCTAATTTTTGATCAATTGCTGATTTATTGAAAATCAACCACAAAGTGAAGGAGGGACCGGCTACATGGGATGACGAGTCGACCATGTCACGCCTAGATGCTCAAGTGAGCAAAATTCCAAAGTCTCTTGAAGACCAGTTGGTGAAAGGATGATTAAATGTTGGTTTAATCATTTATTAAAATGGTGCTCGTCCCAACTTTGGGTGATGAAACCTAATTATGAAGAGATGAGGGACCGTCCAAGAGGGCATGAGACCGAACGTTGGTGGACATGGGACCAGCTGATGGTCGTTTGAGCTAACTCCAAGCTGTTTGAGAAAAGTTTCGACCCAATATGAGCAATTGAGAAAATTAGGTCAAAATTGACAAAACATGTGGAACCGGCTCTTTGCAAGCCCTAGGCCGGCCTTTGTCGGTCAAGGAGACATGCCCGTGTCACCATTATGCCCGTGTCTCAATCCTGAGAGTTTCGAATTTTCTGATGCGCGTTTGAGCAACATTTTGAGAAAATATGAAGGATTCAGGGTTTTGCTGAGGCTGAGGAATCTTCATGAGATGATGAAAAAGAATCAATAAAATAGGGGATTATAAGGTGTGGGACCGGCCCGGCTAGGGCATGCTCGGCCGACTAGCAAGCTCGGTCCCGCAACACCTTTTCCAATTTTATGTATTTTCCTTGATGTGAAGGAAATACCATGAAGCTGAGGAATTTCCATGAGATTATGGAAATAATAATAATAAAATGGGGATTTAGGAAGTGTGGGACCGGCTATGGCCAAGGCATGGCCGGCCGGCCAATGAGCACGGTCCCATGGCACTTTTTCTAATTTTATATTATTTTCATGATTTTAGGGAAATATCATGAGATCAAGGAGTTTGTTGAAACTAGGGAGTTTCTTTGAAGTGAAGAAGTTTCCATGAGATGAGGGAAACAAATAATATTAAAATAATGAGACAAGGGCGTATGGAACCGGCCACGGATAGGGCATGGCCGGCCGGCCAATGTGCCCGGTCCGTGAGCTTTTCCCTAATATTATGTAGTTTTCATGATTTGAGGAAAATATCATGAAATCAAGGAAATTTCATGGGATGAGGGAAATAATAATAAAATAATAAGGAGTCATGAGGTGTGGGACCTGCCACGGCTAGGGCATGGCCGACCGGCACGTGAGCCCTATCCCACGACACCTTTCCTAATTTTTATTATTTCTTTGATATGAGGAAACACTATGAGACTGAGGAGTTTCCTTGAGACGAAGGAGATTTTCTCAAATGAAGGGATTTTCATGAGATCAGGGAAGAATAATAATATGTGATAAAATATAGAATTGGGCGTAGGACTGGCCACGGCGTGACTAGCCGTCCGGTGAGCCCAGTTCCCTAGCGCCTTTGCTAATATTTTATTATTATTTTCCTCCTATTTTGCGTATGTTCATCGTTCCTTCGTGTTTTGGAATGCTCGTTCGTGCATTCAGGTGCTCGTTTGTGCATTATTGCTGACTAGACTTGCACCATTTTGGTCGGGGCTTATTCAATAGCGGCTCAGATGCCCGTTCGTTGTATATTTATTACTAACCCATGGAATTATACTGGGAAAACCATGAATTGAAGTGACGAAATATTACGAAAAATCGTAGAATATTGCTGAATATTCAGTTAGCGATTAGAGATAATTAATTGATGGCTCTATACTAGCAGGCATGCTGTCTAGGAGCATTAATTATCTGAGAATTGAGAAACATGAGCCTGTTGAAACGTCATATTTCCTTTATATAGTCAGGGAAAACCTTTTTTCACCCTAAAGACATTATTGCTCTATACTAGCAGGCAAGCTATCTAGGAGCCGTCCAATCACAATGATTATTTACCCATGTCTTTTATATAGTCAGGGAAAACATTATTACATCCTGAAGACGTTATCGCTCTATACTAGCAGGCAAGTTGTCTAGGAGCCGTCCAATCGTTTGATTCTATATAAAAGTAATTACTGAAATTGCTCAGTATTCATGAGATACGTCGTTGTCTAAGTTGAGAGACTGCACATCTGCTTATGCTCTGAGAGACAGTATTCTCAGTCAGAGGTTCTTGCGGCATGAACCTTCATGCTTCGATGAGAGACATGAGCCTCAATACTCATCTGATTGCTGGATCAGGAGTATGTACAATTATGGTTTTACGATTTTAGCCTTTGTCGAAAATCCACCATCTACATTAAGTCCCCTGCTTAGTAAGGGACGATCATGTTCCTCAGTCAGCACTGGATGGTGATTTTCTAGTCATAATCGAAATAAGTAATTGAACTTAGTTGTAAGATAAGATGTTACCGGATTTTCGATTGTACGAGTGAACCATGGCTTGAATGAAGATCCCAGTGGCATGATAGAGCATTGTCTAACGAGCGTAAAGTGGTGTAGTACCGCTGGTTTGGTGATGGAATCTTGCTCGGTTTAGGGTTCATGGATCCGGGCCCAAGAAAGGAATCAGTTTTAGCGCGGACGTTCGTTCGTTCGTTAGTTTAAGAAACAAACAAAATAAACCTGAGTCTAATGATAAAAATTTTGTCTATGAGCTTTCACGAAAAACAAAATTTTATTTTTCAAATACGTAAGATTTCACAAAGTGGAATAAACTCTCGTTTCAAAGGTGGATGCTCGTACGAGAGGATTTTTTTTGAACAGACGTGCGTCGTAATAAATTTTTTTTTATGAGCTTTCATGAAATTTTTTATCTTCGAGCTCTCAGAAATCTTTGAAAATATACTCTCGCTTCAAAGACAGATGCTCGCGCGAGGGAGCAAAAAAAAATATATATGTTATTCTTCAAACTTACGTGAGTTTCACGTTAAATATATATATTTTTGTAAAACCAATGTTTTGATTTTGAAAAAATGTTGAAAGTAGATAATTATACATGGTGAAATAATATATGTATATAAGTTTTTACAATTGTAGAATGGACGTCTGTCCAATTTTCGAAAAACCAGTGGATGTTAAAATTCATGTGGGTTGTTCACGGTTTAATGAAATTCAAGACATAATTTTTAAATAATGAATTTTGCTCGTCTTTGCAGGTTTGAAGGAACGAGCAAGTTTTCGAAACTTTGATGTTATAATCACTACAGCTAGTGAAATTGTAAATAGGTAAGAGTTGGATTGTTACCATTTTTGTTGCGTGTTTATTATCTGTATATCCATGACTCCATGTCTTTAGCCTTAGATAGTGGTGACTTCTGGTTACAACCACCCTTCTGGATCTTCCGGCGAACGCTTCAGAAATATCTAAGTCAAAGATGAAGACTTATGCAGATGTCCATGCCGAGGTGAATCAACCTTTCAGAGACGTTGGAAAGCTGGTACTTTGTATGTCTCTCGATCATCTGGGAGTCGTCCCTTATCAGTAGAAGCACCACCGTCTTCAACAAATGAGACTATCGGCTGAAGATGAAGTCAGGATTTGTGTTGATGGTGTATATATCGATTCAGATGTGGATGAACGAAGAATTTCGTCATAATTCGTCAACAGAATATTCAGAAGTAGGTCTTTCAGTAAAAACGTTGTAGAATATTCGTCCGATGTCGGATTTTCGCGGTCTACCCATGTTTTTTCATCCTCAGAAAATTTCCAAGCTTTAAAAAAGAAGATTTTCGATTTTGAGCATTTTAGGGGCTGAAATAGGAGAAACAGTAAACTTCGAGGAGATTTCCAGAAAATTTTTAGCTGGCATGTAGTCCAATGTTTTGACCACATCCCTTTGCTCGTTCATCAATTACTATAAATTTTGGATATGTTGTAGAGGACATCCATACGAAGAGAATGGTATATGAACCATCCCTATATTCTTCACCAATTTCTCCCAGATCGCTTCTTTATGCAGGACAGTGTAAAATCATCTCAGACGAGCTTGTTTTAAAACACTCTTGTTGTGTCTTTGGACCATTCGCTTGTATCTTGAACGGTTGGTGAATGATTTCAATGTCATTGATTCATTTTAAATCAGGACCCCTTGATTGATACATGAGCATGGTGCTTGCAGTCATCTTGTTTCTGTCAATCGTAGAAACATCACTTCTGGAACCCTGGTCACGAGACCATAACTGAGGTTGCTCTCAGAAAATTTTTAGCTGGCATGTAGTCCAATGTTTCGACCACATCGCTTTGCGCTTTCATCAATTACTATGAATTTTGGATATGTTGTAGAGGACATCCATACGAAGAGAATGGTATATGACCCGTCCCTATATTCTTCACCAATTTCTCCCAGCTCGCTTCTTTGTGCAGGATAGTGTAAAATCATCTCAGACGAGCTTGTTTTAAAACACTCTTGTTGTGTCTTTGGACCATTCGCTTGTATGTTGAACGGTTGGTGAAGGATTTCAATGTCATTGATTCATTTGAAATCAGGACCCCTTGATTGATACATGAGCATGGTGCTTGCAGTCATCTTGTTTCTGTCAGTCGTAGAAACATCACTTCTGGAACCCTGGTCACGAGACCATAACTGAGGATGCTCTCAAGAAGGGTGGTGTAATGACCATGGTTTCATTTCCCGGTGGTAGCATTCCTTTTATGATGAATGATTAGCACATGATATTCTGGCGCCACGGGTCTTGGACTGTGAAACTGATCGGCATGATCAATGGACCGTCAGTCCCCAGTATTTTGTTAAATTTCTCCTTTTCGTTTTCTCTTCTTCTGTCAAGACTTGGATAGAGGAACCAGGTAGAAAAATTAATGTAAAGACCTAGGTGGTCGAAGTTGGAGGTACCTTGATGATGTACTTAGTGGAAAGACCTGGTGGACACCGATCGACTGTGGAAGTTATAAATCCCGTCTAAGAATTGCTGCTTGCATGTTGTACGCTCTGGAAGCTGTAGGAACCTCATACGACGTCGAAATTCGATGGTTGACCCCAAATTTTGTAGATAAAATACTAAGTTATCACATGATAAAATAATCACTCAATTTTGAGTTGTAGGGTCCAGACAACGAAGCGTGCACATTTGTAATTTGTAATCCGGTACAAATTTTTCAGAGTTCATAGACCTGGCGGTAAAGGACGTATCTTTCAGCTCGTGTGTCCGATTGATGCGCCCTTTTGGTATGTTGTAGAAGAGACGTAGGAGAACATCTTTTGTTGAGGAAGCATTGTCCCATTCCTCACCCATTGATAGTTTTTTTGTAAACCCATGGCATGAAGTGTGTTGTATCTCACTTGTAGAGGTGATGAGAACATCTTGTAAAAGACTTTGAATTGTGCCCACCAGTCGTGCAAGCTTTGGGAAGAATTTCATGTGAACATACTTAATGTCTACATACCTTGATATGAATCATTAGTGCTTGGAGAAGTCCGCTTAGTCGAGCAATACTTCAGAGAATGGTTAATTGATGAAGCCCTGTTATGTGGATGTTGCTCTTGAGACCGTTGATGCTAGATCACGATTGAAATTTCTCCATAAATTCTTGTTGATGCTGAGACCGTGAACGGAGCTCCTCCACATATCCTTGTTGATGCCTATACTATGTTTGGAGTTGCTCCAGAGACCGAAAAAGGCTAGAACCATGATTATCGATATAGCCTTTTCTCCTTCATCCAGTGAGACTTTCACATTCACAAACTAGTTGGCGATTTGAGCATTCATAAGATGAAGATGTTCTAGGATTTCATCCCAAATTCTCCTGAATATGACTCTACTGTGAAGTGGCTTCGTCAGGGAATCGATGTTATTGTGGCAGATAACAGCGGCAGTCTCCATTCTGGATGTGAGGAGAAAAAGTTCCTTGGTAGTGCAAGGATTGTGATGTAGAGAGGTTCCATTGATGAAGTTTCATGGAATCGTATCAGATTGCAAATTTCCAAAAAGATCAAGTCCCTAATGTATGTTGAAGGAGTTTGTTCCATCCATGGATGAATGATGTTGCATCTGTTTCAGAAGTCTTATCATGGGATAATGAAGAATTAGCGATTGTAATTTAGTTACACTTTGATTGCGCATGGTGTTGAATCAGTGTGTCATCGTCGAGATATTTGTGTTGTAGCCAGATGCGTCATTATCGAAGGTGTACTCTTTGATTGGGAGTATAATTTGAAGGCTTCTTAGATGCTTGATCATTGAAGCGTACATTCCTTAAGTATCGAATGTCTTAGGGGTTTGATCATCTCGGCCCTGGAGTATCTTATGTTGATTCAGCATACCTTTCGTTGCCGTAGTGGGATTCGACACTTGCATAGACATCAGAGCTTTCTGATTTCGTTGAACACATGGACTTGCAGGAGAAACGCCCAAAGTGTTCTTTGCCATGTTTGGACATCATCTCAGTAATGGATGTTTCAGTGCTTGATTCGGAGAAACATCAGATTCAACCACTTGGTAAAATACTAATGCGGTGAAGCTACCATTCATAACGTTTTGCAGAGTTGCTAGCAGAATTGAGTCCCCATGTAGGATAACATGTGACATGGAATGAGACTTGCCTGAGTGAGAAACTTCTTGATGAATGTCTATGCATCTTTTGCAGGTTCTTGCTTCAACCTCGTCAAAGTTTGAAATTACTCCAAGTAATCTGATGATGGAATGTCCGTCAAATCTTCTGGATCAGAACTTTCTTCGTTGGAGAGATGTGCAACCAAGGGCGCTTTGTCAGTAGCCATCTTCTCAGCATGGATTCAATCTCGTCTTAAGAACATGTCATATCCTGGATCTTCCTGATTATGTGAAACTTGGTTTCTGTCCAGGTTGAACTTATGTTCACTTTGAGAGTGATGTAGCCATAAGTGTTTCCGAGCATTCCTTCAATGTCTCTGATAGAGATGGGATCACGAGTAACTTCTTGTCGAGTGATGCCTGTGAATCTTAGGGTTTTCAGTGAAATGATGTTGATGGTGACGTCAACATCGATCAACATTCTTCTGAATTCATTTCCTTTGATACAGACTGTGGTAAGCAGTCCCCAGTCGTGCATCTCCTTGTCTGTGGATGAAGGTTCAAAGAGTATTTCCGAGATGGACATGTGTCTGACACAATATAATTCAGTGTTGAACATGTCTTTCCTTTGTACCTTAGATAGGTAGAGCAATTCACAGATATGCTCGATCAACGATTGAACTGCTTCTTTGACTGGTTGTTCGGGGAGTGTAAAGTTTATGATTTGGAGAGGATTCTACTCCTTCAGTCCCCAATTAAATCTATTGTGGATCAACCTTCTCTTTGAATATGTGCTTCAAAATATTGCAGTTACTTGTTGGATGATTAATGAATCTATGAAGGTGACAGTACCTAGGATTCTCCATGTTTCTTCAGTTGGTTCTTTCCTGACATATGGCAACTTGATTGCACCATCCTGGATCCAGACTTCTAAAAATTTTATCACCTCTTCAATGGGAAAAGGGAAGTCAACTTCTGCTTGATCAGCTTCCGTGCTGGATTGGAGCTTGTACATTCCGAGTTTGATTATCCTTCCTTTGTTCTTTTAAAGGAGCTGAGGAAGTATGCTTGCATTGTGGCTCAGCTTTTCATTTGCTCCCTTCTGCAACAACGTTTGTGGAAGGTTGGACGTTGTACTGTTTGTTGATCAAACATCTGCAACCTCTAGTTTCTCGTGGTTCTTAAGTTTTTGTAGCTTTAGCTCTCTCCAGTAAAGCAAGTGCGGTAGTTGCTGATCTCTTAGCTTCTTCATGAAGTTCTGAAAAGGTCTGGAACCGGAGATTTTCCAGTAAAGCTCTATAGATCGGGATCATTCCATTGATGCACAAGTCTACAAGTTGTTGCTCTGTGACATTTGGATCATGATAGTCCAGGGCTTGAACTCTGAACCTTTTCACATAATCATTAGGATGTTCTTTGCTCCTTTGAAACATCCTTCCAAGATCAGAGAGGGTGATTTGCTCTGAAACGAAGAAATATTTTATATAGAAAGCATTAATCATTTCTCCATAACTGGTGATACTTCCTGGTGCAATGTTGTTGTACCAGATGTATGATCTGTCTAAGACTTTGAGAATTTTTTCATACAGACGACATAATTGTATTCATGCCTAATGATTCTAATAATCGAGAGACATGTTCTCGAGAATTTCATGTTCCGTTGTAAAGAAGTGTAGCCTTTCGGGAGAGGAGTTCTCTGTGTGGCAGCAGGATATGGAGGTTGGTGACGCTGGACAGATGATGCCTTGTCTTTTCCTCGATCCTCCAAAAAGTGCTCCAGGTCTCACGAGTGATGAAACTTGCAGGTTCCTTTGTTGGCGAGTCATCTGCATCCCTGCGGATTTCTTCATCATCTACAACATGGATTGGAGTGGCTTCAGGATCAGAAGCCGAAGATATTTCTTTGGATTTTCCTTTCTCTTGAGTTTTTCTCTGATATCTTGTCTAGTCTTGAAATGATTGCATAATTCCTTCTGAGTGGCAGCCATGTCAACCTGATTCTTGGCAAGAGTTTCTTGCACCTTCATGAGATCACCATGGTAGGCATATTTTCTCTGACTTCTTCAGAGGACCGGCCGAAGAGAGGATTGTTAATGGCGCCAGTACCGTTATTTGCAAGGGTGATCACTGGAGTACCTGTATTCGCAGGAGGAGTATTGGCAGGTTGCGCTGGAGGAATGGTATTCGCGGTACCACTAGAGCTTGTAATGTTAGGGTTGGGTGTTGAAACCGAGTTGGTAATTGAACCATACCTAAGATCGACCATCTTTGTTAGAACTGAGATTGCAACCGAGAGAATGATATCTCATTGTGGTCGCCAATCTGTAGATGGGGGAAAACGATTTGCTGGTTCTTACGGAATTAAGGAGATGACCGTGCGAAGAAGACTCCTTGAACCAAGAAAATGTTCAACCTCACACAGATGCACTACAGGAAGGGAGTGCTTTAAGTTCGAGAGATCAATCTATAGGACTCCGACCTAAACCAAGACAATGGTCGTTCCAGATTCAATTCAGTCACAAGAGAGGATGGGTCGATCTGTAGGAGGTAAGCTGAAAAATGTGTGAGATCAATGATGATCGAAGATTGTAGGTGTGTCGTGTATTCTGTGTGAAGAAATAAGATAATTTCTGATTGATTGAATTTGCTTTGTTGAGAGTAATTGCTCAGATGTTGAGTTCTTAATCTTTTGTTGTCTGTTTGACGAGACATTGTCTTTTTGACGAAAGATTGTCCCATCCTTCAATCATGATTCAAAGACTTATTTATATTGCAAGAATTGTAGACACCTTGATCCCATGAAGTGTGACAGTTGTTAAAGTAAAAGAGTGGGGAGTGTAAATCGTGTTAAAACCAGTTACTCATCATGCGGAGATTTGGTTGATTTTATATCCACTACTTTGCTAACTCCTCCAACTGATTCCACGACTTACTCACATTCTCGCCGTGTGTATGAACACACGTGCCGTATACTGCCAGACCAAAACCCTAGTTAATATCCCCCATGTGACACGATTGACATCTCGTGATTGTGGATTCAGTTGCTGACTTTATGGGACGATGAGTCCTTGTATTGCTGAGTCGAACGTGATTTGCAAATGTTCTGAGACTCATGAATTGAGCATGTCTGTTGAGACAAAGTTATCATTATTGATTTTTTGATAACTTAAGGTGAGCAAATATTGTTGAATCGTTGAATATTGATAGATAAACCAATATTCCTTAGTCTGAGCAAATATTGCTCGTCTGAACAAATGTTGCTCGTTTGATGAATTGTAGGTATCGTTGAATATTGATAGTTAATTAATATTCCTTAGTCTGAGCAAATATTGTCGTCTGAGCAAAATATTAATTTAAGATGCTGACATCTGAGCCGAGCATAATTATTAAAGTGTTGATCACGGGATCAACGTAAAATTATTAGTGTTTGAATCTGCTCAGAATTATGTTTTTGCAGAGCTCTGGATTTGAAACCCTAATTTTTGATCAATTGATGATTTATTGAAAATCAACCACAGAGTGAAGGAGGGCCCGCTACATGGGATGACGAGTCAACCATGTCACGCCTAGATGCTCAAGTGAGCAAAATTCCAAAGTCTCTTGAAGACCAGTTGGTGAAAGGATGATTAAATGTTGGTTTAATCATTTATTAAAATGGTGCTCGTCCCAACTTTGGGTGATGAAACCTAATAATGAAGAGATGAGGGACCAGCCAAGAGGGCATGAGACCGAACGTTGGTGGTCGTGGGACCAGCTGATGGTCGTTTGAGCAAACTCCAAGCCGTTTGAGAAAAGTTTCGACCCAATATGAGCAATTGAGAAAATTAGGTCAAAATTGTCAAAACATGTGGGACCGGCTCTTTGCAAGCACTGAGGCCGGCCTTGGTCCGTCAGGGAGACATGCTCGTGTCACCATCATGCCCGTGTCTCAGTCCTGAGAGTTTCGATATTTTCTGATGCGCGTTTGAGCAACATTTTGAGAAAATATGAAGGATTCAGGGTTTTGCTGAGGCTGAGGAATCTTCATGAGATGGTGAAAAATAATTAACAAAATAGGGGATTGTATGGTGTGGGACCTGCCCCGGCTAGGGCATGGTCGGCCGGCTAGCAAGCTCGGTCCCGCAATAGCTTTTCCAGTTTTATGTATTTTCCCTGATGTGAAGGAAATACCATGAAACTGAGGAATTTCATGAGGTTAAGGAATTTCCATGAGATTATGGAAATAATAATAATAATAAAATGGGGATTTATGAAGTGTGGGACCGACTACGTCCAAGGCATGGTCGGCCGGCCAATGAGCACGGTCCCATGGCATTTTTCCTAATTTTATATTATTTTCATGATTTTAGGGAATATCATGAGATCAATGAGTTTGTTGAAACTAGGGAGTTTCTTTGAAGTGAAGGAGTTTCCATGAGATGAGGGAAACAAATAATATTAAAATAATGAGACATGGGCGTGTGGGACCGGCCACTGCTAGGGCATGGCCGGCCGGCCAATGATCCCGGTTCGTGAGCTTTTCCCTAATCTTATGTAATTTTCATGATTTGACGGAAATATCATGAAATCAGGGAACTTTCATGGGATGAGGGAAATAATAATAAAATAATAAAGAGACATGAGGTGTGGGACCGGCCACGGCTAGGGCATGTCCGTCCAGCTAGTGATCCCGGTCCCACGACACCTTTCCTAATTTTTATTATTTCTTTGATAGAAACACCATGAGACTGAGGAGTTTCCTTGAGATGAAGGAGATTTGCTCAAATGAAGGGATTTTCATGAGATCAGGGAAAAATAATAAAAATATGATAAAATATAGAATTGGGCGTGGGACTAGCCACGACATTACTGGCCGGACGATGAGCCTAGTCCCCTAGTGCCTTTTCTAATATTTTATTATTATTATTTTTCTTCCTATTTTGCATAGGTTCATCGTTCCTTCGTGTTTTGGAATGTTCGTTCGTGCATTCAAGTGCTCGTTTGTGCATTATTGCTGAGTAAACTTGCACCATTTTGGTCGGGGCTTACTCGATAGCGGCTCAGATGCCCGTTCGTTGAATATTTATTACTAATCCATGGAATTCTGCTGGGAAAACCATGAATTGAAGTGATGAAATATTACGAAAAATCGTAGAATATTGTTGAATATTCAGTTAGCGATTAGAGATAATTAATTGATGGCTCTATACTAGCAGGCATGCTGTCTAGGAGCATTAATTATCTGAGAATTGAGAAACATAATCTTGTTGAAACGTCATATTTTCTTTATACAGTCAGGGAAAACCTTGTTGCACCATGAAGACGTTATTGCTCTATACTGGCAGGAAAGCTGTCTAGGAGCCGTCCAATCATAATGTTTATATACACATGTCTTTTATATAGTCAGGGAAAACATTGTTATATCCTGAAGGCGTTATCGCTCTATACTAGCAGGCAAGCTGTCTAGGAGCCGTCCAATCGTTTGATTCTATATAAAAATAATTACTGAAATTGCTCAGTATTCATGAGATATGCCGTTGTCTCAGTTGAGAGACTTCACATCTGCATATGCTCTAAGAGACAGTATTCTCAGTCAGAGGTTCATGCGGCATGAACTTTCATGCTTCGATGAGAGACATGATCCTCAATACTCATATGATTGCTGGATCAGGAGTATGTACAATTATTGTTTTATGATTTTAGCCTTTGTCGAAAATCTACCATCTACACCTACTTATTTTCTCATCAGTCTAATGGTAGTTTTATGCTATCAAGACTTGTTATCTCATAGCCATTACGGCTTTATTTGGTGGTGTTGCACTCTTATCAAATACACTTTGGTAGGAGACGATCTATTTCAGCAAATCAAAGTAAGACCGATATGGAATATGATGATATCAATAAGGGCATATTACTTCTTTTTTATGGAAGCATCTTACATCAATGATGATGATGATCTAGAAACAAAAGATCAGCAAACAAAATGGTTTGAAACCATTAGAAGGATGTCAATTTCTCCAATGGGTTATAAAACTTATGTACAATTTTCTATTTTCGTTTATGAAATATGTAATTTTTGTATGGATTGTTTTTATCCGATTTTAGATGTAATTGATCAATGTAAACAAAATTTCGTATTAATGAAATTATGAGGTAATACCTCTTCCATCAAACAAAAAAAAATGAAGTAGGTGAAATTCTCTCCTCAACAGCAAAAAAATATTCGATTGAGCTTAAAAACATGCGATTAATAGACGTCTCATCATATTGATATTTAAAATTCTACAAGCATTATAATATCTCTCTCCTCTCTGCAATTCTTCATCGTTTTTCATTAAACAACCATTAATTTCACTGTTCTTCTGACGGAATTGTTCTGTCAGTCGTAATTAATCATTTCTCCTCTATCATTCTATCATTGTGTCAATTATTAATTGTATTTTTTAACGAAAATACAATCATGTAAGTACAAAATTGTAGGAAAAGTGTTATTTTGGTTTAGGCGGATGTAAAGTCAAATTATCCAGCCATCTTCTGTATTCAATCTTGCTTCAATCTAAATCTCAAGACAAATTTCAACTGCTTAATCATTACTGAATCATGGTTTGAATCATTTAATGAATCCATAATTCCCTCCTCCATAATCCATTTTCAAACCATTATCCTTTTTCATCAACTTCCCTGTAACTGCTAAAACTGCTTCTGTAACTGTCTTTGTCGGTTCTTTATGAACTACTGTTTATAAGCCATTTGTGGTTCCTCTATCTTTTCAGATTTCAAAACAACATCTACACCATGTCTTCCAATCAAGAAAACTTTGAATCACACTTGCAGAATGATCTTCTACAGGATTTTGCAAATATTTTGGTGCATGAAAAAACATCTTCTACAATCAATATCAACACCTACTTCCCTGGTTCAAAATTATATCACAACATGTGTTTGGTTCTCAAAATCATCGCTAACAAATCCCTTCAAATTACTATTGTGAGAGAAATCCTTCAAAAAATTTGAAAAACAAACCATGCATTCTACGTCTCTATATTCACTGATGACACATACTTAATAAAATTTGAGTCTCGTGCGGATACAGATATGATAACGGATGGAATTCCACGGATCATTAAGGAAGATCTCTATGCATTAGAGAGGCGCACTCTGTGGAAACTACCTTGTGACTACAAGTTTGAGACGGTTGAATTTGGTCTGCAAATTCATGATCTTCCAGTTGAAAATCTAAGTGTGATGTTTGTTCATGGGTTTGTTTCTCAAATTGGAGAAACACGTCCAATCCATATTTATGAAGCGACAACCTGGGGTAAATTTGCAAGAACTAAAAAACATATTAACCTTAACCGTCGTCTTCCACAGGCTATCGCATTCCCATTGCCAACCAATCCCAAGTATGAAGTTACCATTAAGTATGAAAGGTTGCCAAAATTCTTCTTTTTTTGTGGGTTCATTGGTCATCTGATGCGTAACTTCCCAAAGGTCAGTGATTACAAGGATTTTGTTTTTCAAAATCACCCAGAACATCTTCGTCAACAAGCTCTGGATATGATCAAAGCGGTGTACCATCCTTCTATCAATGTATCTGCAAAGTCACAAACCAAGGAGGTTCCAGAGTTTAAAGATATTTTATATTGTTGGTGAATCTCCGACAGTTGATACAAGAAAAAAACACTCTTTTACTCATAATCATGGTCGTTTCATTCCAACATCTTCAATGGGTAATTCTTTCTCCACTGCAGCACATAGTAATGAAAGAACTAATTTGGCGATTGGATACCAAAAACAATATCGTGTCAGACCAGGAATTTGGATGTGGGTTCAATTTCTAGGAGGGTCTCATATTATATGGAGGAACATCGGGTTGAACAGAATCGTATGAATATGATGTTGTCAAGAGGGAAGCAGTTTATGCAAGACAATGCTAATAATAGTGTATCTGTAACAAGGAATGATAACATTTGCAACAATTTCAGGCTTCCAGATCATGACCATATTATCATTGAAAGTCTACTTTCTCTTAACCCTATTGTATCCTATGCAAAGAACCATGCTTCAGTGGGAATGAAAAAAGTGGTTGCAAAACCTTTGCCTCAACCAAATCCTAATCAGAATAATTGGAAGATGCAAGCAAGATCTTAAGGACAATCTTCATCGGTTTATACTGATGAAAACATTGGTGGACAAGGATACAAACGAGAACAGGATGAAGATTACATCAGAAGAAATTCTCCACAGCTCAAGTTACAAAGGAAATATTCTTCAAAAACTACAACTGCAAATGGTAAGGCGGCTAATCCTCAAATGCCGCAAGATAAATGTTGATCTTTTCTTGGAATTGTTGGGGTATGGGAAATAACCAACAATTCGAACTCTTCACTATTTCCTCAGGGGTACTAGTCCATCTATTTTATTTTTATCGGAAACTAAAACGTCATAGTCTGTTATTAATCAAAGAATCAATCAGTTTGGTTTTGAAAACTCTTGTATAGTTTCGTCGATAGGTAGAAGTGGGGGTCTGTGGCTTTTATGGAAATAAGATGTTAATATAAAAATTATATCTACTTCTTCTAATCTAATCCATGCATTTGATCATAACAATGGTCCAAGAGGCTCATGGCATTTATTTTGTATCTATGGTCCTCCTATTTCTAATCAAAGAGCAAGTTTCTGGTCTTCTCTTACTCATTATGTGCAGAATTTCCAGGGGAGTAAGTTTTTTATTGGTGATTTCAATGCTATTGTTTCTAGTCAAGAGAAAAGTGTATGTTTACCAGTTCTAAATTCCAATATTTTTCACTTCAACAACTTTATCCATCAGAATCACTTATTGGATTTAGGTTACTCGGGACCTGCTTATACCTGGAGCAATGTCAGATATTATAAAAGTCACATTAGACAAAGATTGGATTGTGTCTTAGCAAACAATAGCATCTGTTGGTCAATAGTGTCTAATGATGTTGTGAATCTTATCAAAAAGATCGTTAGGGATGTTGTGTTCCCTGAACTTTTGAATCACACACATATCTCTTTAGTACCAAAGATAAAGAATCAAGAAAGTGCTTCAGATTATCGACCAAAATTCCTTAGCCAAAATTCTTGGCCATTACTTTTCAATGTTCTATACAAGTCGGTTGCCAAAATTCTATCTGAAAGAGTCAAACCATACTTAAATGAATTCATCAGCAGATCACAGAATGTTTTTGTCCCTGGGAGACAAATCTTGGATAATATCATTGTGGCTAAGGAATTATTACAATCTATGGATGCTTCTTATGCAAGTAATGGCCATTTTGCTCTAAAGGTTGATATGGAAAAGGCGTATGATAAAGTAAGTTGGATTTTTCTTAGTGATATGCTTTTTTTAATGGGAATTCATGGTTCTTCACATTCTCTCATTATGAACTCTGTAACAACAATGTCTTTCTATATCAACTTGAATGGTGCTCCTCAAGGCCTTTTTAACAGTCAAAGAGGAATACGACAAGGTTGTCCATTATCGCCTTCTTTGTTTATCATTTTCTCTCAAAGATTATCAATCCTAATGCATCAATATGAAGAACAAGGGTTATATCAAAGTTATAAGTTAAATACATGGGCTCCTACATCAGTCATTTGATGTTCGCGGACGATTTATTCTTCTTTGGTGAGCAATCAAGAGTTAATATTGCTAATCTGAAGAAACTTCTGGCCCTGTATGCTAGTATCTCTGGTCAGCAAATTAATTACATCAAGTCTTCAATTCATTTTAGTAGAGGAATTTCTGATTTGAGAAAACAAACAACAATTCAGGATCTTGGTGTTAGAGAAATGTTGGTGGATGATAAATATCTGGGTATCTGTCCTTTGAAATCTGATTAAAAGATTGCGACATATGGCTTCTTAATGAATAAATTTGGTACCAGATACTTAGGATGGAGGCAACACTTTACTAATCATGCCGGTAGAACAGTTCTTTGCATTATCCCAATCTTCTATATGGGGTATTGCTTATTGCCAAATTAAGGGTGTGACTAACCAAATTGACAAGATAATAAGAAATTTCTGGTGGGGATATTCTGCTGATTCTAAGAAACTTCACTTCTTCAACTGGCAGAAAACTGGTCTTCAAAAAGATTTGTGAGAATTGGGAATACGAAGTGCGGAATTCATAAACATATCTCTAATCTGTAAACTTGTTTGGATATTTTTAGAATAAGAAGATGCTCTGTGGGTAGAACTTCTATCAGCTAAATACTTAAAAGACGAAAGTTTCTGGTTGATAGAAAAGAATGACAGAAGTTCTGCTATATGGAACATTAGTGCTTGAAGTCAGACCGATTATGGAGAAGAAAATCTTCTGGAAAATCTCGAATGGGCAAAGTGTTGGAATTTGTAAGGATCCGTGGTTAACTAATCATATGGATCACATGATTTCAAGGGATATGGTTTTATCTACAAATATTCAAAGGGTCTCTGACCTCATATGCACGGATTCTAACACTTGGAATTTAATCCTTCTTCAAGAGAATTTTCGCCAGAAGTTATACAACATATTACTTCTATATTTCTCAATCCTGCATAAGAGGATATTCTTACCTGGTCTTGCACTCCTTCAGGTAAATTTTCTTCAAAATCATGTTATCATCTTCTTTCCAATGATATTCCAGTCTCTTATTCTTACAGTCAGTTTCCATGGAAGAAGTTTTGGTCCTTCAAAAATATTTCACCAAAAATTCTTCTATTTATATGGAGAGTTCTAAATAATGGAATTGCAGTCAAGATGAATATTCATAGATTGATGTTACTTGTTCTTTCTGCGAAGAGAATCCAGAAACAATCTTTCATCTAATCTTTGATTGCCCTTTTGTGAGAATGATCTTTAATAACCAGTCTCTGGTAATTGACTATAATGGTTTCTATGAAGATGTTAATGACATTATTCAAAGTTGGTTGGAACAAGACTTCGAATATAGTTTTACTCGCAAGGTCTGTGTGTTATGTAACATCTGGAAGATGAGGAATGATGTAGTGTTCTCAGGTGTGGGATTTTCTGTCAACCAAATTCTTAAGAAAATCTCTTGTGATCTAAGTTTATGTATGGTTGATTGCTCTAATGACCAAAGCAGTGGAAATATGGGTTCTCAGTTGTTACAATGGATCCCTCCAGACATTACCTATGTGAAAATCAATACGGATGTTGCTTTTGTTTCAAATAAAGGTGCTGCAGGTGCACTTGCTCAAGATCATAGAGGAATTTATTTGGGTTGTGAAACAACGACTTTTGATGCTACTTCAGCAGTTCAGGCTGAAGCAATGGCGTGCAAACTAGGAGTTTCGCTGGCAAAATCTTTAACTGTGAATAAAGTAATCTTCGAAGGAGATGCGAAGAATGTTACTTCAGCAATATTAGGAGATTCTCGTGATATTCCTTGGAGTATTCGCTCAATCATCTTGGAGATAAAACATGAAGCTTCTACTTTCATTGATGCAAAGGTTGAATGTGTACCAAAAGTTGTAAATCACCAAAAGTTGTAAATCACCGGCTCATATTTCACTACAATCATGTATCTCTTTGAACCTCAACTTAATGAGGTAGTGTTAATAAATTTGTCGGGCTTTTTTAAGCTCGTCTTCCTTTATTAGGAAAAACAACAAAAAAAAAAAAAAAAAACACATGCCCCCACATTTATTTAATGCCATTATACTATCATGGTAGTGCTATACCCCATCTAACATGTGCCACTGCCTTTTGGTTTATTTCTTTTTTTCTCACAAGTTATCTTCATCACTCAACAAAAGAGACCTCAAACCTGATAATCAATTCAATTCAATTCTTCCCCACTCACTAATCCTTCACCAAAAATCAATCGAAATCTCAACAATAATTTATGGGTTCAGTTTTAATTTGAGTCAACCATATTAGAGATCTTACTTTGATACTTAGATTGGAATTAAAGATTTTGGGAAAAGACATGAATCCCAGAAGCCTAGAAGATTTTTGGAGTTTGTATGTAAGTCAACATTCAAAAGCATCAACTCGTCGTTGGCATTTCATTGGTACGGTAACTTCCATCTTCTTTATAATCAATGCAATTCTCTTCAAATGGTGGTTGATTTTGTTTGCGCCTGTATTTGGGTATGGATTGGCTTGGTATAGTCATTTCTTTATTGAAGGGAACACCCCAGAGACATTTAGACATCCGTTTTGGTCTCTTTTATGTGATTTCAAGATGTTTGGTTTGATGCTTACCGGTCAAATGGATAAAGAAATCAAAAGGCTTGGAAAAAGACCTGTGTTGCAGGTCTTCTGATCAATCCAACTTGTAATTGTTTGTCAATGTTTCAACTGGTAGTTGTGCTGTACATAGAACATTGTCACTGGAACTCTACAAGACTTTGCAGAACTCTCCACAACACTGTATTAGTCTTATTTCTCCACCATACATATAGGCGCTTTAGTTTTATTTTGTTGATGTCTGTATTGAGTAAATCCATGTACTTCAATTTCTGAATCATGAATATATGAATGGAATGTCAGATGTGATGTTTTGATGTAGAGTAGTAAAGAATTTGTGGGTTTCCTAAGTTCCATTGTTATATTCGAGTTAGAAAGCTAGTCTTGGTCTGGTGCGGCCATTGGTTGTATTGAACTTGTATGATGGTATTTCACTCTTGTGCTCCTCTGGCCAGTATAAATTCGCACCATGGATGGTTTGAGGATCTATGGATGTTTCTTCCGGTGCTAAGAGCTGCCTGCCTCTGCTGAAGCATGCCTCTTCCCACTAGAAGTAAACCGAATTTGCAAATTGCAGCGCTGCCAAGTTTAAGATGAAGTCTTTGTGTAATGAACTATACTAGCTGACAAGCAATGAAGCAATTGCAGTTGGTCATTGGCTCATTTTGTTTGTGTATAAAATTCACTTTAAGAAATTTGGAGAATTCCATGGCTTAATTAGCAGGTGTATAAAAGTATATCTTACTTTGGTGTCTCAGTTAGTTGTGTTGTATAAAAAAGTCGATAATAACTGTCATTCAGATTACAGAAATGTCATCTTTTGCTGCTCCTGCCAAAAAATGTCATCTTTCCTTTTTATTTTTATTTTCTTATAAACGCTTGCTAGCAAAATTACTAGGGGAATTATTGGGTTGTAGCCCGGAGTCTCAGAAGAGAAAGTTCGAAAATCTGTGAATCTAGCTTCTTTAGCTAACCTATCAACAGAACATAAAAAAGTCTTGCAACTGTACTTAACTACAACATCAACTCTAACTAGAAAGTAAAGAACAACAGCATTGAAAGAGATTTTGAACTCCCCTGTTCATGGCAGATTTTGGATGAGAACCATTAACAGCTGTAATTAGATTTATAGCAATCACTGATGATATAAAAAGAAGTGATGCTTAGTTATCATGTCCAATTCAAGGCAACATGGAGAGCTTTAGCTTCTGCATCTAAGGTGCGGTTTTATCTGCAGTAATCAAAAGAACAATCTCATTGTTATGAGTTCTCATGAAAGCAGCAGTTATCCAGACTTTCCATAATCAGGGTTGCCTTCCTGATGATGCTATTAGTGAAGTCAGATTTTCTTTTTGATATCAAGGAACCAATTTAGGTGCTGTTCTTAGTGCCATGTTACAAAAGCAAATCAAGCCCCACTGTCTACAAAATTTACAAGAATAAAACTGTGCTCGCATCAAAACATGTTTACCCTTCTTTGGTCTCGATCAGTATTTTATAGCAGTTGCAATTACATCAACAGTTCCTAAAAATCAGAAGAACATAAGGAACGAAAAGCTGGATACAGTTTTGCGCGAAAAAGCCAGATACATGAAAGAAAGCTAATGGAAGAAGCGATAATCAAAACTTCAAATACAAATAAGGCCACTTGGACCTGAATTTTTATAACAAGGACAACCCAAAAGAAAACTAGTTACTGGACGATGCCGGTGGATCTGAGAGTTTGTGCTCATGTGGAGGTTGAGGCTGTGCTGCCCCAGACTGTTGCTGCTGAAATGGGGGTTGAGGCTGTGGTGCCCCTGAAGGTTGCTGGTGATATGGAGGCTGAGGCTGTGCTCCCATAGGTGGTGGTGGTTGAGGGAGTGGCTGATGAGAGTACTGCTGATAAGGTGGAGGTGGAGCCATATACCCATATGGTGGATAATAAGGTGGGTAGTGGCCTTGCATTGGTGGTCGCTGGTAAGGGTACTGAATGCCTTGATCAATTATTCCACTTGAACCGCTGCTTGAGCCTTCCTGGGATGGAACTACAGCACCCATCCTCTGAGGATCCATAGATGGGTAATAAGCTCTCTCGGGTTGTGGTGGAGGTGGGATATTGAAATAAGACATAGGTGCTGAAGGTTGGTCTTGAGCCCCTGGGGGTTGGACTTGATTTTGCTGCTGTGAAATGACTGCCCTAGGTAGTAACCCTCCATGAGTTAGTGCTTGCTGTCTTGCAGCTTCGTCGTCTTGGTTCTCTAACTCTGCCCTCTGCGCCTGTGATCTCCCCCACAAAAGCTTAAGCCTCAAACCCTTTATGACCAGTTTATTTGAGAGCTCTTCTGCAGCCTTCTCTGCACCCTCTCTAGTCGTGTACATTACAAATGCACATGCTCGCTGGAGTACCATCCTCACGGACTCGATCTCTCCATGAGAATAAAAGTTATCTCGTAAGTCCTGCTCAGTGACTCTGGCATCAAGCCCACCAATGTATAAAGTTTTGATGCTTTGATCATCCGGGGGAGCAAGCGACGGCATCTCACCGGCCTTATTCAGCAATTTTGCTGCAACCGGGTCATTAACCCTGCAAATAATATACAAACAACAGAAATGAGCAATCAATGATGCTAATATATCCAACTGATACCTTGTGCTTGTCCAAGTATGACAATAAAGAATATGTTGTTTCAATGGTTAAGGAGAAAATAAAAATAACCTAAATAAAAATGTGACCATATACTTGTCCGGTATTTCATGTATTATTCAGGTAAAGGAACTCAAAAGACCAAGAGTACATAAACCGAAAGTAAAAATGTTATAATATGTAAATGGTTCCAAGGAGATCCAAATCAAATTATGGCTTGTGCCGTCACCATGGAAAAAGACAGGAATCGGAGGAAAATAATGGGAAAAAACCCTGTTATACTGGCAGAGACACTTGGATGAGAAACAAATTAAGGCCTCATATATGATAAATTACATACCCGTAATAACGATCTTTGATATTCTGCTGGGACAATTCTCCAGTAATGGGCATTTCATGTCGATAAGGACATTCAGCGCCTCTGGTACATTCGCCTCGAACAAAGAAACTGCAAACATGTGCTCGATTTCTCTTGTAGTATGGAGTTGTCCTTTGTAGCTTCAGAATAGTATCATTGGGGCGTGCCTTTCCATAAGAAGATTCATAATCAATTCCAGCTCTAGCCTGCGGTAAGCATAGACATAGCAAATAATTTAGCTAAGAACCCTGCTTGTACAGGGATACATAAAAACATAGTCAATAAACAAATACATAAAAGAATGAAGATGGAAACTATAAATCATACCCTACGATCGTGCTCCTCAGCAAAATACTCTCTATTGACATCACTCTTTGGAATAGAGTCGTTTGAATCAATGGCTAGAGCAGTATCGCGAACTTGCACCGGCAACCCATACTCCAAATCCAAAAGACACACCTGACACACATTTTTAAGCTTACTGCATGTCTGGCATACCTCGGTTTTCTTAAACCTGGCATCACGACCAGGTCTCCACCTAAAAACAGTGAACGGCCGTGTACAAATCTTGCATTCTTTATCATAATCTGCTTTAGTCTGCATAGTACAAACCAACAAAGCAAATAAAATGTTAATCACTATTCTAACTAATTTTCCATTGAGCTTGCAATATTCTTTCTTGTCACTAGGGGCTGCAATACATATCATGGTTTATCACTACAGTTTCCAAACTGAAGTACATCTCTATAGTTGAGTTTATATCATATCAAATTTCTCATCTCTAGGGTTTCAAAACAGAGTCAAAAGATTCAGAACTAAGGTATTAAACGTAGCTCAGATTTGAGAAACTAGGGTTTATAGAATCAATAAAATTATAAAATCAAATTCCAAGTACTACAAGCTCTAATAACACAACCAGACACGATAAATTAAACAAACAAATAATCTAACTAAAGACAAAAAAAAATTGAGGAAATTTTCAAGGATTTCATGAATTTTGAGGGTTAGGGTTTTGAATCTACACTAAAAAACCGAATAAAAGACAGAATAATCAAGGAATTTTATCTTACCATTCGAACGTAAGGATTATCCCCAAGACAAGATTCACAAATAATGGGAAAATCGGAGCGTTCCCAGCCATCCGCTTCTAGATCTCTAAGAAATCTATGAGCCATCGTGTGTTTACTGGTTCTCACAGAAAGTAACTAATTAGTCTCTTTGATTGATTCAGAAAACCCTTGATTGTTTACAGCGACGGAGAGAGAACTGAATAATTTGCCCTGACCCTAACAACGATGAGGTTTGGGAGAGAAATCTGATGAAGAAAATAAACGTTCTCCGCGCTCTTTGAAAGATCGCGTGAGAGGTAGCTCATTAGGAAGGCTCGAAACCGGCTTGATATACGATAAGGAAGGTGTTATTCAATGACTAGCATTTAAATAAGGGCCACCTAAGCGTAGATTCCTAAAACGTGTTTGGAAGCTGAGAAGGAAATCACGTTCAAGACATCGGGGAATCGTAATGTTTCCTGCAAAAATTTCCTGCAAGAGCCTTCTACGAATGGTATAGATAAATGAAGCTAATATTTTCTTTTCAAAAAAAAAAAAGAAATAGAAATCATATTTCTTGAGGAAGGAGAATCTTAAATCCACCACTTTGTAGAGATAGCGGTTGAAACGGGTTCGATAAAATGAAGATAAAGTTTGTTACAGCTTTAGACAGAGTCAGCAGGAATATAAAGGTCAGTGACACACATACACCTCACACACTAACACATACCAATGGAAACACGACACATAACAGAGTGTAAAGAAAGTGTAACAAAGTAAATATTATTGGCCAATGACACATGCACACCTCACACGCTAACACAAACCACTAGAAATATGACACAAAACAGAGTGTAAACAAAGTGTAACAAACTAAACATTATTACCCCCAATCACCCCCCACCCCACCCCCAAGCTGAGATGTTTGAGTTGAGAAGCATAAAACACACACAGCTTTTCTTTAGGAAGCAAGTAGCGTGGTCCATGTAAACCCTTAGAGCAACTGCAGTGGTGCGAGTATAACCAAAGACCAGAGAGGAAAAAAAAGACCAAATTTTGGGTTTAATCTGATGTGTGACCCTACGGTGGAAAAACTAAATTTGGTCAGACGGACATTATACCAACGCCTGGTGTGGGGCGTAGAATATACCAACGCCTGGTGTGGGCGGGGAGTGTACGTTCGCCCGGTGTAGAAAAAAAAGTAAAAAGAAAAAAAGTGGGGCGGAGGTATTATGCCCGCCCCATGCATTTGAAGTTTGTAAAGAGTGGGGCGGAGGTATTATGCCCGCCCCATGCATTTGAAGTTTGTAAAGAGTGGGGCGGAGGTATTAAGCCCGCCCCACACAAAAGAAGAAAAAAAAAAAGACAGGCGTGCATTATACGTTCGCCTGGTGTGGGGCGTGGACTATACGTCCGCCTGGGGTGGGACGTGGACTATACGTCCGCCTGGTTATGGGGCGTGGACTATATAAGCGCCCGATTATATTTGGATTTGGCGACCAAATTTGGTCTGGATTTTAGTCTTTGATCAAATTTTGATCGATGGTCCGTCCCACTGCGCCTATCCACTGGACACTATATTCGGGTTTAGTCGTCCATTGTGGACGCTCTTAGTGAATATATCTGTAACCCGATAAAGATTGGAGATTTTTTTTAGGATACCTCCAGATTGTTAACTTGCACCAATTCTCAACAAAATGGAAGTCCAAGGCCATGTGTTTCATCTTGCTGTTAAAAAACAGGGTTAGATGTAAGAGGTAAAGCACTGTTGTTATCACAATACAGGTGAGGTGGTATATGAATCAAAATCTATAAATCCTGAAAAGAAATTGGCAAATCCAGACAAGTTCAGCTGCATCATGTGTGCAATAGCCTTATACTCTGCCTATGTGGAAGATTTAACAACTGTAACTTTCTTTTTAGATGGTACTATTACCACAAAAAATGCACTAGCCTACAACATATCTTCTATCAACAGGTGAACCTGCCCAATCAATATCAGTGAAACCTTAAAGAACATGTAATCCCTTGGAGAAGAATAATCCATGATCTAGAGCTCCTTCACATACTAGAAATCCTCTTAGCTACCACAAAATGAACTGAAGTAGGGTTGTGGATAAACTGACAGACCTGATTTACAGAGTAATTAAGATAACTCAGGTATAGTCCAAGTCAGGTATTGTAGTGCTCCAACCAAGGATCTGTACTCTGTTGGATTATCAAGAGGGCCACCATATGTGCTGCTCAACTTTTGAGAAAAAAAAAACTGGACAAGAACAAGGTTTAGTACCCACCATATTGAACTTGGCAAGCAAATCAATAGCATACTTAGTTTCACACAAGAATAAGCAAGTGGAATTTCTCTTTACTTCAAGCCCTAATAAGAAATGTAGATCCGCTAAATTCTTAACAGGAAACTTTTGAGTTAGAGTATCAAGAAGTTTAGTACATAAAGAAGCAGAGTTGTCTGTCAATAGAATATCATCCACATAAACCAACACTATAGTAATGAACTTTCCTTGAGGTTGCACAAAAATAGAAGTATCAGCATCAGAAGCAACAAAAGAGCAAAACAGAGAGCCATTTGTCATACCATGCCCTAGGTGCCTGTTTGAGGCCATACAAAGATTTGTGAAGCTTGCAAACATAGTCAAGATGACCAGGATCCACAAAACCATGTGGCTGAGTCATGTATACCTCTTATTTCAAGTCACCATGGAGAAAAGAATTGCTCACATCCAGTTGAGTGATTTTCCAATTAAAGTGAACAACTAGATCAAGGATAAGTCTGATTATAGTTGGATTAACAACAAGGTCGAATATCTCCTTAAAATCCAGACCAGGTTGCTGATGAAAACCTTCATCTACAAGCCTAGACTTGAACCTCTCAACAGATCCACCAGCTTTCTGCTTAATTTTATACACCCATTTGCACCCAATAGCATGATGACCAGAATGAAAGGGCATTGAGGTCCAAGTACCATTATATTCATCAAACATGGACACTCTCCTTTTAGCAGTAGAAAAACAAGTGGGAGTAACAGATAAAGCCTTATATATGAGAGTTGTGTAAATAGGATGATGAGAATCAAAATACACCTTTGTTATAACAATACCATATTTTCCTATTGTATGCATAGAATGAGCATTAGAGACAACCACTGAGGAAGACAATGAAGTAACATGTGTAATCTCAGAAGATACAACTAAAGAAGTAGATTCAGGAGTAAGGGATGTAGTCACAACAGAAGTAGAATCAGCATTGACTGAAGTGGGTGGTGAATCGACTGAAGTCAATGTTGAAGAGTCATAGGTAAAAGCATATTGAGTGAAAAGAGTACAAGTGGGTTGTGGTTTGGAGACAAAAGATAGATAAGGAAAACGATATTCATTAAAAACCACATGTCGAGAAATATAAACCTTACACTGACAGGTTCTAAGCACTTATAGCCTTTCTGATTGGTATTGTAAACAAGAAATATACAAGATACACTTCTGGGATCAAGTTTGTTATCAACATAAGGTCTAAGCCATGGGCAACAAGAGCAGACAAAACTTTTAAGAAAAGAATAATCATGAAGCTTGCGAAAAAGCATTTCAAAAGGAGTTTTAAAACCAATTGATCAGGTTATGTTATTTATTGATAATGTAGTCGGCAGTCATGAAAATATCAACCCAAAAACATTCAGGTAAGTTTGCTTGAATGAAAAATGTCCCACCAATATCATAAACATGCTTATGTTTAGCCTCAGCAACATCATTTTGCTTAGCGGTGTAAGGACAAGTAATTCCATGCCTAATTCCATGTAAAGCAATAAAACTAGCCAATTCATTATTGATAAACTCGTCACCATCGTCACTTCTGATTGTAGCAATTTTATGACATATATGATTCTCGATTTTAGCTTTAAAATTGAAGAAAATTATCTTGAAATCAGATTTAGCATATAAAGGAAATTACCAACAGAACTTGGTGTAGTCATCAATAATGTTTACATAATATAAGTAACCACTATTAGAAGGAACTGGAGATGGACCCAGAGATCCATATGAAGTAATTCTAATGGTCTAGTAGTAAATCTACAAGAAACAAAAAAAAGTTGTTTACGTGACCTGCCAAATTGACAACCCTCATAGAAAAAGGGGTGTTTGAATTATATTTGGGAGAGACAGCAGAGAATTACAGACTCTTTGCGAAACTTGAAAAGAAGGATGAGCTAATCTATGATGACATATGGTGGAGGAGACACTTTTAGCATGAAGAGTATGAATAGGACCGTTGAAGTTGATAGGATAAAGGCCATTATTATGTGGTCCCTGCAACGGAATCTTACCAATTTGAAGATCCTGCATAGTATAACCAACAGAGGAGAAGGTTATGGTGCAGTGGTTGGACAGTGTAAACCTATGGACTGATAAAAGGTTAGTGTATGCTTATGAAACATGTAAATTTTTTGTAGATTGAACTTCCTAGTAGGAGTGTGTATAATGGAATTACCAACAGTATAAATGGACATACCTTCACAAGATGCAGTTTGAATGAAGTCATAACCATCATAAGAAGTATAATCCTCCATTAGAAAAGCATCTGCAGAAACATGATGATTGGCTCCACTGTCAGCATACCAAAGATTCTCACAAAAGATACTTGCTATTGCAAGCATAACATGAATATCTGTAGGAGGTTTTTTCCCATGATAAGCAAAGTTAAATCTATTGGAGCATAGGCGGAGCTAGTGCAATGGAAATAGTATATGTGCAATTTTACACCCTCCCAAACTAGCTTCCAAGCCTATGATTTCTAATATTTTGAGCCTCCAAGCCTAGAATTTCTAATATTTTGAGCTTACAAGCTATTTTTGATATTTTGCGCCCCTAGCAATACTCTGCTTCCCCTTAGTGAAGTTTCTAGCTCCACACTTGTATTTAAGCATTCATGAGCAAGATGGCCAAGCTTGTTGCATATTTGACAAGGTGGCTTGTTATTTGAGAAAGAAGCAGGATGAGGTAATGATGTGACTCTACAAGAATAACCACCTCTAGTATTTGAATAACATCCCCTAGAAGTTGGATAGTTATATTTCCTACCTCTTTGATTTGTACCTTGACCACATCCCTTGACATGAATAGAGAATCTATAGTTGAAATTAGATAAACGAGGTCTAGACTGAGAGTAAAAATCCTTGTTCTCAAATTCGAAAACTAATGAAGCAGCCTTAGAATAAATCACAACTTCCTCGCCTAAAAACAAATTATGTAATTTAACACAAGTTACTGGTTGACATCTTAGACGAATGGAGGTAGAAAATGAGTCATAAGCAAAAGTAAGACCAAATAGAGTAATAACAACACAGTCAGCATCACTGACAACAGATCCAGCAGCAGCTAAAGCATCAATAACTTTCCTAATTGAATTCAAATAGGTTTGAATAAAATCATTACCCAATTTAATTGATTGAAGTTTGGTACGCAGCTGAATTATATGAGTCGCAGCCACATAAATCATACGCATAAGTAGCTCCATCCACATAAGGAAGAACACAATCATAAATCAACGAATTGAGTAGCAAAATGATTGTGGAACCCTCGTATTTCCATGTTGTGTAAGATGGATTAACAATATCATCGGTATGATGATTGTGAATTGTATATATTTAACAGGACATTCAATAGATCCATCGAGAAAGCCATTAATACGAAATTTTGCAAATAAAGCAAGAACCAATGATTTCCAGGTGAGGTAATTATCATTATTAAGTTCGAAGGAGATGATATTAAGCAATTTATTGAAAGGAATTTTGCGAAATTGAACGTTGAGCCATTAAGATGGAATGAAATATAAGAGAAAAATGAATTGAAAAATTGAGATCTCAGAAAGAAAAACAAAGGCTCAAAATTTTAAAAGAGAAACAAATAGGAAAAGTTGTGATTAAGATCTCAAAGAAAAAGAAAAGGTCCATGACGGATCGAGAAACCCCGAGAAAGAAAAGTTTCTCAGTCTGATACCATAACAATTGAAACAAAGTTTCTTATAGATTTAGACATAGTCAACAGGAATATAAAAGTCAATGACACACGCCTACCTCACACACTAAAACAGACCAATAGAAACATAACACAGAATAGAGTGTAAAGAAAGTGTAACAAACTAAATACTATTACACAGAACATCTCCAATGCAAGGGGTAATTATCTTAAAATAATATGATAATAATTAATAAAGATTAAAAAAAATTCAACATTTTGTCATCTCAAATGCAAGGCACTAAGGTCATAATAGGATGATGACATGGCTAAGTGGATAAAAATAAAATCTAGACTAGATTTTCTTCGTGACCTTGATTCTTAAGCCCGCATCATCGTTTTATGTACAAAGTTTTATCTTTATTTTCTTTGAGGAGGGATCCTCTCATACTCCAAGTCTTACACTATCTCATGTTTTTCACGTCATTTTTTAAATAAT
The DNA here is from genome assembly GCF_003573695.1 of Papaver somniferum. Classification (NCBI taxonomy): domain Eukaryota; kingdom Viridiplantae; phylum Streptophyta; class Magnoliopsida; order Ranunculales; family Papaveraceae; genus Papaver; species Papaver somniferum. Next base: position 110,804,321 of record NC_039368.1, read on the forward strand.
AAGCGGTAAGGATTTGAAGCAAATAGGGATATAATCCTCTTGCGAAGCTCTACATACCTAGTAAAAATGAGGGCATTCCGAAATACTAAATCTCGTAATCTACCCGCCTTAATTTCGATGGTTAAAAAAAGTTGATTTTTCAACGGGCCTCAATTTTAATGGTTAAAAAATGTTGATTTTCAAAGGATCACTTTCAAAGTAGTAGATGGTGATGTTATAAGTCTCGGAATGTGCTCATTTTTTTCAGCCAAATGAAAAAGGATGAATGGGGATAGACAATTGAGCGAAACACTTATTTTGTATATATATATATATATATATATATTTTTTTTTTTTCGAGAAACACTTATCAAGCGACTCATTATGGTCGGGAGCAACCAGACCAAAACCAGAAATTCATGGGTTGGCACACATTAACGTTGATCTTTGTACACCCATAGAAATAACTACGGAGCACGAGCTACATATATGCCTTGGATGAAAGCCCAAAAAAAAAGTTACAACTCAGGAAATGTGACCTTTTAAATGGGAATCCTGGGGAAAAGCATCCCATGGGAGAAGAAAATGGAAGCATAATAAACCAAAACTATAAATATCCAATTTGTTCATGAATTATGTATCCATCAAGCTTAAAAGTTGTTTCAATGATAACTTTGTGAGCAGTGCTATCCCGCACGACTATGTGGGAGAGCTTAATAAGGTAGCAGGTTATCAGTCGTTGGACCAGTTTGCCAACCGTTAGATTGGTTTTGACTTTATCTTTTTTAGCTGGCATAATTAGTAAATTAGAGTTAGGTCCTTCTAATGTTTTCCATTTAGTTATCTGTCTTATTTCTTTCATCTTTGTGAGTTTTCAGCACAAGTAAATTAACTACACTATTAAAGGGCATTTTGCTCTAACAAATGCGCTTATGAGAAACCTAGAGATGCAAACCCAAACCAAACTTTGATTTCGAGGTTGCCAATGAAGCGAACCCATTGCTCTTGTGAAAATGAATACTCAAACTAGGTAGGAATTTGACACGCTTAGTTTGAATTTGCAACAACTCTTGTAACGGTGATTTTTGTAGCGATCTTCCAGCGTTGCAGATTCATTGCATTATTAGTTTCCTTTAATAAAAACACCATTTGAGCTATGAATTATATTTTTGAGTGTGTTTATATCATGAGAAGCTATACCCCTACACTGGGTCGACGGAGGAAGCTGAATATCATAAATGGGTGAATTTATTTTAGTATTTATTTGACTTTTGCACTAATTAAAATTAGAATTATGATTTTGATTAATTAGTTATCATTTTATTTGATGGGTCATGCTTGCTTAGATGTTTTATTTGGCAAAAATAAGAGTCTGTGTTACTTTATTTATTGAGCGATAATTGTTGAGAATAAATAATTGAACCTCATGTTATGAATTCGGTGGAATCCTAGTCCAAGTAAATCTCTCTTTTATTTATTATTTTATTTAAACCTTTAAATTTAGTCTTGACAATTCTTAGAGTCCGAAACTTATTACTACAACGACAATCAAAAATCACATCATTTTTGAATATTTTGCTAGTCCTCGAGCAAAACAAAGAATATATCCGCTACACAGCTGGATAAATATCCGCTCAACAGCTGGATATGAAAAGTGATATCCGTTCAACAACGGATAGATAAGAAATATCCGCTCAACAGCTGGATATCGAGAAATGTATGCTAAACAACGAGACGGATAATCAGAAAGACCATCTCAACAGCTGATCATGTCGTGCAAATTTTTTAGAGACCCGCTCCACAGCTGGTCATGTAATGTAAAATTATTATTATGTTTTTTAGACCCGCTCAACAGCTGGTCATATCATTCATTATTTTTTTTATTTTTTTTTTAAAATCAAAATTCCTAACGAAAGTGTAACTCCCCCACACTTAAACATTACGTTGTCCTCAACGTAATTGAGTCATCCAACGTAGAAATTAAGGTGGGAAAGTGGTATGTAAAAAAAATAGACAACTAAAAAAAAAGATAGAGTAAAGGGAACAAATCTGATGGGTTGACTCCCATGAAGCGAAAGGTATTTGTTTCCCTGCTTTCAGTAGCACGTAATCTCAAACATGGTGAGTTTGTACCCCAAAATACGTTGCCTATCATATATATAGAGTCTGAAAAGTTGGTGATCAACCCAACAAATCCGGTCAGCTGAAAATATAATCCTGCAATAAGAATGATTAGTATCCAGAAAACTAACCAAATTCAATACACCCCTGCAGTAATAGGAATACAATTCCAACTTGTCCAATCATGTTCACTCACACGAACTAAATCAGATTCATGAATAACATATAAAGTTTGTTTAGAAATTTCAGCACCAATTGTATACCCTAAATCTGGTTCCAAGTCCGCGGAAATAACTTCCGTTGCTGAGTTGCCTATATTATTTATTGGAGACCGCAATGCATTGACAATGTCAATAAGCATAGGGTCTTCGGAGTCTGCAAAATGGGCTAAACAAACTGAAATTGGTTCAAAATTAACAGTACCAGTATCAATCTGATTAACATTCATATCAGCAATTAGGAAATCACAAGATGGGTCGGCAAAACATGAGCTCAATGGATCCACAATATCATGAATAATCGCCTCATTGTTATCCGCAACTAAGTGAATTATAGGAATCCCACTATCTGGATGACTAGAAGGTATTTCATTATGAACATCTATTGTCTTGTCATTAGACTGAACAATAGTATCTTTTGTATAAACAGGTTCTTCTAAATCATCATAATCTGAATAAATATTGTCTCTAATACAACTCTCGTCCTTTTGAATAGGAAAATAATCAGTAATATGATCATGAGTTGGATAAGATACAATAGATTTAGAATTCCTAAAATCATTACCAGCGTCAAGTCCATCATCATCCTCAAAGCATATTGATTCATCATCTACAACGGTTTTATTATTAGTGTCATCAATATGAGAAAAATCAGAACTTGAATCATCGAATAAACGACGATCCTCTACTGGTTTCATAAGTTCCGCAATTATTTTATCAGTTTCGGCAGATCTTTTAGCAGATTCAATGGAAAATAACTCAGTTTGTTTGACCAATTGTTCCATGCTAGATAAAAGAGACGAAAATAGTTCACCGTAAAATTGGTTTTCTCTTTCATACGGTGACTCATATGCATGTGAATAATAATTGGAAGCGACATAATTTGTCTCATAACCCGGGTAAGGTTGGTAATGATCATAACCTTCACAAGGTCCGGAATGATCATACCTATGAGTATAATTCCAATCATTATTTACAGACTCGGCTCTAATAGGTTCCTGATAATGAGAAGGTGCATATGCACACTCCTCAGATGAAATATCAGATGACTCCTCTGTCTGAGATCTTTTGGTAAGATTCCAAAAGGCTATAAAAGAAGCCAACTCACTAGAAACCATAATATAAAGTAAAATTCACCCAATAACTCACCTTGTAAAAGCTTTGCGAGAATATCAAGTACTTACTTTCTAGCCAGTAACCGATTTCAATCTCCGCACTTCAGACTTAGGTACCTAAGAAAAATCAAATAAGCCATGTAAAAAGAACTAAAAGAAAAATAAAAGAAAAACAAAAATAAATTATGTACAAAAAATAAAATACAAATAAAATAAACTATGTACAAGATATCAACGAGAGAGTATTTTGCAACCACTCTCCGGCAGCGGCGCCAAAAACTTGATGTATCCAACTATGAATTTATACGTGGTATGAATCATGAAATAGTTATAAACCAAAATCCATTAATGAAACACTCAAACATTATTAAGCACCAAAAATTGACTTTGTTTAAGAACACAAAATAAAATAACATCTACAAGTTCATTCGTCGCCCTAACATGGAAAACTAACAAGACATGATAAGAATATAATAATCAAAATCGCAAACCCCTGTCTCCATGTTCATGGCTCTCTCTCCGCGCCTCCCTCCTCCTCCGTGTGCTCTGTCTTTTTTTTCTCTATATCCTATCAAGGAGTCGTCAGAAGACCTAGTGAAATCTCTGCCTCCAATGGGCCCAGTCTAGGCCGGTCCAATAATAGACCCAGTTTACAAAACCAAGTTAATTCCTTCGTTACTCCTTCGGAAGTTGGCCAACACCATCCTAAGAACCCATATATTGTGTCTATCCATATCTCGGCTACAACAATCTCCATCTTCTTTATTCTTCAAAACACCAGCTGGATATTAATGTAACAGAAGCTTCTTCGTTTGCTCCATCGACACACAGTGAACAGACTCCACTCATTTTATTCTTTCATCACCTGCGTCTATCTATAAAATCTCGAACTCGCACCCTCACGTAGTCAACTGACGAAATGTGATGAGGAGTGTTCCACGAGTCCAACTGCTGCAAAAATGAGTAAACTTCGTCGGCTGCAAAACTATTGAACGCAACACTAGATATCCCAAAATTCATATGATAAATTACCAAAACTGCACTGGTTTCCGCCATCACTACTGCCTTTCTTCTTCGCATTTGCATCTTCACCTTGGCCACGACATTGACAACTTCCGATTTTCGACCCCAGCTGGCATCTGACATGTACATAAAAGACCGGCAATAATTCTATGTCCATCTGTTGCCCTTCCTACCAGGTCCACAGCACCAACTTCTTCCTCACCGAATATCAACTCCACTCGAGCAAACACGCATTGCACTTCCACTTATTTGCTGCCGATTCCTTTTTACTACCGTCCAGCCCATGCACTCATCTCAGCCTGCAAGAACACATTCATTCTTAACTGTCCCAACGCCACAGATCCTCTGTTGTTGCAGTAATCAACACTTCGAACGACTGGGACTCCATACAGCTCCATGACTCAAAGCTTGTAGTCGATAAGCTTTCTTTTCTTTTCTTGATACCAGCAGCAGCCATCTATTCGTATGTCTTCTCAAGCCTTCATCCATTCCAAACAGCCAACATCAGTTGCAACTTCCTTCGTTGCCATGGCTTATTAGTGGCAGCAGCCAATTCGATCTATCTCGAACAAGTAATTCTGATTTCTCCATCTTCTGTCCTTTGATTATTTCGGTCCCATGCACCCATGCGATTTCAGCCATTTGAAGACTCAAAATCATAGATCCAACAGCACCGTAATGCCCTGATGTTTTATCTCCTTGAACTCTCCTCTCGCACCACAGTTTCATCTCCCACCACAAATGTGAAAGAAAACTATTTTAGTAAAATCTGAATATACCTGATGCCCCTTTGCAAGCAACATCTGTTCTAAAGTTGCCACATCACACCTCTTGAGCATCCATGTGTTTTACTGGAGAAACAATTCCTTGTCTCATCGTGGAATGACTTCATGCTGCTGATATATTGAAATACGAGGCCAGCTACATTTCGCCCCTTTCATCTCAAACAGCAATTAGCTTCTGATTAAACAGTTTATACTTTCATTGATCGGAAACGATAGTATTTCCTACGAAAGCACTAAATAGTGTTATTAGTCAAAATATCGAGTTCTAACAAATATAAATATGAGTATAAAATGTAGCAATTTAATGCTTATCACTTACCGAGGGGACTTACACTAAACCAAAGAGGAAAAAAACATGCATCCTGAGGAACCTGAAATCTTGAAAATAAACAAGGAATCCAATGGTGATGGAGAGATGAAGATGACTGATGATAATGCTGCTTTGTCTAATGGTATCCTGGAAAACTCTTCAATTGCAACTGTGGTAACTTTTCTAAATCATATTCTACCAAATTTTTTTACATAATTTCTCACATGATCACATTTTTGCACATATGATTGGATATTTGACATTATCTTTATTTCCTTCGAGACTTTAGCTAGAACACACATTTTCAAGTACCTTATTGTCTCATATTTCTAGCAATTTTTTACTTTCTTGACTTGGAATTGTCAAGGGATTAGTACAAAAAGATAACCAAAAATACCTAATCATTTTTTTGGTTATCATTATCTTCCTGCTAAACAAAACAAAATCTTGTCATTATCTTCCTATACGAAACTAAGCAGGAAAAAGAGAAATTAAAGAAAATCATGACTGAGGTAAATGTCATTAGCTATTGGTTTGTTGAACCAGAAGGGGTTAGTGTCATTGCTATAGGACTATCTTTGATTTGGAAAAGCAATATCTCTGTTGATATAATTGATTTTTCTTTAAATCATATCAATGCTAGTGTCTCTTATGCTCATAGCCCGTCCTAGTTATTTACTAGTTACTATGGTAGTATTTATGATCTGGCTAAAAAAACGAATCTTGGTAAATGATTAAAAATACTGCCTTAACCAATTGAAAATGAGAGGGTATCGAATACATAAGTTACTAGCATTCCATAAAACTTGGGTAATAATGACTAACTAATGTTCTTTTCTTCTGAGCGATTACGGTAAAAAAATGTAATTTATGTATGATTACGGCAAAACAAATGTAATTTTTAAAAAGTCATTACATTCTTTTAAGAACGTATATTTGTATCAGATCCAAAATCCAAACTAAATCTTTTAAGAACAGATAATGCAATTTGAAGTCTGATTTTCAATCGCGAAAAATGATTAAAAATTCGATCATCGAAGAACAAAATTAAGGTTTTGTGTGTATGTATGTTTCGATTATTATTATAAAAATAATAAGACGGTGAGGTAATTATGGATCGAATTAATCTCTGATTTCAAATCAGATCAAAAAATTGAAAGTAATTTGTAGTTGAGCTTTTTGATACCGTAAAAGGCTTTTTTCCTAAAATTTGATTTCATAATCAATCAACTAACAACTCTTAATTGAATTCAAATTATGAGAAAAGATAAGTTTATTTTTCAAATCGATTTTGATGATGAAATCTCCTGACTAATTTGTCAATAATGAATCTTATCAAATTTTCAAGAACATGTATTAATGATGACCATATTTTGTTTGTAAGATTAAGTTTTGTAGATTGAATTTTCAGACATCAGAGATTAGATTTTACTTTTTAAGGTTTGCTCTTCGTTCTGAAAATATTTCTCAACATTGGAAATAAATAGACAAAATCTGAGTTATGAAGAAATTATATCTGATGTACATATTGTCATCATTTTTTATTTGTAGATTGAATTGTTCATAAAAGGGACGACTCGTTCGAGATAGAATAAGTTTGTTCTTGAGCATTGCTCGGTTGAATTCTCCAAACGTCGGTATGTCAAGGTTGGCTGTCATATTTTAGTTTCAAAACTCAAAAGTCGTTTGATTAGATTATTAAAGTCAACTTTTTTAGGTGAGACTAGGAAGTCTAGAAATCTTGAGACATACAAGTATTACTCTGAAGACCGGGAGAATCTAAAGACTTATTCACAACAACGAACACATTATCCTTTGCTCGAGGTTAGTAATGTAAGACTTGAATTGTTTTCATTTATATCTACCTTACTTTCAAGTCGTTTAGATTGTAGACATAACATATAAAGTTACATATATATGAAACTCTAGTATTAAAGACTTGATCATCTTATTATGACCAGAGTGTCAAGGAAGAATATACATGTTGTATCACAACTTATATATATTAAACTATGAAGCATAACACTTATGTTTTGAACTTCATTATTGCGGCACATACACTGTCTTTGTAATTTGTTACTAGATTGTGTAACCAACTTATGATTGATTTCATACCTAAAAATTATGTTTAACTACATGAGTTTAAGGAAGTAGACTTGTGAAACTTGTTTCGTAGTTGAAAGGATTCATGGGATTAGTTGTCTGATTCCTATTGGTGATCTATAGCAAGACCGATCCTTATTTCAGATCTATAGCAAGAGTGATCCCTATAGCAAATATATATTTTTGGTTTCACGTATCCCCTAGTGTTTATGTAATTTTCGGATTATGGGTTTTTTATTTAGGAAAGTTCAAGATGTCGACCGAGTGAATAGTTTGAACATGTGCAAAATTTTATTCTTTTATTGTTCAAAGATATTCCTTGATATTCAAGGTGAGATCCTAAACAGAAATGTTTAAGAATCTTCTTTTGAGACTTTTGAATATATATACATATATGTTTACTTTTCAAGCAAGTAAAACATATCTCTGAAAGATATACTAGAAAAGTATACTTGTATACCAGCTAATATTGAGTTGTCATCCATGAGGGATTTCGGTATAACAGTTGGATATTGGTTGGAATTAAACAAATCTTGGTTGGAATTACACGAATACGAAAATTATTGTTTATTGTATATCTTGAGAATATTTTCAGTATGAAAACTCCTTAGTGCCAATTTCCATTGGTCAATAAATAGTGAAGTTTGTTCTTTTTACAAACTTATCATGACGCATGCACTTCATTTTGTAACGGTACCCGACTAATAGTATTACTCGTAATGCTATCTTGGAGAGGATAATAACCTAATTAGGAGAAGTCTCTTACGTCCACTAGTTTAAGTACTTTTGTAGGATCAATAAGCGTTTAGATAGTACCGTTGGTGGGAAACTAGAATTTGCATTGTTATTTTAGTTCCTCAATTATTTATTTTATTGAATAACATTTGTTAGATCTTGATTGCACCTAGTTTGATTATTTTTGAGAACATTCTCTTACACTCAAACTAGATCAAGGTTTGACAGTAATTCAGATATGTTTTTAGATCTGACAATAGACTTGTGATCATCCTTTGTCAACATACAATGCGTTGTGTGTAAACGACCATAAGGGGAATCAAGTCTGTTTGTGTCATTACAAAGAAGACATTGAAGATTTGAAGATAATAATATTTATTATTGGTTTCATATCTTTGTGATTTACTTCATGCACATACTTGATCGTCTGGGATCAGACTTAGATTTGTTTATCTTTTGATAGACAACTTATTGCTAGTCATAGAGATCATCAAGCTATCCTTTGGTGGTTTTTTTAGGATCCTAATATGTTATTTTTTAGACCTGGATCTGGTTATTTTGAAAATCCAGATCTTGGTTGATCTAATCCAAACAAAGGAGGAAGAGCCTTTGTTTGACTCAACTAAATCTATGATTTACTTATTAAGATTGAGAGAGCAGTTACTGAATACATTCCTTTATTGTTTCGGAATGCAATCCAAATGAGTTGAGCGGAAGAAGTTTTTACTATGGGTGAAGCAACTTAAGATAGTGGAGTATATCTTACGAATCACGTGTGTTGGCCAAATTGGTTAAACACACATGGATACTGAGGAAACTAAGTATCTAGGGGTAGTTTACTTGGTCTCAAATATATGAAGTTGGTAGTGTTCTTTGTATAACGGCTTAATTCTGAGAGTATTCAGAACCTCACTAGGTCCCGGGGTTTTTCTCTATTTGCGGTTTCCTTGTTAACAAAATCTTGTGTCGTTTTATTTACTTTACTTCCACATTTTAGCTTGTCTTTAATCTTTATAATTAAAGTAAATTCACTTGTACCTTAATACAAACACTTGGGGATGATCCCTACAGTTGGGTTCGATTCTAGACTTGTATTATATACCAAGTGTATACCTTGTGGTTGTTATCTTCATAACAGTCTATGTCTATGTTAGATCACGCTAGGTATCAGTCATATAGTCTGATATCAAAAACTTATAGTTTCAATTTGGACTATTAATACTAGGCTTGAGGGAGCAAGCCTAGAGAGTCTAAAGTCATGTAACTTTAGGACTACACTATTAGGGCATTTCCTGTGGGGTTTTGAAATTTCTGAGATTTTGTGAGCCATGTGGATGGGATAAGTAGATACTTCACTATGGTAAAACATAATTGACGATGTACAAAGAAGCACGCGGATATAGTGAAATCCAGCGGAGTTAGTAAAGACGTTGGCGATCAAGATACAACTGGTGACAGTTGATGTTTATCCGCCAATAACTAGTTTGCTAAAGTAAAAATCTGCTAGATTTTTACCATCATAAATTACCCCCACTTTCAAACACTCAACTCACACAAAAATTCACTTCTCTTGAATTTTATACCAATCTCTTATAATTTTTATTTTAGTGTTTTAAATTCCTCAGTTGAAATGCCTCAAAAAGCTATTACACTTTTTTGCAATGCCAAACTTGAAGCTGTTATTTCTAAGATATGTGATGTTTTTAAAAAGATTGAAAATTATAAATGGGGCAGAGAAGATTTCAAGTTTTAAAAGTTAACAACAAAAGTTACAAAAACCAAGGAAAAACTGTTCAAGAGCGCGTTGAATGGAAGTTATATTAAATGAAGATAACCAGGAGGCCGAAGATTGTATGGGATTTTGATTAGATTATTTATTTAAGTTATATTATCTACAAATCTATATCTTTTAACGGCTATGGTTTTCTCATAAATACCATACCACTAACAATTTTCACTCTCAACAAACCTACAAAAGTCATTCTCAACCAACTTCATCCATCATGTTTCCTGAAAGCAAAAAAAGAAAAAAAATATTATGTAGAAGAAGCAAAAAGGATTTGTCCATTAACCACAATTTGATGCAATTCCCTCGAATGTATTGAAAGTGTCCAAGAAAAAGATTGTTCATAGGGATGAAATCATGTGTATTACAGGGGTGGCTCTCGCCTCCCCAAAATTTTGAAAATCTTCTTCACATGTATTGAATATTTCCTTACTTTTAGGGGAATAAATTCAATATCAACAACCCCTACCCACCCCACCCCCACCTACGTACATATGCACAATAATATACCATAAAGGATGATGAGATATTTTTGCTTTAAGTTATTAAAAGTTGAGCAACGACGTGGGGGTGTGGGATTACTTGAGTCTTGTAACCACTTTTCTTAATCTAAACACGGTTTGGAGTAATGGTTAATTTTGCATATTTTATTTACTTATCTGTTTTCGGGATTTGATATATTTGTTATACACAAAAGAATTAACAAAAAGAAATAAAAGTCAAAAAAAAAGTAAAACCTCTACGATGTTTCCATCAACAAGATCAAAAAAGTTATTGTATGATTGACGGTATTTGATTTTACTTGTTTTTACGGTATTACCTTTTTTTTTTTGAAATAATTGAATGAAGGGTAAATTTTACATATTGTTGACGGTGGTTTTTAGCTTAGGGTTAAAATTGTACAACCTTACATCTGATGTGACGTCACACAGCAAGGAAACGGTGCCGTGAGTGCTAACCTCTCCACCGGCATATTTATTGAGTCATTCAATATATTTCCATGAAATTTATCCAGACTGGCGAATGTAGCAACCGTCCCAAACGCTCTGTAAATTTCGGCATCTCGCTAATCCAAGACTCACTGAGTACTTTCCTGTGCTATGTTCCCTGGCAGAACCCTTAATATCGGTATGGCATGACGGATCTGTGTTCACTCGCAGCAGAGTAGCATGAACCTCCAAGTACCAAAATTAAGGCCATTGCACAAAATGCTCAGATGGAAAGCACACCGCATTATGTAAATAAGGATTTTTGTGGCAGCATACAAAATCCAGCCAATTATTGTGATAACTCACAAAAACTCATAAACCCGACTAACTTGCAAAATGAGGGTTTCGCGCCCCGCGCAGCGCACTAGACCCCTTGGTCGAAACTATGCTTAGCCAAACTAGGCAACTAAATCTGCCACAGCGCACTGGAAGTGTGGCCACACCCTAGCTTGTCGGCCCCACTTCCCATCGACCAATCAGGTCTCTCTAAAGCCGCCACACTCTCGCCAGAAGAGTATCCATGACCATGATTGGTCGGCCCTCTTTTAATCAACCAATCAGGTCGCATTAAACCCGCCAAACGCGCGTGCCAGACGCACATGCCGATCGGCATGCCAAACCCGCCAAACGCGCGTGCCAAACAGCATGCCAAAACGGCCAAATGCGCGTGCCAGACGCACATGCCAATCGGCATGCCTAACTTGCCAAACGCGCATACCAGGCGCACACGCCAAACAGCATGCCTAACTTGCCAAAAAACGCGCATGCCAAACGGCATGCCATATACGCTAGTTAGGGTTTCGACATGCTAAACCCTAATTTAGACAAAGTTGCCAGGCGCCGACATAAGGTAGCCATAATCAACGGATATCCTTCCTCATGAGATGCAATCTCAGCCATCCTAGTTCGCCACCGAGCTGACAGACTTGTGGAAACTTTCAGGCGACCAGCCGCCTAAAATTAATGGCCATGGATACGCCAAGCGCCACTTACACCATCGTGCCACTGGCATGCACGAGCCATGCCGCATTGCTATTGGCGTGCACCAAAAACGCCATTGCGCCATCTTCAGGCGCCAACACAAGGTAGCCAAAATCAACGGCTACCCTTATTTCATAAGATGCGATCTCAGCCATCGAAGTTTGCCACCAAGCCGGCGAGCTTGTGGCAAGTTTTAGGCGACCATCCAAGATGAGCCTAATAGCATCACATGCTATATACCTGCGGCAAGCCTATCAATTTCAACTTGCCACACGTAGAAAAGTGCTACATGTTTTCCACGAAAACACTCGAGACATCAAAACATGTCACAAACTGGGGGATACTCATCAGGGTATTGGTCTGGCGGTTTACAGCGTGCGGCGTGCAATACGCCCGTTACAAGAAAGTGTCATAAAACGGGGTGGTTAGTAATGGAAAGAAGTAATGGTGAAACATATTATATATTATGGGAACATCAATTCCAGGCGTTATCCGTTACTCCCTTCTTCCACTACTCAATCGTTTCCACTTCCTACGAGACCAGGGTACGTTTTATTGCGACTTGTATAAATAGGTCTCACCTATTTCCACCAAAATACAAGTTTTGGTCAGGAGAACAATACAACATTCAAAAATCACCTGATAGCTTTTTCATTCATCTAGGCAGTCCAATTTTTTAATACAAGTCACAAAACACCCACACTTCCAGAACGACGATTCTGGTCTCAATACTTTCTTCGCTTCCCTCCCTAAGACCAACCCTTCTCCTTCACTTTGTGACCGAAGCAAGTCTGGAACGGCCATTTCTTGGTTTAGGCCAGATTTGTACATATTGATCTCTCGAATCAAAAGTACTCCCGTGCAGTACATTGTTTAGGGTTTAGACTCGTTTCTCATCCACACACGAAATTACCAAAATCAGCAGAAACTGTTTTCACCCACAAACAATTGGCGACCACAACGGGATATTAATCTCTCGGTTACAATATCTATTTCCGATCTCAAGATGGTAGAACTCAGGTCCAGATCAGCAAACAAACCCTGAGAACACTGGCGCTGAAATCATCCCCGGCGTTAACGTTCCTTCAAGTGGTGTTAATACGCCACCTGTCAACACCAGCAACATGGAGAATGTTCCTTCAGGCATTACGCCCTCGATTACCAGAGCCAGAGCCTCTGCCACTGAAAATGCTCCTTCAAGTATTACACCTCCAATCACCAGAGCCAGATCCTCTGTCGCCGCTCCTAATGTTTCATCAAGTATGACACCTCCGACCGTCACCAGAGCCGCATCCATTCCGCCGTCAGGACGAGAAACTGGAGGAGCCAGAGGAAGCCGATCCTATATTACTATTGCTGATTTGATAAAAAGACAGGAGGTTCTCGCTAGAGTCCAAACAGACATGGCCTCAACTCAGAAGGAGGTACTTGTTTTTCTCAAGACACTAACAGAACGGCTACCGCAAGAATCACGCTAGCCAGAGCCAATGAGGAACACCTCCAATACCCCTGGCGCCATCACCTCAACAGGGCACGCCTTTGTAGACGAATGGACTCTCCCAGGAACTTCAGCGGAGAGAAATCAACCGTCCAATTTTGTCAAGCGAGAAGATCTGGAACGACTTCTCCGAAACCGGGACAAAATCAATTCCATGGACATACATCAGCATCAACCCCCGTATCCTCCGGAAGTACAAAGAATCCATTTTCCAAGGGGGTACTCCTCCCCTCAATTTTCTCTGTATGACGGCACCGGTAATGCGCGTGAACATGTTTCTAGACTATAGGAGTCCCTGGGAGAGCACGAATACAATCACGTTCTCCGTTTGAGGGAATTTTTGAAATCACTTACTGGAAGAGCATACACATGGTACAACAACATTACGCCATGCAGCATCTCCAACTGGTCTGATATGGTTACGACTTTCTACAAGAAGTACTTCTTTGTGTCTGAAAAAATTACCTTCTCAGATCTAGGAAGGATATTCCAACGAAACAACGAACATCCGAACGATTTTGTCAAAAGATTCAGAATTCAAGCACTGGATTATCATGACCCAAACGTGACCGAACAACAATTGGTGGATTCTTGCATCAATGGCATGATTCCCATCTACCGCGCCTTACTAGAGAATCTGCGATTCCATACATTTTCTGAACTTCATGAAGCTGAGAAACGGTCGTCCAAAATAACACCAACATTGTTGGAAATAACCAGGCCAACCAGAGGCAAGGACACACGCGACTCGAGGAAATAGACGCCTTATCAATAAGCAATATAACACTGGTCTTTCCTGTGTGAGAATGGTAGACGAAGGAGGAAAAAGGAAGGCTCCAGCGGCAGAACAACAATCCAAGCGCGCAGCGCCAACACGACAGGCAGTTCCTCCACGGAAAACCACCGTTAAAGCTCCCATGCGACATCAAGAAGCTGGAGAAAATATCTTGGATTTCCCGTTCCCAATCGAGGAAGTGATTGAACTCTTGGAAGCGTGGATCCAAGACGACGCCATCAGGCTACCTCCTACCAGACGCCCACCAACCGAAGCGGAAATGGCACACCCAAAATATTGCCGCTACCGAAGATTTATCCACCACCCGAACAGTGAATGCAATAAGCTAAATCATATCTTCAAATAAAAGATAGAAGCATGGGATCTTCGACTAGACAATGAAAGAATTCACAGAGATCCACTTCCAGTCAGGAATTGCATGGTCTCTGGGGACTCTGTACACGAAACTGTGCAATCCACAATACAACATGTGTGCAGAATTCTCTATCTCTCCGAGACACAATGTCAAGATATCTTCACAACCCTTAATCGTGTTGTATCGGGCAAGCGAATCTTTCCTACTGAAGAAACCACGCCAGAACCCCAAACTCTCTCGGGAAGCGATGCTGGAAAATACAACTGGGGACTGCTGACCACGGTTTATCTGAGGGACGCCAAGCTCGACAACACATTAGTCGACGCGGCCTCTGACTTCAACATCGTTACCATCAAAACTCTGAGAGTTGCGGGAGTTTCGAAGCAGGAGGCTCCCGTTCCCCAACCGTGGTCAAAGACTTGAAAGGAGAGGCGATGGACGCATATGGCTACATCAACCTTGAAATTAAGGTGGGAGACGCTCTTACACATGGAAAATTCTACATTATCAAAGAACTCTCATATTATGACATGATTCTAGGGCGCGCATGGGTACACGGCAACAAAGCAAAGTTAAGAGTATCCCTTCTGCCGATGTCGATACCCGAAAGAATTTCCAACAAGCCGTCCAACTTTGAAGATTACATGTTGCCGTATCAATAACTTACCAATGTAACTCAATTTCCTGGAGAAAGCCCGCCGACGTTCATCCGCATATTCTGAACACAAGTAAGTCTGGTTAAACAACCCTTTCTGCACCCAGTCACTTCTCCTCTCGGCCAGGCATGGGGACTCAGACCGATTATCAACCAAGGCGTCATTAAGATATGTGAATGGGACGTTGGGCTTTTCAAGTGCTTTGTCAAAAATTTGGAAGCTGTCACAGTCAAAGATGATGAACTCAAAAATCAAATGGTTGCGCAACGCCCAAACCCGTTTCAAATTGGAGATTTGGTAGTCAAGACGACCTCGTTTCAAGTTGGATATGTAACAGTGAAGATAGCCGCCTGGTCCGCCTAAAGAAAAGGAAGACGAGCCATATCTGGTGGCAGATGTTATGTTGGGGGGTTACTGCAAAATCATCAATGCCGACAAATTGGAAGGTGTGATGATTCACTCGCGATGGCTCAAACCCTTCAATACCTAAAACATTGTGCTACCTTCACCTCCAACGTTCTCTCCTTTCAGCATTTCCTTCAGAATTTTCCCTTTTCATGCAATGTTTGTAACTTCTCTAAAATGATTGCACTGCTTGCATTCATGAGTAGAGTTTTCAATTTTAATTAAAGAACATCTTTCCTTAAAAAGTATTCCCAAACCATCTTAAAAGAAAAATACCAAGTAAACCCAAACTCTCACAGAGTCCTTACCCGTCAATTGAAAACCAGAGAAACCAAACCACCACAAAAAATATCTATTCAAAAATACTGAAGAAGGAAATATGCAAGGAAGACGATCATCAGGCGGCAGAATAGATATCTTCCTCAGAAATATCCGGCTTCAAATCTTACCTGACGCTCCTCTATTTTTCGGGATGTGTGACAAGGATGCTGCTACAAGGGAGAGCCAAGAAACAGGTCGGTCGAACCTTTAACCATTATTGTTATTTCCCCTGTTTTGAGTTACTATGGGTGATGTCGGCGTTCGGAAGCATTGGATGCGAAAACAGCAGGATGGCTAGTACCTGTGAAAAATTCCATCCACACTATTTATGTAAAACGTCTGTCCATCTACTGGATGACCAGGATGGGCGAGCAACTTATTTTCTCATAAAGGGTTTTTGGATCTTTTCACTATGAAGGTTTTATTAATTCATTCAGAGATGTGAAACCATAAAAGCTGAATAATGGAATGTTACTTGGCGAAACCCTAATTCCGTCATGAAAACAAGAAAGTGAAAATAAATCCTTGAAATATCAAAAGCGGCTACACACTGAGGAGAAATATCAAAAGTAAAAAAAAAAAATGGTCGTCAATGGCAGACGCCTGGATCAATAACGCCTCCATCAGAGCTTTTTCAAACACTTTCCCCAGCACCTTCTCTGGCAGCAAACATTCCAGCCAGACGCCGCCTCGACAGCAGCAACCTCAGCATCCAATCTAGAAGCCGCCTCAGTAGCAGCTTCCGCATCCTGTCCGGCATTTGCTTCGACAGCAGTCCCAGCATATGTTTCCATGGCTTCTCCAATGGCTCCAACATATGTTGCCTCCGCCTCCTCTTCCGCCTTGATGGCATCCTCAGCAGTCGCTTCAACGTCTTTGACAGCAGTTTCGGCATCCACTCCAGAAGCTGCTTAAGTTTCGTAAACCATGTCGACATCTCCCCCAGAAGCTTTTCCAGCGGCTTCTTGAGGATGTCCCGATTGGTCCGCGTCAAAGTCAAGGATCACGATACCATTCTGGACAGGGTAATAAACTGGCTCTCACCTAAAAGTTTCATGGATTCAGTCTTCCTCCGTTTCAACCGAGAAGAGAATCGTTCAACCCTAGAACTAGGTTGTAGAGAAGCTTTGTTATTCTGAGATCTCCCGATGCGCTGAGATGCTTCATCATGTCTCCACTTTTCCTCCATGTCCATCGAAGCCATGAGAGTCTGAACACACATCCGCACTCTGTATAGATGGGCGAGAGACATGCCTCGTATAAGCACGGAACAGAGAATCAATTCTGTTTAATGCCTCCTCATGAGAAGAAAACTGGGTTTTGTCGACTTCAAAATTTCTCTCCGAAGAGTCAGAGGTACGATCATCACTGGAGGATCCCATTATATGCTACAAAAAAAAATACCATGTCTGCACCAGCAACCTACATGATAAAAAAAACAAAATGGGGACTAGGAGAAGAAACACAAGATAGTACTTGTGAAGAGGGTGGACGCGATTTTATGAATGAAGGATTCAGGATCACCACTTATATTCAGCGGATTGATTAAGCCTCAGAAGGAAAACCCTTTTACCAGCCGTGAATTAAGGCTCCAAACGCGTGATACCAGCTGGATTAGATATTTGTTTATATAGGATAATTAGGGTTTGGCATCCAAGTCAGCAGCCGTCCCCACCATTCTGTGACTTAGCAGCGCCATCCTTCCACTCCAGGCGCGTGTCCCGAGCCGAGCCAATGGATTTACGTCAAGCCAAGACAACAACTCCAATGGCCCCATGTCCAAGCTGACGCCAACAGCCTGCGTCCCTAGCCAGCACCAACAACTCGTATCCTTTCAAACGCTAGCTTCTCTGCTCGATAACCGACGCACCAACCGCACCATCCGCCATGCCAAGCTAGCCACACCCATCCTCTACTCCAGCTAGCAGCGCCATCTCAGCCATTCAAAGCAGCGCCATCTCCACCAGCCAAGGAAACGCCATCTTGGTAGTTCAAAACAGCGTCGTCTCCATACGTTCTGTGACCTATCCATCTAGCGCCATCCACCGATTCGTGGACCAAATTGCAATGCCATCTCTGCCTATCAGTAGCCAAAATTTCAGCGATGACGCCAACACCCTATAGACAAGTTGGAATTACGTAGAGCCGCCAACACGGATTCCTCGTGTCTTCCACCAAAGGTTAGTTGAATTTCCTTGGCAATCTCTTCACGTCTTACTCTTCCGATTTTACTCTTACCTGTCACCATCTCATGCTTACCCTGCAATAATGCCACTGTTACGTGCTAAGCAGGGGACTTAATGTTGATGGTTGTTTTTAGCTTAGGGTTAAAATCGTAAAACCTTGCATCTGATGTGACGTCACTCTGCAAGGAAACGGTGTCGTGAGTGCTAACCTCTCCACCGGCATATTTATTGAGCCATTCAATATATTTACATGAAATTTATCCAGAATGGCGAATGTAGCAACAGTCCCAAACGCTTTGTAAATTTCGACACCTCGCAAATACAAGACTCACTGAGTACTTTCATGTGCTATGTACCCCGACAGAACCCTTAATATCGGTATGGCATGACGGATTTGTGTTCACCCGCAGCAGAGTAGCATGAACCTCCAAGTACCAAAATTAAGGCCATTGCACAAAATGCTCAGACGGAAAGCACACTGCATTCTGTAAATAAGGATTTTTGTGGCAGCATACAAAATCCAGCCAATTATTGTGATAACTCATAAAAAAACTCATAAACCCGACTAACTTGCAAAAATTAAGGTTTCGCGCCCCGAGCAGCACACTAGACCCCTTGGTCGAAACTATGCTTAGGCAAACTAGGCAACTAAATCCGCCACAGCGCACTGGAAGTGTGTCCACACCCTAGCTTGCCGGCCCCACTTCCCATCGAACAATCGGGTCTCTCTAAAGCCACCACACTCTCTCCAGAAGAGTAGCCACGACCATGCTTGGATGACCCTTTTCAATCAACCAATCAGGTCGCATTAAACCCGCCAAACGTGCGTGCCAGATGCACATGCCAATCGGCATGCCAAACATGCCAAGAAGCATGTCAAACCCACCAAACGCGCGTGCCAGACGCACATGCAATCGGCATGCCAAACATGCCAAACCCGTCAAACGCGCGTGCCATACGCACATGCCAAGCAGCATGCCAAACATGCCAAACGCGCGTGCCAGACGCACATGCCAATCGACATGCCTAACTTTCCAAACATGCATGCCAGGCGCACACGCCAAACGGCATGGCTAACTTTCCAGAAACGCGCATGCCAGGCGCACATGCCAAACGACATGCCATATACGCTAGTTAGGGTTTCGGCATGCTAAACCCTAATTTAGACAAAGTTGTCAAGCGCCGACAGAAGGTATCCATAATCAACGGCTATCCTTCCTCATGAGATGCAATCTCATCCATCCAAGTTCGCCACCGAGATGACAGACTTGTGGCAAATTTCAGGCGACCAGCCGCCTAAAATTAATGGTCATGGCTACCCCAAACGCCACTTACACCACCATGCCACTGGAATGCACGAGCCATGCCAGCCATGCCGCATTGCTACTGGCGTGCACCAAAAACGCCACTGCACCATCTTCAGGCGCCAACACAAGGTATCCACAAGCAACAGCTACCCTTATTTCATAAGATGCGATCTCAGCCATCGAAGTTCGCCACCAAGCCGGCGAGCTTGTGACAAGTTTTAGACGACCAGCCAAGACGAGCCTAATAGCATCGCATGCTATTTACCTGCGGCAAGCCTCTCAGTTTCAACTTGCTACACGTAGCAAAGTGCTACATGTTTTCCACGAAAACACTCGAGACATCAAAACATGTCACAAACTGGGGGATACTCATCAGGGTATTGGTCTGGCGGTTTACAGCGTGCGGCGTGCAATACGCCCGTTACAAGAAAGTGTCATAAAGCGGGGTGGTTAGTAATGGCAAGAAGTAATGGTGAAACGTATCCTTCATTATGGGAACATCAATTCTAGGCGTTATCCGTTACTCCATTCTTCCACTACTCAATCGTTTCCACTTCCTACGAGACCATGGTACGTTTTGTTGCGACTTGTATAAACAGGTCTCACCTATTTCCACCAAAAGACAAGTTTTGGTAAGGAGAACAATACAACATTCAGAAATCACCTGATAGCTTTTTCATTCAGCTAGGCAGTCCAATTTTCTGATACAAGTCACAAAACACCCACACTTCCAGAACGACGATTCTGGTCTCAACACTTTCTTCGCTTCCCTCCCTAAGACCAACCCTTCTCCTTCACTTTGTGACCGAAGCAAGTCTGGAACGACCATTTCTTGATTTAGGACAAATTTGTACAGAATTATCTCTCGAATCAAAAGTACTCCCGTGCAGTACATTGTTTAGAGTTTAGACTCGTTTCTCATCCACACACGAAATTACCAAAATCAGCAGAAACGGTTTTCACCCACAAACACATATTGTGAAATCTATTGTTTTTTTTTTCATTTAAAATTTAAGATTTGGCTTAGTTATCTATTATAATTTATTGACTTTCTAATTGATTGTAATTTGTTAATATTTTGGAATTTCAATTTTCCATTTTTTTTTGTAAATAATTAGTTCTTGAGCAGTAAATTATACCACTAAACTTTATACCACTAATTTGTTCTTGAGAAATAATTCGCACGGTCTATGATGGTTGTCTGACCTGGCTAAAAAAAATTATACCACTAATTTTGAATATGTGATTAAGATTTTTCTGGGGTTGTAGTAATGGTAAGGATGGTTCGAACTCTAAGACTTGTGAAGGTGAAGGATTTTTAGATTTATAAAAATTATATACAAATATATTGACAAATTGGTAGAGAGGTACTGGGACTAATGATTCGGACAATTTTCATAACATAGGGCTCAATGATTTATTCTCAACAATAATCGCTCAAAACATAAATTATATGGACTCTTATTTTGCCAAAGTAGATTCTCAAAACATTAATTGTAAATGTTAAGCATGGAACATCAAATCACCTAAGCTAAGCATGACCCATCTAATCAAATAACAACCAATTTAATTAAATCATATTTCAATTAATTTTTAATGCAAAAGTCTTAAAAAGAATTAACAAAATTACCCATGTATGAAGCTCGGCCTCCTCCGTCGTCCCATTGATGGGTTCTAACTCCGCATATTGGAAACACGCTCAAAGGAATTTTTGATTGCTCAAAAGAGGTGTACAAATGATGAAATGAAGATAATAATGAAAATCGGGTGTTTGCAACGTTTATAATTGTTGCAATCACCGTTACAAAGAACGATAAATGAAAAGTGTTGTAGTATACAGAATACTACGACCCTCAAGTGACAGTCGTTGTTTCTGTAGTATGAACGACTGTCTCTGGTTGTCTAATGTTCTTCGTGTTCTTGAGTTGCAGCAACAGAAATGGTGGCTCTGCAACTCGATTTTTCTTCACTCTGTAGCCTCCAAAGCTTCCCCAAACTCTCGACAGCCCCTCTACTCGACCCAAAGAACCTTTATATACTCACATGCATCATCAAATCCCCCGCAATAACTCGTGAAAATCCTTCTTTACTCGGAATATTTTTTTTCTTATTTCGGAGAATAATTTCCAAAAATAACTTCTTCACGCTCCAAATCTCTTCCCACACGCTCCAAATTATGTTGTA
The DNA here is from genome assembly GCF_003573695.1 of Papaver somniferum. Taxonomy (NCBI): domain Eukaryota; kingdom Viridiplantae; phylum Streptophyta; class Magnoliopsida; order Ranunculales; family Papaveraceae; genus Papaver; species Papaver somniferum. The sequence continues at coordinate 110,826,174 of NC_039368.1, forward strand.
ATCACCCAGAGTGTTGCTGGAGCCATCAAACTCGATCAAAACACGTCCATAACTCTCCGAAACTCGTGTTTTTCTCCTCCCTGTACGTGTGTCTCTGTTTTGAGTTCGTGGCTTCCCTAGCCAATTCTAGCCAAATTCGATCGGACCCGACACCCAAAATATCTTCCTTAGGCTTAATCACATCTTCCTGCCAAGTCTCAGCCATTTAATCTCCCTATAACACGTTAAAAAAATCGATCAAACTTCTGCCAGTTCTCATGCATGTTTTCCCGCCAAAATTCAGTTTTTGAAATGAAGAAGATGGTGTCCCCCTATCCAAACTGGGGGTGCGAATAGCAATTGGGGTGGAAATAGTAATTTTGGGGTGGAAATAGTAATTTTTCTGGATTCCTCCAGCACATTTCTGGGACTCTTCCAGTGCATTTCTGGGGTTCCTTTAATACTTTATCTTGGGGGTGTAAAACACCACTTTTTGAGCCCATTTCGCCGCAAGGGCTTATTTCTCTAAAATTTCCTACAAGAACACAAAATAACACAATAAGTACTTAATCGAGTCTAACAATACAGAATATTGAGAACAAAATAGACAGATAAATGCGTCTATCAATATGCTTTGGAATTTGGGCTTTGAAAAGTGGATGTGACTCTTTAATATGTATATATTGCCCGCTAAAACTTGTGTAATGTTTGGCTTAACCCCCATTGCAAAAAATCCCTAGCTCTGTCTCTGGTGTTCATGCGTAAGAATGGTCTTTGAATCACAACCAGAAAAGCTCATATATTTGTAATGTCAAGATCCCAACTGTACCGAGGAATCACATAGGCTAGATGATGCTATGAAGGTTAAAGAATAAGAAGAAAATTTAGTAGCATCGTGCAAAATATTGAAAACTAAAGTCAAATTGAAGAAGTTATTACACTGCAAGCACTGTGGAGATGGAGACAACGAATACAAACATTATCACGCTGAGAGTTAGTGGATGCTCAAAGCCTGATTGCAGGAAACTTTATGCATTTCTACACTTCTGGAGAAGAAGACACATACAGAAAGCACTACTGGATATGTCCTAGGCGCTTCTTGGTGGAGTGAACTGACTGATTCACTGTCGTTATATTTTAATTTGGTGTTATTTTTTTATACGTTTATTCAATCATCAATGAAAATTTCTTTGCATTTGCACCATCACTGTGGTACCATAATTAATTTGAACCTTTCTTGCTTTGAAAGATAACTACATTGGATTAAAGCGACTGCATTAGATTAAAGAAAACTACACGCCCGTTAAATATCACTTTCATTCAATGGTCGAGTGGTGGAGCATTTATACAACAGAAGGGGTTGAGACTGTGGATATCTCTAATTATGTTGAAATAAAATTCATAAGCGAAAAGCCTGTTGATAGACAATTTCCATGTCGCTAGTGTTCTTTGTATCACTTCATCAACACTTGACTTTTGAATCTATTGCGCTTATTATTCACTACGTGACTTAATAATTACGTGATTTTAGTATTAACTGTCTGAAAATTATGTGACTATCCTTAAGCCTCAAGCATAAATGCGTTCCTCGTTTTTGCAATGAACAATGCAAAAGTGTTATCCAAAAACCTCATAATCAACACAACTTGATTATTGTTGACATTTTAACTTGTTTGAAAAACATAATCTCTACAAATAGCTAAATGCTCTTCTAGAGTAAGCTTAACTTAGCAATACGAACTCTAAAAGGATTTCTTAGATAACTTTTGAGTGATATTAGAGGTGTAGAAGTCATGAATTTGGAGTTGAGAAGAGTTGAATTTGTGTGTGTGGAAAAATAACTAACCTATTTTAGACGTTCAGATATATCCGTTGTGCGACCAACTTAGCGCCGCGCGACGAGATTGGAACAATGGTTTATGTTATGATGGGAGATTGAAACTCAACCACATGGCTTGCGTTGGAATGCGCGATCTTTTTCCACCACCGTGGGATATCAATAATTTTACCTGTTTATCCCTTTGTTTTTAAGGTTTGTTCATCCAATATGAATTGCCCTTATTTCTTGTTAAAATGACCAGGCGAGTCTGAAACAACACTAATTAGGAGAGTTTAGTTATTTTAGGAAATAGGTTACTTGCTTTCTAAGTTATGTTCTATATAAATACATAGTTTGTTTTAGGGTTTTAATCATCAACGAATATTAATGAAAACAATTTAAATAAGCTCTGCTAATTGAGGTGGTTGATCTCCAATCAACGAATCAACTATTACCATGGTTTGTGTTAGTATTAGGGTCTTGTGTGATTAGTATCATGATCCTATCATCTGGTATTAACTAGGTTTAGATCCTTATTCTTATTCACTACATCTTCTACTGCTCTATCATCCCATCTGTACCATCTTATTAAAAAAAAACGATTGTTGATGACGTTATCTATCGAAATGCATCATTCGACGAATATAAAAAAAATTATCAAGAAAAAAAAAAGGAACGTGAATCTACTTATCTTCAATCTGGTGAACAAGGTACGACAACATAAGGGCGTCTTTATCTTACTGGTCGTGTGAGTATATTCATTGAGTTAATTTTGTACTTGTTCTTATAGTTCATCATTAGTTGTTACTCTCGTGCGATATGTTGGTGGGTTGCTAAATCTTTGTCCTTATACGCATATTAGCTTTAACCCGTTATAAACATCTCTGTCAGAGGTTATTTAAGCTTTTGGCTCTTGTTATCTTACCATCCATCATTAATAATTTATTCAAGAAGTAGTTTGGTATTTTGATATCTATCGCAACATAAGACTATGAAAAAGCGGGGGTACAACAACCACACCCAATAATTCGTTTTGGCAATATAAGAGGACCTACTCTAATATACTTTCAATAGAATCAACTAGAAAGTCAGACTCAATCTTAAGAAAAGTATATCAAAGAGTTATATCCCTATTTCTCAATTCAATCCACAATCAAACAAATAGGAATTTGCGAGCCCGATTGAATATAAGAAATAACTTGGACGGTATCAAAAACCAGTATCCAAGTGTCAATCAATTTAATCAACAACCAAATGTTGGATTCTTAATTAATTGAACTTACGCACAACCTGTGATTTTTCAATTATATAAACAAATATAATGCGGAAAAAAAATAACACAGACACCAGAAATTTTGTTAACGA